>NW_021940750.1:15037354-15665274 GCF_001715985.3 Manacus vitellinus
CAAGAAATAGCTTTGACCTCACAGATTTGACCTTCAACCTCGGAGACCCAACTCTAGACTGAACATAGGTTGGAATATGCTAAGAAACACCTTTCCTTTGCACAAGAATGAATGGCAGTTTTTTTCATCATTGTACCACCCCCTGCTTGCCACTACATTTAGACTATGAGACATGTCAACTGCCTGTCACAATTACAATAGACACAGCAAACCAGAATTTTACCCAAATCCAAGGGGAACTTCCTGAACAAAGAGTAAATTTTACTGCACAGATTTTGGAGACCTCCAATTTGTGCAGACATAATGAATGCAGCCAACAGACAAATAGGTAGTTGTTAATTATCCCAGCAATTTCTTTTTTTTAATGTGCTAAAAACACAGAGTGCTAAGCCTTCATATCTTACACTGTTACCTGATGATCTCATCACATTTGAAAAGATGGTAATCTGAAGAAAGGCATTATTATTGTAAGTGTTCATGACAATAAGTTGCATGGAATAATCTTTATATTTTTTATCATTTAATAATATGTGTCAGAATAAAACCAGATTCTACTGCATCTTTCACAGTGGACTGAAGTTGCCTACCTGTATAATGGTCCTTTTGGAGTAACTTAATCTTTTTATTTTCTTTACACAATTATCCCAAGGCTTGTGTATACTAATTTAGTGTCATATTACTTATCAGAGCATTTTGTGGATGAATAATAACCACAGGGCAAGACCTATGACCTTAATAAGAACCTTCAACTAATTTTAGAGTAATCTGTGCCTTTTGCATAGAGGTCTTTTAGAGCTCTACTGTTCTGAGCAGAAACTTGATCTCAGTAAGTCTCTTGTACTTAGAACATTGTTTTTGTCCCTTCATATTTAGTGAATAAATATTTGGATGGTCCCGGTATTAAGCACCAATAAGCACAATAATTGAATACAGCAATTCATTGTTGTCAGGTGTTTAAGAAGTTGATTGTGGGGTTTTTGTTTTGTTTTGTTTCATTTTCCAAGATGAAACGTTTTGAAAACAAAGGCAGGTTTTCTTAACACATTGACTTTCACTTTAATAAGATGTGCAGTCCTTACTCTTTTTTTTTTCTCCTATTTAGTATTAATTTTTCTATGCATAAAAAACCCAACATGGACAGGTTACTGCATTGACTTCACTCTAATGGGAGACACAGTAATTTTGTTTTCTATTATAAAATATATTTGCATAGCTCATTGTGTTGCTCTATGTTTTCTGAATTCCCCATTCATATTGCTCGAGAAAAAAAGAGTAAAATGTACTCTATTTTCCAACAGAAGGAGCTATAAACTTTTGTGAAGTCTCACAGTTGTCAGCATGTCATTTATAAACACTGTTACAATCCTCTACCTTCCTAAAATTTAAATACAATTCAAAGAACTGGCTTCTATTGAAAGGATGCTATTAGCATATAAATACAACAGAATCATTTTGGAATAATACAAATATTTCAAGTATGACATAGTAAAGAATTTACTCATAATTATAAAACCTATGAACCCTATTGAGTGTATAATACTGGTCTTTGTTGAAACCCTGTTACAGTTGTGTGAGAAACATGCTTTTGTGTTGATGAAAATAAATTACTTTACCATCATTCAACTTTGTTTGTCAACTTAATTATTACACTGTTAAAATATTGCTTTGCATTAGTCAGAACAGAATATTTTCCTTTTATATAGTTTCTTTTTCCCAGGGGTAAATTTTAATGCCCTGAAAGGTCATCAGAGGTCAGGACTTCTTGACTATATCTCAACAGTGCATTTCTGGTCATCAAAAGAAATAAGCCTCTGACCACTGGTAGCTGCTGTAAGGGTTTCTTTTATCCTGCACCTGTGACAATTACCCTGTGTTAGTGAAGCTAACAGGAGTCAGATTGTAGGTTAAGGGTCAGGGCACTGTCAAGAGGAAGTTAGTCTTCAGTCCACTAAATCTGTTATCATTTTCATCTAATGTGACATCCATCTGTCAATCAGGGAATTTAGGCAATTGTCTTATTCTAAGTGCTGCACTTTATGCCTCTGCCAGCTCACATTTTACTGCTTTTCCTATAATTACATTTTTCTACCTCTGAAAACCTATCTACAAAATAAACAGTGAAAATCTTACTTGATCATTTTGAAGATCCAGGCTTTTTATGCTAAAAGCTGTTTCACTTACAAAATTGAGTGATTCCTCTGCAAAGTTTTATATTCATTTAATTTTCATTGTTATGTCTTTTTAACACACGGAGAGAGAATAAAGCTCCTCTAACTACATGGATATCAAAATAAGTTTGCATTTAAAATTGCCAAATGCATACCCATCAAAAGGGGTATGCCTCATAGCCTTCTCAGAAACACCATGCTTCTCAAACACCAAAAAACAGCATGCTATAGGTATGAATGACAAGGATAAGTGTTTACAATGGACTTCTGAGAAATTAGAAGTTAGTTTACAGCTGAACTGACTGCATCTCCACGTATAGCACCATAGAAAGAAGTTTCAAACTCTGTCAATTCTAGTTCAGTGCTTTTAAAAATGTGCTCAATTTCAAAGCACGTGAACAATGCTAGCCAGTGACCAAAACACTTAGATAAATAGGAAGATATATAAAACCTAGGTGTAAAGGTAAATGTTCTACTGAATATGGGTGAGATTGCTCATACACCTCAATTTGTACATACTTTTAATTGCTTTGGTGAACAAGAGTCTAAATACTTTGCCAAGCATAAAAATCATGGTGTGGTTATATGATGCAGTTGAGCCAATCTAACAGCTTGTTACCACTGAAAAGAATAGTACTGTTCCCCCTATTTCCTCCCCCTGCCTTCCCACCCCAGATTAGTTTTCTGCTGGGTTAGCAAATTTAATTGCCTCACCAAGTGGTTAGGCAAGCATGCAAGCCAGTGTAGGGACAGTGACAAGAGTATGTGGCTGGAGAGAATGTTATTGGCAAGCCATTACATAGATCCACTCATCTAATTAAACTGTAGTTTCTCCTTTCACTCTTGCAGAAATTCCCCTTTTTAAAAATTACGTTTAACCAACAGTTACTACCAACAAACTCTCTAGGACCTATACTGCTACAATTTCACTGACAGCAAAGGTGATACTTAGGAGATGCTCTTGTTAAAGATTCTAGAACAGAACCTGTCTCTGTACAGCTGCAATAATATTAACTGTGTTTTGGTATATTTTATTAGCAGTCTTGAAAGAAGGCTAGGATTCTCATTTGTATATTAGAGATGGGGAAATAAGACACTGAAAGGGGAAAAAAACTACCATGGAAAGTCACTACAGAAATATAAAAGGACTATGGTATTAGGTCCACTACAAGAGTTTATACTCTAGGCCATAGCATTCTTTTACCAAATTCGTGTTCTCTGTGTCTTAGTGTCAGATGTTTAATTGTTCCAGAGGAAGTAGGGTTCCTTGCAGCGTCCACAAATTCTTGCACCTTCTACTCTTGCCAGCATGGTTTCCTAGTCTGTCTGTCCACACTGTGTGAACTTTCTGTTTAAGGGATTGTCTCCAACTACTCAAAGTTTTCTTTTAGTAAGATTTACTCTACTTTTTTCCACCTAATTTCTCCAGAGATGAATTAGATACTCTTCTCTTCCTGCCACACCCGTGTCTTTTACCTCTTCCCGATTTCTGACTTTCATCACAGGGTTTTTAATTGATTCTGGAAGTGCTTTTTTATCAACTTATTTTTATAAAACCTTGCTTCACTTAACCATTTAATTCTGTTTCTTGAAGAAGCCAATGACTGCAGAATCCATTGCACTCCCAGAATGGGGACACAAAAATAACTATTCTATGCAAGAGAGTAGTTGTGCAAAGCTCAGTGCGAAGAGGTGCAGTTAATTTTAACATCTTGTCCTGCACTGTGGTCAGATTTTTACTGGATCATATACATAGATGTGGAAGTGGAGAAACACTTCCTGTTTGCTCGTTATAGCTCGGACCATGCAAAAATTTCAAGGTAAATAGTAGATGTCAAATTACATATTTATGTGGTTTGAGGCTGGTCTTCCACAGTCCAGTCATCTTCTCACTTCAGAACACTATATATGTGCTCGTAATTACTTGCTAGATTGAGTTTACAATATAGTTGCCCTTAGTATTTGACATGCTGATATAGGATTTACGGATGAATAATGGTGGAATTTTAAGTAAAATTATAGTAGCATTTTTAAGAATAACTACAGGTTGCAGTTTCCATACTCAAGGCCACAGGAAAAACTATCCAAGAAATGTCTTATTTCATAGTTTGTTAACCGATAGTCATATTCAGTGGAACATTTCAAAAGAAATAAGTCAAATTTTGCATAAGAGAGGTCCTTATGCAAAAATATAGTCTGGTAATAATATAAGTCATCCCTATTAACCCTGTATTCTGGTAACAGAAAAGCATTTTAGAGTTTTGCTACTAGCCTGGCACCTCTTCTAAGGTGTGTGTGTTAACATAAGCACAAATAAAGCTGTAGTTTGGATGGTATGCTTGGATGGTAATAATTCTGCATTAAATTTCCAGAAAATCTCATATTTGATATCTCTGAAATACCATTTTAACATCCTATCTTTCTATTTCTCTTTAGTATTTATGAATAAATTAAAATCACACACACTTATGTCTCTTGCTGTAACTCTTTTGGAAATGCGTAAATTCTGTAGAGAAACCATTAAGGTTGAGCAAATCCAATTAGGCAAATATAATTGTTTCCTGTGCTAAGGTGGTAACACAGGATATATTAAAGAGGGAAGTATATGAATGATTTTGAGTTTGTTGGTTTTGATTACCTGTATTTAAGTTGAATTAAAATATTTTTTGACCTTTCATGTAACAAAGAGAAAGGCCAACAATTAGAAAGAAAACCTTCATTGCTTTCAGTGCCCAAGCTCTCCACATTCACAGAAGAAAAAACTTGGAATATTTTCAAGTAGAGAAATGATACCTCTAAAAGGAAAGTATGCAATTCACAGTGAGTAAAAACTATATCTTCTCCAAGGTTTCTTCTTCAATTAAGTCAACAACTGGAGAAGGGCAGACTAAAACAAGTTTTCAGAAGTAATTTATAGAGAGGTGTAAAGTCCAGCTATTCATAACAACTCTGATGTTACATTATAGATTATAAAGACAGAGTGAAATAAAGACTTTTTAAAAGAAAATATGCAGAAATACGATGGTATTTTCTATTATTTATTTAAGAAATCTTTGGAGGATGCTATTGTAAAGTTTTCCTGTTTAGTCTTAGGAATAGAACAGAACAGTACGTTTCAGTTGGAGGGGATCTACAGAATTGTCTAATCCAACTGCCTGATTGATTCAGGGCTATTAGTAAGGGCATTGTCCAAATGCATCTTAAACACTGACAGGCTTGGGGCACTGACACCTTTTCAAGAAGTTTTAAGAAGTGTTTGACCACTCTCTTGGTAAAGAAATGCTTCCAAATGTCTAATCTGAATCTCCCCTGGCACAGTGATGAACCATTCCCACACGTCCTGTCACTGGATACCAGGGAGAAGAGCTCAGTTCCTTAGTCTCCACTTCCCCTCTTCAGGAAGCTGTAGAGAGCAATGAGGTTTTGCCTCACAGCCTCCTTTTCTCCACATTAGACAAGGCCAAAGTATTGAGCTTCTCCTCATAGGATATGCCTTTCAGACCTTTCACCAGCTCTGATGCCTTCCTCTTCTGTTTCAAGATGTGAGAATTTATATACAACAAAATGATCACAACTGTGGCAGGTTGACCCTGATTGGACTCCAGGTGCTCACCAAAGCTGTTCCATCACTTCCCTCCTCAGATGGACAGGGGAGAAAAAGTATAAGAGAAGGCTCCTGCATTTAAATAAGGGCACGGAGAGATTGCTCACCAATTACCACCATGGCAAAACAGACTCGACTTGGGGAAATTATTCTAATTTATTAACAATTATATAAGAGTAGAATAACAAGAAATAAAATTAAAAATGCCCTTTTCCCATCTTCCCTTCTTCCCAGGCTCAACTTCATGGGTTGCGGTCAGTTCATCAAGTGTTGTTTCTACCAAATCCTTCTTCCTCAGTGGGAGGATATCTTAAGCTGAGAAAGTAAAAAAGCACCCAACTAATATGAGACCAGCTCAGGAACACAATCACATGGTTAGCTTTGGCACTTTGAGACTGTGTATAGCTCTAATGATTCCTATATCATGATGGAAATTTGTCCCCCCTGGTTTTAGGTTGAGGAGAAAAAAATATCTAGAAATATTTATGCATTATGTTTCACGTCCATATTTAAATTGTCATAGAATAAATAATTAAAATAACATTTATTTGGCTTTGTTGTTAGGCCCTCTCTGCCATCTGACAACAGCTATATAGGAAGTCATTATGGTTTTCTGATATCTGTTATATTTGTGCAGCTAAATGAGGTATATCTGGCTACATTTACCCTCCAGAAACTTTGGGACCACTGAATTTCCAAGTAATTGTTAAACACGTTGGCTTTTAAAATTGTATCTACCATTGATTTACAGAACCTGGTCCCAGGTTCTGTATTAAAATTAGGTTAAAACAATAAGTACGGTTTTAATGTACAAATTCTTTGTGGAAATGATCTGTGCCAATTCTGCCCTTGTGCAAAAATTGCCCTTGCTTTCTTTGATTTTTTTGCCTCTAGCTGGTACTTGGAAGTCCTTTAAGGCAGAAACTGTGCTTTTTGTTTATTAATAGTACATTCCGAGAGTAATTAGGCACCAATAACAAAAATTAAAAATTATAATTATCTCTGGCATAAAAAGGTAGTATGTATTCTCATATGTTTGGTTGGAGATAGTGAATTTTACATATGACAGTGCTAGTGCATACTTTAATGACTATCTTCATAACAAATAGTAAGAGGTTATATTTCTAAGTAAGGCTAAGTAGTCAGAAAACAGTAGAAATTGCAACCAGGCTTCAAAATAGCTGAATCTTCAATGTTTTGTGATTACAAGTTCCCAACAGCCTAGCAGAAAACCATCAAATTAAATAGAAATAGGATATGTTATCAGCTGCAAGTAGTCATCTTTTTTATTAGCTCTGCAACAACCAATCAGTCACACCACAGTGTGCAACTGTAATGAAATATAGATTTTTTTGTTGTTGTTATAAAGAAAACCCTTCTGTTTTATGAATCTACACATGCCCTTTAGTGAGCAGTAGATGATGTTGCCAATAACATTCATTCTTTAATTTTTCAAGTTTCTTTGAAGTACCAGAATGTCAAGTATGTGAGGCCTGGAAAGTGAAGTCCTCAATTTATTTGCTGAATTGTTGCACTGAGTCTGATTTTCCTATCCAGTTATGATTGTACACTAGGGGGAAAATCTAGTAAAGTAAGACATATTTTCCCAATAGAAGTCTATATTGAGACTACAAGTAATTACAACTGTCATTATCTATTGTAATGTTGTCTTTTTAATTTTGCAAACACCCAGACATTAAAACAGGACTAAAACAAAAAGTACTCATTTTACATGTTTCCTAATGCTTGTCCAGTGTTAAAAACCTTGAGGGAAAGGATTTTAAAATAACATGAGAATTAAAGGGTTTCAAATGCTTGAAATATTCATATCTAAGAAATTAACTCCCACTGCAAACAAGGATGAATATAGGCTGCTCCAACATTGAGCAACTTAACTCTAGAGCTTTGAGCCATAAGGTGGCTAGACTCACAATAGAAGACCTAGACAATTATAAATCTTGTAAGTCCTCTGAGGCTTATTATGACAATTCCTTCTTTGGAGGAGAAGTACATCCCATTTCCATGGCTCAGTAGTCTCCCTGTCAGTATGACTTTTTCAGTTTAGGTACAGTGAAAGCAAGTCACAACGGCTGAAAATCCCTCATGTTAATTTGGAATGGACATTAAAGTGGCCTAAAACTTCTCTGGTATCCACCAGGTAGGTTTCTTTTCACTTCCATTTGACTATGCTCAATGTACATTTTATGCCAGCCATTTAGGTTTTTTATGTAATCAGTGGAGAATAAAATTATTCCAAAGATTTATTCATTCATCTGGCTTAGATCCTGCATGGGGAAAGAATGAATTGTACTCTAGAGATCTGTAGCCCTGCATTTCGGTAGAGGGAGAGCTGACAAATTGCTTAGACAGTTTAAAGTTAAGTGAGATGAATCCTGCCCATCACTTCTGACACATACCCTTGAAAAATAAATTTCAGCTCCTTGAAATCAGTAGGATTCAAGCCATCTAAATAATTTTTAGAATTTTGTCATTCATCTTAAAATCTACTAGCTCTTCATTTGTGTGAACAATTGCACTTTTTTATCTCACAAGAACACTGTGAATTCAAATGCAGTAAACACTGTGAAGCAGACAGTAATCATTGCAATTGAGGTCAGATACCTTGTGTAAATTCTTAATCAGTGGTATTTGGAAGCAATAAAAATAAGGTTATATCTTTTAGTGATTAGTGAATAACAGAAATGAGTTGGATTTTCTTGGTTGCTTCATAAATCAAACCTGTATGCATTTAAAATCTTTGATCCCCTTCAGGTCTGAGCAACAGCTCTTTTTGTGCTGTTGTAAGAAGGATGAGTTAATACAGCCTTTCTTTAAGCCTTTGTGATTATCCTCTAATGATGACTCTTCCTATGACTCATGAGTGAAGGCATTTGTGCATAAATGATAGATATATATTAAACATTTACTTTTAGACAGTGTGCTACTTCTTATTATTAAATCAATGCTTGAAAATTGACTTGTGAGTGCACTGGCAGAAATAATTTCCACCTATACAAAGATGTCACTTAAAAGGAAAAGTTCTTTTTAAATTAAAATTTCCTCTGTTGTCCCAGTTATTTTTGCTGAGGAGTAAAAGTCGGTGTCATCTTCATCCAAGGGAAATTGTTTTCTTACTGAAAAGAATACAGAAAATATGCATGGTAGTCAGGAATCCAGAATCATAAGGTCAGAGTCTGGTAGTCAAACTTTAGCATATATTTTCTTCTATGCCTGCCATCATTTACTCCTCCATTACTTACCATGTTCAATGGAATCCTAGCACATTTTTTCTTAAAATATATGTAAAATTTCTCTAGACTGACCAAGCACTGGAACAATGGTAGATAAACTCGAACCTGAGTCCTCTGTATAACAATCGCATTGCCTGACATGATGATTAGCAACTATTCCTTTCCTTCCTTTTCGTAAGGAAAGATCTGATTTGTTCCTATGGTACAACAAAAAAAAATAACTAAAATCTTGTAAAATTTAATGGGACAGAAAAAAACCTTATGGCTAGTTTTAACACAGATTACTTCTTCCCATTAAATATTAAGCGGTTTAATTTTCATTCAATAACCTTCATATCATTGTCACAAACTTATCCTCACATCATCCTTGAAAAAAACCCAGTACTTTCTGTAGCCATTTGTGACACGTTATTTTGATGTATTGAATCAAGATTACTGTTCATTAGGGATGAGAAATGTTAATTTGAAGTCTGCTCCTGAGCAACAGTGTCTCTAGGAGACACCTGCAGAGCCCTTCAAATATTATTCCATAACATGTGCAAGTTTTGTTCTGCATTAAGATGTGAATATACCTTGGGTATTATTTACTGAATGAAGCTTTACATCATTATATGTCATTTGAACTCACATTTATTTAAAAGAGGACCAGTAAATTTCCTACACAAAAGGATACTCCTCCATATTTCAAGCTTTCATAAATTTAACTTTAGTTACAAAGTAGAAAATATAGTTCCAATTTGAAATAAATGGACTATTGTTAGTTTAAAAAAATTCCATTTATCCTTTCATGTTGTTCCTCTTTATCTTGGCTGATTTCTTTTTTTAAGTTCTGTACATCCTCTTCATAATCCTACTGGAATTCCACTGCTACTGCATTTACAGCCATAGCACACTTGCAGAATTCCAAAAGGTCTATTTTCTTCCATTTAATGTAGCAAAAAGAAATCTTGCCTGAATGTAAAACATATCTGTTTTGATTATGCAAACTGTTGTGTGTAATTTTGCATCTTCTTTTTATATCATGTCCATTGAATCCATTTTAAAGGGAAATCATTTTTTAGACTAAAATGTTATCCTAAAAGCAGCTCTACTTTTGCTGACATGATTGTGATTAGGAAATGTAGACCACTGCATATGAATACATTCAAAAAGAATTTTTCTGATCTAAACTCTACAAGAGAACAAAATAGACCACAAATAAATAATCAGGCATCTTTTATAAGTTTAAAAATAAGTCATGTATTGCACACTTTAAAAAAAAGTAAACCAGTCTGATCTGAAAAAAAAAAACACATATCTAATTTACAGCAGAAAGAATCCAGCAACATTGTTTTTTAATTGGGTAGTAGAAGTGTTAAGGTGACAGGACTGAGAACAGGTAAATCATCTAGGAATAGAAATGCTCTAAGACAGAAAGCCAGCTGGTGTAGTGCTTCCTTTGTGTCAGTGATCCATGCTGCATTCTGTAATAGGAACTGTTCAGACAGTCTGTTGCACAGCTGTTCTTCCTTAGAAACAAACAGCCAGGTCTGTTAGTGGTATCACTCTGCAGGTACTATAATGACAGTAGGGTTTTCTAGTTTGGATTTTAGTTTTTCATTTTATTTTCTTGAAAGTGGTATTCATCTTACTGAGGAGCATCTTCACAAGCACATAAATAAAGTTGCTTTATATTGCTATCCATGCTGGATTAAGTCCTTATAATGTGTCTGTAGAAAGAAATTGTTGGGCCTGTCTATTTTTTAATGTATTTTTTAATGTTGTTATGATTTGGGTATATAGGAGACATAGGAGGATTATTTTTGTGATAAATATTATCTAATATTAGAAATAATTTATAAAGCACCTGAACTTTGATTACTTTGCTGAAGAGTTTCATTTTCAAAGCACGAATTTAGTTCTGCTCCATCCCTGGTTGTTGCAGTGCTGTAAGGAGATTGAAAAACATTTTAACGTGTCTTTTAGGATTTCTCTAACTTACCAAGCATATTCAGAGAAGAAGGTGCCACCGGAATAACTCTGTTCCCTGACTCTTCCTATGCATAAAACTGATCTGGGTCATGGACTGCCAGTTATTAAGGTAGGTTTAGTCCAGCAGTCCAAATATTTTTAAGAAAATTGGCAATTCTCTACACTCTAAACACTGTGAAGTTATTTTCCTCCAAAGCATAGAATCAAATCATAAAGAATCATAAATATTTTTAAAGTCACAAATTAACTGTGTCACACCACTAATTAGCTGATTTTTTAAAAAACAAACACAAAATTAATTATGCTCGCTAGTAAGAGGTGTTTTTTTCCCCCCCATGTAGTCCTTATGGAAGGAATCTGGAGAAACAAATTGTGATGATATTGAATAATGGTATTCTGGGACTGGGTTCACACTGAAGTAGTCATAGCTCTATGTAAAATAAAGTTTAAAGTCATACTGAGATTTTAGTCTATGCTGGGGATGAAATAGGAATATGTTGAGTGGAAATACAGGGTGATAGGTGATACTGGGTTTAAAATGCTCTGGAGGAAGAAATGACAGAGATGTCATTAGGACTGGAAGAAGCTATAGACTAGTAGACATTCAGGATGCTATTACCAGCAGTGACTACCAGGGTATACCCAAAACCAGGCAAAGTTGCTGTTTGCTGTAAATGCTTTTTTCTTGGCTTCAACACCACTAATACAGGTAGAATATCTTTGCTGCCATCCTTTTGCCTCACCACTTCTAGACAAAGTGATCGTGTGGCCTCAGTGCCAGACTTGTACCAGAAGCACCACTAAGTGGAGGCCACAGTACCTTTTATCTACCGGTCAGTAAGGTATGAAACAGAGCCACCACGATCTAATCCAGCTAAATTGCAGGTGTTAGAACAAATGAGAAGAGTTGTTAGTAAAAGCTGACACAGGATTGCCTGTCCTTGCTCCTTCTACACTAGGGATAACTTGTTAAATATTCCTTTTTGAGCACTAGAATGACCACAGAACAGATGGGTGTTTGGATCCAAATTTTCAGACTCAGTACTATGCAGGCAGGAAACAATTTCCTAGGAGAAATACCAAATGAAACAAATTTGCAATTTAACTGCAAAACTTTCAATGTTCACCTTCAGGTGCATGTTCCTGGTTTCACTAACTACACTATGTGTACCTCCAAAGTAACTCAAGACCTAGACCTGGGAATTCCAGAGAATTCATGACCAAAAAATTCAAAATGAGGGATTTAGCAGGACTGTCACTTATTACAGCAAATTTCTCTGCAAACATTTTAATTAAAACTAGATTGCTGTTTGTGAAAAAGTTGGAGGTTTTGAAGAATTAATTCCATGATCAAAATAGACAGCTGTTAGGTACGCCAACATAAAAAGAAGCCTCTTATTCTATTGCATTTATTATGATAAAATTTTTGGCAGAAACAGGACAACAAGGATGTAATATCTCACATGGTGACAGTGCTAAATTATCATTAGCCAGATAGGAGAAATCATTACTGTTACTTTTGGAAATGAGAAATTAGGGATTTAATCCAAAACCCACTCAAGCCTGAAAGATGCTATTGCAATAAGCACGTAGAAGGGAACTTAAGGTACAAAGTACCAGAGGGACTCTGGCGCTTTTGCAGATTCAATCAAAAAAAGCTTTAATATTAGGGAAGTTTTGAAGGGTCATGAAGGAAGGGAAGACGAGTGGGTTGCTTGTCTCTTTTTGTTTTCAGAAGTGTTATTTTAAGAAAAAAGTGTTACTAGATGAATAGAATTAGTTATTTTCCTTTCCCAATTTGCCTACAGAAGTACCACTGTTTTAAACTACCAAGCTGACCACCAAGCAAGTCAAAGGAGATAAGTAAAAATGTGAACCTTGATGAGATGTTGGTATATAAGGAGAAAGTGTATCTCAGGAGGCTTCTGACAGCTTAGAATATTTCAGTTTAGCCACAGTTTATGCCAGTGAATTTAGTAAAAATTGAGAGGTGATTGTATGAGGCATTATCTTTCTTCCATCCCTGGTACAAACCATGAAATTCTGTAAAAAGTACCATGCCATGT
The DNA here is from genome assembly GCF_001715985.3 of Manacus vitellinus. NCBI lineage: Eukaryota > Metazoa > Chordata > Aves > Passeriformes > Pipridae > Manacus > Manacus vitellinus. Next base: position 15,050,415 of record NW_021940750.1, read on the forward strand.
TCCCTGTAGGTTTGCTAATTTAGTCTGCTATGGAATACTCTCTAAACACAGTTTCTATGGCTTTTGCATCTTTTAAATAAATAATAACAATCCCATATATGATAGGCAAAAACTGTATTGTTTTCTTCTCTGTTTTTTACCCTTTCCTACATGTTTTGTGCAATAATTAAGACCTTACCTAGGCTGACATGGGGACAATATGAACTGTTTTCTGTTGGCCACAAGGACTTAGTAGTGAATAACAAAATATGTTTAGAACTAAAACTTCTGTGTTTATTAAATTAGCTTCACGGTTGACTGGAGATAGATAAACACTGTTCCTTTTCTCTTTCAATAGTCTGGAAATTTTCTTATGTTTATCCAGAATAAAATGATTCCGAGGGTAATTTTGATAGCTGCTGTCATTTTTCATTTGTTGTGTATTTGATTTATCATATGTAATGCAAAATAGAAACTAAAAAATCTATTAAAATATAATCACCTAATAGGTGATTTAATTAGTGCATGTATGTAGAAAATGTAATCTGTGGTAATTATCTATAATTATGTTTTCCTTGCAATTTAAAATAACTTGCCTTTTTCAGTGGGGAACAATTTTTTTTTCACTTTTCACCACCTTCCATAACATTGATTGAGTTTTGGCAAGAAAAAACTCGTCACTTGAACTAGATCAAATATCAAGGAGTTAGTAACTGGTTATAGTTATTCAGAGACAGAAACACTTTATATGGAGGTCAAAAGGCTATCAAATAAAACAACAAACAGTGTAAACTATTAAGGGAAATCTTCCCAACACTGAGATTATTGCATCATTCACAAGAAAGGTGACAGAGTCTTTTGCATGTAATTTTTAATATGACTCTGGTGCTCCTGTTCATGTATATGCTCTCTGACAGAGACAACAGTGGAAACGGAATGAAGACATGGGAGAAGAATTAACCTTGACTGGTATTCAGGAGACTTATGAGGCACTTGCGAGAATTTGCCAAGCTAGTAGTGCACAAAAGTAGATAGATCTATGAGTAGAATATACAGAGGGGAAGTAGAGCTAGGTTGAAGCCTTGCATTTATCTGAGTATAATTATGCACTAACACAGATAGCAAAGAATTATTAAAATTCTGATAGAAGTCTGTGAGAAAGCATCAAAATATGAAGAGGCCTGCCCAGGAATAGCCATAAAAAGCCTGCATAAATATTTAGAAATATATACCCCAAATCCTGCATTCACAGATATGTGGACTGTAGAACATGCTCTTGAATTCTTATAGTAATGGAAATGTAATAAATTCAGTATTAGGACAAAAAAGCTGGAACATCAACATTTCAGTAGGTTTCACTTTGAAATTTTGTGTTGAATGGATTATTTATGCATACCCAGCCTTAGATAATCAGAAATATTCCACCTGAATTTTCTCTTGTTTTAAAGAGATTTTTTTTCCATATAATGTCACAATTCTCTCCTGTAGACAGAGTCCTGTATTTCAGCATATACTTATAGTGGATCACTAAGATTTTGAGGCAGTTATCCAATCTGAAAGACATGAACATAAAATAGTTTCCATAAGACAGTCTGTTAGTAGTAAAATTAAACTAATGCAAAACCCAATTTGAACAAATAGTTACAATGAGTTAAATAATTTCAAAACAAAATAATTTAATTGTGTGTTTCCTGATCAGAGACAAATATCTGGGGTTTGATTCTGGTTTTGAAAATTGCATGATTTTCACTTTAAAAACTTGATTAGGGTGAAAATTTATTTTCTCTCCGTCTGACTGGATTTAACAGACATTCTACTTCAATGACCATGTGCTTGACTTATGCTTGATGTTTGATATGAAGAGGGAAGTTGTTGATGGAGTTCTGGTTGCATAGTATACAGAGTAAAGGTGGAGAGGTAAAGATAATAATGCAAATACCATAGATGCAGGTTGTTTTAATTTTGGATGTACTAGAGATATTATCAAGATAATACAATTTATATTAAAGGTAGGACATTTCTGTTAAATGTTGAATAAAAAATAGGTATAGCAATAATGAATCACATATAGTTATTTTTAAAAGTAGTGCAGATTAAAATAAGTAGGGATGGTATTAACTGTCTCAGAGATTCAGTTAAACAAGGTGTTCATAGGTACAATGAGAAACTGGGCCTGCTAACCTCTGCATGGTTTCATTTATCTCTGTCATCCAAGGATCAGTAGTTAATGAGACAGGTATGTTGAGACCAGATACTTTGCAAAGCATTTCAACAACAAGTACCCCTAACACCAGTTCTTCACTCTAGTCTCTTCATTGACATAGTTTTTAGATGGCGTCACTCAAGCCAAGGCTTCCTTATTTTCCAACATTTTTTCCAGCATAAAAGTGAGATTGAGGCTCCTACATTTTTTTTTCTGAAGAATTTGCAAATTTTTTTTAAAGAAGAGACCTAAGGGGGAGGAGGGGAAGGGACAAAGTGTTGTAGAATATACCTTTGTGATAACTAATTCTTCAGTAACAGGCAGAGGTGACTAATACTATACATGAGTAAATGCAGCTTGAAATGTAGCTCAGTTGTTTATATTGATTGGGATGTCACTTTTCCAATATTAAGTAGCAGAATATTTTATCTGATGCTAATTTATTATTAGTTAATATTTTATGCAGACAGCAGATCTTATCTGTATGATTGCCAAAAAAGTGTTATATTCTAACAGTTGGCACTTAAGGAAAATAGGAACCTGCTTTTGGAAGATATAGGAAAGAATAAAAAAAAATTTGGAATAAAGAAAGATTGTAAAAGCTGCAGAGGAATGTTTCCATTTGACATTCATAGCTCTGGATAGGTGATTGAGAGCCATGTTAAATAACACTGCTCCTGAAAGGGTGTCTCCCACCATTGTAGAAAAGACTGGTGCATGAAATTCACACTAGAAGCATTTCATATGCTATTTTAAATTATTAATTCCTATATTTCACATTATTCAGCCATGACATCCTGGGATATCCAGAATGTCAGTTCAGTCAGGGCAGCGTGACTGGGTGCCAGGCACCCACCAAAGCAACTCTATCACTCCCCTTCTCTGCTGGACAGGGGAGAGAAAATATAACAAAAGTCCATGAGTTGAGATAAGGACCAGGAGAGATCACTCACCAAACACCACGATGTGCAAACCACATTCAAATTGGAGATATTAACTGAATTTTATTACTAATAAAATCAGAGCTGGATAATGAGAAATAAAATAAATTCTAAAAAACACCTTTCCCCCACTCCTCCCTTTTTCCCAAGCTCTACCTCTTCCCACCCAGAGTTGCAAGGAGACAGGGAAGGGGCTTATGGTCAGTTCATCACAGGTTATTTCTGCCACTGCTCAGGGAGAAGAGTCTTTCCCCTGTTCCATTGTGGTGTCCCTCCTATGGGAGTCAGTCCTTTACAAAACTTCTCCAGTATGGGTCCATTCTACATGCAACAGTTATCCATGAACTGCTGCAACGTGGATCACTCTTCCATGGGGTGCAGTCCTTCAGGCACAGGCTGCTCCAACATGGGTCCCCTACAGGGTCATAAGTCCTACCAGGAAACTTACTCCAGTGGGCTCCTCCCTCCTTGGGTCAACAGGTCCCTGCCAGAAACCCGCTCCAACACAAGTTTCCTACAGGTTCACAGCCATCTTTCAGGCATTCACCTGCTCCAGAGTTGGTCCCCTCCTCAGGCTGCAGGTGGATCTCTGCATCCCAGTGAATCTCTGCATCCCAGTGGTCCTCCATGTTCTCCAGGGGCACAGCTGCTACATCATGGTTTGCACCACGGACTGCAAGGGAATCTCAGCTCCAACATCTGGAGCACCTCCTCCCCCTCCTTCACCGACCTTGTGTCTGCATAGTTGTTCCTCTCACATGTTCTCTCTCCACTCTTCTCTGGGTGCAATTGCATCTGCACAATAATGTTTTGGGTTTTTTTCTTTTTTAAATATGTTATCCCAGAGGCATTACCACCATTTCTGATTGGCTCAGCCTTGGCCAGTGGCAAATCCATCCTGGAACCAGCTGGCATTGGCTACACCAGACAGGAAGCCACACCTGTAGCCCACCACTAACCATACCTGGCCACACAAACTCAACACAGTAAGGTTTAAAAATAGTATTTTCATTTCTAGCCTGAATTTACTCAGGTCTAGTTTACATCTGCTCTTTTGTGATCATAGCTTAAATAGTTTATCCTTTCTCCTGGCTGAAGAATTTAGGTATAAGAATTGTCCTCATTTTAACTTTCAAAACCAGCAAGGTCTTTCAGTACCCTTTCGACAAAATCATCTCACCAATCATCTGTTCACCCTGCTAACCTCTCCTTGCTCCTTTTCAGTTTGAATTTACCTTTTCTGAATGTTGGTGTCCAGAATTGTGAAGGTGTTTCACATGACACTTTGGATATGTGTATATATTTATTTATTTATGCTAATCGCATTGCCCAAGTTAGTGGAAATGAGGTCAGACTCATGTTTTGCATGGGGGAACAGAGATTATGAAACTCAAAAGTCAAAACAAAGTCATTTCTTGCCTTTATTTATTCCATGCATTAGGTATGAGAAACAGAAGCACATCAAAGAAAACTTCTTCATTTACAGTGTTATCCCTGTTCACTGAATTTCTCTCTAGCTACTTGGAGGCTTTTTTTTTTTTTTTGCTTTTAGGCTATGAATATCCATAACTATAGCTATTTTCTATTTCATATTTTCGTTTCCAAAATATCAGTTCAGTTTTCTGTAAATTTTCAATATTGTGCAGCTCGTGTAATTACATATAGCAATAAATCATGCACCTTTATCATACCACTTATTCCTACTCATAACTGTCAAGAAACAACTATGCCATCATATTTCAGTTTTAGTAAAAAAAATCTTATTTTATTGTGGCTTTCACTCATTTCCAGATGTCCTCCCTTTCTTGAAAGAGACAAGTCTGGGCGATGTCAGATTAAGATGAAATATCATCATCGCAACATATTAATTTTTCTTCAAAGATCTTAAAATAGCTTTCTTATGCCTTTGCTGGAACATTTTTCATCTTACTTCAAGGGGAAAAACATGGATAGGAAAATCAACATCATAACTTCAAATTGAGTGGTATATCCTCGAAATGTGGGCTGCAAATTTAACTGCAGTGGCACAAACACTGTGCAGAAATAAACAAATACATCCTGTTATACTGGAGAAACATGTCCTTTTTGGAGACTGCACCCTTTATACATAAGTAACAAGATGAATGTAAATAAGTAATATTTTCTAAGCATATTTATGAGATATATGCAAATAAGATAAGGCAAACATCTTTTGTGCACATTTGAATGTTGTAGGCTTGTTTTCTGAATCAGATTTATAATTTTTAAATTCTTATAGATATATCAACACAAATTTTGCTTGGAAAAAGTTCTCATAAAAAACCACTCAGCTCAAAATCACTGAAGTTATTTTCACCAGTCTGGGATCTGACAGTATCTGCTTGTCTTAGTTCATATGACAGAATAGAGTTAGACTAATAACACATATGATATGAAGTGTTACAAGGTAACTGTAGAGACATTTACAATTTAAAATGCAAAGAGAATATCAGTGCTATGTTGTACAGGAAGCTTTTAGAGTATATGGATGTACCCGTAATTATATTTTGTTCTCGTAAAGTACTTTATGAAAACAAACAAACAAACAAACGAAAAGCTTCAAGGTGAGATTATGATACAAAATAAAAAAAAAGGAATGAAATAAAAAGTGCTTTTATTTTCTGGTACTTTAATTATCAGTCAAGATAACAGTGAGTTACTAAAACACTACCAAGGAAACAATCAAGTACCAGAAAACAAAGAGGAAAAACTCATGTAAAGTCACACTGTAGCGAAACACCAAGTTCAGTCACGATAGGCTCTTTGTTTCAATGCTGAAGAATGGAAATAGCTAATTTGAATTTTTATTTATGATTTTTCTGCCGTATAACAGTTAGAGTTTCTTCATCCATTTCAGCAATTCTATGTTCTTAAGAATCATTCATTTTTTGGCATAATAACCAACTTCAGATTTAATCTAAATACAGTTTGGATTATTCTAATTATTTTTGCTAGTGAGGAGATTTTTTTAAAAGAAAAGCAATTTAACTGGAGACAGCTTACTTTTCTTCCATTTTGATCATGAGCATACTGTAACTTCACACTACGATATGTTTCTGATGATGTTCAAGACTTAAGTGTGCTTACCAATTTCTTCCTGCAGACCAGAGAGTTCATGTTCTTGTGGCAAGTTCTGTCCCTCGTGGCGTCACTGGGACTAGATGTTAACTTGGCCTGTGCAGTTGAAAAGGAGGGCTGAGAAATTAATGTAGCCCAACCTCCCAGTTTGAACATTTGGCATTTTCCTGTGAGGAGAATAACTTAATTCACAATTTGTTGTGGTTAAGCAAAAATACAAGGATTTACTCATGACAGCTAAAGCAGACGAAATGGTTGCAAATGTTTATAGCAGATAGAGATGCTGAAATGGAAGAAAGAAAGCATATTTCGTCTGCTTACACTAGGGATACATGAGGTACACTGCTCTCTTTCACTTACCCAGCTGATTGTATGTTCTTCTTGAAAATACGGCATTCGGGGACATGGGGAGAGACACTTCCCTGTGAGAAATCTGCTGTCTGAGATTTCCATCAGAGAACACTTTCAGGAGCACTCTCAAAGAGCCACCTTCAGAGGTATATTCAGGTTCTCAGGCTCAATTCCTATGAGACATGATATTTAACTGCTCACGACCACTAAAAGTGGCAGAAAGAGGAAGAAAAGTATAAGATGAAAGGAAAATAAATTTTTTCTTTTGGCAGCGGTAATCTCTTCTGGTGAGTTAACTGCTTTTGAGATGGTAATCTTACCCATTAGCATCCTGAGATAGCCACGTTTGGTAAAAGTATATTTGCTCATACAGTTCATCTGCTTTTTGAAGCACTACCACGATTCCAGAAATTTGAAATTTTTTAATAAAGTACCACAACTATAAAAAGTGAATAATTCATTAAAATGTCATATGTAATAATAAAAACAATCATGACAAGAAAAATAATTAGCAAATTGTGGAATTTTAAACAGCAAATTGCAGAGGATTCTATATGTCCTGAAAATTTACATTAAACTCAGCCATGCAACACATGTATCAAATATTTTACTCCTTGATGGTCTAAAATTATAGCATGCAGGCAGAAGCATTCATTCACCTTAAGAGTTTGCTAGATTCAATCCAGATGTTGCATTATGGAGACAAGAATGGATGTAATGCTGAAATTATTGAACAGGGATGCCCCCCATATGTATGTAAACCATTGGAATCTGTTATATGAAGTCCAGGTCCATTCTTCTGTGCAAGAGTGATGAATCTCCCTTTCTACCATTGAGTTTACCTTCTTGCCATGATTGTCCAGTGCCTCTTGCCTTTCCCATCCTAATAATGTCCTCCAGCCTATCCATAGGTCTGGCCAGGAGATACACATTCCATTCATAGTTTTCTGTTAGGGGGTTGGTTAAAAACCCAGCCAGGATGCACACCTGTTGCAGATACCGAAAAGACAAATACATTTCTCCTTACAAAGATAAGCAGATGTGGACTTTTGTAGACAGTTTGAGAATATATATTTAAGCCTTATATGATATTATGTTATATTTTGTATTTTACTGTATTATCCTTTCATGTATTATCTCTTATTTCTCATGTATGCAAACCTCGTTTTCCTATTAGTCAATATTTGGTGCATTGCAGCCATTATCCATGTATGGTTATGTTTTCCCTTTATGGCTATAATTTACATGCTCTGCCTTAACTCTGCCTTTTGTTCTAGCACCTTCCTTACCCTACCTTATGTGAGGCAGAAGCCATTTTATATAAGGGCTTCTCTTTGCTTGCTTTAGACTTGTTCAGTTGCGTTCTTTTACATTTCCCCGTAATAAAGCCGTCTTGCCATTCTCACCTATGAAGTTGCGGACCTGCTTTTTCCTAGCACGTACTGCACACACTCTCTTTTTTATAACAGTGCACATTGCTGCTAAATAGCTGGCATACTAGAGAAGAAGATCTGCGGGCTGCACAAAGTGCTTGAGCTGTAAGTTATGCAGGTCTGTTCTCCAACTCAATTTCGTTTATTTCTCTGTGTGTCAGTAGTAGGATATGGAACTGTGATCTCTTTTCTTATTGTTAATGTTAATGTATTTCAAAGGCAGAGGGCTTTTAAAAATCTTTATTTCATTGATATGTTATCACTTATTTTTAATATGAATTTTTATATATGGTAGTTAGTCATCTCAGAGTAAACAACAGATGTATACACCTATATTATGGTTTAACACTGACATTACTATTAAACAATAATAAGAAAACATGTCAGAAACTTTAATGATTAATAAATGTGACAAGAAGAAGAAACACTTGAAGTTCAGTTCTGCTTTAAAAAAAATTACTGGAAAAGGCACGTACTGTTTTTCAGGACATTTAAAAATGCCAAAATTCCTGGTCAGACAAATATGTATTTGCCGCCATATATGAGAGCTAATTTAACACAAATTTGTTTTTTATTACTATTTCCCCCCATGCCATGCCCTCCCTTGCTTCTGGAGTAAACAAGTACTGAAAAAAAAAAAATATTCCTACAATGTTGCAGCTCCAGCTATCACAAAAGTGTGTAGCTTTAGTACTGAAAAGCTTTTCAACACTTGAAACCAGATTTTCTTTGCACTCAAGAAGTTTTAAGTCTCTCTATTCTCAAACCAATGTACATCATTATCTGTGAGGTATCAAACATGAGTTGCTACCTCTGTTAAAAGTAGTTGAGTAGTTCAGTCCAGTTGTAAAAACACAACAAATGTGTGACCCCAATAAGGAGAAAAGAGCAGTAACTTAGGCAAAAAGTGAGAGAATGGAGTTGATACAGATGACTGCAGCACCATATAAGAAACTGGTGCAGAGCCAAAGGACATATCTGTCCATCTCAGGTTATTGGGGGAGACATGTACTGAAGCTTAACATATTAATAAAATTAATTTATTTTAAACATAGGCATATTGCATAACACTAGTCTGGACAGGAGAAAATCAAGGCCATCATCCATCAGGATGGAAATAATTTTTTATAGCTGGTTGGAGATGATGGAAAACATTTCATAAATTATTGTGTAGTAGCTTACTGTCAACAAGATAGTCATGAGCACTTATGACCTGAATTGTTTAATTGTGTGCATCAATCCACTAAGCAGCATGATTTAATACTTTCTTACATGCTGTCTTTTTGTTCTCTGTAATCTCTAACAGAAGTGCAATTTTAACTTCACTATCTGGGCAGGGGTAGCTCAGTGCAGGAGTAACTTTTTTATAATTGCACAGTATAGGGAAAACAATGAATCAGTATTTTAAAACTGTCTCTCTATATCTGTATATACATATACACAACATTGGATTTACTAATTGACAAAGATTGTATTGCAGGACTGTAGAGGCATGAAAAAATAAGTCTTGTTGATCGATGAAATGTTTTATTCACTATAAGCAAGGAAAAAATTGTTTACTTTTCACTTTGCAACTAACAAACCACAACAGAGTGGTCTTAAGAAGGAGATAGCAGGAAACCTTAGCTATGGAAAGATGAAAAACACCTTATCAGCAGTGTAAGGTGTTACTAACTTTTTTCCTGTCATCTGCTCCATATTTGTATTCTTTCTGAGTGGTACAGTGCAGCATAAAAGTGTGTTGCAGGCAATTCTTTCAGAGCATGAGAAACATAAGTTCAGAGGGTAACTCGCTCGTCTGCACACACCCTTAATGCCTCTCAAGTTGTCCAAGTGAGGGATGCTTACAGATAAGACAAAAGCAAGTCCTATCACATCTGCAGCTGACTGCAGAAAACTTGCAGCCTGGAGCATGGGCTAGCATCCATTTAGAGAAAGACTGGACCACAGAGATATATACTTTCAGTAAATGAACTCCATCTATGTTTCATGTTCTAAAACACTCTGTATTTTGTGAATTTTTCATATAACTATGTTCCTTACTAATGGTTTTTCCCCATATGTCAGATTCCACAGATTCCAGGTTCCTAAAACATAAGAAAGCTTTTAGTATCATATCTTAAATCATGTATTGATACATCAATTAAATTAAAACTATTTGATGACTGAATGAAAAAAACTATTCTTATCAAAATGCATTGTCAAATCTTGCTTAAGTCTGACGAGAAGGAAAAATAATTCCAAATTATAAGTGTAAGAACCACAACATTTTCACTAGTTTGTTGTTGTTGTTCTCATTTTTGGGATGTACCTTTATCTACTTCCAACTTCTGTGGAAAATACATTCACAGAATAAATTATCATCCTTTTGTTCTGAAGGTAAACATTTGTGTACAGACTCTAAAGCACTTCACCATTGCATCTTTACTCCTGTGACCACTTATCATACCCTTGCTTCTGGTAATGTTTATGATGGAACAAGGAAATGTCATTCTACCTCGAACACTGAATACAATAGTACCACTTATGAATGGGTATGTTAGTACTTCTAGTGAGTAACTAACCACTATCAGCAAAGTTATCCAACTCTGCACAACTTTTATCCCTTATCTGGAGAGGTAAGAAATAATTTAGAAAATGTCAAATCAAGGTTTTGTCCTCAGACCAGTGTTGTTTAACTTATTAATCAACGACTTGGATGGAGGAGCAGATGCCTCCTCAGCAAAATCACTGACAACACAAAGCTGGGAGGAGTGGCCGATACCCCAGAGGGCTGAGCAGCCCTTCAGAAGGGACCTCAACAGGTTGGAGAGATGGGCAGAGAAGAACAGTCTGAAATTTAACAAACGCAAATGCAGGGTCCTGCACCTGGGGAAGAATAACCCAGGAACCTGTACAGGCTGGGGGCTGACCTGCTGGAAAGCAGCTCTACAGAGAAGGACCTGGGGGTCCTGGTGGACAACAAGCTGTCCATGAGACAGCACTGTGCCCATGTGGCCAAGAAAGCAAATGGTATCCTGGGGTGCATTAGGAAGAACATTGACAACAGATAGAGGAAGGTGATCCTGCCTCTCTGCTCAGCCCTTGTGAGTCCACATCTGGGGGGCTGTGTCCAGGGTGGGGCTCCTCAGCACAAGAGAGACATGGAGCTCCTGAACCAGGTCCAGTGGAGGCCTACAGAGATGATTAAGATACCGGAGCATCTCTCTTATGAGAACAGGCTGAAGGGGCTGAGCCTGTTCAGACTCAAGAAGACTGAGAGGGACCTCAGCAATGTATATAGGTATGTGAAGGGATGGTGTCAAGAGGATGGAGTCAGGCTCTTCTTGCTGGTACAAACCAATAAAAGTCAATGGGCAGAAACTGATGCATAGGAATTTCCATCTGAACATGAGGAAGAATTTACTGTGCAGGCGACCAAGCACTGGAACAGGTTGCCCAGAGAGGTTGTAGAGTCTCCCACATTGGAGATATTCAAGAACCATCTGGACACAATCCTGGATCAACCTGCTTGATAAGAGATGTTGGACCAGATGACACACTATAGTCCCTTCCAACCTTACCCATTCTCTGATTCTGTGATTTTGTGAAATCAAATGAACATTGCCAAAAGAAGGATGATTTCACAAAGTCATCTTTGTTCAGTTGTACTCTGTTGTTATAAGATTTTCTGTTAATTATTGAAAAGCTTTCATTCACTCTTCACCTGAGTACTCGATAACTAACTGGCAAAGAGCAGGTCTTGAACTTATTGAATTTGAGCTGCAAGTGACTTAAGCACTTAGGAGAATTGTACTATATAAGTTTAGGTTGATTTAAATTTGCAAAAGGAGTTTTTAAGATGATAGAGAACCTGTTAACCTTTGTATGCTGAGTGTGAACAAAGACTACTAAAGGCCATAGAAAGTTAGAATCTCTCCTGGCTAGATATTTTTGAATAAACATGGACAGCAAATTTCATGCTGAGGCTGCAAAATTGTTTTACTATACTCTAGGCAGTTCATACAATTTCTATATTTCTCAAATTGTCTATTTTCCTACAACACTATATGTATAAATCTACATAGCTAATTTACATATATCTATGCAGGTAATCCAAAGAAATTTTTGTATGTTTTTCTGCATGACTGTGTATATATATTAGAAAAGCTAATTACAATCTAAAATTTATTTGAAAGCAGGGAAACTAGAGAGTTAAAGGAAGTTAAAGTAATAAGTGATGGCAGTAATGAAAATGAGATACTTTATAAACTTTTTTCCAAAATAAGTTGGTAAGGATACGATGACAGTGGTGAAGATTATTATCCCATTTAAGAATGTTTTTCCAGAAATAACACTGCTGTGGTTGTCAGGCCTACTTGGTGGGGTACAGATTAAGGATAGGATGGATATCAGTTCACCTAATTTTAGCAGACTAGGAGCTGAATGCATATTCCAATCTAAGTTATGGCTGCCCTCTATGATGAACGTCTTCAGAAGGCAGCTCACACCTCCTTTCTCACATAGCTGCAGGAGTTACCCTTGACCACAGGACAAGCTTAGAAGCTGTATGCAAAGAAGATGCCTAATTTTCATATATAAAATTACATGAAATAAACATCATCTTGTGAAATATATTTTCCAAAATAACATAAGAATTGTCTTAACTAGTAGCTTATTAGTAGCCATATTTAAAACAGTAGGATGACCTAGGTGTTTTAAGTACATAGGTGTCCAAATATTTTGCTTGACCTTGCTTTAAATGTGCATGTTGTGAGCATCTTTCTCTCTCAGCTGCTGAAGTTTACCAACCCCAGACTGCTTTCAGTAGCTGGCATCCACTTAGTTTTCCTGGCTGAGCTGCTGTTGAGATTGTTTTCTAGGCTATTAAAATTAAAATGAGCCAGCATAAACCATTGAAATAATAGATCTGCTTTGCTAACTCAACTCACTTTGAAATAAATTAGAGAGTGATCACACAAGTAATTTAACCAGATCTGGCAAGGCAGTATTCTCTGGCAAGAGGATGGCAACAAACGGTTGGGGGTTGGCTGGCGTTGGTAATCTCTTCAGCTGGTCCTGTGGGAGTAGTAATGCAGAAACAATTACACAAAGCTTCGAACTGTATCTTCTTTCGAGGGTCATCATTTGTTTTCATCCAAGTAGTCTTCAGTCACCTCATTTACCACTAGAAATAATGCTATGGTTTCCTATTTCTCATGTAAATATAGGCAAAAGAAAGAACTTCATACTCTCAGTAAATAAACCTCTCAGGATATGTGACACATTTAGACCCATTTGTATCAAGAGTATGCTACTCTAAATTGTAAGGAAACAAACTTGCAGTTTACAGATCAAATTTTTTCTGAAGTTTTTCACAGAAATAGAATGCCTTAGAAATTCAAAATATCTGTTCTAATGAGGTATTATAGAAGAACCCCTGGAGCTGATATAGGCTCAGAAGAAGAAAAGAAAAAGAAAAAAAAAAAAAAAAGCTTTACCAGTGTTTTTTTTTGTTGTAGTCATCTTAGAAGCTGATGAGAGGGGGAAAAACAAGTATATTTCTTTTTAATTCCTGAGATATAACATGTTTAAATACTTAAGCTTATTCATCAAATGGTGTGCTAATAAGTCTATTGCTGGAAAACTTATTCAAAAAGAAAAAATCTCTACAGTTTCTATGTTGGTAATCTAGCTGTTTGACATTACTCTTATTCTTTAAAGGAGTCTAATTCTTAGACACAAGAAGGATATTCTGCTGTTCAGCTCTCTTCTGCCCTTACAAGTGTCATGCTACCTTGCTGCTTTATGAGTTACAGGAATGTGATCTTTGTGTGACCTAGTCATCTATAAAAAAACCTTGTGGCTCAAACAAATTTTCTTCAAAAAATTTTTGCTCAGGTTTGAAAGTTCATAAAATCTCATCTATCAGTGAAGTTTTGCATGTGTCATTCCTTACACTTTAGATAATTTGCAATGTTTTATATAACCATAGCCTTGGATTTTTAAATAGTATTTCAATATGCAGTCAATTTATACTTTTTAATGAATAAGTATATATGCCATTGTAAAAAATGTGTTAATCATTCATTCCTTAGACATTTTTCCAAAATGATTGAAATTTTCAGACTTTACAGATAAGTTATTTCACAGATCTCTAAAAGGAATTCTACTTGACACAGCCATGATACTACTTTAAGAGGTTAAATCACTTCCACTTTCAAGGTCATTACTTGTTTCTATCATAGACTCAAAAATATTCTCACAATTCTATCTAATTGCACAGAAAAGGTGAACCATGAGTTTACTCAAACTAATACTAATTACTTGTTGCTAAATGTTTTTAATTTATGTCTTGTGGAGAGAATTCATATAATTTTTTACTATTCTTCTATGATATAAATTTTGCACTATTTCTAATTAATGTGAGCAATCAGAATGCCACTCTTTTCTCACTGTGGTGACTAGTCTTTGCTAGTAATTGAATGGTAGCCTTAAACAAGGTGAGGTCATGAAGCTTATTTATCTGACACGACGAATTCTATGTAAGAGGGAAAAAGGATGGTTTTTTGCCCTCAGGGTATTAGTCATGGTCCATAGGTTCGTGGGAAAAATGTAGGAAGTCTCAAAAGTTTGTTCCTATTATTTCAAATTTTCTTAGACTTCATTTGAATCCCAAAGTGAATTTTCTATTATTCCTTTGAAGGGTGCATAGGAGGGTACCAACAGTCTTTGAGGAACAACACCTGCAGTTGCATTCAAAGGCATGACTTTTCCAAGCAGTTTCTGATCTGCCTGGTATTGTCCCAGGAAGGATAAAGGCCTAGGTTTTTTACCTGACTGGCAGAACATTCCATCACCAATAGAACTCTAAACATTGTTTTAGAAGTAATGAGTCCTGCTGGTTTCATCCTGCAAGACCTCGAAATCCCACAGGGCAATGTGGTTAGAAATAAAACAGAAGGCTGAGGCTTTTAATGAGTTTCCTATCCACAGATGCCATCAAGCTTTTATACTATTCATTTTATTTCTACAGCTTCAACAAAGGAACCCAGAGTTGTGGGCAACACTCTGACAAGCACAGTTCACAAACTTGGCAGAAATCTAGACTTCAGACAATAAAAGATCATTGAAAGAAGCAAAAGAAAAAGCAAAATAATAAAAAAAAAAAAAAACTTAAATATGGGATACTTTACTTACAAAAAGTGAACATAGTGCAATTCAGACAAGTTAAACTGCTTGGAGCACAGAATGAGGATATGACTTCGGGTTTCCATGATGTTACAGAGGTTATGATGACAAAGAAAAATTAACTGAATAGGGTCAGTGAGAGCTCAGTGTGCATTTTGGGGATGTCCTTCGAGCAACACTAAACTGACAGTTCTCAAGAATGTTAATGAAAAAGCAGTATCTTTCTTATGAGAAGATGAGGGTGAGAGCATCTGTGCCTATATACAAGAATATAGAATATGCAGGTTTGGGAGACACTACATTTTATATCACTTTTTACTCCTTTTACCTGTTTCGCCTCTTTCACTTCTTTCTGGGCCTTCCTTAAAGGAATTTATGTGGCATAAAGAAATACATGGTCCATGGACCTCCAGTCCAGACTGAACAGTGTTTTGCTGATTGCCCTTGATGCATCCCCAGTAAAATGTGGAAAATTTTGTGACTCTAAGATAAACAAACTCCACAGGTTGACAAACTTGCCTTTCATCTTATCCTCTCAGCCTGTCAGATACAAATGAAATATTTTTTTCTCAGTAGTTTCTTCCTGCAGAACAAGTCTGTGTTGAATGCTCTTGTGAGGGTAGTCCAAATCAGTTTAAATGCCAGAAATTACTTTCATTGTAACATGGAAAGGGTTATTTTTCTAAGATTTCCAGTACAATTTTTCAATCTTTGGAGCTTTCACCAAAAGATATAGATCCACTATAAAACCAATATCCCTCAAGAACAGTTTTGCTTTTTGAGTTGTGCACATCACTGGTTTTTAGACGATAAAACTACTGAAGACAAATAAAATTAAACATTTCTGAAACCAGTAACAGCATGGACTCATTCAGTGTATGCCATGCACAGTTGTTATGCTCTAAATTTCAAGATCTGTCTTTGTTTTAGTTTTCACTGGTACAAGAAAAGATACAATCTGCAAAAAACCTTTACAACTTGTGGAGAGCTACCAGAACAGTTTTCAAGTAGCCAGAATCTTTTTCTCATCAGCATTAAGTTCTGTAAATGGTATTTACTTCATATCTAGGTTTATATGTCTGTAATTTCATCTGTGGACTGTAAATACTGAGTCAGGCTCAGCCTATTGACTCAGTCAGGGCCAAGTAGGTTGAAATGAAGACATGAATTTGAATGCCTCAAATTTCTGTGTACATTCACTGTAAGAATTTTCTAGGGCTCTCAGAAGCACTTACACGATCAGAATTTCCAGCTCCACATTTTGGCACTTCTCAAGCCTGAACATTCCTCGTTCCATCCTCTATTAGTATCTTAAACTAATTATCTGTACAATATTTAAGTTTTACTATTTAATATTGAAGGGAGACTGTCATTCCATCCTCATTTTCTCTGTGAAATTTCTCTCTTTTTTTTTAAATATAAAGAAATTATGTGTTATTTGTGATGCTGTGATAAAGACAGCATTTAGCAATTGGAGAATTGGCTTTTAAAGAATATATATTGCACAGATATGCTATATAATCATAAATGCATACATAGACATACATACATTCTCACATACATGATTACTATTACCAGACCCCATTTGTACAGAGCAAAATAATACAGCATTGTAGTGTTTAAACTTTTTAAATGAAAACTTCTGTCTGATATACATCTAACATGTAATGCTGCCTGTAATGACCAACCAGATATGTTCTGATAATTCCCAATATTCTTTATGTATTACAGCTTTTGAAATAAAATAAAATTACTTAATAATCAACTGGCATATTAAGTATATAGTTTGCAGCTAGACATTCATACCATTTTCCCTAAACACTTACTCCCATATTTCCCTCTGCAAGGCTCAATTCAACACCTTTTGAAATTAATTGGCACTTTTAGAATGAAATTTTCGCATTTCTCAAATCTGAACATCTCTCCTCTGTTAGTATTTTACTAACAATGAGAAAACCATGCTTATTGATTGTAGCATCTGGTTTTGTACCAAAGTCTAAAATTGCATTCCAGACCTGTAACTAAATCTGCAGCATCATATGTGTCTACTCAGCGCTCCAGTTCCTTCAAGTAGGCTCTGGTCTGGTATGGGAACCTAGAGAACAATATTTGGTTTTGACAGTCTGGTATTTGGGGCATAGACCAACTTTCTAAATATATCTATAGTGGCTACTATAACTTGATAAAATCCTGAAAAAACGACTTAATATTTAGTAATGAGAATAAAGGAAAATAAGTAATAATGGTAAATGAATGTTCTACCTTAAGCTTTTATGGTTGTTTGTGGTAAAGCCACTAAAATTCTTTGTTTGTCTTTTAGTGCAGTTCACATTGGGAAAAAAAAAAGGAATAATTAAAATATTAAAGAAGGTAGAATGAATGTTTTTTAAAAATACGTTGTAAAATATGGGATTTTTTCAAGTTGAGTGCAAGTTTAAGTGCTAACTAGTATTTCGAACACTTACCATGAGATATCAAACAGCATGTGCTTTCTATTTATATTGGTTACCAATCTCAGTATTCAGAGGAAGAGTGTATAAAGTTAACAAGCAATTATTTGGCAAATTAGTACTCAACAACCCTGAGTAAATAGGAAGTTTGAAACCTATCTGTTATACAGCTACTTTAATTTGCATAGCACACTGGTGTGTTTGCTTTGCAAATACTTTGCAATGAATCATCATTTGTACTATACAGTCCAAAGAAAAGCAATCAAAATTCACAGCAAGACAATGAAATTAATTATAACTGTTGAATTCTGTGGTGGTAATTCCTCCTCATGCAGGAAGATTAATTGCATTGCACTTTCCTTGCACTCCACTAAATGATCTGATGAATGTATAATCATTTACAGATTTTTCAAATGCTGAAAATTGATTACCTTTGATTAGCTCTGATCTGCACAAAGAGCTCTGACAGAGTATCAGTGAAACATTACAACATTACAGACAAAGTAACAAATGATTTAATTACCAGTGTGCTTATTAATGTTAGATTCCCTGCAGTGATCCTGGCAAATCAGGGACCTGTAATAGACCTGTGGGTTTCGCTGAATTCCATTAGGGTTTAAATAATATTTCTCACTATTTCTCAAATCCTTCTTTTCATAGCTTCTTAATAACTCTAATTAATTCTAATTTGCACAAAAATCCATTGCATCTCCATAAACTTTTAATTAGATGTAAAGTAAGATAAGTCACTGCTGTCAGAGACTAGGGAAAATGCAAACTGTGGCTTTATATGTTTCCAAATAAGTTTTTCATTAACAAAAGATATGTCTCTGTAAAGCTATTTAATGAAAGTTTAGAACTAATTTTGAATTAGGCATGTGTTTTAGCTATGCACTTTTAGTTGCAAACACAATAATAGTTGCTTATAGATGAAGCAAGTGAAAAAACAGGATGGTAAAATGTTTAGCTGACAAAATGGTAAACATAAATTTAATACTTTTTTATGTATTGCCAATATATACATTCACTCATTTTGTTAATTCTGGTAGATAAAACACTCTGATTAAGCAGCTACACTGTACACTGAAAGACTATTTGAAAATGAAATAGCAAAGGAACACTAGCCCAGTTACAGATCATGCTGAATGTTGCTGGCACAAACAAATCAAGCTTTTCCATGCTTATACTAGTGAACACTTAGATCAATTCAGATTGGCAGCTTCTTTGGTTTTCCCTGGTTTTATGTCATTATATATGACATTAAATTATTATGAAGCAATGACAATGAAAACCCAGATGATCAGAGAAGTCAAACAGCTAAAATTAAGCTCTGTTTCTGTAAGTGTGTCTTAGAGAAAAAAATAAATGTAGGTAATTAAAAGCTTATTTGGCACTGAAGTACTAATACATAAACAACTTATAATAGTATTTTTGTATTTCAGTTGTGTAGGAAAGGAGGGACTGTAATACCGCAGGTGTTACTTTGTTATTCGTAATGCACAAGATGGAAAACTTAAAAATAGGGAATATTCAGCCCCCAGTGTGGATGATTACATTTATTACATTCACTGCTGTCAGCAGCTGAAAAGCTATCCATCACACTGAAACAGCGATGAGAGTCAGAAGTCTCTTTTTGTGGAGAAATATTGAAGTCAGATTGTTGATGTCAAAAGTCAAACTCTAGTTCAGCTATCTGTTTTATGAATCTGACTGAGACACATTGTGCCTGTGTTCAAACTGATATCTAGCAGAGCTCATTTTACCAAATGTGTGATTTAGAAGTCAGAAAAACATTCATACCAGCAAAATATTAAGAGGAAACTGATAGGGCACTCTACTGCATTTATATTGAAATATCACATCATTCAATAATAATGCAACATTTCTTTTTCACTGATAGTTAAAAACTTGCTGTGTATGATGCAATTATGTTATTGTACTTGCATAAAGTAACAACAAAAATATTTTATATTCACAAAACACTTTAAATATGACCACGACAGTAACATAGACCTTTCTGTTGACATGGGAATAATTTTTTTCAATTTATTTTGGATACACATACACACATACACACACGGGTGTGTTTATATATGAGGAATTATACATTCAACTAGTTTCAAAAGGCAAGTAGAAGACTTACATGGAGGTATACGGACATAGAGATGAAGGAGTACAATAGCTGAGTGAGAAAATACAGTGTAGACGCAACGAGAAAAAAAAAAGAATTTTTAAGCCCTTAAAGACTGATTACACATACACCACTGGAATTATCTGCCTTTACCGACCACAGCTACCATTCACTGCACTTCAGTAGCATAAGTGAGATTCTTAGAAAAGCAGTACTGAATAAAAATATCTAAATGTATTTTCAACTCTGTCTAATTCCTCAGGTCTGACTTCTAAAAAAGTGAAATAAATCAACTGCTTCTTTTCATTTCATTAGAATTTTTAAAACAGAATTTACAAATAACTGGGAGGAAAACAGGGTCCAGATGATAAATTGTATTCCATTAAAAAGCACTAAAAATAAAACAAGAAATGTACTCACAGCTTGGAGAGTACTATTTAATATGAGTATCTTCAGTAGTTTACATCAAACATTTTAAAAGCGTTTCTTAAGGAAGGTGCTTTCTAGCTGAGAGAAAAACGTATGCGCTACACGTTATTGAACTTGCTACCGTCACTGCAGATTTTGTTCTGTTTAACAAAAACAAGCACAGTTTGTGAATTCAAGTCAGGGAGTTCCTTTTATTTTTGCTAATTTCACCATCCTTTCTCTTTTTAAGCACAGCCCTCAGGGTACATGATGTAATGGTCACCATTATAGCACAGAACAGGAAAAAAGGGTATCATGAAATGCAGAATTGAATGGTATTCTTAGAAAAGAAAAATGTATGCCAGATTTTTTCCAAGGGAGCTCTACTCAAAAACAAACAAATATGCAGATACTGTAGAAAGCTTCTTGAATCATCATTAGTGGTTAGAAAAAAAAATTGGCAGGAAGAAAGTGGACGATTTTAAAAAAAAAAAAGCAAGCCAAAATGGAAGGACTAATTCAATGATACCAGATGTAACACATGACTGTGGGGATTGAAGGGTCATGAGTTTGAGTCAAAACTCAACTTCGAGTTAATTGGCTGGCAGTGGGGCTGCACAAATTGCAGAGATAGAGTACTTGTTTCCTAGTGCAGTAGGTCAGCCTTCTTATGCATTTGCACTCTTTACATGGCATGCAAGAACTAACACTTTTATTTGTTAGAAAAGAGTCTTCTTGCTTGTCATCTTTTTAAGGAGAAGAAAAAGAACTGGCTGAGCATAAAACAGAATGACACATTTAAAAAGATTCAAAAGCTGCTCTGTCTTGAACTACATGTATTTCCTTGTTCAATTTTTTTGTCTCTACAAACAATCAAGAAAACAAATGGTACACGGTAGTTTCAGGGAATATTTTAACCCAGTGTTATGAATTCATTGATACAAAAACCATATATAAAATATGTAATCTTAACATATTTTCCCTTTGAAAAGACCAATATAGTTCTTTCCACCTTATCCAAGTTGAAATGTTATTATGTTTAAAAGAGGAAAATAATTGCAGTTACTGACTTTGCTGAGGGGAAAAAAAAAATGTTCCTTAAAACATTTAAATGGGCAAGTGGGAAGAAATTTTTTTTTTTTAAAAAAAGCTTCTAGCTGTGTGCGTGGAAACTGGCTATGTGCCCGAGACGTACAGCAAAAAACAACATATGGAACTCACCAGTTCCTAAAATCTCTTTCCACAAAATTCATGCCACTCCTCACCACAATAAAATGACTCACAGAGGGGTGTGTTTTATGCCTCCCAGGCAGAACTCCATAGTCCACAATTAGTCTATCTATTGAAAGGCCAAAATACCTTATTGTTTTACTTGCTGTATAATTATCTGTTATGATGAACTGTGATTCTAAGGACTATTGTCCTGAGGCTTGGATCTGTGTGTGGAGCAGTTCCCTGGATGAGACCCAGGAGTGGACCTTCCATTTAGAATCCATGCCTGAGTGATTTCTCCAGTCTCTCCCTGACTGGCTGAAACAGGGACTGTTTCTGCATGATTTCTTGGGTTGATGAGAAGCAATTATGCCTTAAATGAAGTCATTCATGTCTGCCATTTTGTTTGCATATTTTTCAGCATTCACCTGTTATTAGACCTGTTTTTAAACTGTAAACTAGTTTCAAGTAGACTTTTGTGTCTAATGTGGTTTTGTAATCAGAAAAAAATATATATGTAATGTTTTCTTCACAAATCACTCAAGCAGGAAATCTAATAGAGTGATTTAGAAGTAAAACAGCATTTAAGAATTTCCCAGACATTTCATTTCTGAAGTGACAATGTATAAAGATAATAATCTCAAGACTAACTAAGATTTTTAATGTGTATTCTTTAATATGTATTCTTTAAATAACCTTATCTGGAAGAGATTGCCAAAACAAATTATTCATTACCTTTTAAAGCTGGGAATATTGGCAGTGTAAACAAAATACTACTTTAATATTTAAGAATGTATTTGTATGTGTGGGAAGATATTGTGTGCCATTTTCCGTAATTCCTTTTGAAATGTATAATCCCTTTAAACAGCCAGATTCTTTTTGCAAAGCATTTACTTCTGATAGCTCTTAAATTATTATAAAAAATTCCTTCACTATGTATAGAATCTTCTAAGTGGTTAACAAATAATTTCCTGCTTTCATTCTCAGTGTCTGGTAAAGCTTTTCCACAAAGCAGTTTCCACGGTGATGTTAGGTACAATGCTGATAAAAGGTAGCCATGCCACGAAAACAAATACTGTAGAAAGAGCTTTGTCAATTTGTATTAAGCTGGATATATTTTATGCTAATTTACCAAATCTTTTGTTGATTTGTCAGGCTTCTGAATGCTTTTTTTTTTAATGAAGATGAGTGAATTTTGATAGATGCAATTTATGTCTGAGTATCTCCTCCCAAGAAACAAATTACTTTGTCACATTTTTCTCGATGGTAAATATAAAAGACAAAAAATATGTAGTCCTGACAGATCTTTATATAATTGTAAAGCTTAAAACACAAACCAATTTTCAGATATTTGAATGAATTGTATGTGTAGATCACTGATTAAAACTGTAAATGTACTTAGAAAAAATCCTCTTTTCATATTGAATAATCCCTATAGCTAAATATAATGAAATTAAACTGACAATATAATCTTTTTTTTTTAAGTTTATATAAAACATTGGAAGGAAGTTGTGAGTACTTTGAAGTGCATAATTTTTCAGGGTAGAAAAGGGTTTTTTATTGTTGTTGTATGCTGTTTTTTTAGAAGAGACTTGTACTAAGGTGACCTCTACTGTTTAAAAAAAAGGCTTGCAAAAGCAGCCCTCTCCTAAATCATCCAACAATCTTAAATTGCCAAGACAGACATGGATACTGCTGTGCTTAAAACTATTTGCTTAATTCACTGCCATTTGGATTACTACAAATGATTTTAAGGTTTCTTTCTCATGCATTGGAAAGTTCCCTGCCATTTACTTCCTTGCCATTTGCGTGCAAATTCTGCCTGTACTGGGATCTCTGCCATTACATTTTCTTCACACTGAAGGGTTTTCTCCGCTCCTGGCGGGGCAAAGTCATGACCCAGAAAAAAATTGATTCATGAATTCTCAGGGTGCAACTAAAGAAGAGAGGAAATATGCCTTGGCTGAGCTCCTACTAGTGACAATTTAAAACCTGTAATTAGTTTGGATTCAAGCTGCAAAAGGAATCTGAATTTAAAATGCATTAATTCAAACTGATATATTAACTTTAACAAAGTAGATCACTTATTATGTAGAATCATTATTACAGTCTGTTTTGCTAATTGTTGAATTCCAGACTTTATTAACTTTGATTTTATTAGAAAATGCAAGTAATTGCTGGTGAACACTTTATCTACGTGATGGTTTTCTTGGTGAAAAAGAACTTTTTATTGGGGTTAGTTAGCTTTAACACCTCAGTTATGGATTCTATTTTTGTAAATTCCCATCATCCACATGCTGCACAATGGCTGAGGCCACTTACCCCCTGCTGATATCAGGACCCCATATCCCCTTTAGCTAACTCCCTGACATTTCTATGAACTACACAGCTGAAATGTTATACAGTAATTAATGTTGATCCTAGCACACACACAGCCTCCAGTACAAATTAGGATAGAAAAGGTTATCATAATATTTTGCTAGACTGTTTGGTAGACTTGAATTGCTCCCTGTGGGGGACAAACAAGAAAAGATATTTTTAAGATTTGCATGCTGGAGGAGCATCCAGGTATTTTTATTCAGATAGAGTAAAAACTGCTTTGAACATTTGGTCTGGGAAATGTTAGTCTTGCTATTGGCATATTCTGATACCTGCGCAGTTGCGTTCTTTTAGGAGCGGTTTGCTTGTGGTATATATTTTTGCAAATGAAAAAATGTATGGTGATTGAAATTCTTAACCAAAGCTCTGTTATCTCGTGGAGTTCAAATCCAGGTACAACCAGCAGCTGGATCCTCTCGGACTGTCAGTGGTGTCTGAAAAACACTCAGAGACTAAATAATTTAGATTACACCATTCTGACCTGTATAATTGTTTAAATGAGTAATGCAGCCACTAACTGAAAGAGGTCAACCATCTGTAGAGGAAACATAGAATTTGGTTTCATTTCCAAACAAACTTTTGAAGCCCCATACTGTGGGAGGTAGGGAAAAGTCTGCTGACAGATCAATGGCTTATCTGCTACGCCAAGGTTAAAACTTCTATCACTTGTAGAAAGCAATGTTAATAGAAAATGCTCCTGAGAGAGTAGGTTTAGCGCAAATAAAACTTGATCCACTCAATATGCCATTAATTGTATTTTTTTAATTTTTGTGGTTTACAATGAATGTGCCTTAAGCAGTTATGATTAGTATTGATGGATTCTCATTATTCATTGAGGAAGGCCACAATCTTATTTAAATATTTTTGAAAAATTATATTTATCGTGGAATTGCTGAATAGTGTATGGCTTGTCAGTTTTCTTTTTTAGGAAAGAAAAAAACCCTAAAAAAAATTACAATTTTACATCCCTTCTGAAATTGCAAAGGGAAGAGGTTCCTCATCCAGAAACAGGCATTTGTGCATGTGTATCCTGATTTTTTTATTTAGTACATAAAAATGCATAATATTTGCCTTTCTACTCACACCTTGAAATACCTATTTTCATCAATAAAAAAGGATTTTGCAGGGATAAGGGTATTTTTTTAAAATTAAAAACCCAAAGTACAATTCACTTCACCAGCTTATGCATGGGAAACTCAGTGTGAAACAACATTTCCAATGATCAAAGCCCTCTCTGTAATTTTGATAACATATATAGTGGCACCAAAGTTTTTTCCTGCCACTTTCTGTCTTGCTTTTTTTTTTAATTAGAGAATATATTTTATATGCAGACTGATCCTCGCTTGACACTGCACAAGATTGCAACTCGACAAACGTATATTATTGAATGATGCCATTCATCACATTCAGAAACAGAAGTGAAGGCCAATTTCATTTAACAGACAGTGTGAGGATTGCTGCAGAATGCACAAATGGTACTTTGTAAATGTTGTCCCACTCATTTATTAAGGCTCTTTTAAAAGAGCCTGTTCTTTAGAGACTGGAGGCAGAATCCAAGATTTCATACTGAAATTAAAAGAAATATGCTTTTCCCTGAAAACATGCTCAGACCTATATAAACTCATAGAAATCAATACAAAATTATTAGTATGGGAAAACCATTATGATTTCTGCCCCAGTGGTGAAATTCAATTTTGTTCTTGTACAGATACACTTCTTTTATATAGGGAACAAAATAAAGTTGGGGATTATCCCAAAGCAACTTTTACCAATTCTCATGCAAAATTCTTACACAGTAGGATGCTAGGACAGTGTTCTCAAAACTCAGCATAATAATGATGAAAAAGAACCATGTCTGTGCCTGAAAAAATATTCAACCTTTTGAAATTGAGACTGAGTTACCAAGACCCTGACTATTCTAGTAGGAAATATCCATCACAGGTCAGTGAACTAACGTGTCCCTTTTTTTACTTTCTCTTTCAACTCTTTGGTGTTCAGTGCCCTAACCTGAAGAGGACTAAATTATGTCCCTTCTAAGACTGCATTGTCACCAGATGCAGGTTTAAACATAGCAGCCAAGCACTTATATTGTCTAGCTTCTTGTTAAATATAACCAGATTATAACCTTTTGTTAATTATAACAAAATTTATCAGAAACATTTTGGCCTCTAGAGATATAGTGAGACAAAACAGAAAGGGATGATTTGAGCCTGTTCTTTAGAGACTGGAGGCAGAATCCAAGATTTCATACTGAAATTAAAAGAAATATGCTTTTCCCTGAAAACATGCTCAGACCTATATAAACTCATAGAAATCAATACAAAATTATTAGTATGGGAAAACCATTATGATTTCTGCCCCAGTGGTGAAATTCAATTTTGTTCTTGTACAGATACACTTCTTTTATATAGGGAACAAAATAAAGTTGGGGATTATCCCAAAGCAACTTTTACCAATTCTCATGCAAAATTCTTACACAGTAGGATGCTAGGACAGTGTTCTCAAAACTCAGCATAATAATGATGAAAAAGAACCATGTCTGTGCCTGAAAAAATATTCAACCTTTTGAAATTGAGACTGAGTTACCAAGACCCTGACTATTCTAGTAGGAAATATCCATCACAGGTCAGTGAACTAACGTGTCCCTTTTTTTACTTTCTCTTTCAACTCTTTGGTGTTCAGTGCCCTAACCTGAAGAGGACTAAATTATGTCCCTTCTAAGACTGCATTGTCACCAGATGCAGGTTTAAACATAGCAGCCAAGCACTTATATTGTCTAGCTTCTTGTTAAATATAACCAGATTATAACCTTTTGTTAATTATAACAAAATTTATCAGAAACATTTTGGCCTCTAGAGATATAGTGAGACAAAACAGAAAGGGATGATTTGAGAGTCAGTCAAGAACAAGAGCATGAACTGTAAATCTCAGTCTTTCATAGGTGCCTATGTCAAGACTTTAGAGAATCTTGACAGGTCTATCACAAGCAGAGTATAGCACAAGAAGGTCATATGAGGCATTGACTGGGAATAGGTATATTCCAGATATGGATATACACACCTTGCTTTTGTAAGGGAATGATGTCTTGTTAATCTTGAAAATTTAAACTCAGAACCTTTCTACTGAAATTCAGTTGTTCAAGAATTGCAATGTAACAACAGAGTCGCTGATCCATAAATATTGCCCCATCAATAACCCATATCTGACGTTTCAGAGAAAGGTGAAATTCCAGTTGCATGCCATTAATTCATTGATGTGTCCTCCAGTATCACCCAGGCATCACATTAGCACAGTGCTATCTCAGAAATATTTGAGCCTTTTTTAATAGATCACTTTTCTGGAAAAGTTTTAGAAATGGGTTGTGGGTTTTCAGCAATAGTTTTCACAAGAACATTTGAAATAGATATTCTTTCATGCCCATACATAGAGCAGATTTTTTTAGAATTACAATATTGAATGTAGAAGTATAAAATACTGCTTTATTAGCACAAATATGACATCATTTTTGTTACCATACATATTCTGTACAACACAGATTGAAAATTATGTAAATAACCAGATTCTGCTATTTATGTTGTCTTAAGTTAAAGTCAGTTGAGATAGCTGGATTTTAACTAGCGTAACTGTGAGCTTTTGTAGGTAAGCAGAAATAGTCTTCTGTTTAAAAGACTAAGTAGGGACTAAGCACTTCAGGGAATTTGCAAAATTGCTGCCACACACTCTGAGCACTTGGCAGCTTGAACCACCAAAGCAAATGAGGTCTAAGGAATGGATACCCAGCAAGTATAAAAAGGCAGTATGATCTTCAAAGTGGGCCTTGTAAGCCTAGTAAGGAATGACAGATAATGACATTCAAGCAACAGATCTTCACTGCCTGTTTCTTTTTTTTTTAAATTATTGTGTTTTAATAGAGTAGACAGCTAGACCCATAGAGGTACAAATTAGGATTGTAATTTACAGTCCTCATAATAACATCTCTGAACATGAAATTCTTAAAAAGTAAGAGTTCCAAATGTGGCATTGAATTTTGGTAATTTGATCTTTGCCAAAAACAGGTAGATAAATCATAAATAAATTATAGATTTTGGTGTAAAGGGGCTTTTTGTGGTGTTTTGTTTGCTTGTTTTTCTTCGTAATGATGAACATAATAATGATACTATTATCTAATCTCTTAACTAGTAGCCACAAATTTGATGCATCAAAATTCATTCTTAGAATATGATTATGCTTTCTGGTGCAGGTAAGGAGAATTCTTCCGGAAGTTTCAAACAGAAAGCAGACTATTTTAAAAAATACATGCATCTTTCAGTATTAGTAGCAGAAGTACATGGGCAGATAAACAAAGTTTATTCTATTTCGTAGTACATTATTCCCTGCACGAGAATAGTGTACACGGTTTCTGCCAGTTCTTGAATATGTGCATTCCTAAACTATGGTTTATGAACATCATGAGGAACACATGCAGTGCAGCTGATGTTTGTCATTATCTGTTTTATACATCATCAAAATCATGATGTAGGAGTGTCATGTTATGGTACTGTACTGCCATATTTAAAAGATGGATATTTTAAAAGATGGATCTTTTAGGATGTTTTAAAATATCTCTTAATCAATAAAACAATTTTCCACATCCTGCCTAGATGGAAAATTTCAGGATATTGATGTAACATGATAAACTCAGTTTCACATCCCACCTAGTAGAGCTCCTGCTTATTTCCTTCTTATTTCTATAAGAAGAATGCGATCTGTCAGATCGCATTATATGCAGAAACAGGAGATGCAGACTGATAATTCAGGGTATTCACCACTGTATTATCCACTTCATGGTTAGTTAGGGCATTTGCCACCTATTTTGTATTTTGAAAAGATAACTTTCTTTTAAAATTATGTGCAGAAATGCAAATTGAAATAGACTTGTAGTTGTGATGACACTTTTTCTATTTGTTACAGTCTTCGCAATATTTTGTATTTTTCTTCAAGCATAATTCTGGGGACATTTAAATATAAGGCATTAAACTGTCATTTAAAAAAAGTGTTTTGGTGAAGCGTTGGAAGGCCTAAAAGACTCAGGCGAGAGTAGGAAAATGAAAGGAACCAAAACTTTCTAGTTTCACACAAAATATTTTTATATAATTTTAATTTAATGTAATCATAGCACTGGATTATTGACAGCGTGTACTAAGGGTACAAAGTCCTGGAAAATGAAGATAGCACAATCTGCTCACATTGGTAAGACACCACTTATTTTTACATTATTTTATGCTGCAAAGATAAAAATGAGTAAGATCCGGAGAGTCTATAAGAGAATACAATTAATTTAAAATCAATACAACATAAAAAAATAGAAACAATATTCTATTTCTAATGGAAAGGAATGCTGGTTTATAATTGCAGTATACATTTGTATTTACTACAGACAACATGCCTTCTCCTTTAAAGGATTTTAAGAACTGTTTAAGCCTCTTTTAAGTTACCAAACCTGGGTACAAAACTGTGCCGTCACATCAGCATGTAAGTGCACTCTGCATAAAAAAAGATGGGGATTGATTTAGGCCACACTACGGAGCCAACCCCAGGCTGAGAGTAGCTTTATTCTCTGCTTGTTTTCTCAGCTTTTTATTCATTTGCAATGAGGGAGTGTGGTGCTTTTTTGAAAATGACTCTCTTGATGAGGCCTCTGATTGTAAAGTACTTTCAAACTGGGAACTTCAGCACCTTTGTTGCTGAGTGGATAACTTTTCCATTAAAAAATATGAACCTGCTTTCCACCAGCTCTTTTCCTCCTTTCCATTATTTTTCATGTGCATTGAAAGCAACTTTCCATACCAGAGCATTTACAGGAAGCTAGCAAAAAAGATACCCATGTTCCAGTGCAATGGCATGATAGCAACCAATATTTTCATTGCCAGATGGTACTAATAGAAGTTCTCTAAATGCAACTCGTGTATTTATCTAATCCACTTTATCTCTGCAGATCTCTTATAGGTTTCCTTTCCCCAATTTCATCTTACAGTACCTGTACACCCAGCATGTAGATATGAAACAATTTGATGAATTTCAGTCACAAAAGTAACTGCCTTGATGACAGACTTTTAGTGAGAATTTGTCCCTGGAAATGCTATTATTTCTACAGACTACTGCTCACTACCCACAGTACTTCCACTCTTCTGATGCTTCTGCCTAGACTGAGCCCACCTTGACTTACCCTCTTGCTCTCTCTCTCTCAGAAATAGAGCAGTTTCCTTCCTCCTGAAAATTGGATGGTTTTTTCTCATTGTGATTTGGAATTTGCCTCTCCTATACACTAACTTCTTCCTACTATACTATGGCTGTAGCTGTCAGATCTTCAAATCAATGGTAATTTACCAGTGAAAAAAAAAAAGATAGATACTTAACATTTTAGCAAAAGTTTGGGCAATATTTAGCACTTGAGTGTTAAGAGAAGTGAGAATTCAAATTGTCAGCACTTAGCACTTTCATTCATATTCACTAATCTCAGGAAATTATGTCCTGAGAAACCAGCACATACTTAAAATTAAAACAGGCTGTTTAAAAAGGAGTCTGCATGGCATCATATTTGTCAGTATTTAAAGCAGAGATTGATTATTTTTCTTTATCTTATTAGATTGGTAGTTGTATCTCTTAATAATTTATTGCCTCTTTGTTTGTAGCATCCCAGGACAGAATCTCTCACAACCCCTCATTGGAAGACATTACCAAACTCTGTCAAATTTGGATGTCAGATTATGTTATACATTATAAATTACAGCAGCAGATGTTCTTTGAAAAAGTTGTGGTTTCTTTAAATGATCTAGCTGATGCAACTCTTTGAGTCACTGTGGTGAGAGACAAAATTGATGACAGGCTGATTTAGTGGTGCACTTTTTAACCAACAGTTTGAAGAGATTAGAAGGTTGTCAGAAAGATATCAAGAGAGGTAAAGGGATTAATTTCAGATTAATTTCACAGAACTTTAAATTAACAAAACAATGGCTAGCTTTCTTTGAAAACTCTTTTATAGCTGGGAGCACCTAAATGGAAAATGGGCCATAAAGAAAATTTTTCATTTAGTACTATTTTCATTTTTTTTTTCTTAGGCAGATGATTTATGGATGCCCAGTAGCCTGTGAATTTTCTTGGAAAAATGTAGTGTGAACATTTCTTGGTGAGCATATTAATCAGTTAAGTTTCTTAAATATTTCTTCATCCCTGGAATGTTTAAGCCTTAACAACAATAAAAGATGTCTATCAAGTCAATAGACAGGAAAGTGTTTGGTTTGACAGACAAATATTTTAAATAAAAGGTGAAATTGTCATTGACGAAATAGCAATGAAGATAGAAAACTACAATTAAAATAATTTCTTTTAAAATCTGTTGCAAAGTAAATTAACATGCAGAAAATGTTAATTAAAATATGTTTATAATTTCAAAAGAAAAAATGTTCTTATCAGAAAATGTTGGCATGGAAGATGGGATATAGATAGACTGACAACATGTGATGCAAGACAGTGAAGCCTTCAATGGTGTAAACAAGCCATGCCTTAATAATAATATCTGCAGGTCCAGTGTTAGTTTATGCCTTCTCAAGTATAAAAAAAGAGGACTGGGAACTTTCAGAGAATTTTGCTCTTGGATTTTTCCATGCGGTAGATTAAATTGCATGATTCATTGTCCCAGGCACTACTCCCAGAACTAGAGTTGTTCAATTCCTTTCTATTATAACAAATATTTTTTTTCAACATGTTAGAGTTTTGCCAAAATTTAGCTAACTTACCTGAACCCTACCCAAATTTCTACCTGAAATTTGGCATTTCAGTATTTTGCTTCAAGCTATTTAATTATTAGTGGGTGCATACATGCACGTGTATATTTAAAAAAGAAAAAAGAAAAAGTAAAAATAGAGTTGCTGCTTCTAAAACAAGCAGAAGGAAAAAACTCACAACAAGAAAAACAAGCCCCTACTCCATTTGGTTCATGTTAAAAAATTATGGAATTACTGTAGTTCATTTGCTCAGATGCTCTAGTATGAGGCAGCTCATGGTCCTGTCAAGAGTAACAGGCAACAAACATTTGATGTACACATTGAAATTTGTTTAAAATTAACACCATTGCAGGACTGTGAGCAAAATCTGAGTTCATGTGTAGTCAGAGTTCTTCCCTCTGGGAAGTCCATCTCCAATCTGACAAAAGACCTTGGCCTTCCAGATCTGTAAGTATTGTCCCCTTTTAGTTGTCAGGCAGTGGGTATGGTGGGCAGAGGTAGGTATGGTCTGACTAAAGTAAGCATTTGCACACAATATGCAGAAATATAGCCAAAAATCAGAGGAAGGTAGCAGAAGCTTGAGCAACACATTTACAGAGGGGAATAGGATCAGTATGAAGATACTGGACAATTGTAAAGGGAGGGCTGAAGGGAGAAGTGGGTTGGACATGACCAGGAAAGGCAGAGTAGGCTGATCATTAGGTTCTACAATTGGGGTTGAAAACAGAAGTTCAGAGAGCCTCACTCTTCTGCAGTTAAAAAGTAGATATGACGTCAATAATTTCATACATGGACCAGAGCTGGTCCACATAAGAGTTGGCATCTGATACCAAAAATTCCGTAGATTCATAAGTCTTCCTCTTGACATGAAAGTCCTTTATTTTTAGTTCAAAACTGTTCAAAATGTGAGATGTTTGTTTTCTCAGCTAATGAATCAAAATAAATAAGGATACTGAATTTCCTAAAATATTGCAATTAATACTTTGGTATTAATGCATAATGACACAGGCCTTCACTAGATGATCCTATTCGATTTCTTCCAGAGTAGCTGGATCTCTTTCAGTGAAAACAAAAATTTCTCTATACCCCAGGTTGCCATCTGCAGAGGAGGGATAATAACACCATCTATCTTCACAGAACTTTGTGAAGATAAGTTAATTAACTTTTTATAGCATTCAGATGCTGTAGTATCAAAATATAGAAGAAGAAATCTGTGTTGCATACTGAAAAAAAAAAGAGATCACACTTTGAATAATTGGTCAAATATTAAATAACTAATCATTCATCAAAAGAGGCAGAGACTATACAAAAATAGATAGGCTCCAGTAAAGAACCATAATTGTGATACATGTATAAAGGGACCAAATTAACAGTGCTGAAACTATGCTCAGCTTTAGCATTCGAAGAATTTGGTCTCCTTTGTATAATTTCTTTTTAAAACCTCAAGGGTATTATTATTATTATTCTAAACTTCTCTCTCTGCATGAAGAACATATATGACCCACAATAGTAGAGTAAATGCTTTGAAATCCTCCTTTTATGTATGTTTACATCATAGTCCTGTGAGTTCAGAAAGGACTGTTTCTTTGTTTTTACTTTTTTAAAGTTCCATATGAATATTCTACAAAGCACAAAAATTAGTCTGTCCTTCATTTTCCAGTTTTTATTTAATCCATCACATTGCAATTCATTGTCTGTTTGTCCCTATTTTAAAGGAGTGTAATGTAAGAAATAGAATAAAAAAATAGAAAGTTGAAAGGTAAAGTATTAATAGTAAGTAAAGAACAGCCGTATGGGAATTGTAAAGTACTCCCTGGGCCCTACCCAGGAAGTGATGTAATGCTTTCTGTTCCAGTCCATGTCCATGCATGCATGTAGTGCATTTAATTGCAAAAAAAAAGGGAGAGTGAGAGGTAGGCTTATTTATCTATATACTGGTGCCCTATGCTTAAACACAAAAGATGGTAAAGTGTACCATTAAGTACGTTTGAAGTAATGCAGCTGGAAGCAGAAGAGTGTTCTAATAATATATCTGTATTCCTACAATTATCCTCAGCCTACTCCTACTGCCATGCAGCAGCTACAGTAACTCTTTGAAGTTTTCATTAATGCAAGGTTTAGCAAACTTATTTAGTATAAATTCTACTGTTCTTTATTTATGCTTGTATAATGCAACCTCTTTTGCATCCTGCCACAATTCGCCACAAAGACAATGTAAATGACTGCAGTGTGAAAGCAAGCATAACCTTTTACTTCACTAACCAATAGATTATTTAGTTCTCAACATTACTTAATCACATTCAGATTACCACATAGTGGAGTAATAAATAGGACTTTCAAATATTTTGGCAGAACACATGCTCTCCCATCCATTATACCTCCCAGAGTGCTCCTATATGGCTGTTCCGTATGCTGTGCTATTAACCACATCTAAGCAGAGGCTGTGCTACTTCAGAAACACACTCAGAAGCATACTCAGAATCATAAGCTGGCTCAGGGCCCCCAAGCCTATACTGTGCCATCACCCCACCACCGATGACACTACTATCATTACCACTTACTGTTCCTGATATTTCCATACCACCTGATTTCACATACTGCTCAGTATTTTTTAGCACTCATCATTCAAATGCTGTAAAACCTATCATCCAAGTGCTCCAAAATATATATGCAATATACATATATATACCCCCACACTACCCACAAAGGAGTAGCAGAGCTGTAGGCAAGCAAAACTGAGACAGCCAAGACAGTGACTGAGCGGAAGGCTGGGATGCAGAGTAAGAGTCCAGAATATTCCTCTTGAAAGCAGAGATCAGACATAGCCATGGGCTAGGCAAATCCTTGGCCAGAACAGTCTGTAAGAGTGGTAAGAGTGTTCTTATTCTTGTACTTGCTAGAAATCTGTCCAATATCATTGAATAGGACTGAAACTTTCATTCCATACCTGGCAATAAGACTTAGAAATATCTCCCCTGTTAATTTTGACACTGATCGAGTAACTTTAAAGTTTCAAGTACTGTAGCTAGTCCTAAAATAATAGGCTTGATATAAAATCCAGATATTTGAAATGTTGTCAGCAGAGTCAGCAGTGACTCTGAGGATTGCCTAACCTATAATTCAGTCACACTGTTCTGTTGATTATTTTGCCTGGAAATTTAGTGTACTGTGTCCACTACTTGAGGTTGTTTAGTTTAAGCTCTAAGAGACATAAAATATAATGTGATAAATTTGTCTGGAATATATGGTATACAACCACTTCTTGGGGTTTAAAGGCACAAGGGAGTTGAGTGTGTGCATGTATGTAAGGCCTAACACTTTAGACCTGCCACAAAAAAATCAGGACCCGCAACTCCAGGAATATGCATTTAAATTGAAACTGCTTACTCAGGTTTTTGGCTGTAACATCTATGGCAACTGGAAATTTCTAGGGATCTTACATCACTCAGTTTCACTGGTGATACACATTTATACTATTAGGACTTTAGCAAATGTACCTCACAATGAAAAAAAATTTAAAAAAACCCCAAACAAACAAAACTTTGCCTTCTTAATGTTACAGTGCTGTTTAAAGGATAATATAAACTACTTTTTTTATTATTTTTCTTTTAATGGTATATGACAGAAACAGATGCAAAAGGAGTTTATGTGGAATGTAATGTTCCTTAAAGGTTCTCAGAGTTCAGGTATAGACACCTTTTCCATTCTTTTAAAAATTAAGTTGTGGGTAGGAATGTTGTGGGGTTTTAATTTGTTTGTTATGGTCAGAATAGGTGCCAGAGAGAGAAAAGGAAACTTGTATAATCGTCTAGGTATGTTCAGTGTAAAATTTTTCACAGAATTTTCAGTACTCTCATGTTAAGTTGAATTGTTATGTAATTAACAAAATATGACTTGGCTTTACTCTTGAGAGCTCAGTAACCATGATGGATTCAACTCTGAAATCTTAGTAGCTACCTTTCTGTAATTCAAATGACCCTTGTTGTCCCCACTACACCATAATCAATATGCAAAGCAACAAGAGTACCTAATATTAATTGGGGATCTGTTTCTTTATTCATAGGATCACTTTTTAAAAATTGTTGTGGGAAAACCAAAGATATCAAGTGCAAGAGGACAAGAAGTGAGGATCTATCAGATTCTGCATCCAGAGCAAGGAGTCTGTCTTGAGCATCTTCCTAGTCTAGAAATCAATTTCAGATAGCCAGCAACAGCAGTTTTGTAAGTCTACAGTAACACAGGATGCTACTGCATGTTTTCAGTTCAGAAACAGTAAGTTTGCTTCAATTGGGTTTCAAATGTCTTCCTAGTCCTGACGTTATCCTAGCTGCAGGCTTTGTTGAACCAAATGGTGTTTATTTTGAAACTGACATGTTAATTACTGTAATCTGACTGCTCCTTGTAGGTCATTATCTCACCAGCAATGTACTGACCACTATATAAAAAGGTGGAAAGAGTAAAGAACCTTTAAATGATATGTTAAAGTCATGCAGTTTTGTTTGAATTACTGTGAAAGTTGTATTCATGTTTCTGTTTTCAGCTCCACTCATCAGTTGTTTGTAACTATGCTAGAAAAGATTCTCTTCTGGCTGGAGCCCAGCAGATTGGTGCTCAGCTTGAGAGGAACAGTATTATTTAACTTTGAAAATATTTATTGATTCATGTTTTAATTAGCAGTAAAAAGCAATTTGTTTATTTTCAGAACATTTTCCCCCTCACATTTAAGGGCAAATTCTACTCGTTTTGTGTTTCACTTGCATAAAGGTGACATTTTCATAGATGCTTGCTTGGCACAAGGCAGAATCATGTACTTGGTATCCTGCCCTTGCTTTTTGAAAGATCCAGAATTGGCAGCTATAGTTATGCGTAGGGGGTTTTTGCTCTCTCTATAATTTGCTATCCAGATCAAATATGGAAATTTTTAACCCATATTTTATGGCTTTACTGCATTTTTGCATTTGTAGGTGTTTTTCCTGTAATATGCTTTGTTCTGACATTTAAACACAGAACAAATATGTTTAAAATGCTTATGCTTAAAATACTATTCATCATGTTTCTAAGTTTGTACAGTGCATTCTAATGAATAGTTAACATTTTGGGTCCCAAAATAATCTCTACAAAGCACCATTTCATGTAGAAGCCAGGAAAAATGGTGGCAAGTAAATCCAGGTTTAAATGATACAGCATTATGATCCAAAATCATGCATCTCGTCTATCTCAGCAGCATTCAGATAAGGAACTTTTAACAATGTCACTAATGTTACTGGTACTTGCAGTGAATATAAAGCACTGATAGAAAGTATTAATTATTATCATTGCAGGCTTGAAAGTTGAAGCAGTGTTATTTTATGCCACAAATGCTTTAAGCATCCAACACTGCTTCTGAAACGTTAGAACTGGGCAAAATACTCACAAGAAAGGTATTATTTATTTGTTTTCGACAACAGCAAAAAAAAATAAATCTATTTTCCAATTGATTTAGAAGAAAATAATGACATTTTCAAAATAGTGACCTTTCATTATTTATGATGTGGTTATTTCCAGAAACTTGAGAAGTACGTCCTTCCATACCCCTATTTTCACTCGTGAACATTAAAAAAACCCTAATGAACTACACGGACAGTGGAAGCTAACAAGTGTTTGCACACTACAGTCATTCTTATCAGACAAATATTTTTAACCATTCTTTATTCACTGGAAAACTGATGCTCAGACAAGTGAAGGCATGTGCTTTGTATATCACAAGTACAAGCACTCTCATATCTTGTATTGTGTTGTTGCAGTCCACAGCTAATTATGTTGTTTCTTTGTGGATTGTTTCACATGCGGAGGAAAGGAAAGAAAAGTTAATATGTATGCCCACACTCCAAAGCACAACGTGCTGCATTAATACACTGATGGATATTGAAGAACATGTATTAGGATGTGAAATGTAAGGCTTCATTTTGCTGACCAACTCCCCTGATGGGTTGTTAAGCTCTAGCAGAAAAACAAAGCAGCTAACTAGGAGTAATAAAGTTTCTTCCTTTCTCCACTGCTATGAAAAAGAATAACAGATAACTACACAAGGCTCACCTGAACAACTGTTTACAGAGCAGATGTAGATGAGTTGAATGCCACACTCAGAGTGCCTGCAAAAAAGTTCCAGCAACTATGGGTCCATGTTTGAGAAATCATTGTCCTCAAAGGCCCTTTTACAGGAGATGACTATCTCAGCAACAAAGATGCCGGAATGGCTGGTATATCTTCTCAACCATCACTGTGACTTCTACAAGAGAATGCAGAACAAAAACCAAGGTGCTTGATGACAGTCTTCAGAGATCCTATACTCATAAACAGTGGTCTAATTGTCATTAATACCTTTTAGCTCATGCAATTAGTCACAAGTCTTTAGTGCTTTGCTGAAAAAAGTTTTTGAGTTTGAATTAATTCATTAATATATTACTCTCATTTTGACCCACTCGGTGAGAATCCCTGGGAAACAAATCAGTCCACTCAAAATTCTTTAGATTCAATTTATACTTCTTTTTCATAGACAGAGGGAAAAAAATAAAAAGAATGTTGCTATTTTCTTGATCTGGAAGGACAATAACTCCTTTCAAGACCTTCCCTTGCTCATCTCCCCACTTCTACCTCAGATATTTCTAACATTCTGTTGCTACCTTTGTCTAGCAGAGAGGTTCCAAAACTGCCATTCAAAGTGTTTCTCTCCCCACAGATGGGAGCAGATCTATTATCCATAGCATCACCGATCTTTGTCAGCCAATCTGTCAGCTATGAAGTCATAAATTATAACATCCAAAAATTCTTTCTGTTCATACTTCTTCACAATTATTTTAAAAAAATATTTTAAAAATATTTATTTCAATCAATATAAATAAAAGTCTGCATTTAGCACTTCTTACAGTGAGATTCCTCTTATTCCACCATAAATCTCTAATGGCGGCAATGGAAGGGCATGATCATGGGGATTAGAGTATGTCTGACTAGAAACAAATACCATGACTTACAGTTTACAATTTCCTCTAAGTAAACAGTTTAGATGAGAGTAAAGCTTATTTTGTATCTGAATGTTGTATGTTTTAGCCATGCTGTGTAATTCCATGCAGTTGCACATCTAATAAACACAAAAAGAGCAAACATTTTTAACCTGCAAGCCTATACATACAGGCTACGTCTCCACTAGTGCCAAAGTTTATGTTCTGTTACTGCTGCCTTCTTGGAAAGCAATTTCAGAATCACTAAGTCCATCACAATGCCACCATACAGACAAGCAATATCTATGTATACATTTATCAAGTCCTTAAAGCTGGCTAAGCAGCTTGCCTGCACTGCACTGCAGGCAGAGTGTTCTTGATATTCACATGTGCTCCTGAATTGTTTGCGACATCTCTCTGTACTTCATCTGTCTACACTAATCAAGGCAATTAATCCCTTCCCCCAACCATCCCAGTAGTTCTCTTCACTGACTTTGATATGAGTTTATCTTCAGTGAATACAGATGACCACAACTACGTAAAGTAGTAAAATGATCCTACCAGTTTCTTGTGCAATGGTATTAGCAAGTACACAGCTCTTCTGGAAATACCTTGATTAATTCAAAGTTAGTAAGGTAGAGGACTGTCTTTGCCTTTTTATCTATCATTTGGCAATGAACATGAGTCAAATAAATCTAAGAAGTGCTTTTCTCCATTATTTTTTCCAGATAGTGATTAATCATGCACATTTCTTCTCATTTCTTTAATTTCACTCGTTAGTGATGCCTTTCTGTGGAATATTTTGATTATGACTCTCTGTCTTGTGTCATTAGAAAATTTCAAAACAAAATTTATTTTTTGGTCACTGTTATTAGTGAAAATACTAAGTAGCATCAGATACCACAAGAGCCTCAGTGAAAACCGGTAATCTGCTAGTTTAACCATTTGTTTTAAATCCAGTTCATTCTTGTCTCTCTTTTAG
The DNA here is from genome assembly GCF_001715985.3 of Manacus vitellinus. Lineage (NCBI taxonomy): Eukaryota > Metazoa > Chordata > Aves > Passeriformes > Pipridae > Manacus > Manacus vitellinus. Next base: position 15,089,890 of record NW_021940750.1, read on the forward strand.
TAATGCTACATCACTTTTACTCATTTTCCCCTTATCATATCTGTCCAGTTAAGATAATCACTAGTTAAGATAACCTCAGGTGAACTATATAATCTGCTACAATGCCACATGAAAATGAGCGTGATGACTATTTTGTTGAAATGCAGTGGCTTGAAGAAAGTCTGCACTGTCCTTGTGTCCTACTGACTGTAACTGTTTTTTCAAGTCCTAGAGGCCATTGTTTTCCTCCCTCTACATTCTCTTTTTCCATGTTTTCCATATAATTCTCATTAGACCTCGTCCACTCTAGAATTCCAGACTGCTAAATTCTGTCTTGGTGCCCTGCTTCCTGATCCTAGCGCCATTTCTTTTTCAAGCCAAACTCCAGACTTTGCTTTTTACTGAACCCTGTAGCCTGGTTAAAAGTTTGTCTATTTATTTATGTCACAGACTTTTATACCACAGAGAAACAAATTATTCACCAAGTTTCTCTTCTGATATTAATGATATCTGAATTTCATTTATGAAGCGATACACCTGAAGACTACATGTGTTCCAGGTCCTTTGAGAGTGTGATTAGCTCCTTGTGGTACAAGTATTTTAGGACCATGATAACTTTATCAAATTTACGTAATTTACAAAAAATCGTAAATGTTATAAAAATTCTGCAAGAAAAATCCTTGTTATTTCTTAAGTCTGTAAATCTTTGGCCTCTTGGATTTATGCAGTGAAGAAGGAAAAAATGCAAATTGACAATTGTCTGCATATATTTATATAGAGGCAATGCTTGCATGCATGGGTATATATATATGCCCATACATATATTTAAAAATGTCGATGTATATAAATCTATAATATTCCTAAACTGGTTATTCCAAAGCAGTCAGCATGCATAATGCAGATTTCCATGAAGTATCTCACAGCATTCAGAGAACAAAGTAAGAGATTAGTATATGATTCACAGCTCTAAAAGATTATGCAGCCAAAGAAAGAAAAGATCAACTCTAACTATTGTCTTTTAACTTTTATTTATTTATCTGTTGCATTATTAAAGTACGGCCTCTGGAAGGATAGTTTTAATAAGAGTAAATTAAATATAGTTCAAGTAAAATTTTTACCAATTATGTGCATGGTCAACAAGAAGACACTTCAGAAATTGTGTCTCTTTTCTGCTACCAGTAATGTCTTTGTAACAGTCAGTGAATTGGTTTTTTTCTGCAATACAGAAGGTATAATTTTATCATGTAATTCATTATTCTAGTTTAAATATAACATTGTTGATGATCTGATCTGTTGATGATCTGGTGCCCAAGGTAGCTACTCACCTCCTCTTTTGTTACTGAAATAACAGCTGAAAACACCTGAAGTAGAAGTAGTAGAAGAGCAAGGCATTGTCAGCAGTAACCTCTTATTCGGAGGCATATTTCATGCAATGCTCTAACAGGAGGGTTCTCCTGAACTTCAAGGTATTAAATGTGTTAACTCTAAACTTCTCAGAGACATTCAAGTGAAGGTTGCAGCTGTAATTAGAAGATTTCAAGTAAATGATTTCTGTTATTTTGTATCTCTATTACACAGCCCATATATTTATTGCGGTTTCTTTTGACTTGGAAACATCTGATTTACACTATGTAAGTTAAAATTTTTTGGCCAACATAGAACATTTAGGGGAATATCTATATTCACTCACAAGGGATAAAGGTGACTGAAAACATCATGCAATGACATGGACTACTATAGTGCGATTGTATCATAAAAGCGTGAAAAAAATGGAAGGCATAGAAATATTTCAAACTTGCACTGAACTACAATCTGAAAGCCTCGGCTCAAAAATACATACAAAAATGCTGCTTTGCAATAAACAAAGTATAAACTTTTTCAAAGGAAAAGAAAGTGTGGAAAAGAAAGAGCATGCAATATACTCACATTACCAAAAAAGCATGATTTGCTTGTTACTAAATATAGGGCAATTCTCTCAACAAGGTTTCAGACTTAAATTTATTTTTTCCCATGACTGTGATCTGTTTAGAATAAATGTTAGATGTTAAAGTTAGAACAACGATGTGAAACTTAAAAGAGATGTTTTCTAAAATAATGTTTTTATTTTATTTATTTACTGAAACCTACTAACTTGGAACTAAGGAGAGTGCAAATACCCACCCAAAGAGAACATTTGTTCTTTTACTGATCTTTAGGCCTTTTCTCTTAGTTTTGCACCCTGCATTTTCTTTCCATTTAACTCATCTATTGATAAATAAAACTCAAGTTACCACAGTATTTAGTTATTATTATCAAATCTGGAATTTACTTTATAAGATTTCCTGTCTAATGCATATCTCTTCAGGATTTCAGTTCTATTTTATACAGTTCATACTGACAAGATCTTTATTTTGAGAATACTGGGCCAAAATGACACTCTTCTTTATAAAGAAGGTACTTCTAAAGATGTTATTTCATTATGAAATACAACCACACATGAAATACAGAGTTTTGGATATTCATGTAAGCCGATAATCAAAATTGGTTAATATTGATTTTATAAGTATTTAAGTAAATTTATATTCTGGACCTACCTATACATTTTGAATATCACAACAGCTTTTACTATCTGACCCCTAACTATTTCTTCAAAGTCTCCATAATTTTATTAGATTATTTATTATTATATTCATTGAAAGGCAGGTATTTAATAATATAAATTAGCACATCTTCCAGCACAAAAGATAAAACCATCTTTAAAAAAACCGCAACAATGCTCGATTTTTATTCCATTGTAGTAGTCTTAAAAAGAACTAGCTTCTTCCTCCAGCTATATATTATATATCTGTAAAATGATGAAAGAAAACAAGCAATGTTTACTCCTTTTTTTTTCCTTTTCTCATTACGTTTTTTTCCATGGTGGAAAATACATGCTATCTGATATATATAATGCAGTCAATTAATTCTAGAGAAGCCAAAAATTATAATGGTCACCACTCTTTCTTCCCTCTTTGTGATTAATATCTCATTTTAAATCAAAGCTTTCCATTTTTAAAAGTAGTGATTTAGTTTTCATAGCAATATGGTGTCATTCAGAACATTTCTCAGAATTCCCATAGTGAATGCAGAAATATGTCTTGAGTTAGTCCATAAATGCCCTCTGCTGACTGTATCAAAAAGTGCAAGCAATTTTTCCTTTAACATTACCTTTTTCAATAATCAACATGGTAGTTCAACCAACAAAGGTTGAACTCATAGCAGAAAATAAGCAAACAGCAATTTTAGAGATCAAGCTTTGTGCATAGTAAATTTTCTTTAAGTTCTGTTTTCTTTATCAAGCCTAAGGTTTTAAGGGAAGTAATGGCAATACCAACCTGATCCAATTCAGTTCTGTGGTCTTAAATTCTGTCAGAAGATAGATAAGATAGATAACTTTATTTAAATAACAATTTGAAAAGCAGAGATGAGGCCAACAGATCAAAGAGAAAGCAATGCTGAGAATTTAGAAATCAAAAAAATTGCCCATAAAATAAACACTTAAACATTTTTTTAACTATAAAAAGGCTTATATAAGGGTCAGACTAGTAAATTGAACAGAAACTGGTTTCCTCAAAACTTCAGGTAAACTATAAAATTATTTACACAGATTAGAGTGTATTAATTCTTTCTCTAGCTAATAAATTTCCCTGTGTATTATAAATCATTGTTCCTTGGGCTGCAACAAAATTACTGAATTTGATGCCATTTCATCATCTCTGCATAGAGAGCAGTTAAAATCATAGTTTGTTCTTACAGAGTGTCCAGACTTCATCTCATGGATTTTATCAACCTAATATTAATAAAGATTTGAAAATTTCATTTGAAAAGCCTGTGGGATTGATAGAAAACTCTCCAGCTTATAAATATCACAGAATCACAGCATATTCTGAGTTGGAAAGGACCCATAAGGATCATCGAGTCCAACACATAAGTGAATGGTCCCTATGGGAATCAAACCCACAACCTTTATTTGCATTGTGTTCGAACCCATATACACTGCATACTATTTGATTTGCTCACTCAATTGAAAGTTTTCCTTGGAAGGGTTCCTTTAGTTGATATCTCATTCAAGGCTATTCCAGAAATATTTCTGAGAGAAGGTCAAGATAAGCTTTCCCAGTTTAAAAGTCTGAAGATGCACAGAGTGAAGGCAACAGCTCACAACTGTCAGTAAAGAAAACTAAGAATTTTAGAAGTTGGAAAGGTAAGAAAATACGTCATTACCCACCTGATGGCCTAGTAAGAAAAAATATAATTTACTGTCTTACTCAGACATTCAGTGGAACGTATCAGGTCAATAAATACATACATTTTAAGCAAACACTGCATGCCCTAATAGAAAATGTAAAAAAAAAAATAAAATCAGATTATTCTATCCTCGTTGAATATTTTTCCTAGGAGCACTACACAAGTAATTTAAAACAGTATAAAGTGCTTTGTATTTACTGTGACTAAAAGAAGATAGCCTGAGTGTATCAAGAAACATTCCAGCGATTAGCTCATGGAATGCTCTTGTAGTAGTTGGTTTGATCCAAAATATCTGTATTGAAAAATAATCTCAAGTTATGATAGCCTTTCCATTACCATAACACAAGCTAATATGATAGAATAAATACATTAACAAAGAAAAAGCCATACCTTGCAATTCAATTCTCTTTGGGGAATCTAGTCAAGAACAAAAACAAAACAAAAAAACCCCACAAACTTTTTTTTCCATGAGTTAGCAAAAAAATGCTCAGTTTTTACAATGTTTTCATAATATACCAAAAGAATTACAGCACTCAACAGTTACACCGAGTATGGATTTGATTTGCTACATTATTTCAGATGCATCATTAAACAGTGAAAATAATGTCTTAATAAAGTCATCCTAACTGTGTCAACAACTTAATCTCAAAAAGAAAAAGGTTTGATTTTTACAGTGTGGGAGAATATGCCAAATCGTGATGTTTCCTAAAATACAAGATTTACTCCACTCATAGTGTTCCTAAATCTGAATATGTTCAGACAACTAGTTTGCTTCACATAAGCACTGTCATGAGAGACCAAAACACCCAAATCAAAACAACAACAAAAAACCCCAACCAACCAAAATAAAAAAAAAAAAAAAACAAACAAAAAATAGAACCCCACAAAAAACTCAAACAACTCCCACGCCAAATCAAAACTCTTTCTATACTATTGTAAATACAAACAGTAACATATATGGCATATGTTAACTTTCACTATTTTAGAAGTTAGTTAAATTACCAAACAGAGCTCAAGAAGCCTTAGTATTAGTTGAAGAAATAAAATAAAATCAGTATTTTAAGTGCCCCCTGACTATTCCTTTCAATAAGAAATAAAAATGATTTGTTTTAGAAGTCTCTCTGTTGTCTAGTGTAAGGGTCTTGGGACATCGGAATTTGTGGAACTAGATGATCTTTAAGGTCCCTTCCAACCCAAGTCATTCTATGATTTTATAATTCAGTGTTTGTGCAGGAGACAAATGTAATAGGTAGGTAGGTAGGTAAGTAGATAGAGAGCTCTCTAAATCTTTCAAATGCACATAAAAGTAGCTTCTTTATCAAAGAGTTTCACCACTGTCATCTTCATATTTCCTTGGTTTTTCACTTTTTAGGTAAATTCAAAAGTTTTAGAAATTTCTTTATAAAATGTTTGCAGTTTCTATCATCTCTTCCTATGTTTTTGTCACATATCTACCTTCATGTGATGATGATGCTGATAATTAATACTGCTTATTAGATATGGCAGGTGGAATGAAAATATTCCATTTAGACTGTAGCCCCTGGAAATGGTCAATAGGTTTATTTTTACATTGCATGTATTTTTGGTGTAGCATTGTTATAGACAAAGGAACACTACCCAGTATGAATACCATACTTTTATCAAGATGAATCTGGAATGCTTCCTAGGTTATACATCTGCTTGCTCCATCTAATTTACATATCAGAAGATATGCTGACCAGGGGATATGGAGAGTAATTATATGTATTACAAGTTGTTAGGCTACTATTTCTACAACTGGCAAAGACTCATCACCACCACCCCCTAAATCTAAATAAGCTTCTGGTTATCTGGCTGTCAGAAGCAACTTAGACTGCCTGTGTGCCAGATACAACTAGCTGTACTGTGTTTACATGCTATCGTGGACATATTGCAAGACTTGTCACAAGCTAAACATTTTGCCACTGACTAGAGGACAATAGATTTTAAACATTCTAACATTATATGTTGCACTTAAGATTCTTTATCCTTTTTTGACAGCTTCCCATTTCTTTATTAATTGTTTTTCATAAGCCGAGTTCATCCAGTTTGTGAGCTCTGCACAAAAGCAATGGTGGAGGCAGATTGAAAATAAATGAGTTGTCTTTAGGGGACAGGGTCTCTTCTTACTCGTTCTCCTGTCCAGCCCAAACATGTAGGGACAGTGTCAAGACAGCAGAACACCACTATGTTTGCTCAAAATGTGCTCCCTAAGTGAAATGGCCTATTATATTGAGGCCAACACTGGAGGAAGCCATTTACCAACATTCACAGTAAATTTTGTTACTGTGAATGTTGGTTGACACATATCCAACAATTAAGAGACTAATTATTGGGTAGTATAATAGCTTGTCCCTTACTTTTAAAGATTTTTAAATAATTTGTCTGAATTTCATCTGTTGATTGGTATTTGTCAGTACTCAGATCAATTACTAGAGAAGAACTAGGTTTAGCAGGTTCCCTTGACAATCCTACACAAAAGTTGGCTCTTTGTTCTTCTTCCTCCATCAGAAAGAGTGAAACATTAGCCCAGGTCCTTTATACACATATAGAGTAAGTGTATAATACGGTGTCAGATCCAGAATGTTTGAAAAACAATTAGCTGGGAATATGTAGTCTTAAGTAGGTGTATTGCTTAGCAGTGACTGTGTCTAAGAGGTAGAAGCTCATTTTTGAGAGAACACCTTGGTGCGTTCACTTAAACATGCACCTGTATATAAACCTTTTGGTCATGAATCTGAATTTGCACTGTGTTACATAAGTCAAACTTCTGATCGCTACTGACTAAATGAGAAATGTAAAATTAAAATTCTGGCAAAAATGTTCAAAAATATCCAATATTTTTAAATGGATTTAAATGCTGATTTAGCATCAGCAGCTCAGCAGAAGGCATTGTTTCATCTACTCACCCAGCCAGGTGTTGTCTTCAGAGCAGTAGGACACATAAATTGTCCTTAACTGCCCTTTAAAGGACTGGTAAGAAATGTGGGATGTCCAGCAGAAATGTAGGAGGTCTTTCATGTCCATGCTCTTGAAGAAATCAGGGTAAAGTTTGCCTCAGTTCTGGGTTCGGATAAGAGATTACCATTTGATTTGATATAGACATACTGAGATTTCTTTGCTTGTTAAAAGCGTACGCTCAAAAAAGCACATTTCTTGAAAAAAGGTTTTGTCAATGATGTGCTAATACAGGCTCATGTTCCAAACTTCAGTAGCCACTTTTGAAAAATAGTCTTTATCTTCAGAAGCATTTATATAAATCTTTCAGGTTAGTAGCTTTGGCTTGTAAAAAGAGAATGATAATAACAACTGTGACATAAAGTCCCATAGTTATGATTTTTTATGAAACAGTAGTTGATATTGAAACCTGTATTAGTGGTATTATGGTGTAGCTAGAAAACTTTCATTCATGTGATTGAAGCTGTCATATACCTGGACACAGAAAGTTTATGGTAGTTGTTTAGTATCATATGTATCTAGTACATATGTTTCAAATCACAATTAATCATCTTATTTGTCCACAAGAGATGTGAAACATGCGCAGTCACCTAAAGGAAGGATACACCATTCTGCTTGATAATGAAAAATGTTTTGAATACTTAGGTCAAAAGTAAAACAGGATACATTCAACACTGAGCTAAGCTTATTAAGATTTTTTTTTTATTATCTTCGGTAGTTGGAAATAGTCAGACTCAAAGTATTCCAAAAGTTCAGAGTCCTGGACATTAGAAAACAATTGAGATTGCACTATACAGTAGGTAAAGAATTTCTTATTTATTCTGTAAGACATCATTCCTCCTCTTTTCTTTCTTCATCCTTTTTTATATAGATTATTGATCTGATTCTTCTGTCATACTGGCGGTGTGATGTCTTATCATGATGTGAAACAAAATTTGACTACTCTACACAGTCTTTGGATCAAATGTGCTATATAGCTCCCATAAAAGTTCTGTAACCCACATGTTCCAAACCTTTTCTCCTTCTTGTTTTTCCTTATTAGATGTGGTCTTTAGAAATATCAAGTGTTCAATGTTGCCATGTGATCTTAAATCAGTATGACATCCAGCTTCCAGCATGGAATTTCATTTTAGAAGCTAAGAAAATGTAAACTTTAATCCTCTCAGCCAAGTTAACTGCGTGTTGGATGTTATCTATAAAAAGCTACCAATAATGCAGAACTGGGCTTTTAGTACTGTATCTAGCAAGAGATTTTAGCTACTCTATTAGGTCTTTATAATTACAGTTGTTTTATTAGCTATATCAAGAAATTATTATTTGAGACCCATCCAATATGAGTAATCGTATTCATTAATCTTTGAATTGCAAAATATTAATCTAAAAAATATTACGATCTTAGTCTAGAAATGGAATTTGGTTTTACAGGTGACAAATGTATTTAATAGCTAATAAAACTTCAGTTAAAAGAAGTCTTATTTCAGATGTTACAGACTTATTTTTATTCTTCAACAAATAAACTGAACTAAATTAAACTAAAATAAATTAAACTAAAATAAAATAATAAGTAGCTACAAAAATTAGATACAGTATGCCAATGTTACTTTCTGTGACTCTGATTCTGTTCCCTGATTGTATTCCAGAAGCAACTTATTTTTTTTCTCTACAAAAGTTGCTCACAAGACTTAATAAGATTTGATGGAAACAATTAATGAGTTACACTAGAAAGTTCCATAATTGTATTTAACTAAATCCTCTTAAAAAAAAAAGACCCCATAGCATTACAGATTTCCTAGGTTTGGTCTCAGCACAGCTTTTGCAAGATTTCTTTATTTGTGAGAAAGTAAATTGCCCCACTATCCATACTGTGACAAGAAATTGAATGGTATTGAACCTTTATAGGATATGTGCGCTAGTCCAAATAACTAAAGAGCTGTAAACACTGCTGATGACTTATTAACTGCTTCTTTGGGATGTGTGTTATGTAGAGTAGTTGCACTAGAAAAATAATTTTTTCGTGACAGTGATATCTAAAATGTAATGCTGTTTATTTTAGCATAAAGTGCTCAGTGTGCATACCAAATGTAAAATGTTAGTTGTTAAAAGCATTCGTCTACAGGTGTCGAATGATCTAAGAACTAGTAGGTCTGAGACCATTCTGAAAGTGCAGGCTATAATGAGAGGAATTACCTTTCCTCCTTCTGCACTTTTTTTCTTATCTTTGATTTTTATCAAATCTTTGCAGTCTCTCAATTCATATTAAATATCATTTATGTCTAATGCATATAATGCACACATATATATGTATTCATATGTAACTATTTCTTCAACGAATAGAATGTAAGATATGATCACTTAAGAGAACAGGATACTTTAATTACAGTATTTTAGTGGTGTTAAAATACTAAGAAACATCTGGAAGAATAGATAAAAGAGATAAATGTTTAGCTTTGTTATGAGTAACACACTAACATACGATTAGGTTTTAATGGTTGTAACTTAACAAAACTGTTGTATGAAATATTTTGTTTAGCATTCATTAAAAACTGCTAATGTACTTGTGGCTTTTCATGGACTATATTTTTATGCATATTATTAGTGAAATACAAATATGCAAAAAACCAAACAGTTTGGTGTTATAATGTGAAAAGAAATTTACACCAATCTTATTTTTAATTTGTATGGAAACATTTTTACCACAAATTCCCTATTTTAATAATACTATCCCAACCCTACTTTTTAAACTCATTTTGTCACTGTTTTGTAACAGAAACACTGTAAATATTATAGATGTGGTAAACTATTATACTTGTTTTCTTATAAATGAAATGATCTGTGCCAACACTGACAAAATGAATTAATGTGTTACTAAGGCAACAGTCACATTATATGCTTTCTCTTTCACAGTATGCGGTAGAGCATATGGTTTACTCTTAATGGAACACTAGCTTCTCATTAACATACCAGTAGCAATGTCAGAACTTACAAACCAGCATAAGAGAGAGATGGAAAAACTTATAAATTAGACCCTTTCAGTATTATTGAGTAGAAAATGACTGATGTTCCAAGGTACAATATTTAGCTAATACAGTGCCCTTTTCTGCATCTTTCTTCTCAAGAAAAAAAAAAAACAAAACAAACCAAGAAACCCACAACTTTTCCTGTTAGAAATGCAAATATTGAGGTGCATTTCCTTTTCTATTTTAAAGTAATTGATATTCTTATCGTTTTGAAAAAAATGTCTTAGTATTTTTCTTTCTCCTGCCATGTTTTACATAAGCTTCCTTTCCTCTAGAACATACTAATACAAACATCCTCATGGGAAAAATAAAAGTGCTCACTTATGTAACGGATTATTCCTTCAATAGATACCGTGAAATGAACAGGAATTGTAAAATGAACTATGAAGTTTCCTTGACCATTCAGGATCATACAAAAGAAATGGATACACCAGTTTGTTGGATTATCCTGTGGGCACAAAATAATCTATCAGATCCTCATCGGAGTGGTTTGGTGTTGGCTACCATAATAAACTGAAGTATTTTATGTTTTTTGCCTAATGTCTTGGGAGTCCTTGTGACAGGACAGCACTATGACATAAGTGTAGGCTGTAAGAAGAGATTATCTAAATGTTTCTTATTTTCTGCCTTTACAAAGAGACGAGTGTGAACTCAGAATGTGATTGAACATGGCAACAGAGTTAAAACTGTACGTGTGATTAATACTTCCAGTTTAAAAATTCTTAACAACTAAACTTTCCCTCTGAAAGTCAAAAAAATACTGTAATAATGAAGAAAATACATAATTATGCTTATTTTCCTTCAATTCAGTACTCTAATCTTTACATCTCAATGCATCAGTGATACACCTGGATGATGACCTGGCCATTAAGTGGTTATCTGTTATCCAAGTCACTGCAGGGGTAAAATTTGAACTGTCTAAGACTGGGTCAGTTCAGAGTTTCATGGGAACTGAACTCTGAAGCTGAAATTTCAAACATTTGATGCAAAAAACTATTGAATATCCAGGCCTTTGGTAGGTTGCAAAATATACTAAGGAAGAGAACGTGCCACATCTGACTGGATTCAGCAGGACTGCACTACACTGCTGACAGTGAAACTCCTATTTCAGCACTAGCTAATCACTATGTGATCCATAGAAATTATATTAACACTAGGAAGATCACCACAGCCTTATCCTTTATGTTATATTACTTTAAAAATCATAACCATAGGTGGTTTTTAGAAGTCTAGGACTGTTATACCGCACTAAAGGCACAAGAAAATCTTAATTAAAAAAAAATCTATGGATCATTAAATATAAAGATACAATTCAGACTTTAACATTTAAGGTAATGAAAGACTGAAAGTTTGCTCAGCTTGGTCTGCTGAGAATTTCCTTTTTCATTCTGTATCAATTTTTGATCCTCCCCTTTCATTTTTATTCTTTCATTTATATATTTCTTTTAATCCTGCAACATGTTCTTCAGTTGATGAGGTTTCTACAACTACTATTGAATGACCTAAGCTCGGAAGAGTTAGTAAATAGTAACCACAGTCTGAGGGCAAAGCAAGAAAAGGCTCCATAGTCCAAAAGTAAGAACTGTTTATACCCAGGTGCGTATGTGTGCGTGCGGGGGGGTGTCTGTGTGTGTGTGTGTGTGTGTGTGTGTGTGTGTGTGTGTGTGTAAATAAACACAGTAAGGCATACTTCATTTGTGGAATCCTATTCTTTCACTGAGAGGAAGTAATCAACAAAAAAAGTGTAATTATCAGAAGAGCTTCTCTTTTTCTTCAACTGTATTGTGTATCTGCACCTGAGTGAACCCTTATCTCACCTCATCGAGGATACCTAAGCTGAGTATCAGTTTAACTTCAAAAATACAAACTGTTACTGCAATTAGTTCTACACTAATTCAGAAGTGATGTCTGTCCTGTATATATTTTTACTAATGGAAGTAGTACATCCATACAATTTGTAGAACACAAACAGGTTAAGGAGGAGGAAGGTATGCAAACTATTTTAACTTCATGAAACAAAAAGATAATTGCCCTAGGTACAAATTGCTTGTTAATTCTCTATTCTTTCATGACCAATCTCTGTTAAAGAAGTACTCCTTTTTAGCATTCACCTTTGCACTTCAGTATTATAGGAAGCATATTGCCATTAAACAGCAGTGCTGCTAACTCCTTGCACTTCAATAAAAATAAAATGCAAAGAGTTGTTTATTATTTCAGTAGAGACTGTGTCATTACTTGATCTATCCACTCCCTCGCTGGTCTATACTGCTTCTACAGGGAGAAATCAGTGTTTGTGAAGAAGTTGCACAGTCATTTGTAATGCTTTACAATACAGTACATGGCAATAAATGTCTGTGAATGAAATTATTGATTCAAAGAGATAATTAAAATGTATGTCTATCTGGCCCCACTTCCTGCCAGCTTTATGTAGCTACTATGCCACCAGCATCTTTGTTATATTTAGACAAAGAAACTCTATGTTGTATTAACAATGAAACTCTATGTTATTTTAACAATACTTAAAACAATTGCTAAAATAAGCATTTGGTCCAAGCTGGAGAGTTACAATACTCTTCTAATTCTGGTAAGACAGTCTTACAATGGTTTATCTTCCTAGAAAAGCATTATTTTATTGACTTCAAAACCAGCATAGGCATCATGTAATGCTAGATATTCTCTCCAAGAGAGAAAAATTAATTAGAGAGCAAAGGAAGCCAGCATGCTTATCATTTGATCAGGTCATTGACATAAGTGCTTCACACTTTTTTAAAGCCTAAAGCTATCTTGTACACCTGCTCAAAGGTCTCATCAATTTTATTTGAGCAGGGTAGTTCTTTTAAGCTTGTCCAGGGAAAAAGGTGGCAATTGAGATGGGGAGGCAAAAAGAGAGAAAGATGTGTTGCAAGCTCTTTATCTTGATCTCACTGTTTGTTTTTGCACTGATGTATGTAATGAAACAAAGAGGATTTAATCGTGGCAAACAGAGGCCTATTGGCACCCAGAGGGATCTCATTTTCTCTCTTACAAGTCTATTGCGTTTCAGGTTGCAACATCTTCTTTTCAGCCTATCCACGAGGCCCAGTTCCTTACCTGGGGCTTAAAGTTGTGAGGCATGAAGCTCTTTTGTTTTGACAGGTGCTCTTTGCTACACATCAGCCTAGCATTGACAGGCTAATACACAGAACAAACTTCAGATATGCTACCTGTAATTGTAACTGTCGCTACCAAAATTCAGTCTGTAGTGAGTTTTATTAGTTTACTTCACTTTTAGTTCTTACAATAAAGTGGTAAAAACAAATTGTGTCGATAGAAGAGGGAGAAAGGTAGTTGTTTATTATGCATTACATGGATTTCTCCAGTTTCTACAAAAACTCTAGAGTAATGGGAATATCATAAACTAGTATGTAAGAATCAGATCATAACCTTTGGTAGCATAGTATATCTGCTGCAAGGTGTTTCAAACATAAAGAAAATGTGCAGAGGAAACTTAAAATAGTCTCTAATTACATGGCTTTCAAACTCTTCCAGAATAGAACATCCTTTCTTGCTGACCATCTACCCTGAGCCTAACATATTATTTACACTTTTGATCCTTAATTGCTGGAGTAGAAGGTCATTATAGTAACAATAATAAAACCTCTTTAAGAAGGAAAAGTGGACATTCAGGTCTTGAAGTTGTGAAGTAATATCTTGTCTTGCCTTGCCTTACTTCTCCATGCCTCCCTCCATGCCTCCCTCCACTTGCTTTGCCTTGCCTTGCCTTCCCTTCCTTTCCCAGGACCCTCCATCACTTATATACTCCTAGGTATATCATAGGTAAAATTTGATCACTAAATTCTAAATATTTTCATTTTTTCAATTAAATTATGTGATGCATATGTTGTTCTCTTGTAGTTTAGAAGGAGCTTTTAGGGCTCCCGTTTTGGGGATAGAAAGCCTGAAGAAGGATATTGGGTATGGACAAAAGGCAGGAAAAAAGAAAAGAGACAACTCAGTGTAGTAAGACAATAGAAATTAAATGCAAGTAACAATGTAGCAAAATCATTGGTAAACAATAATTCAATTAAAACTTGTTTCATTTTTCTAGTGATTTCGATCCAGTTTTAGAGGGATGATTATCCCAGTGGCTTGACTTTTGTTTTTTATTCTTTTCTTTGTACTTTGAAAAAAACCACAAAAAACTGTGGAATCTTTTAAAAACAAGAAGGCATCACTTCTCTGGAAGCTATTCAGATCTCAGTGTATCTCAGCTGTCTATAAGAGGTCAACAATTCTAGTAACTTGGATTTGATGTCATCAAAGGTTTTTATTTTTCTCACCTCTAATTTTATCGTATAAGTAAACTTTGGAAAAAGTTGACATTTCACTGTCCCACTAAGACACTGACTAGAAAGGTATGTATTGTCATCCCCATTTCAAATAATTATGAAAGAGTATGTAATGGAATCATTAAGGTTGGAAAAGACCTCTAAGGTCATCAAGTCTAACCATTAACACTGCCAAGTCCGCCAAAACCAAGTCACTAAGGACCACGTCTACATGTTTTTTGAACACTTCCAGGGATAGTAGCTTCACTACTTCCCTGAGCAGCCTATTCCAATGCTTGACTACACTTTGATTGAAGAATTTTTTCTAATATTCAATCTGTGTATATATAGGATATCTATTGGATATACAATATATGTTTTTCATAATCTTGTCACTTTTGAATAACTTGCTCACCTACCATGATTAAAGCAATCCTAAAAAATCTAAGTAAACCTGAAACCAGAGTGAAGCCTCACTTGTCAGAAATTGTAGGTTTTAGACCTCAACTTTTTTTCTTAGAAAAGAAAATATTTTTTTTATCTGCCTGAGAAATCTGAGTTTGTTAACCTCTGATGGTTTTTTTGATTTTTTTTTTTTTGGTGTTTGTTTGCTTGTTTCCTTTATGGGACTCCTGATTGTTTAAAACAAAATTCTGCATAAACATACATCTGTTTGGATGTAAAACATTTGATCCGCTTTATTTACAGCTTCCAAGGCCTGTAGACTCCTACAAGGGAGAAGGAGCCTTTATTAAGACTCTAAATTTGGAAGGGAAATTCTATCCAGGACCACCAGTACAGTACTTGCCTATGGCTGAACTCTTAGGAGACATTTTAACCTAGTGCTGGCAGGTGCTCATATCTTCAGAGCAGGTTTGCCCTATTTGTTTCAAACTCTTCCAGCTTTTTCAGAGTGCAAAAAAATATTCAATTTGACTTGTCTAGTTATAACTCTACTTTGAAGGAGTGTTGTACTAATCCCATATTCTAATCGGAAAAATGCAATTAATGTGTGAATCTGTCAATGCATAGTTTCTGGAGTGTAAACATTATAGATAATCATATCAGATTGCAAAATCCACCTTGATTTTAAGTCTAAGATATGTTTCCCTACTTTCACTCTTCAAATTTTATTCTAGGGACTGCAGGCACAAAACCTACAATTATAAGATATAATTGCTTTAAACAGTGGACTGACTACTTGGTAGCAGACTTTGCCTGAAAATTGCAGCAGGTGGAATGAGAAGCTTGCAGCTGATGAGGCATCCTGCTGCGGGAAGACATAGTCTTTCCCTGTCTGCCTGAAGACAGATCAATTTTCAAGATTTTCACAAATAGGGACAGATAAAGAGAAGGCATTCCATTTAGGATGTTTGTTCTTTTTCTGGGCCTTTATAATGTCCTCCATTTTATTAAGTAAAAAACAATCCCATCTTAAAAAAGGGAGGACAAAACTTCTGCTACAAGGAAAGTTGATTGCATCATGTATTTGGCTTTTTGGCTCTTGAAGGGTTAAATTGTAAAGCAGAGAGCTCACTTTTCATGGAGATTCTAGGACTTTAGGTGACAATGGAGTTTGAATTTACTGCTGGGATAGGAAGTTGAATGGCAAGGTTCAGTTCTTATGAGGGAATGTAAGAGTAAGCCAAGAGCCATAAGGTTAAAGGGCAGTGCTCAGGATTCCCATCAGTTCCAGAGACTCCAAACATTCAGGCATTCAGTGGCTGGATTCCCTCATGACATTCAGACGAATGACCAGTAAGGATGCAGAAATAAAACTGGTCCTGCTTTCAACTCTGTTAAACTTGCACCCTTCATTCATTTAAATGGAGGTAATAATCAAAAAATAATTCTACTAAAAGTGATCAGCAAGAAAAATTAAAGAGAAAAACTTACTTTCTCAAGTGTCTTTGAGCATAATTCCCCGTGTGTTGAACTGAAAACAGAAATGCAGATAAACCCAGTGCATGCTCTGAGAGCTCCCATTCCATTGTATCTTTTGCCATGGATGTGTTCACTGAGGTATATTTTGCACTAAATATAGCTTTTTAAAGGACATAGCTTACCAGAACTTTTCAAAGCATTTAGTTTAGAGGGTTTACTGAAACTCAGAGAACAAGCTTTAGTAAGCTACAACAGTAAGATTAGAAGCTAGGAAAGATGAGAGATGTTGCAGCAATCATTCTGCAGTAGCAAGACTGATTAATACTATAACGCTTATTAATGACTCCAAGTATCTGGGCAACAGGCACTGTGTGCTGCTTTTGGTTAGGATGAGAAATGTATTCTGAGTTCTGGTTGGTTTCAAAGACCATGCATAATTCTTTATTTCCCTTTTCACTCTAGGTACCAAAAAGGTGAGAACGTCTTTGCTCACAATTCCATATGCTTATCCAACTGCTGAATTTTTCCCCAGTTCCTTAATTTTTGACAAGAGACTCCACAACCTCTCTGAGCAGTCTCTGTCACTCTCAATGTAGTTTTTCTTCATATTCAGATAGAAGTTCCAGTGCTCTGTCACCCCCAACATAAAGAAGTTTTTCCTCATATTCAACAGAACTCCCTGTGCTTCAGTTTGTGCCCCTTGTCCCTTGTTCTGTTGCTGGGCACCACTGAAAAGAGTCTGTCCCCATCCTTTTGACACCTGTTTTTAATATACTCCTATGTTTTGATAAGTTCTCCTCTTGGCCTTCTCTTCTCCAGGCTGAACAGGCCCAGCTCCCTCAGCCTTTCCTCATGAGAGAGATGGTCCCATCCCTTAATCAACTTCATAGCCCTTCACTGGACTCTCTTGAGGAGCTCCAGGTCTTTTGTGAACTGGGGAGCTCAGAACTGGACACAGTACTCCAGGTGTGGCCTCACCAAGGCTGAGGAGAGGGGTAGAATCACCTCCCTCTCTGTTCTGCTAGAGGAACTAAGGTTTCATGTCTAGATCTTACATGGGCATCAGCAAGCTTCAAGAAAATTGTATGCAATCTTTCTAACAACATCATTTTCATCACATTTTTTAGTGCGGAGTAATCGACTACACCCCGCATGTTTTCATGGTCTAACTTCTTTACAATAATACATATACACAGCTCCTGTCCTAACCCCCCCCCCCCCCCCCCCCCCCCCCCGAAAGTAAAAATTTGAGCCCTGGTTTTCTTCTCTTTATTCAGGCCTCTAGAAGTTCACCATGAAACCAATGAATAAGTGATAACCTAGGCATTTTTACCATGCCTAGAGGGGCTTCTATGTCAGAGCTTGACTGTCTTGCAACAGCTTACTGCAATGGCTGTAAAAATCTATTTTTGACTGTTTCTGGTTGCATTTGCAGAAGACAAAAGATTCATCAATAATATCGTATGCTGTGGCATATGAGAAACACAAGTTTGACAACAGCTATTGGTAACAAGGGATTTTTTTGTTCACTGGTTTTTCAGCAGGAAGTGATAGGGGAGACATTAAAAAAATAAAGAAAGAGAAAAGAAAAAGAAAAAAATCTGTAAACACCAAATCTACATAATGAATCTTTTAAACAAAGGTATGTGAAATTTAGCTCTCTTGGTGCTGAAGCAATACATATAAGACTAGTTACTATGATTCACAAAGAGCCATCTTGCCATTTAAGTAACTTTCAGCTTCAACAGCTGTTTTGATTCATAATCTGTGCTGTAGCAAGGTTTATTTTAAAATACCAAGCAGGGGACAGGGCATTCAAACATCAATTACTTAACCGAGAGGATTCAAAACCTGAAGTGCTTGAAACTGAAATGAAACACATGGCAAATATTTTGCTTCCTGTCACATAAGGGATTCGATCCTGAAAGCTGTGTGAGTGCAAAGTTCCAGTTCATCTGCAGTCAACAGGTGAAATTCTGACATTGTTGTGATCAACCAAAATCTTTCATTCACCTTCCACAAGACCAATTTGACCACAGGGATGTTCTCTGAGCAAGGTAGGGTAAGGTCTCAGAGTCTTTAAATTCTTGTCATTTTAAGTTGGGTTCCCTAAAGGCTTGTAAATATAAAATCATTTAATGATTTCTTTAGAGACTTTGAAAGAATGACAAAAATGTCATACCTTCAGTCTCTGCGAGTTGAACATTTGCAATTGGCTGTTGTAGCTGTGACTAGAGCCAGTCCACATCAGTCCTTCTCTGACACTTTGCATTCGAGTCTTCATGTGGCAGTATATATGTAGTTATATCACTATATCCCTTCAATCCCATTTCTAAATCTATATATACTTATCAGGGAAGAAAATGTTGGCCAGTAACTATTAGTCTCTTTCTGTGTTTGGTAAGTCCTGATCTGCCAGCCTGAGCAAGTAAGTCACCAGTGAGGCAGCATGCAGGACCCTTTCACCATGCCTAGGATCACTGACATAAGAGGACTGCCTGGATAAATGATGTGCAGGATTGTGCTCAGACAACACCTGGAATTACTGAAGCGTTCAGACAAACAGATGGTTGAGAGGAACTTGTATGTGGCACTCAAATTATTTTGTTAATGGTGCCATCTCCTGGTAGCAATTTGCTAAACTCATCTTTGTCCCCACAAATTTCTTACACTTTCTATTCTAATACCATAGGACTGAAGAGAGGTAAACAAAATACTTTAGATTGCTTTGTATGCTAATGTTGGTTTCATTAGTTAATAAGGAATATTCAAATAGGAAACAAGCTTTTATTAAACAGCAGTGTATTTTAGAACAGAACTTTCAGGATATAGACCCAGTGCTTTTAGAAAAGACTCTATTTTTTTCCCACTCAGGTTGCTTTAATTTATTTCTTTCCTAAGTTATAAACAATATAAATCCAAGTTAGATGATACTGACAGAGAGCAATGGGTCTGCATACCAGTGCAGGTCCTAAACCTGCAGGTCCTAAACCACTTTGGGGAAGCAATCATGCAGTTCAAAGGGGGTTAATAATATTTGACAAATGAACAAAGGAACTGTACACTGGAAGACACTGATGGCACACCTAATTCAGTAAGAAGTAAGTCTTCAGATTCTGAATGGGACTAGAAATGTCTGAATGCCATGTTCAGAGCCTTATAAGGACTCACTTTTCAGAAGATCTAGGAAATAAAGTGTGGTTGAACTTGGAAACACTAAGACTTCACAGTGGAATAAGGAACATATCCAAGTAATGGATATAATTCCATAATACTACACTGAGCAAAAATGTTTTCCTGAACTTAGCCAATAATTTCTTTCACTGATACAGAAGGATTAGTACCTTTGCATTGTGGCAAAGATACTGTAAACTAATTTTCTCTAGTTCTTTTTCTGTTATGGTTTTACCACAGACTATGCTGTTACTGTGAAAAAAAGATGCTTATTTGACATACATCTCAATGCTTTTTATCAACAGAAAGAACTTGAAACAGGATTGATGGTGGTTTGATCTTCACAAGACTTCTGTAAAGGTCAATAAAATAAAGTTTTGTGAAATGCTTCTATGCTATAAAGTTGAGAATCACACAGTAGCTAACCTAATTTGTAATACAGTTCCTGTAAATGGGTAAATTTCTAAGTGATGAACGTATGGATAACCTTTACTTACAAGGAGGAACGAACGTTCTGTGTAAGGACTGTGTAAGAACTTCAGATTCCTGCAGATTCCAGTTTGATGTAATATTTGTTTTTCTTCACATTTCTATGCTCAGAAACAAGCACCAAATTTACTCTACCATGTACCTGAATATTGTTATACCCCAAAGTTATACCCCATTGTTATACCCCAAAGTAATCAGCCAAAACCTCTTTCTTTTTGACTGGAAGAAGGCAGCCTTGCATTTTAATTTGCCACATATTCGCCCATATGTTTCCATTCTGTTGCCATGTAGCATCTTCTCAATCTTCCCAGCCAAAGAGAAGGAGATGCAAAGGTAATCTAATCCTGTACCAAACTGGACACTTCAGGACTGCAGCTGGTTTACCCAGACAAGTGTAAATACATTCTAGCAGAAACGCTTTGCTGGAAGTGGGTCTTATTCAAAAAATACATAAAGGAGCCCAAGCATGGCAGTTTTAGGAGCACTCACATGAGAATCATGCTGGAAGATATTCCAGAAGAAGAGACTATTTCTATTGCCATGTGATGCCTGATGTGCAGACAAGATGAAATGGTAGCAAGGGAAATAGGGAAAATGTTGCCACAAGTGGTGTGTGGATTACAACAGAACAATTTGCAAGGGAGTGGAGAACTGAACTGCACACCTACTTGAAAAGGTCAGACTATGTAAGTGGCAGAATTTTTACTTGGAGAACTCCAACAGTAGACAGGTGCGAGCTACACACTAAATAACTCAATACAGTGGAGTATCTAGGTGTTTGTGCAAAAAACTTAGCCGAAGAGAGATTTTTGAAACACATAATTAGGGGGATATTACAATCAAAATGGTGAAAAACAAAGCAAACTAGCAAAATTTTCAATGTATATTAGAGGCCAGATACTGGATAGTTTGAAAGCAAAAGAGTGGTGGGATTGAACAGGGGGAATATCAGAAAGTAAAAAGTAAGCAGGGAAAAGAAGTCTAAGAGCAAAAATCAGCTTACCTCAACTTGTAGGTGGTTTAATGTCCTACCTTTATTTCTGTATTCCCAAATACATCTCATTACAGTTTAGCTGTTTTCACATTTAGCTGTTTTCAAACTTGTTTCTCCAACTATGTTTCTATATTTCGGAGAATAATCACTTTGATCTAGAGATAAAAATACTGCATTTACCTTCTGTGGATGGAATCAAATGAGATTAACTTTTACTCTCATGAGTACATTTTTTCTTTGCTCAACTTTTCTAAGGAACTTTCAGAATCTTATTTATATTCAAATTGTTTAAAGATTTTTTTTTTTAATGCAAGCTAAGCTTTCTACTTCATAGACACTCTTTCCCTAATGTTAATTATCAATTAAAGGGCTAACCATTTCAATGAATTTATTTGACTTATGTATCTTACTATTGTCTTATTGATTAATGCTTTTGAACTGAAAGTGGGACAATCAGCAATCCCCCTATGTGTCATTATTTTATAATTTAGCTGGAAGTGGCTGTCTGTTAGTCGCTTGACAGCGCTGCTTTGTGAACTCTGCTGACTGGAAGCTGCCAGAAGTACTATATTGATTCCTAGCTGTTGACATCTGCTTCTATATTTAAAAATAAGTTATTTCTTTGTTATGCAAATGGCAGGCGGAGGGGAGCATTATTATTCTGAAACACAAACTAATTAGCAGCTGTGGAAACTCCAAAACATTCTGACATCAGGCAGGAGGAGACTTAGTACCTACCTTATCACGAATTGTTGTGTTTTCACATTAAAAATACCACAGTAGGCTGGCATATCACATGCTCCCTGTGTGCCTAAGGCTTTGTAAAAACAGAGTGATCACTGACAAATATTGAGAAAAGCCTCGGGCCCTACGATGGCTGCGAGCTGACGAGCTCCCCGCGGCGGTACCACGGGTGGCCGGGAGGTGGCGAGGCACGCGAGCGCAGGCGGCGGGAGCGGGACCCGCGGCGGGACCCCGAGGGATGGGACGCGAAACCCGCGTCGCCTGCGAGCGATGTCCCGAGGGATTTCACCATTTCCATTTTTCTCAAAGGATGACGCCTTACTGAATATTACAGGGTAAAAACGTAAAGCCTGCACTGAGCTGGAAATAAGAAGATGTTAATAAGCATTTACGACAAAAAAAAAAAAATAGTCCAAAAGTATGGAAAGATATTGGGAAGTGAGTGAAATCACACAACCTCTTATTTTACAATTATCATGCAAATCAGACAACACAAGGTAATGGTTACTGGATGGCTCAGAAAATTGGCAATGCCCTGGCATTTTTGTCTTTGATCGCTGGTTTGAGTTCAATCTAGAATGGAATATTACCCACTTGGCTCAAAAGAGTTTGCTTTGGTGGTTTCAAGCAAATTCATGATTGTTCACATCATAAAATAATGACAGCTACTTGGCAAAGTGATTTGAAAGGGAGGCTAAGGCTTTGTCTGAACAGTAAACTTGGGCTATTTATGAGGATTTAGTTGAAGTGATATTATTGTCTGGATGTAGTCATACTTGTATACCTATTTCTGTATAAGTAGGGATTTAACCACTATAGCTATAAGATACTTTTGTACTCATATAAATATGTCTACTCTAGAAGCTGTGCCAATATAATTTTACTGATAAATGCCCTAGCTTAATCAAAAAAAGAGTACAAATATTGAGAGAGGATTAGAGTAATAAATTAATAATTTCATCACCCTTAAGGCTATGAATACATGAATAGGTCTGCTCAAAACAAATTAGACAGAGTATGTCAACCATGATTTTAAATATTTGTGATAGGAGAGTTAATAAGCATGAAAAATACTGCAACATTTATAATACTAGTCTGGCATCCTCTGCACTACCTAGCCTTCCCACTCAGTTGTCTCCTTCCTGGAGTTGTGGAGTTTTTATCTTCATATGCTGTTGGTTCAGTGCAAGATTTGGTAGGCAATCTTCTTCCTTCTGTCCAAAAGCTGCCTGAGCCTCCTTTCGAGTAAAAGCATCTAGACTGCAGTAGATCTGAAAACAGCTGAAGTCTGTGACATGCAAAAGGTGCTGGGTGGATGCAAGGGCTTTTGCAAGGGCAAAGGGCCCAGGGGCTTTTAAAGGAAGGGTAGGGAGTGTTCCCTGCCCTAGGCACTGGAGCCTTAGCCACAAGGTGCTTCTGGGGACAGGCAAAGTCAATTTTGGCTGGAAGGTTGGGAAAAAAAGAAGCAGAAGAAATTATATTTCCAATATAGTCACTGACACCTCTCTCCTTTTGATCAAAAGAGTAAATTATACCATGCAACCATGCTTTTTTTTTCATACAGCACTGTGAAGGATTTAAGTGCTATCACCTATCAGTGACAGACACACTCTTTGTGTGAGCATTCTTTATTACACTGAGCTCCACATTTTGTACAGGGATAGGAGATGCACAGGTGCAGTTTAATCTTACATACTGTGAAACTGTACTCTACTTTGTCACAATACTTTGTTAGCAAGGAGCTAAGAGAAATTTGTGCTAAACAAGGTTGAAAACCCATGGATCTGCCATGACTAACTAAACATACAATGTCATGATCAAGTGGTGAGGTTAGAAACCTCAGCAGTCCTTAACTACTAACTGAAGACCTTAAATCCTATTTCAGAAGAAGTCAGGAAGCCCGAGACACCTAGAAACCCTCAGGGATTCATGCTTGCAAGCATAATTCACTTTGAGAAATGCAGTTAAGCACTCTGACCCATAATTTCTGGCAAACCCAGTTACAGTAGTGGAATACCCTCACCCTCTCTCCCGCCCCTTTTCCAGATATCAGAGCTGGCAGAACAGAGCATCACAGCTCTAATTCACAATTGGACAAATTAACTTAAACATTAAGATAAAATTTGTGCTTAGATGCTTCTGAGTGTAAATTAGAAAAATTGAAATATTCTATTTTCCCTCTGTTTTGAGGCCAGTAGCAAACAGCTGAAAGCTGAGAGAGTAACATCCTAAACTGCTGCAGCTGTTTACTTGGTAAATGTGAACCAGGCCTCTCTAGTCAATTTGCATTTTCTTTGGTAATAATATGTTGGTAAAGTTTCCATGTATTAAATTCAGTGACCTAACTGCTCAAATAACTCATGTTTTTATATGCCTAGGTCAAGGGAGGAACCAGAACGAACGAATTGCTTTTCAAAGCATAGTTATTAGGATTCTCTGAAAAATCAGTCCCCACTAAAAGTGTCAGAGGTCATTACCAGTAAGTCACTACACATTTTGGAAGTTACATTGGAAACTATTTAAGTTACATGTCAAACTATGTCAAATGTATCATAGTTTTATATTGAAAAATAGTTCATCTTGATAAAAATACTTCAACAGAATCTGCCCATTTTTATCAAACTTTGGCAGCATACATATGCTTACAAATTTCGGCATTTGCCTTAAAGGCACATTTTCATCCTGCCTGTTTTCCTTGTAGCTCCCCTGGTTGGCACCCTGCCTGGCAGACTTCTGCAGCATGAGGCCTCAGGTTCTCCAGGCTCACAGCACAGACAGATTCCCTTAATTTAGGACCTCAGTGCTTGGATGCCCAAGCAAAACATTTAATTTCATGGAGCCTTTCAAAAGAGCAAGTTTTCAGTCTGAAATTGAAGTAGAGTTTTATTAAATTCTTATTTGTAAACAACTGATGTTCAAGTTTGCAGATGTGCTTAGTAAGGCAGCAAAAGTTTATGCTTCTTATAATGTGTGCTCCCCCTTCTTCACCAAAACAAAGCAATAATTCAGCAAGAAGCACAAACAAATATTAGCTCACCCAGTAGCCTCTGATTTCAGCATTCACTTGCTCCAGTTGATAGAAACAAGAGAAGAAAAAGCAAGTTGCAACTCTGCATCGCATTCAGGTGTCAAATTTGTCACCACTGAAAAGTGCCTGATCTACCAAGACAGTTCCTCTGTTTGACACTCAATTTGGTTGAGCTCTTTCCCATCTGGTATATGCATAGGAAACCCCAGGAATATGACATTTTTGGTTCAGATGCCATAGGTCTCGTGAGGCAGATGATGATCAGCGCAGTATGCAATGGGCTTCCTTTGGTGAATAAATTATGGCCTATTTTTCTAGGGGAAAAAAAAATAGTTTCTCTGTGAAAGTGATAAGTTTGAGGTGCTGAACAACTATAGGTACTGGGCTCTGGAGCATCTGCATGAAGCAGAGCTTTTCCAGGATGTCAATATTTTAGTAGACCTAGCTGAATAATACTGCATCACTGCATTACTCAAATCTGATTTTTCTCCCTATGTCTTACAGACTGAAGTATTGTATGGGAGTTAAGCTGCCTAGTGATTTAATCATAAAATTTCCATAGCAGGTTTTTTTTTCCTTTCTCCCTGATTTCACAGGATGCCAACTATCTGATCCTATTAATCCAGTAAGGCTTTAGGGGTTTTCTCAGCTTGTTAGCATTTTCCATGTCACTTCTATGACCTCATTGTCCAGAATAAATTTAGGTGTGCAGAAGAGGTGTTGATTTATTAAAAAAAAATGTAAATTAAATAACCTGCTTTGTTTAACCTCTCAAACAAAAAAAGACCATTATTAACACAAACCCCAGATGGTTATTGCCTTGGCACGAGGGCAGGATTTACAATTTTCTAACTCCTGGACAGGTGAGACTCTAGGAAGGCTTTTCAGGAGTGAGGTGTAGAGAGGTAAGAATAGGAAGAAGGGGAAGGCAGAACACCCAACTACTTTTGAAGAGATCCTGCTGAGAACAAGGAGATATTATGTAGTACCTGAGACAATCAGAGAAAAGGCATACTGACAGGAGTTCCCTTCCACCCATGTGAAGGTGTGCATGTTTGAATGGATGGATGGTCCCGCGTGGCTGAGCAGCTGCACAACAGTTGAGCTGTACAAACTGCACAAGTGCATGCTTTTGGCTCATCTTGTTCATTTAGTTAAACTGCCTGGATAAGACTGGATAAACAAAGTGCATCTGAATGACTAAAGATGATAGAAGTGAAAATAGCAACATAAATCAAAAGTTCTGGCTTCCAAGTGTGAGTTGGGTACTTCTCTGTACTCCACAGCTAAGTTTTGACACAAAAAACCCACCTACAGATGTATGATTATCTGTACACGCATGCTTGATACGTCAAGGATATGGCATAGCACAGCAGAAAAGGAAATACCATCAACAGATCCTCAGGTCAATACTTACATGCAGCAAAACCACTGCTGGTTTTGCTTCCATGATGCATGTGCAGGAACTGTTGACCTAATGTAAAATGGTAAAGGCCATGAAAACATTACTATAGAGTAGCCTACTGTTCCTTTTTCCTGAGTAAAGCAAGCAAGGACAATTCAGTCCCACATTTGCTTCAGTACACTTTGATGCTGATGAATCTTAAAGAGCAAATTTCTGTTTAGGTTTTGAGTTAGGAATCAGTGAATTCATCTGTCTGGCTGAAATACAAACAGTTCAGATTTCACAGTGTAACATTTTTGAACAGAAGCAGGGAAAATTTTAATTTATTATATTGGGTAATGGCAGATTCTTTTTTGAAAAGCAATGAATATTTACGCAACAAGTTCCTTAAAGTGATGAAGCAAGCTTCAGTGCTCAAAAAAACCCCAAAACAGGCACAGGGAGGAAAAAAAGGTATAATATGCCCCTAGTAATTAAACAAGAGTTCCTTGGAAATCATATTTAGTAGCTAGTCAGAAAGTTTCTCAAGGCAGTAATTTATTTATACTTTTGTCTCTGTTCTGTTGGCAAACAGTTTATCAAAAGTGCTCCACGAGATTAAATAAGCTTATTAACATACGTCTGTGCTTAGCAAACCCATGTACATGCTAACTGTTGTCATGGCAGAAATTAGCAGATGTTAGGGTTTATTATAAGTACTCAATGTTCTTCCTTCACTAAAACTTGCACTGTTTTCATTTTTGTCATCCAGTTTCTTAGAGATGCTCTTGCAAGCTGCAGTGGTTTGCTTTCTCTTCTATCTCTTGACTACTGTCCATGCTTGAGAACAGAGTGACAGTATGCTATTTGATATTTTTGAGAATTATCTGTTGCTGAAAATTACTTTTGCTCATCAGTTGGTACACTAATTGTAAATGAAACCAAGCCACTAATAAAAACCTGACTTACCTAAATTGATCAGTATGAAAGCAGAGCTCTTAATCTCTGTTACTGGTTAACACAGAGAAATGAGACAACAAAATTAAGGCACTTTCGTGAAGTCCTGGCTCCTCATGAACAGTCATGATATCAGCATCTGAACAAAGTCTGTATGATTCTGATAATTTTCCTAATTTCCTTTTAGAAAAGTTAGTTAATTTGACTTGACTCCTAGAGTCCTTCTAGAATGCAATATAATCTTTATATATCCATGAATCCACCAGTGCACCTTTACATGGACTTCTTTTAAACATACACACGCATATACACTTTTACTGACAGAAATTTGATAATCAGCCCAAGTCCATTTTTATGTTTACTTTACAGTTGACTGAAGATTAAGCAGAAGGCTGAAAAAAAATAAACAATGGCCAGTCATTAGCCAAATTTTAGTCTTGTAGGAACATCCTGACTGAAAATATAGATATGGCAGAAAATACAGCATAGCAGAATAGTCAACACATTTGAACTCGCCTAACAAGAGCTGCTTCGGAACATGTCACAAGCCAGTGTCATCAGAGAGCTTCCTTCAGGGTAAAACTGAATTGGAAAAGGATTTCTTTTTTTTGTTAGTGGGAGTAGGGGAAGAAGGTGGGTAGGAGGGAGATTTATAAATCATTTTTCACAATACTTTTTAATTTTCTAATATTTTTTTTTTAATAAAGGTGCCTTTTCTTCATTTCTTCTACAGTACACACAACCTGTCCAGCAGGGGTGCAAAACACTAAGAAAAATTCTTCTGGTTTTAGTCATGTTATGTATCTGGCAAAAATTTCCTCTGGACAAAGCTCTTCTTCAACAAAAGAATGGATTTATCTGCCAAAGAGCTCATGATTGTTACATAAAGCTGAGATTTGATCAGTGGAGGTTTATCATATGTGGTTCTTATCATCGCATACTTCTGCCTCTCATCCAATGTATCTTTACATTTTTAACCTCAGTCTTCAATATCTATATATCAACTGTTTTTTCAGACAAAGACTGTGGTATAGAATAATTTTCAGCTTTTCACTTTTTACTATCTGGCACGTGTTTTACAGTGCAGTCTGAACTTTTCTAACTGTTAAAGCTAAATGGCTTACCATTGGAACACTAATTGTTAGAAATGGCAATTAGTATCTTTCAAGTTTTCAGGGGAAGAAAAGCAAGAAAGGTCTGCAGTGCCTTGTCAGTTCAGTGGAACTGAGTGAAAAAGCAGAAGTATCACAACTTTTTTTAAAAACTAAACTCCCATTAATGCATCCTCAACTTCCCCACTTCTCCTTAGTATGTTTCGAAACTGATTGAACTTACAATATAAAATCAGTCCAAATGGGTTCTTACAAAATGTTTTATAGAAAGAGAGTTTAGCTGGCAGATTTTCCTACCTACCTCCACATGGTCTTCTTAATGACGAACTAATTTATTTTACCTACTTCTGATGCCATTCCAGGGATATTTTAAACAGAAAGTTTCATCAATGAACCTATTTTAACAAGACTTTTATTGAAAACATACACAAAGTCAACATATTATTTAGCTTCTGAATGTACATATTAGAGAATATTCATATTAGAGTATTTTAAGAAAAGGGAAAATACAACCAACAAGCTGCAGTTTACATTACTAAGGCATTAAGGCTTAAGAGCAAGTTATACTGTGTGTATGTGTATCTGCATCTATATACACAAACACATACACAGGTTATCTGTTTGGAAACTGTACAGTTCTATGCAAATCATTACTGTTTGCCTTTTCTATTCTTAGGACACTAAATAAAGCTTTTATCCAAATGGTAGAAGTTGTTCACAGAACACCAGTTATAATCTACTCTTCAAGAGTTTGCTTACAATTACAATACTAACGATGCACAACAAAACCCCCAGATCTTCATGGGAAAGTTCTCTCTTACCAAAATGAGGCTCAAGTAAGAAAAATACTAGTTTGCAAAGGCACCGTGGAGACAGGTTTTAATACATTAAATACAACATGAATCATTCACAATAACAAGTTTAGTGTTTCTGGGAACTTTTGTAAATACAACACAGTTGGTCACACAAAAATGTTTCTGTTGATTTGTCTTGGCAACTCAGATATATCAACAGTGTAACAGCATAACAGCTTTGTTCCCATCTGACAGAAAATAATGGCAGTTCTGCAAGGCAAACGTTAAACCTGACCGTATGTATTTATTAATTCCACAGTGTTTTGACAGATTATAGGGGATGCAACTTAAAGGATGCTGACACGCTCACTGAGGGCTTTCATTTCTGTTTCTTCTAGCTTGGTGTTTTCATTATGGTTAGCACTTGGACTGATAAGGTGTGCTGGATACTGCAATCCATGTTCTCCTGAATACTGTTCCCATCGGGAGTCATCACTTTCATGGGTAATGTAACGTTCTCCCATTTTACATTCCAGTTCCCTTAAATCTAACCAGGTTTGGTAGTCCTGAAATAGAATAACACTATTAGTTTTAGATTTCCTTAAATAAATTACATTCCCTTCTGCTATAAATAGTATGCAGAGTGCTATTAATTCAGCTATCTAAGGGTGGTAAAGCAATTCCTCACTCTAGTCACAAGATGAATAAGGAAGAAGAAACATATTTAAATCATACATGTACATGCTACTGATCTGTATCAGATAGTCAAGACAGCTCCTCCATCTCAGTATAATGATGCAGAACATAAATTCAGCTTGGGCTAGAAAAAAACTCTTTTTCCAAATCTGGGCAATTACTGGTGTGTTCCAAGAAACATATACATCTAAACATCAACATACTTTGGAACTCCATGCTGACAGTCAATGGTAAGGCCGGAAGCCTAGTTTGAGTCTCATGCTGTTTAGACCATCATGCACTGCAGCATCTGATCTGTCTAAAGTATATAACAAGTTCAATAATTTCTTTTCTTATTCCCACCCAAAGCATACATGAAGCTGCAGTAATAGAGCCAATCCTAGCCCCATGCAGACTAATCTCTCCTCAAGATCCTGTATTCAGTTTTCTTTTTATTCTGTCATCTTATCCCTAAGACACAACCCTGACCACCTCGCCAAAACTCTACAAAGCCCAAACACTGTAAACGCATAAAAGCCTTCATCTTTATTATCTCACATCTTTTGGCCCATTTCTTACACAGCCATCCTCTCAGAGAACATCTTTAGGTCTCACTGCCCTGTACCACTCTTATCTTTCCTTAGCCCACAAAGTAGGGCTCTTCCAGAAAGAGGATTCATCCCATCCATGGTGCTAGAGCTGCTGCTGTACTGCCTCATCTTATTCACCTTCACTCATTATTGCACAAGCAATGAGGTGAAGGACCCTGTCCTGTCCTGTGAGACAGCCAGCATCCTTGCTGCAGACCATAGTGCAGACCACCTCTGGTACCCAAAGACTCAGGCAAATGCATTATGTAATGATTGCCAGAGAGAAGAGCAGTCTTGGAGGAAAAGACTAGAAAGTGACAGGAAATCTGGGCAGAAGAAAGTAAGCCCAGGATAAATGTCCCTGGGGAAGGTGGGGTGCAGGGTGGGAGATTACAACCCTTTTCCTCCTATACCAGCAGGTCACCATCTACTTTGAGAAACAGAAGCAGCTATAAGGTACTGGAGCACCTTATCAAAACGGTTTTCTGTTTTGATAAAGATTCCT
Source organism: Manacus vitellinus (assembly GCF_001715985.3). Classification (NCBI taxonomy): domain Eukaryota; kingdom Metazoa; phylum Chordata; class Aves; order Passeriformes; family Pipridae; genus Manacus; species Manacus vitellinus. The sequence goes on from NW_021940750.1 coordinate 15,120,765, forward strand.
TTGAAATTGTGCATTACACACATGCCTGCACCACAGTTACTTTCGTAGATACAAACATGGGAGATCTGATGAGCTGGTGTACCAGTCTGGCCTCAGCCTGTCCTCATCCACAGGGAGCAAACCAATGCCCTGGCTCCTCACTGAGTGTCTTAGGCCTTGAACTTGCAGTGATTTGGCTGCTGACAGGATAAAACAATTACCAAACGGTGAGCACAAGACAGAGGCTGCTAGCATCTCAAAAATGCCTTGCATCTCAGTTTTTAGTTGAAGAATTCAACTGAAGGTGGCTAATATATTTTCCTGGAAAGCATACAATCCTCACTAGTTCTTCTGATGACTGTGAAGTGAAAGCTTATTGATTAGTTTTAATAAGAAGTGAATCAGGGTAAACTCCAGGCAATGATGTAAGTCAAATGACTACTTTTTATACACATAATTTTCTCAGTGGACAAATATGATAAAATATTTTTGTAGTGTATTTTGAAAGCATTTTAGTATTGGAATCTAATACTTCAGAAATTAATGAGAAACTACAGGCAAATTGGTGAAGGAGCATGAGGTTCTCAGGATCTGAAAACATTTTCAGGTCTGCAGATTTTCTTAGACTCTACTGTGCTTAAAGATAAAGATATGCTTAGAGTCTGAATGCATAAGTAAAAAACATGGAATTTGTAGAAATACCTGTAACCACGGGTGACTTAATGTTTTGTCCACGCTGTAGCGCTTTCTCATTTTCACTTGCAACAAATTATTTATGAGATCAATAGCTGAAAAGAAATAACATTCGAAAATGTTAGTTTAAATATATTTGTTTCAACTAGGACATGCAAAGACAGAGTCATACAGACATCGTAGTTGTAAAAAGAGGGCAGTTAGTTCTTACTTCAGCTTTTTACAATCTGCGGTCAGTGCTGAAGTCCCTGAAGGTACCCATGCAACCTTTCCTAATGGGATTACAACTGTTTTACTGAACAGTTGCTTGATGATAACTCTTACTCAGTTCCTGCTCAAGTGAAAAAAATTTCATGTAAGTGAGGACTATAGTATTCAGGTACCACACACACATATATATATATGTATATATTTCCTTAAGACTGTCAGTTGCACTTTCAGCTGACAGCTGGACCTTCCCAGTCACCGAATGGAGAAATCAGGCTTTGTAAGTCACCAAGTCTTCCAATACTTTCCTTTTGAACTAAGCATTGCTTCTACCTGTTAGTGAGCAGTCTGCTGTTTAGAAAAGTGAGAGAGCTTCTTTTACAAATTTCATATTTTCTGATGTTTTGGAGTCAATGATTCACAGAGGTTCACAGAATCACAGAATAGTTTAGGTTGGAAGGGTCCTTAAAGCTAGATCCAACTCCTCTACCATGGGCAGGGACACCTTCAATCAGATCAAGTTGCTCAAAGACCCGTCCAACTTGATCTTGAACACTTCCACGGATGGGTCATCCACAACTTCTCTGAGCAACCTATTCCACCGTATCACCACCCTCATAGTCAATAATTTTTTCCTAATATCCAACCTAAACCTACCCTTTAGGTACTGGAAGGTGCTATAAGGTCTCCCTGGAGATTTCTCTTCTCTGAGCTGAACAATGACAACTCTCCTACCCTGTAGGCATATGTGTTGTGATGCCTGAAGGCATGAGGCCCATGAGTCAATGACTAGCGCATGAAACTGCACTGAGTGACCCCTTTGGAAAAATCTCTGGAATGAGATTGCTGAGCTTTGAATGCAATTATAAAAAACATCACAAATTAAAAAAAAATGATGGTAGCATGAAAGTTTCTATTCTCAGTGGTGCGAAATCTTCACCATTGTTCCAGGGAAAAGTTACTGTTATTACAAAATAACTGACTAGCCACAAGGAACAACAATATACCTGCAAATTTTCCATTTCATCACATTATCCCTTGGCTTGTCCAAAGTGTGTTGGTTTACATCTTTATTTCTCTGTTTATATCATGGGGACAGGGAAAGATGGTCTTGAAAGTAACACAAAAACATGGCGTCACTGAGGGGCACTGGGTCTGAAACATGTCAGATGGATACTGTTGCCAGCTGGGTATTGAATGAGATGAATAATCATCTTGTCCATTTTAAGAGTATGAGATGGGACAGAATTCTTTAAACTGATACATCTCCGAGGTTGTATTTTGTACAGCAATACAGAAAAGCTTTTCTTTTTTAACAGAGACTTCCTCTCCCCAGACTAAATTTGCCAAGCAGGGCTTTATGCATGCTTCTGCCATGGGGCAGAACACAACAAAAACAATGTCCAGGAAAATGGGAATGTACATGGTAGCCTATTTGGACGTATGCAGTAAGTTTGACAGACAAACCTATTCTTAGCAACAGCAGCTTATCACTGAAGTAGCCCTGGAGTTCTGGTGATGAATACTGTCTTGCAAATCAAAGCAATTGTGGGAACAAGATAAAACAAATCTCAGGACTTCTGACAAAGAAAAAATTGCCAGAGGCTCTGCCCCATTCTTTTCCTGGAACAGATGGTCCTAATTTTACTTTACTTTACGCATTAAGTACAGTTAATGTTAAATTCTCTAACTCATGCTTATTTTGTTCCCTCTCAAAGTGCCCGTGAAGTGGACATGGGATGAGAAAGTCAGTGGACAGCGAATAGGACCATTACTGATAGATGATATCACTCTGAAAACTCATTTGTTTTCCAAAATAGTGGGGTTAATCTTTTTCCTCTTTATTGGTAAGAGAAGTTGTCACCTTCCAAGATATGGGGAAGAGACTGGAAAGCCAGTCATATGCCATGGTTTAATTACAGAGTGACTTCTGATAATATCTGGGAAAAAGTAGTGGCCATTGTTTTTCTCTGATGCTTGGAATAGGAGAACATAGTCCCTACCCACTGCAGTAAATCTGTATATCAGCAAACATCAGCATCTTCTGGAACACTGTCAACTTACCTCAAATTCAGCAGAATTACAATAAGACTTCAGGCTGTCTTTTGATACATAGGCCAGTGCTGAATGTGAATTCAATGGAGCTACCATTTCCTTACTATCTTCAGTGATATTTCAGTATATATGATCTTCAGAGATCATTTTTCATCATTTACTATGAATCTCAGTTTGGAAAATAGGTCAAGACCCTGATGAAAGGGTTGATTGTCCTGGTAACTGCTGAGATGTAAGTGCATGCATCCCTGTAACTGCCAAGTACCTACTGACTACTCATCCTGCCTTTGAGTATTGATAATGTCTCTATTATGCATCTTATGTGCAACCCACTGGAAACAGCTAAGACTGTGAGCCTTACAAGTGGTGAAATTATACATAGCTGCACACATATTCAACCTCCTTCAAGTTATAACAGGATGAGGACCCCTTTGCCCCCTTTTTCACTTCAGGACAATGACATACTACATGTAATAACATATTTCTTTGTATCCTTGGGGGAAATTGCCAATGGCTTGTTGAACAGACCAGAAAGACATTGGTATACAAAAAATCACCAAAGGAGGTGCACAAAGAGTAACAGGGAGGAAAACTATGACAAAAGTGAAAAGGCAGCTTCACTGGATGGTTAGAACTGTCAGCAGTTAGCAGTCATTTGTTCCCAAGAACAGTTTACAAATAATCTGCTTATTTCAGCACTGAAACATTGCTGTCTCTGTAACCAGTTTTGCTGTTTGTGTTTAGTTCTTTATCTAGGGTTCCTTCTGCCAGGAAAGTTTTGCATATGACTTGCCTCTCCATAAATAAGCAGAAATGCAACATGACCACTGCAAAGACTATCTGATACAATTTAATTTGCTTTAATGCTCAAAGTTTTAAAACTTAGGTGAAAAAGGAAATCAAACATGAGTTTCAACAGCAAAGAGACTTTGCTGCTTTTTACCAGGAAATCATACCATCCAAGAAATGCTGCTTCTCATGCACAAGAGTTCTGTCTGAGTGTCAGAAGTCAAGAGGCAAGGCAACAAAAGAACAGTGCTATGTAAAGCAAAGAAGAAGCTGGGAAGTTCAATACTGACACTATGAGTGCTGAAATTAAAATACTTAAAGGACATGTGGAAAGTTCCTGGTTATTCTCACTGTTTCAGCTTTCAAAAAAACCATCCTGTTCTCACAGTGTCTGGATAGCCACTAACTTACAAAGTTTAGTCTGGCTTCAGTTCATGTAAGATATATGAACAGTAGAATTCATGTTGACACAATTTCTGAATTAAAAAAAATCATAGAATTGTTTGATGATTAAGTTTTGAGCTGTACTGATTAAAAACACTGAAGATAAAAATTGGGAAGGTATTAGTATTTATTTTAGACATACAACTTCAGTATGATTCAGGGGACTATATTGGGGTATCAAGTGTTACAAAATTAAATATTCTGTCTGGGAAAATAAAGCCATTTTGAGGAGACAGTAGCAACTACATTGTATTTTAAAATAAATTTTATTCATTTTCACTAGAGACTGTTTTTTTTTTTTAAATCAGGTTTTAAAATAATCTTTTCAGATATTTTAGGAGCTTTATAAAATTTTTCAGTTGTCCTCCGTAAAGTCAATAATTAAATAAATGCAGAGCATTATGAAAAACCACCTATGGTCTGCACACCATCTTTAAGCATGCAAGAGGTTATCACCAAGGAGGTAACCTGAATGAAAGTTCTGAGAGGACTTTTTTCTAATACTTTTATGGGTTCCTGTTTACGTTCTATAATTTAAGAATACTGTAAGCAGCCAGATGAGGGCTTATCAAGTTCCAGGAGCTGGAAACTTTGTTAAAGGGAATAATCTAGCCAACTACTCCAGTAGAATGAGTACTGGTCATTTAGATAGGTAATCATTCAGCAAAATCCCCTTTGGGGGATTCAAATGCAACTTTAGAAAGCTCTATATCCCCTTGATTTTAGGAAAGATGGCTCTTTAGTTTTATTTTACTGGAAAGAACCTCAAGAGTCAGGAGATTCATGATTCTTATCTGCTTATGCAAGTTTATTAATATGGCAAATAATTAACTGGAGTAAAGACAAAGTCACAATTTTCACTCTAAGTATCAAATTAACACAGTAATTGCTTTTCATAGGAATGACTGCTTTAACTCAATTAGAGTGTGATCCGCACATAAACACAAAAGTTTACAAAATATCTGAAAACCCTATTATGAACATATTACTCATTTAGTCCTTCCCTGCAGACTTCAGCTTTTTATGTAACTCATAAACAGGAAATCACCTTAAGAATATATAAAAAAGCAGTCCTAAATTAACAATATATTAGCATATTAGTCCTAAATTAACAATATATAACATTAGCTACTCTTACTGTCATCATTGTAAAAATTTAAGCTGGTGCCACTAACACAGGAGGCCCAGGGCCTCCTAGGCCCTGTAATTTTCTGAGAATATGTCTATTAACTAGAGGTATAATTTTTTAAGACACATAAATCCCCTCCCTACTGCTGGTCAACACAGCTTTGTTGATAAACACCCTAGTGTACATGCAGTTATTTTAGCATAAAATAATCTTCAACTCGCAGAGATTATTTTCAGGGATATGGATTCAGCTGTACCATCAAAAGAAATCCTTGGCAATTCTAAGCTGCACCTCTGTAAGAGAGGTTTTCTGACATTAATCCATCCTAGCAAATGTGTAAGTAGAGCCAAGACCTTAGTTTTAATAGCTAGCTAAACATTTACAGAAGCAAAGAGCATCTTTGAGCTATAACATGCATTTGACCTCCTCATACTTAACGCTCGCTCATTCATGTGACTTTCTCATTAATGTGTGAAACAGAGTTTCTATTCACATTAGGCTGTAACAAGTCTGAATAAATATTGGCTTGAAGGCAGTTGTGGTATTTATGACTCCAAAGCATTGTAACAGGCATACCATGATCAAATTTAATGCATGGAAAGAATTCCTTTGTTTCTTCTCAAATCATTTTAATAATATTAAGTAATGTGAAGAACCTAATCAATTATGTGCACATCACACAGCTCATCAGGCTAGTAGTAATAGCTGTGTTGGTAGCTGATGAAAAAAAATTATGAGTACAATGATCTATGGAAATCACACAGCAGAAAAAAATACACCATGAATAATCCAAAGCTTGACATAGCACATTTGAGGACCATACAGCTCAGAACAGCCACCACGGTGAAGACACACTAGGTAAAATATACTAAGAGGTAGAGAGACAAAATCCACCAGGGAGTTCGGTCTCTATACTTAGCAGTATTTATTTTTTGTAACCTGTAGCTAAATCAAAATAAATCTTTCGAGATCACACAGATTTGGTGGACTGGAAGGTCAAAGTTGGAAACAAAGAATAAAGTTGTTGAAAACAGGTTTCATGTTTGAGAGATGTGAAATTTAAAGCTATAACATAGGTAAGAATTCTGCAAATAAATTTCTCTGTATCAACATCTAGCAAAATTTCACAATGAAAACTGAATTAAGGCCAAACTGTCATACAGCAATTCAGTGAATTTGGAAATGTAACCTGACTTGACAATCCTTGAAGACACAGAAAAAATAGCTGATTGGGAAACGGAATGCTGAATGGCTGTGACAAAACCTGGTTTTCTAAAACACACCCAAAGTCTACCACAAAAACTACTTATCTCCTGTAGTGTCTTACAATTCTATTTAGACATACAAACACAGCTTCAGTTTTCAGGGTATTCTTTCAAGAATGAAGTTATTTGAAAACCATGGGAAAATGCAGCCACTTAGGTAAAAATCAGAATTCCCTATGGAGAAATCTAAGCACTACAAAAATTGGAAGGTTTTAGTTTTCATAAGTTATATTTTAATGGAGAAAAGGACAGACAAAGCATTGCACAAAAAAAAAAGCGCTAGAATTTCTCAGCAGGAAGAGTTGATGGGATTAATCCAGAAGTTATGACATCAGATAGGCATATTATGGAGCGAAAAGACTCATAGTCAACGACTAAATCACATTAGTGAGTGGCAGAAAAGACAGAACTGTTGATGGCAACTTAAAAACATTAAGCACTCAAAAATATTAGCCTCAAATAGATTCTGTCTTCTTTCTTGGTTTGTTACTGTAGGTTTTTATTTTAAGAATTGCTAGAAAATGCTAAAGAAAAAGTGATTATCAAAAAAACTAACACAGACCACAATATTGTATTCATGACACACTTTTCCAAAATACAGTTTATTTCCATATGTTTTTTCTCTGAACCTGTTAGACTTTAAGTGTATTTTTATCATAACTATGCAGTTTAAACTGTCATGGGTCATGTGTTTTTACAAATTTATCCCCTCAACAGTGCAGTTTAAAATTTTAAAAGCCAATTTTACCTTAAGACCAGTAATTGAATAAGGAACATATAAAGGGAATATTTAGGCTACTTTATCACTGTTGTTGCTTTTCCAGACACACTGTTTAGGTATGACCTTTCTCATTTTATTTTTTTTTTAAAGTCTTGCTACCTTTTGCCTTCCAGCTCCCAAATTAACATGCTGCTGCTTGGCAGTTATCAGGAGAAGCATCTATTGTGCACCAAAACCAATGTGGTGATAAACACAGCATCATTCACTCTAATTTGTGCACTATCCATTAAATGCAAAGAAATATGTGATTTTTTCCTTTCTGATTAAAATCACAATAGAAGACAGCAATAACTAAGTTTAGCTATTCCTAAACTTTTTACAGTTTTAATGGTCTGAAGATAGCGTTGAAATTACTATAGTTGCAAGTTTTACACATATGGCTCTCTGAGCTTCAGTCATAGTCATGAGCAAGACACAAAAGGTTTGACTGCTGGTCTGCTTTCCTTAGCATAAATTTTTGCAATAGGCATGCAAAAGTTCCTAACACTGCTTTCATTAGCCATTCTGAGACAAATTATATGCCCTTTGAGAAAATCATTGTTGCACAGACACTGGCAATACTGGTTGATGATCACTTCCCTTAATCTAAACTGAAAATTGCTTAATGAGATAAAAAAACCCACAACTTTTGAAACATTTACAGTTCCATTAAAAGTACATACACAGAATTTAAATCATATTAGTTCCTACAGTTTAAGAAGCAGCTACCTCAGGTATAACAGCTGCATGTATTTGTGATCCTAATTAGGTACAGTTGTGAAATAAACTGCCCCCCCCCTTCTATTGTTCTAAGGTGTCTGTCTTATCTGCCATCACTTGCTTGGCACTTTAAGCAGGATTGTTGATACAGACAGAAATAGGCTTGAATAATTTTTTTTTTTTAGCTCAAATGTAGTTCCTTCTACTACTACTTGCTTTTCTGCAACAGCATTTTTTAGGATAATCATATTATGAACATTCCCAAATCTTCATTCGTGAAGCCTAGCCATGATATTATCAACATTCACAGCAACCAATATTAACATATTTCAGCAGTAAAAAACTGAAAAAACAGTCATATATATTAGATTTTATAAGTTCAGAAAATGTGAGTGTTTTTACTGGCATGCATAGATAAGAGAACATATGAATTCTCTTAGATGGTGGCCTAGCTCTTCCAAGTTCACTAAATTCTCAGTTTTTGCCTGCTATTACTGAAGCATGTAATATAGTCTCTGGGTGAAGGGAGCAGTAATGTACCTAAATCTAGCTGTAATGTACAATTTGTAAAGTCCACAGTCAAAGAATGCTTGGACCCAGCACTGTCTTTTGATCATAAAGGAAGAAAGCAATAAGTAAAGGAGAAAGAAAGAACATTTACATTAGTTTTACTTATGGTAGCCTTTTGACAAATCATTCCTATTTTTCAAATTTACACAGCATAACACTCTGAAAACATATTTCTTACCTGCATTAAAGATAATATTTATGTTGATTTATTTTATCTGTGACAATGATGCTTACCTAATCAATTCTGGTTTCAATTTTTTAATTTTATAGCAGTGCAGCCAAATTTTGGTTGAAGCCTTCTATGAAGAAGGTGATTGATAATAATCACTGTGGTTGATTACTATGTGTTAAAATTCTCTTAAATATTTGCATGAGTTTTTAAATGTCAATATTTAAACTGCATTAACTGGTGGACCTTCAACATTTTTTCTTTTTTACAAGTTAAAATCACTTACACAACGTTGTTTTAATTTTAAAACAAAGAGTAATGCTTCTTGGAAGAAAATGCCTGCGTAGATTCTTCAAGACAAACAGAAATTTCAATCATACCACCTTGAAAGAAATTGTTCATTTATAAAGACCTTGCCAAATTCTGCAGCAGCATCATATTCCACATTGTGATATAACTCCCTTAGAAGCTTCAGTGGAAGAACTAGTAGGCTATTATTACCATTCTCTTGGGATAATAATATTATATAATTATGATACAGATTTCATGGAAATAAACAAGAAATATACCTGCCTTTAAAAGAAATCTATTCTTGATCTTCTCATAATGAAAAAAAATTAAAAGTAACCATAGACATTAATGTTGAAATTTCTGTTGAAAAATATTCAATGATTAAGAATATTGCAAAAAGAATAACAGGGAAAATATGGCAGGGAAAATCCAGTTCATTAGCTTAACCTTTAGGGAAGCTGGAAGAGGCTATGACAAGCTAAAGGAAGAATTTCAAGTGCACAAATGTAACCTACTGGGATTGAAACTAATTCTCTGTCTGAATTTTGTAGATTCATAGAAGAGAAATTTATGAACCCCAGTGTCTTTAGCTTGAAATGAGTTTCACGTTACCGTAGTTTACATTTAAATACACATACCTTTTCAAATTGTTTCTATTTGCAATGTTAAATAAGCAACTTCATAAAACCTTTAAAATCACCTCTGTTTCTCCCTTAAATATTACAATTATTTGCAATATTAATTAACATGGCACTGTTCAGAATGGTAAACCAGAGTAATGTGTTAGGACACTGGGTACAGGTTTGCATTTTAACCATGCTACATTGTCAGACGTAACAGAATCTGGATGGAGCCAGCAGGTGCACAGGGCCCAGCTCCTGCTCTTTCACAAGCCGTGCAGGCCAGAGAAGCTGACATAAGTAATTTTCCCTAAGTAATCTGGAATTTGAGTTCAAATTTGAGCTCTAAAAATCAGCATTATCAAGGAATAATTGGACAGAAATCTTGTCTCTGTCTCTCTGTGTTAAACATAACAGAATCTCTTCAGACTTTTTTCAGGTTTTCATTTAGCACAACAGAGTGGTTCATCAGCTAGCAATTCAAATATGTAATAAAATCACAATGTATAAGCAGACTTTAACTTAGTAATTTGTTGAAGTGTTTTTTTCCTCCCTTCTGCATGCTTGCAGCCTGGTATCCATTGACTCTTAAGGAAGGCTGCAATTCTACAAATGGAGAGATAACAACCAAGTAGGTGAGTTTTCTGTAGGTGCCCTACTGAATCTTCACCTCTGAGTGTAAAAATTGATCTTCTGTCTACCACAGTAGAAACTTGTGGGAGACGATTTCTTGCAGCTTCCCCTGTGTTGATTGCTGTTTGCTTATCTCTAGCGACAGATAAAGCATTGCTGCCAACAGATTCTGTCAGCTTACATATCAAAGTGTGTGGAGGTTCAGGAGAACTTCAGTGTGTAATTGTGCAGATTTATAGCTTTTTTTTTTTCCCCAACAGATTTCAAACTTCATCTGCCACCAAGATAAAATAGCAAACAATGCTCTCAGAGCATTTTTCAGCTGAGAATTTCACATGGCTATTATATTATAGTAAGCATTAGGCACAATGCTTTAAACTACACTTAACATGTATGTTAAACATATCACCTGAAAAACAGAAAAACTATACTGTAAATACCAAAAATTGTAAATGGTAGTATTGTAATACAAGTTGGCATATATTAAAATTAAAAAAAAGATATAAGAATTTGATGTTCATAATGTTTCCTTCACTTTAGGACTTACAAAGCAATCCTGCAAAAATTATGGACACAAAGATAATGATTAAAAAAAAAATCCTAAAGAAAATCAATCTGCCTGAAAATGTTACGTATACGAAAATACTGGTGAAACCAGAACTGACAATTCTGTTAAATGACCTACTTAGTTGTGTTTAGAATTTATCTACGTTAAAGGTGTTGCTAGTGAACTAGTCACACTGTTCTTTAGTTCTTTGATGCCATTGAACAGAACTCGAGTTTCAAAAGTCTCATTCATTCTCTCCAAGCCTTTTCTCCCTGCAGAAAATCTCTTCTATGACATTTTTTCACACTGTTCCTGAAACCTCATCTACTTGGAATTGTTCAGTTTTATCTTCCCCACACAAAGACTATCAGGATACCGCATCCTATTGAACCGAAACTAAATTACTGGAAAAAGCAGAATAAGAAAAAGACTGCAGAGGCAATAGGGCTGAGTAATGAGGTACATATGTAAATACATGCAATGCCAATTCCAGCAGCTGAGGTTCCCCAAAGATTCTATAGCAATCTGATCTGTAGATGGTTATGTGCCTCCTTCAAAACCTCCTGGAAAGATCCCATGCTAGAGGATTATGCCATATGCAGTCTATACATGCTCTGTAGGAAATGTCTAAAGCAGCTGATACCACAAAACAGAGACATTACATTATGGTAACTTGAAATTTCCATTTTTTTTTCACTGTTATGTACAGGAAAAAAATATAAATGCAAAATACAACTACCTCATTTTTAGCTTTTATATAAAAACAGCCACAAACAGGTATTACCTTCATGAGAAATTTCTTTCCAAGGATTAGGTGGATACATGAAAGCAGCATTCTGGATTTGGTCATGTATGTCTTCATCTTCATTGAATGGAAAGGTACCACTGAGGCTTACATAAATGATGACACCCACTGACCACATATCCAGAGATCTGTTATAGCCTTTGTTTCTCAGTACCTCTGGAGCAAGGTAGGCTGGTGTTCCTACAACTGAACGCCTAAATGATTTCTCTCCAATGATTCGGGCAAAGCCAAAATCACAAAGTTTTACCTGTTTAATGAAAAATGCTAAAGTAAGACATAAATTATTTTTATTATTAAATACATAGTTGAGGAACTTTTATCATGGTTTAGTTGCAGAATGTATCTCTACTGCTCCTTCAAGGATACTTTTTTTAAACTCCTCTTTGAGAGGAGTATCTTATTTCCACCGAGACATTTAGCTGCTTGAAAATTCTCACTTAATTCATTACAGATCCTTCCCTTCCAATTATTGGTATTGATATTACCTAAAAATTATCAATAGTACTCATTTTGAATATGGGCAGTTGAAGATTACAGATGAACTCTGCAGATCAAAGGTAAGAGAAGCTGATAAAAATACCTTTTAATGAGAAATATGACCAGTCAGAAGGTATATTTAAATATCCTGCAATCTACACGGCATTTAAATTCATAAAATGAAAGAAGAAGCTCTAGTTCTTCATGAACTCTACCCCAGCTGTCAGAAAAACAACTTTCTTTCTGGAGCAAATCAACAAGCTAAGTAATTTGTTCTGTAATGGTGAGCAAATTAGAAACAATCATACAAATAGCTATGTCACACTTGAAAATCTAGTTGAATATTTTAGGCAAATGACAAAAGACAAGGATTTTCAAACATGACTTCTTTGTAAAGAGTTTTGAATAAGTGATTGCTTTTTTTCTTATCTAAAAATTCTGTGTAGACAGGTCACTAATCACTTTCTTGTTTATACATAAAATAAACATTGCTAACACTTATTAATTTGAATAATTTATCTTAAGAAAAGGGCATTTTCTACTTGCCTGTGGGAAAGGATCAGCTGATGCCAATAACACATTTTCTGGTTTGAGGTCACAATGAACAATATTTTTGAAATGAAGATGTCTTAAAGCAACAAGGATCTATGAATAAACAAATCAAATTATGTTTGTTTGTTTTATATTGTTTTACAATATCTGAGACCAGAGAAGCAAGGACTTGTGTGAAGAAAAACAATTCAACAAGAATGTACCTTTTACAGAAATGTCAACAATGAAAAGAAAAAACCCACCAAAAGCAAAAATGTCAGCTATTATTTGCTGTGCCTCAAGTTTTCTTGATATTACACTGCATGAAATATGATTTTTCCCTCTCCAAAGAGTTTACATTATAAACATTTTTTAAAAACTGGGTTCTAAGTATTTGTTTACTTTTTTTGTCCATGAAACCTCTGAATGTAGAAACATTTGCAGAATGACTTACCACATCTAAATTCAATTAAAAAAAAAATCACAGAAATATCATATGATCCAATTTAAGTGTTTTCTTGAAGAGAGAAAAAATAAAGAGCGTTGTATGTATTTCTATTCTCTTACATATACAAGATGCTTTGGAAAAGATTGTGAATGGTCAGGACCGTATCTACATTCAATACTGTACTGATGGAAGCCTATTCAACCTACGGTGACTGAAGGCCCACACTAAGATCTTAAATCATCTTGTCCAGGAGCTGCTTTATGCTGATGACGCCGCCCTTGTCGCCCACACAGAAGCAGCTCTGCAGTGTTTAATATCCTGCTTTGCAGACGCTGCTGAGCTCTTTGGGCTGGAAGTCAGTTTAAAGAAGACAGAAGTCCCCTATCAACCTGTACCTCGGGAAGTCTTCCATCATCCCCATATCACCATTGGCCAATCAGAGCTCAAATCAGTCCAGCAGTTTAATTACCTACGTAGCCTCATCTCCTTGGATGGTAAGATTGACAGAGAGATAGACAACAGATAAGCAAAGGCATATAGTGCTTTTGGAAAACTCCATAAAAGAGTTTGGTGAAATAAACACCTGAAGAAAAGTACCAAGATCAGTGTTTACAGAGCCATTGTGCTGTCTACTCTCTTATATGGTTCTGAATCATGGGTCATCTACCACCACCACCTGCGTCTCCTAGAACACTTCCACCAACGCTGCCTCCGTACAATCCTAAACATCCACTGGTCAGACTATGTGACCAATACATCTGTTCTAGAACAAGCAGCAGTCACAAGTATTGAGGCCATGTTACTGAGAACACAGCTGCATTGGGCAGGACACATCTCAAGGATGAAGGACCACCGCCTCCCTAAGATCTTGCTTTATGGTGAACTTGCCACTGGCTGCCGCAAGAGAGGAGCCCCGAAGAAGAGATACAAGGACTCCCTGAAACAACATCTCAGCCTTGGCCATACTGATCAACATAACTCGTCTACTCTGGCCTCCAATCGGGAGGTCTGGAGACACACCATCTATAACACTGCTGCTTCCTTTGAGAACACACGCATGATCACTCTTGAGGAGAAAAGACAACACAGAAAGAATCGTGTCTTGCAGAATACACCACCTAAGGAGTCTTTCTGCTGTGCCTTTTGCAACCAGATGTGTCTACCTCGTATTGGCCTTATTAGCCACCAGCGTGGCTAATAAGCTCTGTCCATAAATGTGGATAGAGCCCTTCCCAAATCTTCCTTCACAAAGCCTAGCCATGACATACACGAGAATATGGCAACTGAGTGTAACAGATATCCATCCTTTTTGTGTGGCTTCAACTCCATTCCTTACGTTTGGTCAGGGGCTGGCAGAATTTGCCAGGTAATGGTGAGGAGGCTGAATGAACCTGTGAATAGATTCTAGAGCTTGTGGCAGTTTTGCCCACGGATGCCTGGAGACTAGGGAACCTGTTAAGTTCTACACCAAATAATAAACTTATAAACACCATGACACTGATGTTTCTGCTCCTTTCTTTTTTCTGACTGTTGAAGCATAGGCTGCTCAGACTCTGAGGTGGCTCACTACTCAATTGTGTATCTAAATTTAAAACAGTATTATGGACAGCTAAGGAAGAAATATGATAATATGACAATAGGAACCCCTCCAAAAAACCCAGATCAAATTGTTAACAGAAGCCATAAAGGAAGCCAGACTCATTTAATCACAGGTAGCACTGAGATCCAATCTCAGCATAGAAAATAGGTGTACCAGTGCATAGTACAAACTGCAATGGTTAGGTATGGGGCAGTTCAAGAAGCTCAAATTTCTTTTTGCAGGTCTTAAACAGTTTGCTTTTAAGCACTTTCCATTCCTTTCTTGTGCTTCATTCTTCAAGCATTTGAGAAACTGTAGCTTAATGTCCCTTCCATCCAGCAGCCAACAGTCGTATATGTATCTAGTTCTACGTCCTCTTAATGGTTTACTACCTACCAGATAATGTGCAGAAACGTACAGAAAGTTGTTTTGCCATCCCTGATATTACAACTCAGGCTTTCATAAATCAGACAGGTAAAATACATCAAAAGCAAAAGATAATAAACAGTGATCATAATTGAACTCAAATTTCTGTCTTACCTGAGTAATTAAATTTCTTACCTGAGTAATTAAAAACTTTGTTATTCTCTCTGGCAATCTGCCCTTTTCACTTGACAAGATCATCTCCAGCATATCTCCATGGAGTTTCTCCATAACAACAAAGACTCTTTCCGGTGTCTCAAACATACACTCCAGATTTACAACTCCAGGATGATGAAGATTCTATTAAAGACAAATAAAGCACTAGATTTCCCAATATGATTGGTAGTTTTTATCATCACATAGCCAGACTTCAGATTCCCACCTAAACCAGATAGTGTTTCAGTACTTGATAATTTAAACTGTATGCCTAAACTGTGGGCAACAGGCACGAAATTTCTCAGGACAACACAGGAGAATGTATGAACTTCAAATTAGTTTAACAAACATATATTTTCCTTATTGTGCCTGGTGCTTAAAACTGGAGAAATTGTAACTCCTAATGTAACACTGACAATACATTTGTTCTTGGTTGTTTATGCAGATTAAGCAGCAAAAATACTAGCATTTTTTCAAAAACACTAGTGATTATCAGTTAAAATAAATATATTATCCGCTATTTATGGAAATAAATAATGGAGTTAATACAGTAAAAAAGAAAAGAAAAATTACCTGTAAAATTGCAACTTCATTTCGAAGTTGACTTTCCTGTTTAGTTGGAAATCTTAGTTTATCAATTATTTTAATGGCAACATCTCTTCCAGTTTTGCGATGTTTTCCTGCATTATTAAAACAAAAGGTCTCTATCAATTAACATGACTAATTATGAAAAGTGTTCTCTTTTCAGGGATTGTACAAATGGTCACAACCAAGTAATTCTTAGTCTGCAGCTAATTCATTAAAAGTTTTCTGTCATTTCTCTTCTTTTCACCCTTTGGCAACAGAACTTTTTTATTGTCACCTGAGAAAGCCGTTTAAACTTGGAAGAAACATACATATGGAAAGTCTTCTCTCCACTTCAACAATATAGATGCAAAGTTAATTTTCTCATATCTACATCAGCAGAAGCTGCACTGTCTGCAACTGGCCAGTTATTGGCTTAATCCTTCACTGGTAGCTCCAGACTCACAAGTAATGAACTAAGTGATAGCCTTTAGGCATGTAAGTGCATGTTCCATGTTTATCAGAGAGTCAGAGATTCTTCAGTGAGTAATTTGTTAGTTCTCACTTAATACTGTCTCAAACAACAGCGGTACCTAAATAAACCCCCAAAAACTGCTCAAAAAAGAAGGAAAAAGATGGAAAAAATTACTAAGAAAAAGAGAAACAATTCTAACAAGCTACTGAAAAACAATAAAAAATACCTCACTAGAACATATCAAGAAAAACAGAAAGAAGAATAATTTTTTTATCCATCACAGCTCTCAAAAAGAACAGCTTTCTGCACTTCACCATTTTCTTTATTAGAACTTACAGAGAATATGAAGCTATTGATATACCCTGACCCACTACTGGGTAGAAAACTTCAAACTACAAAAAGACTTCACCAACACAAAGCATAATCATTATTTAATATATAATGCTTTCATAAAACAACAGACAGCTAATTTCTAGAACAAAACATTTCAGAGTCCAAATACTTTCACCATGCTAGAAAACTTCTATCTTAAGCACGACTGTGCAACAGAGCAAAGCCTTACCTCCATAAACAATTCCAAACTGTCCTGATCCCAATACCTCATCTGGGAAGATTTGGTATACGGTGCTAATATCCTGTTTATATAAACATAACAAATATTAAGCCTTGAGGATATGGAAACAGAATCTGTATTTCATTTGCTTTTTCTACTGGGAAGTAGCATACACTTACTACAGTACATTTCAAAATATATTATCTGCCAAAAAAATTCAGGTGAGTTTTCATACAAGCCACATTAACTGTAATTGCTGCAAAAGCTGAACAATCTTCAACAGGTTCACTGAGAGGGGTAAAATATTCCATTCGTGCCAGACAGGGAGTCTCATGTCTCACTGTTTCTTAGTGCCTTAACACAGGCTAAAGCATAAACTGTTAGCAGATTCATCTGGGACACTCAAACATCAAATCTTGCAGCTCAGTGTTATTTTCCTGATATTTAACCAGCAGCATATACAATAAACAGTAAAAGAATGCCTAGGAGTTGAAGATAAAGGCTGTCTTACTTCTTCTTAGGAAACAAATGGACACACCCCTCGCAGGCAATTTTGTGACAACTACCAGAGCTGTCCCAAAGCTTTACTTGGCTGCAGGGAGTATCTGTTTTTTAGCTCTGCCCATGAGACAAAACAAAAGTAGTGTGACTGTTTACCTTGACCGCATGTCCTGTGTCTAACTGTCCTCGCATAAAAGAAATGCAGAGTTCTTTGTGTAACAACACATTTTGTAACAACACATGCAACTCTTCCTTTGAATAGAGTTTCATCTTCATACGACAGAGAATATCTGATCTCTCAAAGATGACAGAAAATGGTATACTTATCAGGGCTTGCGGTCAGCTTTATGAAGTTCAGCTGACAAATTCCATGAAAATAATTTCTATACCTCACTTTTCCACTTGCTAATTAACATCCTGCAAAGATCCAGAGTTAAAGTCTCTGTTCAGTGAAATTACCCATACATAATTCTTGCATCTCAAGAAAAGGTGTCATGAAGATGATTTTTGTCAAAAGTTAGCAAAGCTAATTGTTAAATTTCTACAAAATAACTGAGAAATGGCTGATAGGAACTCCTCTAACATTCCTCTTTGCAAAACAGATCAATAACTTTGCCAGCTTAATCACAGCATGTCTAGCACTAGCATCCAGAGAACACTCACCACATTTTCTTGAACTTGGCAGTTTGACACAGAAATACTGATGGATATATCCCCTGGGGAAGAAAGCAAAATATACTTTAGATTGCTGTGCTTTTAGTTCGAACATGTAGTAATAGAAAATGACGTTCACATTACATCAATATCTACTGACAGCTCTAGAAATTGTACCAATTAGGTCAGCTTGTTCATCTACCAGCTAATATAAAATTACACCAGCCCACAAACACGTGACTCGAACAACAGTTTTGCGGTGTATGGAAAAAGCAGAATTATAAATTTCATTATTAATTTTTTAATACTGGATTCTCATCATTCCCATTTATAAGCTCCTTATTGTTTTTTTCCATTTTATTTTGAGGCTGTGTACCTCAGTCAAGTAACAACTGCAACTAGAGTAAACTGGTTTTATTTAGGCGATTTAATTATAATTTTTATTTACAGAGTCATCTACAATGTACTTGATGCTATTCTGATGAAGGCAAATACACATTCAAATTAGACTGCATACTGTTACAAATAATACACATTTCAACTGGCTTAACAGACATCATCAAAACATATAATGGAAACAAAGTCTTGCACTTGTCCTTTAAAAAAACAAACAGCAGATCGAACCTCTACCAATTCAGAGCTTAGGATGTTGTCATAAGCATTTCGAACTGCAAACCTTCTGAGGGGTTCAGTAAAAGTTGAGAATATACCTACTGCTAACTGTACTACACAAAGACAACACTTTGGGGAGGAAAGAATGCTTCTTTGGAGCATTGCCACTTCTGTCTCCTTTTTCTACCTAGAATTCTGTTCATGTGGACTTTCATTTTCTTAGTAAAAATTTCAGCCTTATCAAAACCAGTGTCCCCTACTATAAATCCTTTTTTACACATCAAAGGCACTTGCTACTACCCATGAGCACTAATCCCATTGTAGTAAGTAACATGAGTAACTTCTGCTTCATGTGGCTTATTCCCTTTCCTTAGGAAGACTGTTTCTGGAATGGAATGTTTCAGTTACCTAGAGGCTTTTTATCATTGACAATTTGTTTTCAAATGTATGTACTGCTGTGTTTACATGAAAAAAAGCATGGACAAAGACATAGTCAAGTCTTACTTTGAGCAAAAGACAGAAGGTTGTTATCATTCTCACTCTCTACAGGAAATTGTTCTAAAGGTCTCAGACAACCCTAATTTTTGCACATATAACCCAAAAATAACTACTAACTTGCAAAAACATTTTTCAAACTTCCCAAGAGGAAGAGAAGACAGCTGTCATGCCCAGTCCAGCATTTCAGGTGATTTGTCTAGCTATGCTGTGCTCAAACCAGGGCCACTAGGCAACTAGTCTGATGGAAATGACATACAGAATTTGACACTATCTTATGCAAGATCCCAGTAGAGAAAGCAAAGGACATTTGTTGATCTTGTTTGATACAAGAGCTGTTGTGCCTGGAGATGCAAAGCCACAGACTGTCGTATTACTTGGTTTCTGAAGGGCTTGTGGTCTCATTAGCATTTTATGCTGCACTAATAGCATCCAGATGTCAAGTGCTAAAGCGGGTGTATGTTGCAACAAAAGATCTAGTCCAAATTGTGTAGACACATCCAAATTCACTTTACACTGACTAGGCTGAGTAGAAGTAACAGAGCAGCCACAGCAGCACATGCCTAGTAGTGAGGAATTGTTTGCTCTGTGCTACTTTATTATCAGTACTCAAGCTAGATTTAAACAAGTTTCATGTTTGGTTTACATAAACTGTCAACTTTGCTACAGAATTACACAAAGGTATGTAAATTGGAGGCAATGGTGTACTCAGTCCTTTTGTTCCTGGATATCACACATGCCTTGTGCTTAGAATAGCTTTCTTCACACTAGAGCTCTTTTCATCTCAGCATGGGACAATATTTCAGGCAGTTATACAGCCAAATGTGATGAAAGGGACCATGTCATCTATGCTGCAGTGACCTAAAGGGTGAAGAGCTGCTTCTGCAGATAGTTAGAAATAAAAATTACAGTCAGGGAGAAAATCTATCAATTCCAAACTGGAGCTCAGAAAACTTAATCCCTCTGCACAAGGAGGCTGTTTCTCACATCAGCAATACAAATTTGGATGAGATGCCTTACTAATATCATAACTATTTGCTCACTAACAAATCCGGACCTTTGATTAATACAGATGTCCTACTATAAACCAAAAACACATGGATGAGAAACTGTGGTGTTTAAAAAAATATGTAGACAAGTAATAAGCCATGACAGGATAGCCTTTACCAACTGTGCAATACCTCCTTTCAATGTGTGCAGAAGACTGAGCAATGTCATTTGTGATGGAACTTTACTTATCTGAAATGGAGGAAATGAATAAACTTACTGTGCAGGCTGGGTCCTGACCCAGTTGATGCCCCTTTAGGGATGACAGGCATCAGGGCATGCTGTATTGCCATCTCCCACATTCGTGCCACATCAATGCCAATGCCACTGCTGATAACACTGTTATTCAGCGGAACACTTGAGAGGTTTTCTACGTTTTCTCCAACATAATAGACTATATTTGCTGTGCTTATTTCAAAACAATGAGGATTGGCCCCTTGAGGCAGCAAAGTGAAAGTTTTTGCAGGTTCCAGAGACAAAATTTCAGACAATGGGATTTCCTAAAATGAAGAAAATATTTTACTGCCTGTGTATAGATTATCAACATATAAAACTAAAGCATGAACTTTATTTAAGTAACTGATGATATTAGCCATTACTTTTTACCACATGCTTCTTCCAGAAACAAAAAGGCTCTTGTAACCTGAAACTGGGACACAGAGGACTGTTGATGGTAAAATACTAAAGGTTTCTTTCCAAGACCAAGCAGAACTTCAATTATTTAATTGAATGTATCAAAGAGAGTAGTGAGGTTCCTTCAGAAAAAAAGCAAGATCATGAAGATATCAACAGAACTCCATTAGAAAATAAAACCCTGTTGACTTCCTGTATAAAACCTTTCCATTTCCACATGTATGTTACAGGTCCTTGCTAGCTGACATCTTTCTGATCAGAGACTTGCTTGTGAAAAGCAAAACACATATATGCAGACTAAATAATAAAAAAACCCCCATAGATAGAAGTTATACTACTAGTTTACTTTTAGTAAGTATCAATTTAGCAATTCAGTCCTTATATTCCTCTGGTATAAAAAGAGTTTGAAAAATATTCCTTACTTTATAATATTTGCTTCCAGTATCATTTTGAAAAAGTGTAATGCATTTGCTGTCCAGCCTCCAGTAGTGTCGCTTCCTCTGCAATGAAAAACAAGTGAAAAATAGTTCTAGCACTTTCCAAGTAAATTAATGAAATGTTCGTTTCTCAAAAACACCACTGCCAAACTGTTTCACTTTAGTTTGAAGAGGTATATTGTGAACAATAAAGATTCATTTGTTATTATAAGATTTTAATGAAGACTTTATAACTGAATTTAAGATTTATAGGGCCATGTTCTTTTTTTTCCAGTAATAGCTCTGTTAAAACTGTACAAGTTTTAAAAATCCAAAATGTCTGCATTACACTCAGTACAATTTGCTACCAGTATGCTCCTAAAATAACTAAAATTGCTTTTTGTATCACTTGTAACAGCCCAGTTTGCTTTTCGAAGGTCACATACTAAAAGCTTTATTTCTGTTTTAGCAAGTTGGAAAGAAAATAACTTTTTTCTATGCTAAATCTACTTTACCAAAGTCTCAAGTCAACTAGCAGTAAAGTATCTGGGAGACTGCAGCTGAAAGGTAAAACCTACTTTACAGAACTCCTAATGTGTTAACATTATGTTTTACTTCCTTCAGAATGCCTTTACATTTGGCTTCCTATAATGCAACAGACATATTCAAATGTTTTTTGTATGTTTTAACTGTCTCCTGTTCTTATAAGCAGTGCCAGTCCTTAGTTATGACAAGAGTCGGGATCTTAGGAATCATGAAAGTGCAAAAAATGCCTCACATGAGTGACTGCAAATTAACAAAGTATTGTTAGAATTTGATTCTATGCTGTCATGTAAGACAGGTCTTAACATTTCTTACCAGTGTGTCCTTGCTTGTATAGTGAACCATCCAACCCTCCTTCATTACTGTGCTACTTCTCCTTTTTGTGTGCTTCACAGACTGTACGATTCTCATTAATGGAATATTGTTGCTGGTTGAAGGGCTTAAGAATAAATCATTAAAGGTTTTTAAAAAGAAGAAAACTTTGGACAAAATGAAAAAAACTCTTTTAAAACAGAATATACACACACACACACACACACACACACACACACACACACACAATATCCACATTTATTTTTATAATTGCTAGCAGACCAGGACTGCACACTATTTTGCTTTGCCATTCCAAGTATTATGAAAATGAAATATTATGAAGAAAAAAGATTGCAATGCCACGTCATGAGAATGTCAGAGACCTTACGAAGGCTTACACACACTCTTCCAAAAATATTCCTCAGGATGAGCTCAGAAAATGGGCAAATGACTAGAGCCTCAGCTAGGCTATGGGAGCCATAGCTCAAGCCTGTGCTATGTATGATTCAGATCAGTACTTGATCTTGAATCTCTCATAACCTAAGTAAACACTGGCCATCAGACTACTGTCCTGTGATCTTCCTTGGGTTCAAACACACAATGGAGTGATGGCAATTTACAGAGTAGAAAACGTGTCAGCTGCCCAGCTGCACATGCCCTGGCCGGGCACAGCAGAGAATCTGCTGGAACCTCTCAGAGAAAGAGGTTTAAGCTAACACATTTTACCCATAAAGACTTAGAGTGAAACCCTACTGCCTTGCCCTGTGGGGTATGCACAGTGCAACTTTCCCCCACTCAGCTGACACACAGTAATTCGGGGAGGCAGGGGAACGTGACAGTATGCCTGACAGCACTGCTAGACAAAAACTGGTAGTAACCAGATGCAACAAAGCCCATCTTCCTTGCTGTTAGAGTTAACAATTCCTAAAGCAGGTTCTGTGTAGTGGAATATGGACGCAATCTACTTCAACCCTAAACATGAGTGATTAGTTATTTCTGGCAAAACTTTAAACAGTGATGATGCGTTGTATGTGAATACACAGCACACACAGAGCTCATGTATTCTGCCCTGCTAGCAAAGCTATCAGTGCAACAACTCCAACAAAAAAAGGTTGAAACTGCTCAGGAAAAGAATAACATGTTAAGTTTCCACAGTTGTTGTGACTGTGGATGTCTGCAGATGGCCCTGCTTCACTGTAATGCGTCCTGGAAATAAGAAATGTATTATGAATTGGTAGTTTCCCATCAAAATGCAAAAAGTGTGCTGTCTTAAAGTGTTGTTAAGTCTGTAGCATACAGTTAACATCTCTTTTTTGCCTAAAAATGATCAAACTATCTGCAGTTCCTATTTAACTATTCTTGTCTGTACTGACAAAAGGTTTACTTTTTATTTGTCTTTTATAGATCACTTAAAAATATCCATGCATATGGAAACTACCCTTAGAAATAACCGAGGGAAGGTATTACTGGAAACACAGGAATGTCCCTCAAATAGTAAAACAAGTTCCTTAGTTATGAATTTTTATTAGTATAACTGGGCATTTTTATTTTGAAAACCTGCAATGCTGTCCATTTAATACAACTTGGATGTTTAAAATGTTCTATGACATTGGTTTTGGGATATACGCACAGGTTTACATTCCAATACTACAAGATGTGTACAAATCATGTCTATGAAGATAAATATGACAGTAGTTCACCGCTGCAGGAAGTAAAACTGCATATTGTTGAAATGGATTGCTTTCTATTAGTGAAACAGGTGTATGATAGTAACAGAGAATTAAAGAGAACATGTTACTGAAAGAGACTCCCAGTAAGTAAACTAAAAGAGGAAATTTCAGGTCAAATGGATCTGTGAAAGAAAAATATTCTTTAATTCTTAAAGGTATAGACCCCTTGCATCAAGGAAATTACAGATGAAATTCCCTGACAATGAATAATCCCAACTTTTTCCCTACTATTCAGACAGTTCCAGTAACTGAATAATGCTTTCTTCTATTCAGACATTTCTGAGGAATGTTGCACAACTCAGTTCCTATTTTCCCTCCTGAGAAATCATTTAAAAGCACTAATCTAATTTGTAACTTGCTTCAAATTACTTCTTCAAGTTTGTCAAACTTTCCTTTTTTCTAAAGGCATCTAAACATCCAAACAAACAATTCATCTAGATTTGATATACCACAGCCACTTACATAATTCTTTTTTTGTTTCTTTAAATGACCAGGCACTGTGCTATTAGTCAGGGGAAAGACACTTTGGAAAATAAATAAGTAAAAAATAAATGAATAAATAATTTACTATCATTCACGCACAAATGGTTTCACATCATTTTCATATGAGAACAGACCTGTAACAACTATTTGTCCATCAGTTTTCAAGTGCTACTTCACTATGACAATAATTTCCAAGCTTCTCTTAAATTACTAATGCATGTAATCAGTGAAGCAATCTCACTGAAATTTCAGAACCACCACATATCACCAGTACTCTCCAAGCCCATGTAGATTCCCGCTTGATCCCTAGACATAATACTTACAAATAAACACAAAAGAAGATGGAAGGTACACTCACTCCCCAGCTCACCTGATCATCCTGTTAGATTCATCATGATCCAGATCAGCATCTTGCATTTCCCCGTTGTCACTATGGCATCCTGTCATGGACATCTCTGAATCGTGAGCCATAGATTCTTCCATGTCATCTATAAAACCACTGTTTCTTTCACTGTCATTGTCATCACTCCCTTCTTCCATGACCACATCAGACTCAGCCCCAGGACTAAGAAGATCTGCAATATAATTTCTCAAGTTATTATCTGAAAACATACAATACTCTGATCACAACGTCCTGGCGTATTTTAAGCTTCCGAAAAACTCAGGTTCTCTTTGGAACTCTATTGCCTGCATCTATCTCTACTCAGCACTCTGTGTACTGATGATATGTGGCATTTAACCAGTCATGCAGAAAATGACTACAGAAAACTGAAAAAGCATCAAAGCAAAATTTTTTCAGAAATACAACTTTTTAATAAAAAATGCTAAAGTCAAAGCAGAATTTCTTATCCATGGACTTCTATTGAAGATTCTATATTCATGAGCTTTATTTCTGAGATCTTCTGGCAGATTTTCTATGCAGCTTAAATGTTGTGTACTGGCTTGACGGCCATTGACAGGCTCCAGCTGCAAAATGATGCTAGAAGTATTTCAAAACTAAAAATCTTGTAATATGATGATATGACAGCGAACTACTGAAATAACTCCCAAGACAACTACTTATGTGAACTATATGTTCCTTTGCACCAGGGTTTTCTGTGAAGCCTACACAAAATGGCTCAGTAATCAATACTACTGAAATAACACTCCCTGACTTTAGAAAAGAAATATTCAATAAGCATCAAAATCAAAGCATTGCTGCTTTGTATCTGGAATACAAAAAGGAACAGAAAAAAAACCTATTTACCGAAGGATTTATATTACAAAGAACCACAAACGTCCCCCCAAAAACCCCTCAAAATAAAAAAGCCATTTTGTTGAAACTCCACCTGTTCCTACACAGGTTGTGATCTAACAAGCCAAAATCATCAGTCCAGTCAGAGAGTAAAGACAGCATTAGTTTTTCTGGGACATTGTGGTGTTTCAGAAATTTGAAGTAAGGTTAAAATCACATGGATTGCATCAAATAGTCTCCCCTAGAAACTTTTGCCTAATTGAGTAGAGGAAGGTTCTTGACAGTCAATGTAGGCAATGTCCCATAAGTAAAAAGCGCATTGAATTAGTTGACAGCAAAATCTTTGGAATTGATGGCATTTCACTGAAACTGGAAGTGCACAGCTGGAAGGTTTGTTTCCATATACAGTGGTCTTAAGATATTTGGATATAAATTACTGATGTGTGATTAAGAGACACATATTTCATCACTAGCAGAACCAGTCATTCAGTCATTCAGTGCAAGGTTCTCTCTTTGCTATTCCTACAACACTTTTAAAATCTCTATTTTTAATAAACATACAATGAGTTAAATAACTCCCTATATTTAGTATATAATGTGTTTACTAATGGTACCATACTTGGAATTTTATTGCTTCAGTTCTTCCTTCACTTACTATTTTGGGGAAGATTTATCACACAGCAGATGAACAGTGACAGATACTGTTTTTATTTATTAAGTTTGAAAATAATGTGGACTAAATTACTGTGAAAATAGAAATGTGATACAGGATGAAACTGCCTTTGATAATCCCCAGAACCCTGTATCAGTCATTTAGGACACACAATCCTGCAGATACATACTATGGATATTATTTGGTGTATAAAAGCCAAATTCTATAAATGAGAGCTTCAAGGAGTATACTTGGAGTAAGCCTAAAGTACGTGTTCTCACCCCAAGTGACTGTGCACAAGCTTTCCTCAAACTATCACTTCTCATCAGCCCAGCATCAGGTTCATGTGTAGGAGGTTAAGTCCAAACAAAAGGAGGGTGTTGTTTGTGAAGCAAAGGTGGGAAGAGGGCAGAGAGGGTGTGTTGGAGGCATGAAATACAGCTGCCTCAGGTGGAAAGAGGGAACTTGGAGGAGTAATTCAGAAACAAATGAAAATTTTGTTCATTTAGTCCAGCTGTGCAGAAATAAAGGTTACCTTCCTTTCTGTCTTCTCATAGCACTTTAGATCAACCATTCCTCTCTAAAACCACATTTATGCAGGGGAAAATTATAATTTATAAGCAGACTTTGTTATTTTCTCTGACCGCAAATCTCAGGGAAAGTCTACGCTGTTATCAATGGAATTAACATATTTTTTTAGCATATTTAGTTCTTGGATTTGAAAATCAAGCCACAAACTTCCATAAGCCTCATTACTTGCACTCCTGAAGAAATTGTTGTGTTGTGGGATGGTTAATGTTTAAATGAGGTATAATGGTGAAAGATTTAAAAAACCAAAAAATAATAGTGACTCCAAGAGTCCAGTGTGAGGTGCATCAGAGAGGACATGCAGTAGGAGTACATCAACTTTCCAGAAAATCATGCACCTTATCACATTTCAAGTGGGATACTCAGTATCTGCAGCAATGTTGCCATTAAACATAAAAGCTTTGTAGTGATACAGTCACACTACTATGAAAAATACTATGAAAAATATTAATTAACATTACTAATTTTGGAAGTTCTTGGTAAGTCTTCAATAAAGTAGATCACTTGCCTCATAAGGTAATACCTTATTAATCTCAGAAGCAGTTTAGGCTGACAACTTAACACAGTAATATGCATTAGAAACTGAACACTTCACCACACTTCTCCTTCCCTTATCACATAGAAAAGTGACATTTTCAAGGCAATCAACAACTCATCTACAACCACCCTTTTTTTTCTCCAGTACCGTCTGTCGAGCCTACCCATACACCCCTATACTTAACACCAAACCAACAGCACATGCATGGGAAAATCAGCAGATAGTCAAGCCTTTATTTCTGGCAACAGATATGATTAGTTTTATGCCAACAGTGAGAGGTGGAATTTTTTCCTGGAGGGCATTCCCAGTTCTTCTAGGTATGCTTTTCCTTCTCAGGAGGATTATCCTTAACCACTTTTTTCCCCCCTCCTTAGATTAAAAGGCAATTTTGTGCTTCTATCTGACAGGTAAATGCCAACTTCTCACATGTGTGGCTTTTGGCTTTCCTCTGGCATTCTGCATTGAACAGGCTATCTGCATTCAACCCAGTTTTTTGCTGCTGACATTGCCTCTGTGGCAGGTCACAGTTTTACATTTCTCTTTTATTTAGCTGATGGTTTAAACAATGACAGGAACAACTGTTAAGACAACTTACCCCCATTAATGGCAACTTCCCCCAGGCAGTTATTTGGCACTTTAGGAGCACAGCGCTTGTGACAGTTGAACCTACAGTCTGTTAAGTAAACAATGGACACAGTAAGATTATTTTTCTGTGACACAATTATATTTTTTCCTGCTATCCAGCCTGGAGATGGCAAGCCCTATAATGTCATTAATACAAGTTACATCTCCAGAGAGAGTGCAGTAGCCTGGCTGCACACTGCCTGTCAGTGGAATGGACAGGATGAAGATTCTAGAAGCATGTTTCCCTCGGGGGGAAAAAAAAGCATTTCCAAGGATAGCTGGGCGGAGGCACTACTGCAGCCAAAGCATGTGCTCAACACATCTAGGGGAGTGATGGGGAGACCCAAGTGCTTGGCTACAAAGCCAGAGCTGCTTTTCCAGTGAAAGAAGCAGATTGGGCAGTAGTGTATCTGCTGCAGCTTATGAGAGTGACTACATATCAAACACTGGTGACTGAAAATTGAAACAGGAGAACCCCAGCCAACAATTTTAAGTGAGAAAATATTTGTTCTTTACATCTCAAAGCAACTTCTAGACAGCTTGCAACTGAGGGTTCCTTCAATCCCTTCCCTGTTTTCCAGATATTTTTATTTCACTCTTCTTCTTTCATATGTGTAAGTAGCACTTCATTAGATGTCGTGTTAACTGTTTTCTTTTGACTTATGAACACATTTAACTTAAACTAAGAGCTGTAACTTACTAACACACCTGGAAAAGACTCAGGAAGGAAAAAACAGGTTGTCTATATACTTGTAATTATTTAAGACTGATCCAAAAAACAACCAAGGTACACTAGTGCCAAACTACAGGTACTTTTTTTTTTTAAATCAAGTGAATATTTGCTTAGGTCACCAGGATTCAAAATTAACTGAAACAGGTGATGACCTTTTAGAGATTTTGCTTTAGTTAAATTGAATCAGAATCACACCTTAAATTAAATGAATGCAGCTTTGAATTTCTGCAGGGTTCAAAAAGCAACACTAAGTATACTGATTAATTTTATGATAAATATTATTTATTTTATTGAAAGAAAGGCGATTTTAAGGATCTAATAGCCAACATTATCTAACACCATAGCATGAACACTACTTTGTATTTACAGGTACTCTAGCTGGCTAAGGTGAGCCAGCAATCTAGGCTACAATCCAAAGGGTCTGACTCAGTTCAGCACCTACTAAGATACAACAGCATGTAGACTTCAGAGCACATTAGTCACACTGAAAAAAATGTGAGTTTAAATTCTCATATAGCCAATCTTATTTTATTTCCATTACAACTTCCCCAAAACCTTGGACTGCTGGGACTCTAGCATATGCTTCAATTCACACATAAGACTTTTTAGATTGAAAACAATGAAGATAAGAACACAGTCCTTTGTGTTAACTACTAAGCTGTTAGCACAGGCTCACCTAGAGGTAAATACAAGATAATCTACATCTGAATGAAAAATGTAAGCTACTGCAGATACACCAAAGGGTAAGGATGAACAGCCATGCAGCCAGCTCCTGCAGAATACCAACAACTGCAATTTTGACTCCAGCTTAACCCAATGTAATTGTACATGTGCCTACACCTAGATAGTTTAGTGAGGAAATCATGAATAAGCCTACATAGTAACTACTCAAACACTAATTTAGTAATTTCATTATGATTAGCTTTTATGTTCCTAAAGGACATTTACTTACCTTTGCACTGCAAACCCTGTCTAAAAAGCCCTTTGAGAAGTTTCTTGCAGTACTGGCAAACCGTTGGACGTGTGTAAGAGTGGATGACAAAAGTGTGAGGCACTTTAACCTTAGACAGTAAAATCTTGTCTAGCTGAATAGGTCGTCCAATGTAAGACTGTGAATTTGACCTCTTCTCTCGCCCAGCGAATGATTCTGATGGTGTCTTTTGCTGTGAAATACATAAAAATAATTGTATTCATTTTTAAAAGAATATCATATTCATATAGTCAGTCACTTCAGGAACGCTAAGTCTTATGTCGTAAGAAGTCATGTAAGTGCCTTTAAGCACTAATACAACATGCATCACACCCCTCTCAGACTCCTTCTGAAAAATTTGAATGGTACTGAACAACAGCTTTGCCAACTACTATCATTCGTTTCACATTGTGACTGAAACAGGTTTTTATTCAAAGAATAAATGTTTTTTAATCAAAATGAAAATACTCAACAAAAATTTCTCAGAAAAGCATTTTGTATTCTGATAAAAACACAAGCCATTTTTACCTCTGTTATTTTCTGTTTTACATCAAATGCAACTTTGAAAGGCTGTATTTTTTGTATAAACATTAAGAAAATTATTACCTTATTCTATGTGTATGCAGGTTTTTTATAGAAAAAAAGATTAATATTTTCTATCCCCTTTATTTATAATATTTGCTACCACTAACCTTGCCACATTTAGATAATGCACAATTGATCACAATAGGTATTTAAATGCATATATATGAATATGTATGAAGTGAGACACTCAGTAAGGTATGGAATCCGAAGTATTCCTGGAAGAAAAGAGTTACCTTATTTTCTCTATTAAGTTCATTTAGATGTACAAATGGTAATTACCCCAGAAAACAACTCATCCAGAAAACTGCTTTCTCCTAATACTTGCCCTTGAGAAACAACCAAACTACACCAACAATTAACATGAAAAGGAGGAAAAAAGTGACAAGATGCAGCTTGATCATTTAAAACTCAACATCTTCTGACCATCATCTGCAAATAATCTGATAACTGAAGGCTAGAAAACAAGTCATTCACGATGAGCCTGCACTGTTCAAAAACTATAGCTACTGAAACTTAAGATAGACCTAACATGAAAAACTGTTTAGTTTCAAACAAATAATGTTACAACTGAGAAGGTTGATTGGTTACTATTCTCTGGTCAACCAAATATAGAAATACATTTTTGTATGCTTCTGAGAATCTTGGAGTAAAGATGAATTTACAAGTCATTTTGATGACAGAAGAATCTAAGGAGTTCCAGCCTTTGCCTTCATAGTGTATGTGCCACGGGGAAAAAAAAAAGTTCAGATAGATTTCTTGCTGTGAAGATAAATTCTTTTGCTTATACTGTAGAACTGTCTCTCCAAAGAAGCATATAGATGCATTGTAAAAATGCAATCCTTTCAAATCAAGGAAAAATACGTAAAATACATTATGTGAGCCAGGTACATATGGTCACCAAAAGGAAACTAGATTGAAACAACTATAAGAAAGCATCTGCCTTTTTTTTATCACAAATAATAGTGGAAGAAGTATGAGTACATACTCTGATATTATGTGTTTACTTCCTGAAGTTCAGATCTTCGCTCTGCAAAGCACTTATGCATATAAAAAAACATAAACAACAAACTAGTCTCAATTTAAGATTAAATTTATTCAATATTTGTTAGCTAGCAATAAAGTTTGCCTAATATTTCCACCACAGATTGTATTAAGTCTTATGAAATCAATATGAACAGGACTGTAAAAGGAAGGACAAAAGACCATCAGGGCAGAAGAATTAGCCACATATATACTGCACAAACTGCACTGCTCAACTACTGTAAGCCACCTGGAAATTATACCCCTTAGTATTTGTGGACAGGGCAAAACTCACAAGTGGAGTGAGAAATAGCAATGTGGTCCTCTCAGTCTTACGCTTGTGTAGAACAGGAACAGCTTTGGCCAGACTGATAACTACATCACAGTCTTAGTTGTGGCTTACAATCTACAGTCTCAACCTTACCCTATGGTCAGATATCTTGTCTGTCTGCTCTTCAGTGCTCACAAGAAGAAGTTTTACATGTGGCATACTACACTTTAATGAAAGTATTTTCCTTTTGAATAAAACAATTCTTTAATCACTACCTGCAAGGCATTAGTCACAGTTCGCTATCTTCCTCTTGAATGTGGACATTGGTGGACTTTCAAATGTAATGACACTAGTCTCTTACAATGTATTTTAACTGAAAAAGAGTAAGTATTTCTAAGGGAAAGAGTTCAATTGCTAGCTTTCATTATGTCACTGTAACAAAATAATATTTCAGTTTAGCATTCTTGACAATCTTACTTTTGTCTGCAGTACAAGTGATCCAAGTATCTCCTAATGCTATGATCTCTCTTAGAATCCTAACATATAATCTAAATTAAATCTATTTTCTATGATTAATCTTTGCCTTCATTTTCCAAATTATTGCTAAATCAAAAATTATTTTGGCAACTTAATACAGCTAAAAGCAAAGTCCAAAATACTTGATATCTAGGTGACTTTGTGCTTAAAGAATTTTAGAAGGTTGGTTTGGCCCAATTTTCCTCACCAAATGCCTTGCAGGTTTTAGAAACTTGCTAGGGTTGCTGAAATGTACTAAGACTAATCTTGGGCAGTTATATCATTAACAGAGGGAGATAGTCTTCACTACAGCTTTGGTTCTGACCTAGATGTCTGATCAAATCTCAGATGTGGTACAGTATAAGTGAGACAAATTTGCTATACTTTTTGCTTTTTCAGTTTGATGGCAAGTTTTTCGGTTTTAATGTGCTAGTATATGCTTATGCGAAAACGTCAGGTTGGACAAAAAGTGAATTCTAGATGCTCTACATGGAGTTGACCCTTTCTGAGATAACTCTGAAACAGTAATTCATCATACCACCAACCCTGATCAAATATTGAATTACCACTGATAAAGCTTTTGTCCTGTTAATAATTTTTTTAATTTATATTGGTCAATACACAGTTTTAATTTCTGAAATATTTACTTCAAGTCTCATTTCACATGGCTGCTGAGTCATGCTAGAGAACAGGCAATTAACTAAGTTTTGGCTAGTAATTTATAAGTGTTCTTTAGAGCTCAAGCAGTAATGGATAATAAGCAAAAGTAAAACACTAGAAGACCTACTGTAGGATGTCAGTCTTTAAGACTGGTTCCCACTTTAACGTTTTAACACAACTTTAATATTCAAACTGCTGCTTATATTTATGTTAACAATAACAAGATCAATAACAAATAAACAGAACAATTTCACCACCTTCACTGGTAGGCCAAAACTCATTCCAATAAATTCTTTATAGGCAGTATCTGTCGGCTTTTTATATTTCCAGTCCAATTTACAGAAAAAAGTATTTCAGTTTTTCTTTGGCATTCTGCAAGTGCTGGGCTGCCACATGCCAGCAGCATAGCACACCACGTAACACACCAGCAATTCTTAATTTACAGTGCCTTCAGGCCAAGAGGTAAAGCTAAATTTCACCTTCTTCCATGCTAGAAGAAACAGCATTCATGGATCTGGTGTCACTCCTGCATGCCCAGGCCTGATAAAACTGACTCCACTCCCTACCCCTTCCAGCCAGAGACAATATGCCCCTCTGCTCCTGCTCAGAGGTAGCAGGGAAAGGAAGGCTGGTGACAGAGAACTCATGGTGGCAGCAGTTTGAGCATCTTCCACATCCCTCTGACTACTGGCTGATTAGGAGGCATACCTCCTCCCCTTGTCAGATGAGCTTCTCCTCTCGTATCCTCCAGAACTCCTGTCAATATCCCTCAACTCTAACTTCCATCACTCCCAGCATCAGACAGATGCCACAATTTAAAGTCCCTGAAAGCACAGAAAATCAGGAACTATCTTATTTTCACTGCAAAAGCAAGAATCTTTTCCAAAAAGCACCTTCCTCTTCAGCTGGTGTGCGTGGTTTGTTAGAAAGATGAGTTTTTCCTGGTAGTCAGCCAGACTACTGACTCAGCAAGTCTGGAAAGTTCCCAGGAAATGATTGCTTAACCAGATTACACCATGGAAACTAACAGCCTGCATGGCTCCAAATACTAAATAGTCCTTTAGAACAATCATCCCAGCAAGGTAATCTATACTTTAGCAGCTCAGAGTATGATTTTCCAAGTGACAACAAACAGCAAGAAACATGTGCAGATACTTAACTGTCCAATCAAGCCAAGGACACTGATCACATCCAGATACTTCAATTAAATTATGCGAGAATATCTAATAGAATCCAGTTTGCTGACACTTATTTTGAAAAAAAAAGCTTTGTTTTTTTAATTGCAAGAAGGAAGAGGTGCCGAGCTTTTTCCACACATAGGGCATTCCTCATGACTCTTATTTAGCTGATGCCTTGCCCCTCCTTCTTGTTCAATCTCTTTGAATTTTTTGAATATACTGAAGCTACCCATGTGAGTTCTGTGAGCTTTGTTGAAAGCTACTAGAGGACACAACAATTTGACCACATTAGCCAGAAGCATAAAATCATTGTACAGAACCCTGTCATGGCAGGAAGAAGACAGTCTCCCAAGGGTAAAAATAGCTGAGCAGACCTTTTCTACCTTGTCCAAATTCATTGCAAAACACAATTAAGAAACTGAAATAAATACCGATTCCCCTCAAATGGATTCAGCTGTTCTTATTACCTGGATGAGTCTGACTGTCTTCTAGTATCACATCTGTTCCTCCCAGGCACAGAAATCAAAGAAACTTAATGCAGATGCTGAACAGACTAGTGGGAAGCAATAAAAGCTGACTCTTGGACACAGAGTTGGCCTCTTGGGAACAAAGACAAGGACCAACTCTGCAATTCAGCTGCATGGGCTAGTTTAAAACATAAAAGAGACTGCTGTTTGCCTGACTTATTTTAAAAGATATTGACAGTCCCACTAAAAATGTCCCAGGGATTCTGACAAAACTTTACCAAAAAGCTTCATGTTCTACAAGAGTCAGAAAGCAACTACTACCATTTTGACAATCACGCTTGCAGAAACACATTTAAATCAGTAACCTTCACTCAGAAGAGAACAGGCTACACAACCTATACTCTCCTAAATATATCATTTTTCAAAACTGTTCACAAAGAAGTGCTAACCTTTTACAGGTTCAGTATCTAAAAACTATTGCAACATTATTCCTGCGTTTTACATTGAGATGTTCAATCAGAAAGAACACAGGTATTTCTACAACTTTAAAATATTTGCCTTAACAAAAGAACAAGTTATCATCAGCTAGGGTTTTTTATTTACTTGAATGACTGAGAAAAGTGACATATATTTAAAAAAAAAAACAAACAGCAATAACTGTTTGCATGAAGTTTCATTTTCAGTGTTGAAGCAGACTTGTTGAAACATGCATTTCCTTCCTATATTAAAGGCAGAGGATAAAGCCTTAAAATGTTCATACACAATTTCTTCACAGGAAGCTACTGGTAAATGAGGTGCTAGATATCTATGTTACCACAGGAACTAGATGTTTTTAATGCAATGCAAATGTTGACTTTCTTTGACAAATTAAACTATGTGACTGTAATTAAGTGAATTCAAGGAAACAAATCTTCAGTTAAATATACTGAAATACCACACTTAGACTGCAATCAACTGTGTTGTCTTTAGAGGCTTCTTGCACTCCTCTTCTCTTTAAGTCAAGTGTATGATTTAATCTGACAAGCACCACAGTTAGATAGCTATGGTCTGAAAAACATTTCACTTTCACATATGTAAACACATGAAAGAACTGCCTTCAGTAGAAGCTGTTAATATTAAACTATCCACAGATGGAAATTATTATGTACGCTGTACTTCCACTCAGACATCAATACCAGCAGACAGTGGTTTGAATGCTCTGTCTGTAACCTGCCTTATTTTGGAAAGTAGCAAGAGAAGATTACTCGGTTGCAGCAGTCACTGTGTGACTATGCTGACTTGCCAGAATCAGGGAACTCCCAAAACAAAAGCCCTTTCTCGACAAAGGATTTGCTAGTACCAGTAGGCATAGTAGGACTCACATAGCACAAAGCTTTTTTCCAGCATCTTAGAGACACAATTTTTTTCAAAACTTAAGGTTTAGTTTGATCTTCTATCATGTACTTCATAATTTTAAGTATATTGTACATATATATATTACATATATGCATATATGTAATTATAAAATTATTTTCATGTAAGTATCTTGCACTATTAGAATGCCCACAGCAGAAGCCAGACTCAGCAGCTTGATTGTGCCTAATTGCATAGAGCTAATAAGAAAGAGAAAAAATTATACACATGATGATACAAAGGTATACCTTTGTACCACAGCCAAATGAGACAATACAATGATTCAATACAAAACCCTTCAGGCAATCTTTGCACAATTCTGATTCATCCTATCATATGCAAATATTGCCTTTTTCCTCCTCCTCCATCCTCTTCTCCCCCCCTCCTCCCCCCCCCCCCCCCCCTCGCCCCAATGTCTGTATAAATGCATCCCAGCTGACACTGTTTACATATCATCCTTACCAATTTAGGGATAATCAGCAGGTCTTTGGGCTTAGCCACAGACACTGGTTTGGAAAGTTCTGGCATTGGACAGAGGAGGTCTAGACAAACCTGCTTGGTGAGGCTTGTCTAAAAAGTAAGTCTGGGGGCAGTTGTGTCCTCTAATAGCTGTTTCCAATCCAGAAAAACAAGATTATATATTAGAAAGGAAAGTACCACTGAACATGTCCAGGTGATAATAATGGAGGTAAAAAAGCTGCATTGATTGCCACTATTCCTCAAAACACAAATAGTGTGATCTTGTACCAATTTAGTGATCTTGAACCAATTCACAAGACCCGGAACAAACATGAATGATGTCTCAGAGATACTATAGGGAAGTAAAGTGTGTGCTGCAGTGTTTGCCCGTTTTTGGTACTTTCAGTATGTGCAAACCCTTTCACTAGCACATAGAAATTACAAGAACTTAGCTCTGAGTGTATGTTTCCTTAGATGTACTACACACTCCTAAAGAATTCCTACTGTTATAGTCTCAGAGCATCTACAAGTCCCCAGTTTAAGCCATCATAACTTAGATGAAGGATCATAAACTGACAACTATTATCACTGTATGTCTTTCCCAAAAACAAAATAGGTGATTTAAGAAAAAGTGGCAACTACCTGAGGACAAAAATCCTCTCCTCTTCTAAGCTGAAGAGTGAAATACCCATAAAAACTCTCCATGGGATCACTAACAAGTAGTATTCAAAAACATCAGTAGACACAGCACATATGAAACTGCAGAATATGTACATCTTAAGTGGTTTACCATTTTCTCTTCTACCTATCTTCCTAGATATTTAAAAAATATTAGGTGCATGATTGATGCAATTTTTAATGCTTTTCTAAATATACATCTTGTAACTTGAAATTATTGGCTTGATTATGTTTTATATCTTATCTAGTTGTACTGAACCTCTGAAACAATAATACTGGTGCAAATTAGATCAGAAAAGTGCCAATGTAGTTTGAATTAGTCACAAGAAATTCAGTCCTACAGCATTTAGTGCATGGCAGATAGTACCAGGACTACTGTTATTTTATGGCACAGCCTAAATTTAGTAAGCCATTCCAAATTTACTTTCTGTATCCTGAAGTCATTTAATTCAGGGTTCACTTGAACTCTGAATATCATAGACATGCAATGCTTCAGGAAAAAAGGGAACTACATTTTAAATATGTTTTGTTGATCTAGTTTTGATTTTCAGTAAGTTTCAATATTTTAAACAATTGTAGAAAAGCAAGAAAACTAAAAAAAAAAGGCATAAAATACTTTGGAATTAATTTAAATTCCTATTTAAATATTTAACTTTCAGTGTCCGATTCACTGAGTTCTTGATTCTCAATTCTGTTCAGTGCATGACCCAAGATTCACCTGGTGGATCTGGCACTAAATCTATGTGAACGTTACTTAGGATTGGTTTACTCACAGCCTCTATTTTACCTTCTCTTATTTTTAAACGAAATCTAGATTTTGGAGCAAATTCCAGGAGCACTACCCAAAACAGCATATGGGTTTTTATTAAATACACAAAAACGCTGAAAACAAGTTCCCATTAAGGCAGAGAGGACTGTACAGTGTACATCACTGGAGCATGGGAAAATAACTTGAGGGTGACAGAATAAAACATAACTATGAGTGGTATTAATTCATAGTTAACTCGAGTGCCTTCAAGAGAAAATATAATTTTGCCTCTGAGGATCTTCAGTCTAATGAACTCTACTTTAGCCATCAGAAAAGGACTTTAACTATTTACAAGTGGTTTAAGGCATGAAGATGCTCTCAGCTGCAGCACCCCAGCACTTCTTTAACCCTTCCCTCAAGGGCCCTTTTTTTCCAGTTCAGTGATCTGGGGAGGCATACAAGGCTCTATAGGGACCGGCACTGGGAAAAGGAGACACTGTCTTCTGTAGGAATGTGGGAAGAAAAGGCTTCTTAGAGTGGGTAGTTCTGAGTCACTGGAAACGACTCCTTATTTTAGTGGGGTAAGAGAGAAGGGCATCTGCATTAAGTGCTGGGTGCAAGGGAAGAAAGAGAAAACAGCCACCTACAACTCAAGACAATTCCCTCCTAGAGTCTACTGTGTTAGTTCTGCAGAATCACTCTTCTATATGTAGCTAAAAAGCCTCAAGCCAGCTCTGCTTATAACCAATCTACAGAGGCAAGAAACCAGGTGCTTTGTATTGTCAGTGATACATAAATACTTCTTTTAACTAAAACTATTTACATTTTAAACTATTTAGCAAATAATAATTATAATTCTTGATTCTTCATCAAAAAGCAACGATAATACATAACATTCCACTTACCTAAGCCCCATTCCTATTTTAAATGCAAAGCTCAGCTAGACTTTTTCTGAGAAATCACTTCTGATGTGTCCATAAAATGACCTTAATATATCAACATTCATTGCTTTTAAAAGAACGAAAAAACCTTACCAAAATAATGGAAACATATATTTTAAAAAAATAGAAATAAAATTCTATTGTGTTACATAAATGTATTTTGAAGTAAAAACATAGATGGTTAACATATTTTCTTTTGACAAAAGAAACACAATTTTGTTTTTCCTCGAATTACCTTTTTTGCTTTTTTTTTTCATTACTCCCTTTAGTTGCTGCTAATTTAGGGTAATCCACCATCAGAGAGATTAGTAGATTCATCACTTTTCAGACAGCACATACTCAGAATAAAATTATCATAGATATTACAAAACCCCTGTTTTATATCTACCTGTTTGTATTGCTTATGGGTATCCTGTGGAACTGGAATTCTGGGGTATACTACAATAACAATGTATGTGTTTTAGGAAGACATAAAAACCTCATCCCTGGAAGTTTTCAATGGGGCTTTGAGCAACTGGTCTATTGAAAGGTGGTCCTGATCATGGTAGGTGAGTTGGAACAACACAATCTTTAAGGTCCCTTCCAACCCAAACCATTCTATGATTCTATGAAATAAAGTTATTTCTTTCAAAGAGATAGATGTTTGGCCATGAAAAACTTCACTTCAGCATAACAAAGTATTCCTCAGTTTAACTATGTAGTATTTCCAAAATGGAAAACATTTGCAAAGCCTGTTCTTTTCCAGCTGCGCTTCAAATACATGCTGCAAGGGAAAGATGCCAACATTTCTTAGTTTTAAAAACTTGAAACATTAAAGACAAATCAAACTGCTTTAGAAAATCCATACTGAAAATCAAAGAGAACAACCTTTGACATGAAGTACCCACTAAAAAAAAATAGCATTGCTTTCTCATTTAGACTTGATACTCTTTTTGTATAGAGCTGTAACTTACTTGTAGACTGTTCATGTTTATTTCCAAAGAAATACAGAATGCCAGACTGTTTGGGGTTTTTTAAATGCAACCGTAGCCCGAAAAAAAGAGCTACCGCAATAGTAGTATGGTATTAGAAGTTTAGTACTGGTGAGCACTTGAAGATCAGGTTTGTTCAGCTTAAAAATAAAATCTTTATTTTCTACATTACTGCAGCAAATTCCCAAGTCAAGTTCAAAAGTCAAGTTCAAATTTTCTTCCCATGTGTTACTACCAGTATAAAATAGGGCTTCAATCTAACCAATGACCTCCGTCATGCCTAAGAAGTGAAGAAGTCACTTCTGTTTTGAAATATTTTAATGTTGTTAATTTTACTGTTTAGCAGAAGAATTATGATCCTCACTTTGGAATCTGGACTATACTTTCTGATTTAATTCCTGCATTTTTCCACATTCATACTGATAATCCTAAAAGAGAATGTTGCTGATAGTATGATAGGGAGTAAATTCAGTACATACCTCATAGCCAGGGCTGACAGGAGACTGAGACAGGAAGTTGGAAAGAAGAAAAAGCAGAACAAAGAAATAAGAGGGAGAAAAAGACAGAAAACAACGTTACTTTAGAAGCAAGCGTGAATGTGGGATCATATTATACTCTCATTCTTTGTTATAGAATAGAATGCAGAAGAATTGCATTTGAGCTATGACATGTACAATTCTGGGTTGCATTGTATCCTCCTAGTTCTACTTCATTTTTAGCATTTCTGTTGATGAGTTTCACGCTACTAAGTTAAGAATCAGAAATAGATATCGTCCAAATTTCAGATTTTTATAGCTGTACTCAAATACAGCCGCCATTCAACTTTCAGCTCCAATGAAATACTTTATTGGCTAATGAAAACACTTATATCCAAACTGAAACTGTTTCTGTGTGTGATGGTTCCCTATGCAGGGCTAATTAAAGTACAAGTATGTTTTGCATGATTCCACATTATCCTGTCTCAAAGATTTTTCAAATGACACAATTTCATATGATATGGCATAACTTATTCACTTTATAAGCGTCATTTTTCCAGACTTACATGCTTAATTCAAAATTGTGACCTAAAGTTGGTTCCTTTTAGGTGCACACGACATCAACAACCAAAAAAAACCTCCTGAGTTTAATAATTACATCTATCAAAGATCTTCAGGAATTTCTTCTCTCTCCACTACTTTGATTCCACGTGGTAATTAGGGGTGAAAATAAATTTATTTTAGTCCTATTTAAAGAATTGACAAATATCTCATTGAATTCAATGCTCCTAAACAGAGCTTGTATTTTGTTAGCAGCCATTCAAGTGACACATCAATATTAATAAAGAATGATACAATTTTGCGAACGAGGACAATGTTTTTTCAGTATATTCACACAGACTGTAAAAAAATGAAACCAATTCCAAAGTGCAGGGCTTTGATTGGTACCACTGTACAAACTGTCATAAAACTTATCTCAGGATTACTGCAGAAGAATGGAGTCCAAAGGACAGATCTGATACAGGAGAACTGACAAAGCTTATGTACATATAAAAAGAGCGGAAGGGGGGGAGGGAATTGAAATACATTCAACGCAAAAAAACCAAAAGAGAACAAAAGACACATAGAACCCATATGTGAGAGCATTTCTGAAAATCTGGTAAATGATACCATGATTTCATGAAATAAAAGTGAAATCAGAAAGCTATTTGATTTCTCTAGGCTAATGCCCATCCCTTTACCTACTGTAAATATATTTTCTTTGTGCAAGCACACATGTGTGCACATGTGTGATGTTCAGAATCATTAAAAGAGGTACACCAATGATTACAAGTCCTTAGAGAAGTATAGCCTGCAGTATAGATGAAACTTAATGTATATCTTCACTGGTAACTTAATGTTTGAAACCATTTTGCAATACATAGCTTTGCCAAACAAGTATTTCATATAAGAATGTATCAGCAAACAACACAGCCATATAATTAAACATGTTTGCAAATTGAAAATTTTTTGCTACGTTGTAACTGTACAGTGAGTGAACATTCATAGACCGTATAGGAATACAATTTTTTAAGCAAAATTTCAGAAAAAAAAAAAATCAGAATTAAGGCCAGCCTACATAAAAATTTTCTGTCTTGGCCTAAGCAATTTCCGAAACAACCTGCTGAGAACTATGATTAATCTGTAAACATTTGTTGCTGTAGTTTGCAGAACTTAAGCACCTTACTCATTTATGCAGCTTTTAAATTAAAAATACAGATTCATAATGTTAACCTTAATTTCCAAGTAGCTTTAGACTAATGATAATCAGTAGCATAAGTACATAATTATGGTTCGTAGATGGTGCTGCATCTAACACCAGGTCTACATAATTTGCAATAGTGTCCTTTTAGTATGTCAAGTTTAATAAGTTTATTATTCTAATTGAGAGGAAAACATGATAATTGTTGTGTGTACTTATAAATCCTTTCCTCTCTTTTAAACCTTAAGGTTTTCAAAACTTTCACTTAGAAGTGGATTCATTTACACATTCTGTAAAATCTTAACTATTCAAGTATATTATGACCATCGGTGTTACAAAGAACAAACATGACGAAGATAAAAAACACATATCATTGTCATTTACTCCAGTCAACATTTTGTTGCCAGATGAGTTGATTTCATAACAGAAAACTAATAAATTAATGCATACACCAGTATACCATATACTTACATGTGCCTGCATGTATACCTCTACATATACGTCTACATATACATCTACACACACACACACACACACACCCCTACATACATTGACCACAAAGACCTGTCTAATGATCTAATGGAGATTTCTCCTACTTTCTTCTTCACACTCAGAAATATGCTAAATACAAAGGCTCCAACTAATTAACTATAGCCTTGGCTGTGACAGATACTCAGTTTGATACTGTGCTGTCTGGGTCACAGTGTTCTAATGAGGCAAACCTCTCCTGTATAATAAAACAAGGGATATAATGGTCCAATACAGAAGAAATTCAACTTCTAGTTCCAGAGAAGACATTCCCCAAGATATAGCTACTCATGTTAGCACAGGTAGCAGTTTCAGACCTCAAAAATAACCTAATTCTTGACAAAGGAGGAGACTCCTGGGAGTATGAGAAGTGGCACATACCTTAAATCCACATACCTTAAGCTGGTGACCTCCCTTTTATGTCAAGATGCCTTTTCTCACTTTATAATCTACATACCACCCTCCTCTGTAGCCTATAACAGGCAAAACCAGATTCTATAGCACTAAATATCATTATTTCTTAGCAGCTCCACCCATGGCCTCTACAGCTAGGGAATCCCATACCAGAAGGGCTTCATCCGGCACACTGGGTGAGGGTTCTGCAGAAACTGTACGAACAG
This sequence comes from Manacus vitellinus, assembly GCF_001715985.3. Lineage (NCBI taxonomy): Eukaryota > Metazoa > Chordata > Aves > Passeriformes > Pipridae > Manacus > Manacus vitellinus. The sequence continues at coordinate 15,163,663 of NW_021940750.1, forward strand.
TGCTGAGTCCTGTCAGGGAGACATTTGACAGGCGTCTTTTCCGTACACCACTGCAGTTGTTGGGGATTTTAAATGCACATCTCTTATGGTAGTTTAGACCACATCCTGAAAAGAGAAATTTAAAACCATCTGATTATGGCTTATTACTGTAAAAAAGGCAAATAATTTTGGATTTTTTCAAAAACAAGCATTCAAGAACTCAAAAATACTACCCTTATTTTCGATTAAACTTTTTTCCTCTACTCTGCTCCTATATTCTAACAAATTTTTAGAGAGATAATGTTATCAGTTCCAAATAGTTACATCTACAACAGTATTTTTTCTTTGATTTTTCAAAATCTATGGTCTCAAAAAGCAGGAAATTTCTTGATCAGCATTTGGGAGGTAAGGAAGTCTTTCACAGCAAATGGTATCTCCTATTGGATACAGTCTATCAGAAGTCAAATAGTTGTGGCAAAATCAGAAAACATAACTATTACAACCTCCTATGGACTGACAGTAATTTCAGTTAAATAATCTGAATTAATGTGATACAGAATGAGACAAAGGCTGAGACTCATAAGGGAAGTAGAGCAAAAAAGAGACAGCCTTTTCTTAAAAATACATATAGACCATTTTTTTGCACTTCAGGTTACAGGGCCTTATCTAGGAGGCCTCAGAGCAGTCAAAAGGATCAGTTCTTCAATCAATTAATTACTTTGATAGGTCTTACTGTCTCTAACCAATTTAAAAGCAGCATCAGAGACAACACATAGAAACGGGATGGACAAGTCTCTTCTTGAGGCTGAAAAACTGCATCTCGCTGCAGCTTACCTTCGCATTTGAGTCCCTGGCGCACCAGTCCCCACAGCATCTCTCCACAATGGTCACAAAAGGCTGGAGCTCGATAGGAATGAACAAATAAAGCATGGGGCCGGATTTGAAAGTCTTCAAATGTAGCAGAAGCTGCAACAGCAAGATCATTCAAAAATTAACAGAATTAGTAACATAACTAATATTCTTCATTTATTTAGTACTTCATCACAGAACAAAGCAAAACTCTTTTTGGTCACTATGATGATGAACCTTGAATTTGGTATTGTTCACTGTATTATATTTTGAAGATAAAAAGATTGATGATATACCTTCATACTACAATGACCACTGGAAAAAGCATAAAGCTGCATTTGCAAACCTGCAGCAGTAACGTCTCTGAGAATATTTTTCCAATAAAAACAGGAGGATAATAGCATATCAAACATTTACCAAAATTTCCAGAGTTCAATTAAATGTCAGAAATTTTTCAAAATACTCTTTTACAGGCTTGACTCTCTACACCTGAAGATACTTACATAAAATAGACCAAACACATCCAGTAAAGAAATACCGTAAGGGTTTTTTGACAAGTAAATGAAAATGTATCCAAAATAGGCCATTTCTGCTGATGATTTGGTCTATTTGATTCAGCACTCTTTGTTGGTATCGGTGAACTGATCACTCAAGTAAAAAATTCATATTAGAGCTTAAAAAGAAAACATGTAATGATATACCCAATCATCAATAAAGAAAAAAACCTTGCAGAGCAGCCTGGAAGATGGTTGTGCATTTTCTGAAGCACCTAATCCCATCAAAGTGACATGAGCCTGCAACTAGTGTAACAGCTGCAAAAGTCAGAGGAGCTAGATAAAGTTACTAGTGGAAACTATAAACTACAATGTTTTAAGAACTGTTTTTAGTACAGAGACAAGCAGTACCACAATACTTTTAAAAATACACTTAAATGAAATTTTTTCTTTTTCTTATTGAATATGTTAAACATATTTCAAATAGTCTACTGAAAAATAATATCTGTTAAATGTGGTTAAGCATTAATCACACATACAAACATTCAATCTCATTCAGACTGCCATTTAAACAGGTTATTTAAGTGTGTGCTTACTGTTCACAGGTATCAGTATGAATGAACCAGGTATGTAACCACTTCAAAGAAATATTCTGCCTTCCAACAGAAATACATTCCTGATTTGCAACAGAAAGAAAAAAGGAAAGAAGGAACCAATAAAAACACAACCCTTTTTTTTTTAATGTTTCATTCAAAGGAATTCCTGAAAGATCCAAATATCCTGGCTTGTTCCTTGTCTACTAATGAAAAGAGAACCAAAAATCTGCATACCGATCAAGAAGAGGTTTTTAACTAAGTAGAATAGAGTACCAATAAAAGACCTATGCCCTGCACTCAGTTCCTTCACTGAAAAGAACTGCTACTCTTAGGAAAAACTTTTCCAGAACTGTCCACAGAAAAATATGCTTCTAGTCTTAACCAGTCTTGGGATCTATTAACATAGCTATATGGAATATGGACAATCCAATGACTCCAGTAATATCAAACCTCCCCTTTCTTAAATTTTTATTAGAACAATCCAAATCACCTAACAGTTTTTTAAATTCAGCATTTCACTTTCTTCCAGATTTATTTCATAAAAAGCCATACTAAAAAAGCTTACTTAATTCTTAAAATTAGGACTTCATAAAACAGTCAAACATATTAGAACATCCTGAAACTAAATTAAATAGTTTTATATTTATTTAAAAATGTTAGGTCAGGTGTCGCGGTCTGAAGAGGGGACGGAACACGAGGAAGGATGCAAGCAGAGTTCTCTATTCAGGCGTGTCCACTCTCTTTTTATCCGCTCAGGAGCAGAATGGGTCAGAACATAGGGCAGAGCATGAGACCAACAAGCAGAGGGACAAACCAGCATAGGGACACTGGCAAAAGGGGGAGGAGTGGGGGCAAACTCATGCAAGCCTCGGCTTGTCCAGGCTGTGCACTGTGCAGTGTGAATACAATGAAACCACATAATAACAGCCAAGTCCACACAACAAAGTCCTGCCAATCGCTGCACGCTTCTCTCCACCCCCGGAACTGTTCCATCCTGAATCGTGTTCCCTCACAGTCAGGCATATTTTTCAGACTCAAGGGCTTTCAAACACATAAGGATACTTGTTCAAATATGTTATTTTTTCTATTTTTTTCCAGACTTCAGTGGTCAAGTTCACTGTCAAGACAATGCTCACTCTGTAATAACAACGGTCTCCATGGTCTACTAGAAAACACAACTCATCACAGAATCACAGAATGGGTCAGGTTGAAAGGTAACACAGTGGGACATCTGGTCCAACCTCCCTGCTCAAGAAGGGTCATCCTAGAGCACATTGCACAGGATTGCATCCAGACAGTTCTTGAATATCTCAAGTGAGGGAGACCCCACAGCCTCTCTGGGCAACCCGTTCCAGTGCTCAGTCACCCCACACAGTAAAGAAGTTCTTCCTCATATCCAGACAGAACTTCCTGTGCATCAGTTTCTGCCCATTGCCTTTTGTCCTATTACTTGGCACAACGAGAAGAGTCTGGCTCTATCCTCTTGACATCCTCCCTTCAGAACACATTTTTAGATACTGAACAGATCTCTTGTGATTTTCCTTTGTCTAGGACTTAGAGTGAACCACCTTTTTGTGCATATCACCAGATGTTTTTCTGTAATTCCAATCAAATCAAAGAATATATTGGAAGAATCAAGCATTCACACTTTAAAATATATTTTGACGTTACTTAAAATATGAAAATACATATAAAGAGAACAAAATACAGGTATATTAACTTCCCTATTTAATTGCATATTGAAGACAGGAATTAGGACAATACCTCCCCAGTAGATCACTGGCCTGTGGTGTTTGAGAAGGGTTTGTTTTTCTGGGCCTCTATTATCACAGCACACAGCCACCAGGAGGAAAAGTTGCCACAGTCAGGCAGCAGACACTTCTATGGTCCTACCATATATGGGTATCAACTGAGCTGCAACAGGTCAGCAGCTGGATGAGATCAAATTATACATGAAAATCATACTGACCCTTGGTAATTCACTTCATCTCCTCTTGCCTCATCTATGAAATCATGATATACATGTGAAGACACGGTCGTCAGCATTCTGGAAACTTCAGTCACATGACATGCTAAGACATACTGTCTCAGCAACTCAGGCCACTACAAACACATTGCTAAGCCTTCCCATCTCTTGTCTACCTCAGACTTTCCATCTAGAATTCAGAGCCTCAGCTCTTCTCTTCTGGACTTTTGCTCTTGAATTTTACAAGGCATATTTACCTACAGCTTTATGAATAATATTGTGATTAACATCTCTGATTCTTTGCATAACAAAATGACCATGGAAAAGCTATGTATCTAGGAACTTTCTCAAGAATATGCACCAAAACTGAAACACTGTGCCCTACCAGCTTCCAACAGAACTGTAAGGTACACTTCTTTGTCTTGTGACTGTCTCTAGTTTATATTTGCACATACACATATAAAATCAAGAAGCTTACAAAAACAAGATACTCAGTGAGCATGCATTTCTCTCCCAGGGAGAAGACAAGGAAGACCATACTGCAAGACCTTCAAGACATGATAGCCATGAATTTTGATTACATATATATGTGAATTTTAGAGATGCAAACTTTTTGTTTATAAAAATAGACTTTCCTAAGGTTGTTTCTAAAAGCATAAAAGTAATAATCAAAGCACTAGTAAAAGAAAAGTGATATGTACAATAAAAACAGCCTAAATCTCAATCTGGCAAAGGATTTAAGCATGTATGTAAGTTCATGTCAATTTCATTGACTAACTCCCTAAAGTTATGCATGTATTTAAGTTCTATTTTGCGTAAATGATGTTTGCTAAGTTGGAAGACTGGGGAGGAGTTTTACATCGATTTACTGTGTAGTTTTTCAGATTGTATGAACAGTGCAGTAACATACAAGTAGTTTTGCCTTAGGGATCTATCTACTCATTTGGCTCTCTTCCTTTGCTCTGAATCCCGTTCCATCTGAAGCTGTTAAGTGGATGGAATATATTTTGTTGTTGAGTGTCATTTTCTCAATGGCAATTTTGTTGTACTGGTCTCTTCCCACTCTCCACTGCCCTTTCACAAATGGTGAAAAAATAATTTATATCATTTCCATTAAAGCTGTAACTGAACCTGCTGGTCTCCCTGCAAGTTAATTAATGGGTTATCATGGCTCATGTTCTTGTAATAAAAAAAATATTTCTAGTCTCAAGGCAAAAAAATTTAGAAATTACTTTATTATATCTTTTGTTTAGTTTATATTTAGTTCAAATAAATTCCAAACTTAGCATTAATAGCATTTATGTAGTTATAGGGAAGCAGAAATCAAATGTAAAGAGCCCTCCTGAAGTATGGAACTTGAAGTTGTTGTGGCAGTTATTATAAACATACATGCAGTTTTATATACCTAGTTTTTTCATTTAAATTACTTTCAATTTAAATATCCTTAGAATTTCTTGTACATCACACACTGCAAAACAGAGATGATAAATTTTCAAAGAAACTGTCTTTCAAAGGAAGCTTAAATTTTGCCTGTTTAATTGATTACTGAATTAACATTGTGATTATTGACAGAAAAGGAAATTGTCTCTGCTGAATTATGGCTGGATTTAAGTAGCTCTGCAGCTGGTTAGGTTGTTGTTTTCATGGTGAACTCACCCTCCTGTATCTGTCACAGCTGCTATAACACAAAGTATGTATTAAACTTAAGACAGCAGGGATGAGCTGACTGGCAAAACTGTTCACTTACCATGACCTGAACTGTATTTCTGTGACAGTAAGCAAGCAAGAACCAGTAACGAAGGGTCCACCTGAACTGAAAGGCCCTGAAAGTTATGCTCAGAACCTCTAGAAACCAAAAATCACAGAAAGGCACAAAATGGTTTCAGGGAACAGCAAAGGACTGTTAGATCCTGCATCTGTATGGGATTTTGAGGCTGGAATAAAAGGGTGTGCAGACCACCATTCCAACAAATGATTACTAAACTACTTACTCCACAGGTAAATATTCTTAGGCTCCACCCATACAAGTGGTCAGCAAGGAACTGAACTTAAACTAGTAGACAAGGAACACCAACCTCTTGGTTGAAAAAGTAACTGAGGCAAGTTCTAGGAATTCTCAAAAAGAGACACCAATGGTATAAGCAGTGACAAATACCATTCTTTTTCTACATTTCAACCCTCCTGACTGAATAACTGCAACTTATAATATCATTTTATGTAACGATATATTTAAAAATCCATATAATTTTATACTGACATGATAAATATTCAAAAGTAAAAGGCAGGGAGGTGAAATCCATTTTACTTTAAATAAGCTTTAAATCTGGCAAGTACTGCAGAATACAGCAATATGAAGAATACAAAACATCACTCTTTCTCCTTCTTTTGAAACTGTTTTGGCAATGTTCCACTCTATTGAAAGGCTTGGAAGTGTTTGGGGTTTTAATTTTTAAGGTAAAACCAGTGATTTTCCAGGCTTCAGATTTACGTGTTCTCATCAGGCTCAACAGAGAGAGCATTCTGGTTCCTCTTCTCATGAAATGATGTTATTTCAGATCACTACTCACTGAAACTAGTGTGTCATCAGGCCTTGATCTGGAAATATGTTAGCTAGCAAGTTACACAAATCTTCTATCTGTATAAACATGCATAATTCATATTTCTCGTTCTGCAACCAGTTCAGCGCAGTTGACTTTCTGTGGCTAGAAGTAGCACAGCTTAAATTTTCAGAGCATGCAATTCCAGAAGCAGTCCTTTATGAATTAGGTCCTTCTTTTAAACTTCTTCCATCATCTTGCAAGTTGTAAGTTTTTAAAATTATATGTCTAGAAAGCCTTTTATGTAGCCACTAACATTTAAAGTTTTAACTTTAAGAATATTCCTGTGTTATTCACTGAAAAAATAAAAGCCCTGCGGATGAAAGATTTTTTTTTCCAAATTAAATGGAGACCTTTCTTATTAACAAAAAAAGCTTCTGTAATCAGGCTATCCTTTTGGTTTGACAAAGCACTGATGGGATGAAGACAACTTTCTAGCTGTATGTAAAATTGTGCAGTTAAAAAAAGGGGGGCCTCCAAATATTCCTATATATATGTATATTTACCCTGTAAAACTTACTACTCTGCAGAAAAGTTTGCAATATTATGTTCTAATATGACACTGTTTTACTGTTAACTCCCAGGCTAACTTGTCATCATCTATTTAAGCTTTCCTAGTATCACCAAAAACAGACATTAAAACTACAACAGTTTTGACAAGACTATTTCATCAAGTCTGTTCAGGACTTGGCTGTTAATGGTTACTACTCCTTGTTCTGGGCTTAGGAGCAGATCTATCATTCAGCACACTTGTAAAGGAAAACAAGACGTTGTAAATGAGAAAGGCAAGGTCTTGCTTTCAGAAAGATGCAAAGGATTTACTCATCATTTTGTGTTCCAAGTCCAAAAGGGCTTTGAACTATTAGTAGACGTGAGATCCTACTAATACGAGTAACAGAGCTGCACATAATGGGTACTGTAATCTAGCATCCATGACTCTCATAGCAGAAGAAACCATCAATCACAAGACTAGACACATCTTGTAGCTATGAAAAGCATGCATTCTCCTGCTACCTTCCCTCACTTGCAATGCATTTAAGAGTAATGTATCCCATTGACTTCCCATAGGCATTTGTAACTGAGCGCATGGTTACAAGAAGTGCTGGCATTCAGGTAATTAGCTGCAGGAGGAGGGGATGGAGTGAGAGATAAATTTTCAGAATTGAATTTGTAACTCTTGAGCAGAAGACTTCTACTTGCTAACTGCAGCCTAGTTGCAATTTTTTTATATCACCCAGACTAATCAAAAGTGGCATGTCCTCAATCCTCCAGTGAGACATACAGGAAACTAAATCACCTGCTCCAAGGTTGATTACATGTTGCGCTTCTGCACATGAACTATTTAGTTTGGAAACATGACAAGGCTGAGTGTGCAGAAAGCTGAGGAGGTAGAAGAGAAAGGTCCCCAAAAAGAAGCAGTCATCTCAGAAAGAAGGGAGGCTGGAAAGGTGAGGGTGAAAATCCTGCACAGAGGTAAGATGTTGAAAATAGGGGAAGATCCCAGAGATCCGAAAGATGGAGGCCAGAGGACCTCCATGCATTTTGATCAATGATGCCAAAGATTGGTAGCTGTAAGAGCAGTGGCACACCAGGAACAAACGAGACTTTGCGCCCAGTCTTCTGTGGCCAGCAGCTACCTCCTTTCTGGGAAGGGCAGTGGGAAGCTGGCAAATGTAAGACTGGGAAGGGAGCAAATGAGCCGGTGTGGGAGGCATCCAAGTAAGGTAAAGGTTCTCATCTCCCTGGTCGCTAAAACCCAGTATCCAGATTCCCTATGGGCTGTTGTTTACACTGTCTCATTGGTGATGTGAGATTTAAGCAATAAATGAAAGGAGATACTAAACCATTTGCAATCATTTGTCTTGTGCTAGCTTAGACCTTTAAGGAGATTTTTAACAGAAGATTAAAATTGATGAGTCAACATGCTTGATTCATCTGTACACTCTGAATTTTTGAAATTCAGTTTTCATGTACTTGTATTCATTTGTGAATGATTCCACAGTTTCAAACCTACAAACCAGACAGCACAGTAGGTTTAACTTCATTTAAAATCCCACCACACAATTCTTTCATTATGAAGTTAGCCATTTTTCAGCCAAGTGGAAAAAACAGCAATACCTTAGTTCACAGATTCAGGCCCTGTCAATCATAAAGCACTGCAGAAGTATCAATTTAGCATAGGAAAACAAAATTAAATACTCTGGAATTTTACTGGAGCTATTGCTGCAGTGTTCAAAATTAATTCTGACTACTGGCAGTAAGAAGCAGCTCCAAATGAAAAATAAAGTCTCTTGTTCCTTTTCTATGTGCTGACTCATCTAAATCAATATCAAAAGTATATGCTGCAAGTCCTTTACATCTTTATTTCCTCTTTCTTTATAAGTTCTTCACAGCTCTTTTGCATGGATTCTGAAAAAAAACTCTTCTTCAAAAAGAAGAGGTGCTTAAAAAGAATTAGCAGCACTTGTAAAACTTCTTTAATTCCCACAAGTTTCTTTCATAAAAGGTTAAGAAATTTTTGGTTACTTGGGGAATAAATGCTACTGGCTAAAAAAATAAGTATAATGCAATTAGAAATGCAACCTTATGTTGAATTCACTAAGGAACAAAGGAACTTCTGCACACATTAAACTATTTTTAACACACTTTACTGCTTACTACCTGTAAAAGTCTAGATATCTTTCAGAGTTACCCTAAGAATTCATAAGTACAGATTAAATACAAGCAGGGTTTTTTGCATGATATCATTGGATGTCCACAGGTCCTGACGGGTTGTACCCAAAAGTGCTGAGGGAACTGCCTGATGTCCTTGCGAGGCCTTACTCTCAGTAATCTTTGAATTATCACGGTGATTGGGAGAAGTGCCCAAATTCTGGAGGAAACTAAATGTCACTTCTACCTTCAAGAAGGGTAAAAAAGAGGATCACAGGGAACTACATGCCAGTCAGCCTCACCTGAAGTACCCAGAAGGCGATGAAACAACTAACCCTGGAAATATATGAACACTTCTGGAATAGGCTTTAGCATCTGTCTCATTAATAATGCTTTTTTCAGGCCTCAGATCTTTCATATGGGACCATCAGAGGTAAGGAACAGAAGCATGACTGTATATATGAGTTGTCTCAGTCTCACTTGTATCTTTCTGGGATAACACTAGAAAAGGGAGAAGAGAAATTAAAAATGCGAAAGAAATGCACAAGATGACATAATCTGAAAGAAAGAAATTAATTATTGCTCTGAATTGTGGATGATTTTTTAAAATGGATTACAGCAATTCAAGAATTACTCATCGTGAAAACATCTCCAGTGCCCGACCAGGTAGATCAGAAGGTCAAAATAAGCAAAATGTTTAGTTGCTCCACTAAAGGTAACAGAAGTGTTCTACTGACTTAACAAGTTTACCCAGTATGTCACTCATGCACATAAATAAGTAGAAATTAACACTGGGAAATGGTGATACCAATATTCCCTACTTGACATTCTGTGTTCAGTTCCTCTCAGACAGATCCAAAAAGTTGTATGGTAAGAGAGAGAAACTGACAAATGAGGAAAACCAGTGGAGGCATGGAAGAGACTTCCATATAAGGAGAGATTAAAAGATTGGAATTGTTTTGTTTGTAGAGGAAGTGAGTAAGAGTTTACTGGATTCAAGAAGAGGGGGAAGCAAAAAAAAAAAATCAAACCAGGAAACAACAAGAACTTCTGTAGAATAACCTTCTGCATCAAAAAACTAGAGTGATAGAAGTCTTCATGTCCTAAGAAGCAGGAAAGCTTAACAAAATTCTTTTTGGCAAGTCACATCTTAACTATGTTAACATAACATTTTTGGGGCCTCTTTAAAAGCCAGAGTGAGACAGATTTTAGTTGGAATGACAATGTCTCCAGGCTTGAGTTACACTACCATCCAGATATAAAAACCAGCAGACTACAACCTGTGGCAGTTCCTGAGTCTCTTCCTCCTCAGTTTCCGCTTCAAATTGTGATATCCCCCAAGGGAAGGAGATTTGCTTGTTTGTGCTCAGACCTCCTTTAGCTACAAACCTCAAGCACTTCCTAAAAGATGTGTATCTTACCACAAAGGGTTGCAAACATCATTTACTGGAAATTACCATGGACTATTTGGTCTTTCAAAATCAAAGCCAGCAGTCAGTCAATAGAAGTGAATACAATGAGTTCAATAGTGATATTGAAAAATACATTTTTTTACATTAAGCCATTTGAAACCTACTGGAGCACCGAGTTATTGAGACCATGACTTCAGAAAGCCTGAACACAGTAGGGTTTTTTTTCCTGACATACATCCAAGCAGTGTAAAATACACAGTTATATAATACAATTCATCTGATGGGCAAGTTATTCCAAGTTACCTTTCATTTTTCAATATGATGAATCATTTACAGCTAAGAGTCATTCAAGACTCACTACTATAATTTAACAAATACACTGATACAAAAGTTTCATCAAGCATGTTTAACACATCTATCAAACAAAAGCTTGTAAGACAAATCAAAAAGTTGTCTGCTTAGCCAAAGTAAGGCTTGTTCCCCATTAAATTTGTAGCTAATGAGAATGAACCAGGGAGGTAATTATTTGATGAAAGAGGATGGAGTCTGGTGACGAAAAGAGAATTCTTCAAATGGTGGCTGTTTCATGATTAAAATCTGTGTTAGTAGCAAAAACAACGAAAAGAATATGAAGAACAGAGAAAAAGAAAAAAAAATTTAATTGAAGTTTTCTTACTCAAATATTCAAAAAGGATGATTTAAACTTCCAAAAGAGGTGAAAACCTTTTTCCTAATATACAGCTTCAAGTGACCCTATAGCAATGATCTCCAAAGTGAGGTGCACACACCCCTGGGTCTGCACAAGACAACCCACTAGGGTGCAGAAAGAAAATATTATAACTTAAGCAATATAAGAAAATAAATATATATATATTGAGGGTGTGGCCTCAAAGATTCTTAGTGATTCTTAGTGATTCTTAGCACAGTAAAAAAGTTTGGACTTTGCCACTCTATCTTTAAGAAAAGCTCAAGTGCTTTTAAGTACATATCCTGCGAAAGAATTTATAGCTATGTCCAAGTTTCACACACCACAGAGGTAAGGAGAGACTAAACAGATTAAATAAATTTGTAAAACAGTAAACAGAGTTGATTTATCCTTTGATGACAATACATTATTATCATGCACATTTTTTTCTATCAATGCCTTTTTAATTATAAGCATTTCATATTGATTCAGACTGCTAATCAGATGATAACATTGCACTGTAAGTCTAAATAAGCATAAAAATATTCATTAATATATAGGAAAAAGGTACCTCAGACTCCAAGTTTCATTCATTACCTCAGGTCTTTTGAGAAAGGATTAGTTGAAGTGTGGGCTGCTGAAGTATAATACTTGAATAACCTATTGAGATACTGTTACTAAGTGAATTGTGTTAAACTCAGTCAAAATTATAATATCTAAAAGCTTTTAAAAAAGGGTAAATGTGGTAGGTATCATATTAAGAAAACTGAGTAAAAATTAATAAGAAATATTTTAAAAATTGCTTCACTGAACTAAGATGTTTTAAGGAGAATAAGGGCTTTTTTTAACTCCAAAGCCTTTAACACATAAAATTAAAATCGAGAATTAATTTGGTCTACTGTAGAAGCTGATAGACATTTTTTTAAAACATTAACTCCAATTAATGTAGCTAAACAGCTTCAATTCCACCTTCCTTGAAAAGCTAGCTATACAACTTACTGATGCACAACAATTAAAAATCATGTAATTACTTTTTCTATCTTAATCATAATGACACAGAAATTTGCAGGCATTGAGGTTATCCCTGTTAAACTAATGTAACATGAAACATGTTTCTTTTCAGTGAAATCATGTCATAAGAATACAAAAGCATAAGAACGACTGGATCAGACAAAAATCTAAGCCTGGAATCCTGTCTTTGAAAGAGGAGTTCCTAAAGCAGCATCAGCATTCTCTGAAGCAGAGAAGGTAACAAAGGTAGATGACACAAGGGCAGTGACATTACAAGACATTTTCTGTTTTGTTGCCATTGCTGACACTTGACACTTTACTAGTCATGCTTTCATGATCATTCATGAACGTATTTTAACAGCACAGACCTACAAACCTTGCTTTGCAACCTGCTCCTACTGTGAAAACAGCATGCATTTCTACCCTTTGTTTCCCAAGTCCTAAATAGTTATTTTTCCATTTGAGCTTCTTTCATGAAGCATAGTTTCTTTATGAGCATTTGGAAAAAGAGTATTTGGAAAAAAAGCATTTGTATTAAATCTGGAGAACCAAATAAACTACCTCAAATGAACAGAAAATTTTATTAAATTTTATTAAACAGCAAACAAATAAACTGAAAATGTATTATCTCAAAAAAATGGATAATTAAAGGTGCATAAGGTAGGATGTCTGACCTGATCTATTAGCTTGCAGTGGAACAGTGACCTCTCATATAAAGGCCCTGTCCTGACAGAAGGATTTGTGTAACTTTTCTCAAGGAAAATTAATCCTTCCTATCAACAGTATTTTTTTACAACATTTAGTTTAATTTTTTCTAAATACAAAATGACATTATTTAGGATTACCAACTAATCAAGCTTTAAAAATGACATCTAAAATCCTGAGTGAGAAATCATTAAAGTTCAAAAAGCTTACTTAAAAACTTAATTTTGTTCCTATGACGAAATACACGGTTTGCTTTCTTGCAATCCACGTTCACAAAATCTTGCCATTATTTTTTTTTTTGCTGCTGAAATAATCACTAAATACTAAAAACATATAGAAAGGCCCAAGGAAGAACAACTAGCATGGCCTGTATTTCTGCAAGAGCGCTAGGAGCAAAGTTGACACATTATTAATTTCACTACTAACATCTGCCTGTCACACATCATTTTATTCAGTGTGCAGTGTCAATAATGCAGCCAGAGAATATAAGGGAATTATGTTGATGCCTATTTTTTCATCCTATTTTTACCTACTCTGTCTTGCAGCAGAAAGAAAATAATAGGAGGGCAAGACAGGAGAGGGAGTTCAGAAAGATTCTGCTGAACTAAAAAAAAATACAAACCTTGAGGTCTATATCCAGAAGGTAAAAATTACCAGACTTATAAACAGAAGAAAAGACAATGAGGTAAACATAAAAAAAGAAGGAAATAATCTTTGAATTCTAAGAACTTCAAACACAAAGTCATCTATCTGAAATTCATGATCCAAGAACGATGCAGACTAATGAACAGTGAGGGACACAAAATCAAGTCACTTTAGCCTAATCACTAATAAGTCTTACTTCTACAGAAATAAGAAAATAGATGACAGATAGAGACTAGAAGGACATAGAGGATGACTAATTGTTAAAAACACCATCTTAAACAGAATAGAAAAAAGATATCTGTATTTCTCAAGACACCAGAAAAAGAGCGAGTTAACATAGTCATGAAGGCACCAAGAGAAGAAGGATGCTCTTCAATCACAATGAAGCAAAATCACAAACTGTGACCATCTATGTAAGTACTATAAAATTATGTTCAAAAATCTAACATCATAGCGTTTCATCTCAAGGAGCTGGCAGCTGAACTAACATTCCAATCCAGTTGTGTTAACATATGGCATTTACTCTAATTGTATAGCTATCCACAGCTATTTTACTCAGTTCAATATATTTAACATAGACAATATAAGCTGTACTGAATCCAAATAAAATGTCCACATTAGTAACCAGGTGATGTATCATCCACCTGATAAGAAAACAGCAACAGCTTCTTAACAAAAGCAGTGGATCAATTTCTGCCCTCATCAGCTCAGCGAGGGAACGTCAAGTAGCTGCTATTTGACTTTCTCACTTCAGGAATCCTGCCAAGTTGAACACAACTGCTCACAGCAAGCAGATTAAGTACATTTCACTAATTCACACAAGAGGCTAATGTTTCATTGTCTGCCTTCCAGCAGCAGACAAAAACCTCTTACATCCCAATGTAACTTTGCCCCAGTAAAAACAAGGTAATTTTTTTATAAGCAAACTGCTATTAAAATTTTAACTATACAATTGGGTTTTTTTCTCTATACCATGAACAGACTTGACAAATTTACACAGCAATTTTTAATAAACTTCATAGGATAGGACATAAACTATGCTGGAAAGAACATAAGTCTAAAGGCACCTAAAGCAATTGTTTCCTTGAAGTTCTAGAAAAACAGAACTCAAAAAGAGAATACAGATGTACAGAGTCCAAGTAACTCTCATCTGTCAGCTTGTTCTGCACAGTCTGTGCATCCATTTAAGGGAAAAAGAGTAAATAACAGTTAATCTGAAAAAAGTCACAGATACACATATGAAGTGGTAGAGCTTGCATCTATAGACAGCTTAAAATAGTAACTTCAAAACATCTTCCCTTTTACAATGGGGTTAACTTCACCCAGAGGATGACTGGGCACTGGAACAGGCTCCCCAGGGAAGTGGTCACAGCACCAAGCCTGACAGAGTTCAAGAAGCATTTGGACAATACTCTCAGGCACATGGTGTGATTCTTGGGGGTGGTCCTGTGCAAGACCAGAGTTGGACTCAGTGATCCTTGTGGGACCCTTCCAACTTGGAATATTCTGTGATCCTGTGATTTACAACCCATATCTCATGTAATAACTTAATGTAAAAACTTGCTAATTATTTACCTTCTCCAGAAAGAAAGGATATGAAGGACAGCACCTCTCTATCAATTAATCTCACCTTAATATCAATTCATTGGCATTAAAGAATTGCAGCCAAAATAAATTATTTTTAAAATCTAGGTAAAATAACTGAATATCTCCAAAACCCTAGGAGCTAGCTTAAAGAAAAGAGTTTACCACAGCAAAAATATTCCATTCTGTTCAAATCTATTGTGAATTTTACATTATGCTATTTTGATAATTCATGTTTGCATCCTTTATTTCATAGTGGAACATGAAAGTTAACTTTTCAGAGCTTCAGCTGAAGCTTTTGGCAAATATTACTTGATCACATCAAGCCTGAAGAACATTTTTCAGCTTCAACTCACTTTACATAGATCTGCTTCCTTTTCTTGAGCAAACACTAAGACCGCATTTTAGACAGAGAGAGACCTAAACAGATGCAACTTCTGGTTTCTCTTCCTTTCAGTGTTTATAAATGATCGACCACTCATTTGCAGCCATCTTTGATTGTAACTTTGACTGCAATTTCTGTACCTGCTTCCTGATTTTGGGCTGCCTACTCATTTCTGACAGTATTAGAACCAAAAGGAATCCTTCCTACAAATATACCTTGATAAAATCCTTTCTCTAAAGATTTGTATCCCTTTCAGTCTGAAATGCAATAAAACTAAGTAGGTGTTGGATTCAATAAACACATTAGTGGAGATTTCCACAGCAGTAGTAAAAGATTTTCCTCTTTTGTGCATGTGAAGACAAGATGAACAAGATTTGAAGAAAAATGAAATAGAAAATGCACAGCTAAGAAAACAGAAATATGTAAGTTGTACATAACTGACAGAAGCGTATTAGTGGTACTGTTCAGTGAATGCCCAAGAGTGCAGCCTAAGAAACCAAATGCATTCAACATATAAATTCATGGGTTTAATAGATTTCTCAAGTGTCCCCATGTGTGCTGGTTTAAAGGTAAACCGGCAGGGGAAATGAGCTCAACTCAAAGGAGAGATTATAAGTCAGAATAACAATTTAATAAAATAATACAATAAGTATGATTATACAGACAAACAGTTGGTTTTAACCCACAAAACCCAAATGTATAACTCAGCACCCTGGGGCATGAACAGAGTGGTGTTCTTTGGGCCCCCTGAGTCCAAAGTAAAAGGAGAGGGGAAAACCTGTTGGTGAGAGTGCTGTTGTAGTCCAGTCGAGAGTGGTGATTGCAGTCTGGTTGGGAGTGGTGGTCTGCAGTCTGATTGAGAGTGGTGGTCTGCAGTCTTCCTCTGGATCCCACGAGTGGTTAAAAAAGTCCCAAGACTCCAAGGTTATATAACCTCCAGTTCAGGCAGGAATGCCCAGTACCTCCCTCAGGGCAGGGAGTTCCACAATGGGTGTGAGGACAGGAGCATCCTCTTATCTAGCAGGCCTCTTAACATCCAGGCTGCTCTGGGCAGATGGTGTAAATGGTCTACTGGTAACAGTTTCTGGGAAATGGCATGGAAAGCTATAGAATATACAGTTTTGGGTTACACTCATACAGTGATGAACTGGTCCCAGCTGTTCTAACTAGGACACCATGTTATTATACAAATACTCTCAAGAATCCCATGTAGTCACTGAAACAAAGTGTTCAAACACATTTAAAAAAAAAAAACACATAAAAGGAAGAAAATAAGAAGTTAAAATAAAACTGTATTTATGAGAGCTACTAATGTTCATAACAAAAGTTCCTTTTTCCCTCTTTTAATGTGCAGCTGACCAAATCTGTAACTCAACACACCCTTTTGCTTCCACTCTTACAATAATGCCAATCCTTTCACTTCCAAAATGCCAGAATCTATACTGGCACTGAACCACAATTCATCTGGCTGACTGCAACAGCCTGTGCTTATCTCCTCCGGACCAGTCAGCAGACAGACACACAACATTTGTTCAGCAGCTTTCATGATTCTTGCACTCTATTAAAATCCTACTGCATACTGCTCCAATGCAAAATGCAAGTAATAATGTTCATTAGGAATAAGAAAACACAGCAGGTGCTGCATTCTGAGTTGAATAAATTTTTTGTGTTTCACCAGAAATCTCTAACACAAACTTTCTGTTATATAGCATGACACCTGCAAGTACAATTTTCTTCTCCAAAATGGACTAAATTGCTTCAGCTACAGTGAGCAACCCCTCTCAACTATAAGTTTTTGTAGATAATTTTCAACTCTTTCAAGAACCTGTAATATAAGCTCTAAACCAGATAATGATCACATTTATTAATCCTTAAACTTCCAAGAACATAAGTGGAATAAGAAAAATGAAAACACCATAGGTTGTCCAGCCGTTTTAAAAAAAAATCTTGTTATTAATGAAAATTAGAAAGTGCATACTAGTAGGATATGAATTGACTGTATAACCCTGTAGTAACTAGGACTAACAGTTCAGCTTTCTCTACTCTGCCCAGTATTGACCTGTGCAATAAAAAATGAAGGCAGTCAATCAGTGCAGCTTTTGACAACAGATATCAGTGCCTCAGGGGATGTTGACCCAAAGCACAAGGAGTTTTCAGCAGCAAAGCCGTAGCAGTAACACTGTGTTCTACTGTCTCTTTCAGATGTGCCATTTGAGAAAAACTGCTATAATAAACCATGCATTTACAGAACTGTAGAATGCATATTCTGTTTAGAAATTTGTAATGAAGGCTAGAAATAAAACACTTCAACTGGTTCGATATATGCATCTGAACATATATTGCATTTCACTTGTCCTTCCCACTGCTTAAGCGCTCAATATCATACACTGTAGTGCTCAAAGCCAATCTCTCCTGTTTTCAGGTTTATTCTCCCTTCAAAATAATTTTTCATTGTATATTATTAAACATCCTGTAAAAGATTTTATATGGCCCTGCATTTAGACACACTTTTTCTTCTAATTAAAAATGAGAGATAACTCATCTACAGGTAACTTGATAGGCACTATTGTCGAAATTGGTAATTTGAAACTAAGTCTGAATATTTTTCAATAAAAACTGCCTACATTAGTTTGAATAATTCCCCACACATTACAGACTGCTTATACAGTTCTTTCTCTTCTTCAGTGTTGCATAACTTGGAATATCGTCCTCCCCTACATAACACAGGAATTGTCTGCGAAAATTAATTCCTGCATTTAGTGAAGGCTCATCTGGGGGAGGACACTGATGCTCTTAAGTGTTTACAGAGGAAGTATGTTTAATTTCTTGTATAATTTAAGACATCTGAATAGTACCATCAGTTAGGCCATGACATGTTACAAGTTTCATTTTCTGCCCTTTGCTCTTAAACAGCTACTTGCCTAATTTTGGCAAACTACAAGATACGTGGTCTCCCTTTCAAAAGCAATAAACAATATATCAAATAAAGCACTAATGTCCTTCCTAACTTTTTTTTTCACTGCATCGTAATTACTGATCTAGAGTGATTACTTTATGCGGGAAATATTAAGAAGAAAATTGGTTTATTTTGGAAGGGAAAAAATTGTTTCCTGATACGGAAAAGAAGAATAATGACTTAAGGAATTACTTGCATTATTCCTTATTGTACTTTTTCCTATTCTAATCAAAGAGTATGGAATAGGGTCCTATGAAAGAAAAGTATATTTAAAAGCTCAGTTAGCTTAGATTATGTGACCTAACTCTTACTTCTTCCACTCTTTTCAGTATCCATTAAGACTTCGCCTCTCTTCACTAATCCTACACTCTTCTACAGCTTCAATTTCTACTTTCATATGACATATGCTTTTCTGTATTTTTTAGCGTCTTTCCAGATGCTCTAACTGCATGTTCCAATTGCAAAAATACAGCCCTTCAGCCATCTTCCAAGTTTTATTTGTCAAATAACATCTCTACATCTTTACAGTTCCAGCATTCACTCTACTGCATGTCCTTGTAAATGCTGCATCAATCCTAGTCACATACCTCATATCTTACATCTAAGCTTTTGACAAGTCTTACTGACACTTAATTACATCCCCAGACTTCCTTTACATTCCAGTCACATAATTTGTGCTTATTTCCTTCTTAAATTATAGCAATCCATTCTTCATGGCTACTCTGCTGGCCAAACATGCTTCTTAAATCCATTTGCCATTTGACTGCCTCCAGAATTTAGCCTTTTACCTCATGATTCATTCATACTACATCTCTTCTCAAATCCCCCTTCACTTGCTAGTCACCTTCAGACTACAATTTTCATTCCCTGGCTTTGCATGAACTTGCTCCCTCTGACTTTTTTATTTCCTAGGTCCTAAATAGTTATTCTCTTTTGTTCCACCTTTTCAACTTCCATACCTTTCATAGAATCAATAGTTGTGTACATGAACCATCCAGCACTCGTTTTGGACAGCCAACCATACAAAACATACTTTTTTTTTCATTCCCACATAGAATTTAAATTTTTCTCTCCCCTTACTCTAGTAAGTTTAAAAAACAAATCATGTAAAGAGTCAGAGCAGTCCTGGCAGGCATAATTACGCAGGGCTTTGAGAAAGCAATTAGTCTATTTGCAGTGGACATTTTCATGGCACTCCACATAAAGTAAAACTTTATTAACATTAACCTGCTGCTTAACTAATAATATGGACAAAAGAGGTTTTTACAAAGTATACAGTGCAACAGAAAAAAAAAAGGCATAATATGCCTATATACATCTGAGAGAGGAATCAAGAAAAAGGAAATTTTGTTTGTATGGACTCTCACCTATGCTGGGTCAAAATCCAACCAGGAGAAAACTACTGCGGATATTTTCAGTTGCAAAAGCATGACAGTAATTTTCATTGGTTTTTACTTACCTGATAAGACAACTTCAACTAGGTCTCCTTCTTGGATATCTGCAGCTGATTTCACCAACTGGAGAATGTTTTCAGAGGCAGGGTCATGGCGGAAGAGCAAGATTTTGTCATACATTCCGTAGAAACCACATTCAGGAAACTGCAATACAAACCCATCAGAATTTACTATGCTGTGAAATACATAACTGTACACCACAATTAATGTATAACGAAATTTTGAGGACAGACTGGACCACTTGTCAGACTAGTACCAAATAGGATATATATTTTTTAATGTATGAAAATATTTATCGTTATATTCTGAAAATGGTTTTTCCCTAAGCAAGAAAGCTCATTTGCCTTTCTCTTCCTCTGAGCAAGGCAGTATCCAATACAAAATGAGAGAGAAATAAGTGTATTCCTTAGCCACTGCTAATAACTTTTTCAAACATAAGCTCCTGAGCAAGATGATTTAATTAGACCCTCCTGGAGCAGATGTCCTATGGAGTGCCCTTCTAGTCTATATTACATTATTCCATGATTTTATGATCTCTTCCCAAACAATTGCCAAAAAGATGCCTTGAGGCCAAAACCAATATATGTCAGCTCCGTCTAAGATGCAATGCCTAAATGATAGCTCATTATGAAATACCTGTTTCTCGAGACTGAAACTACGAGGTACATAAAGCAATGCTTCCAAACTTAATCATAATCATTTACTTCACTGAAGAGAAGTTGTAGCTTTGAAATCAGATTAAATTCTGTTTAAACTACAACAGATTTTTAAGAACTCTGAGGTTATAAACTGGAGATTATTATCTAGGTAACTTGGGTTTTTTCCCTTTTTTTTTTTCTGCACAACAAAAATTACTGAAAGTTTTTTTCATGCTCCCAGCCTAAAGAACTAAGATTTTGTTCTGAAAACACAACCGAGAAACTCTTTTTCTGTTACAAAAGATTCTGTTCAGTTCTACATCAATGCACTACTCCATGTTTTATCATCATGCGGTGAAAAAACTACAATGATAACCATAGCTCAAGACATAAACTGGCATGTTTTGAGGTTATACTTTGCAGCAGTATAATTTCCAGAATGCAGAATTAAAGGAACCCAACAAAAAGTACTTTAAAACTTGGGTTTATATATATATATATATATATATATTCATTACTGATTACTGGAAGTTTTGGAATCTATCCAAGTATCCAAAAAAAGTTATGCCTTTTCTAAGTTTTGAAGCATGTACTGAAAAGAGAGAGAGAAAAAAATAGTCAGATCTCTGGTTTGAATGAAATACATCTAAATGTCTGAAGTTTTTTCTGTGTTCTTATTCCAGCTTATACAGTAAATACCAACACACTGCTAATTCTTGGTTGGGCGAACTACCTGCCTGAAAAAAACCAGTTAGTGACTTTAGTTCCTCAGACAGGTTTTATACTGAACAGAAAGAATTTCTGGTCTCTCAAAAACATAGGAATTACTCACAGAATATCTGCAAAGTCTGCCATAGTGCATATGTTTAAAGATGCACAAATCTGGTTCACATCCACTATCCACCACATTAAAAATTGACAGATCATTTATGTATATGATATGAGAGAGTCTGTTTCCTTGAGCACCTCTATCATCCACCAATTACAAACTGAAAGAGTTGGCAATCTATTGTCAAGCTTTGAGAAGGCTGGAACCAATACATGCACTTCTGAACATGCATTACAATCACATATATAAAAGAGAAACATATTTCTAAAACTTTCCTAGTAATCAGTTAACCATTCATATCATGTCACATTAACAATGAGATGCACTTTACCATGTTCATAAAGCTTAAAATGGCTTACTGTGTAATGTTTAACTCATATTTCCAAAACAGTTCTCACTGAAAATTGCCATCTCTACACGGACCAAAAACTTGCTCTCTAAAAATGTGGTCTGTTGCCTTTTAAAAATTTTATGCATGTTTTTTGTTATTAAGAGGGCAATGTGTTTTAAAATCATCTGGAAATCAAGCTCCAAGCAGCCGCTTCCTTTCCCTTCACCCACTCAAGTGAGAAAAGAGCCAAAAAGGCAGAGATTATGGGTTGAGATAACTAGAAAAACAGCTATGAAATAAGAAAAAAAAACCAGTAACAGCAACAATACTAATAATAACAGTGTTATTAGTGTGCTTACATGCAAAAAATGCTTACAGAAGTCTGACTGACCCAATGTTATTGTGGCCAGTGCCATGCGGCTTCCCAAGACAAAGGAGAAAATGGTGGACATCACCGCCGGCATTTTTTCCTGAGTCTGAGACAACACAAACCAAAGGTGGACAAACCCCCCAAGTTGGACTGTCCATGCCACACCACCTCCACCACTCTGCTCACTCCTTTGCTACTGCAGGAAACAAGGGACAAAATGGCAGTGGTCCTGCATCATGTTCCCCCTTTCTTCCACCCAAAGCCACATATCCCCAGCAATTATGTGGCTGGTATAGAACCTAGACACACCCACGCGGCTCCAGGCTCTGCCCCCCCATGGCAACTGTGAGAAAATTAACTCTGTCCTGGACGAAAGAGAGGTAAAGCCATTTCTTTCTATTTTCATATTCTCCTGTAAAGTAACAAAAGTTCTGTAAGAGACGTGCACTACCACATTCAAATCTTACAGAAGCAACATCAGGTGGAATAAAATAATCAAGACAGAAACTAAATTTTTGTTTATTTAAAGTAAAACTATCATATAGGCCCCACTTCTAATAGAGTTGTTAGCCAGCCAAAAGTCACATTTTGTAATGACATAACCAGTGAG
Organism: Manacus vitellinus; assembly: GCF_001715985.3. Classification (NCBI taxonomy): domain Eukaryota; kingdom Metazoa; phylum Chordata; class Aves; order Passeriformes; family Pipridae; genus Manacus; species Manacus vitellinus. The sequence goes on from NW_021940750.1 coordinate 15,186,411, forward strand.
GTAAATAAATGTTGACATATTTGGATAATTTTTTTTGCATCTTCACGTTACTCTACAGGTACATTTTCCTGCTAAATCAATAACATCCTCTATCATCTTAACTACAGAAAAAAGGACATAAGAGACTTCAAGTTCTAGTACAATTGAAATAAACTCCTAAATATAGTAACATCAGTAATTTCTGAGAAACAGTACATTTTCTCCCACAGTTCCAAGTGTGAAGAAATATTTCAAGTATCCCATACTTTAGATGCAGTAAATATTAAAACTGTATTAAGCCAAATAATGCCAAAGAACTTAATTATCAAGGCAGTATTTCATAAATTCTGTTAAACAATAAATTATCCAACCTATAGTCAAAAGCATTTCTCTAGGTCAAGAACAAACTAAATTATGGCTCAGATGTAAAATAGTTGCTTTAGCTTTCAAAGAAATTTGCTTTACATTAAGCATAAGTGGGAGAGAATCAAAGCTTTTGAAGGGAGATGTAACCTGAACTGCAATTACACTCTGCATGCACACTGGTTCTAATGTAGCCTAGGTAATAGCAGATGACACAGGCACTGACACCTGAGTGTCTAACAGAGTCATTCAATGCTTGACCCAGTAGCACTGAGCCGAACCTAAAAGCCTGTTGGAGCCACTCAGATGCCTGTGTCACCAGACTCCACGGCTGAACAAGCACTTCTTCCCTCACCCCAGTGCCACTGGCAGCGGTAGATTGACTCTTCTCTTAAACATTTTAAATTTAGAACATTCATGAGAAAGTAATCCTGGTGGAATTATAATTTTAATTCAAAAACTTCCTATCTTGCCACAGTATACAAACCTAATGGCATTCATAATAATTTCCTTCTACAGAAGCAAGGAAATACCACCCTTCAAAATGGGCACTGCTAATCCTTTTCAGACACTGCAAGATTTTTCTAATTTCACTGATTTCAGAGATACCACAGGCATTTTCCTCTAAACTCATTATGACTTAAATTGATTGCTCTCTCTCTGTATTCCCATTCCATTTGCTTTTTTCAAATCAAGTCCACTTCTACCTAAAAAAACTATTTGAGATACTACACATATTACATATGTGTGTATAAATATGTGTATCTTGAGGTATCATTTATTATATTCTGTAGAAAAAAGTAAATTCAATCACAACATTTTTTGATAAATTATATACAACAATTATTTTTTGTGTTTGAATTAGTTTTCCCCAGATAAACTACTTTCATGTCAAGAAAGCAATTTCAATGGTGCGATTATTCAAACATTATATAAAGACCAACTGTTGCAACGACAGAAATTCCCTCAGCTAAACTTATTCCTGCCAACAATAATGTTGATTTGCACAGACAAAAGTAAACAAAAAAAACAACCACGAAGCTTGGTACTACAACACTATAAATAGCATTCAGTTTTGCTAAACACAGGACAAAATAAGGAAACAATGGTATTGGAGTTAAGTTCCTCAATGCTAATAAAAGCCTTTTTTGCAATATAAGAGCTGCTTAAAGTGGAATTACTAGACTTAAATGGTCATTGTAGATGCCATAATGACGAAATGCAAATTTCTGTAAGAATCAGGAGTGTAAAACCGCTTATGTGGGGTTCAGAAACAGGATCTATTTCTGGGTGCTTAAGAAGTCATCAGTAGCCATTAAGACATCACAACTGTCCATAAACACCTTGTTTGCCTACTCCAAGTGTGAAGTAGAATGTATTACTCAAATGGCTTTCAGTGTGGTTCAACCTAAGGTGCAGTAGTTAAAAGGAGCCTCAGCACTAACTTTCCCTCAGCAGATATTAAAACAGAAGCAATCGTTGCAGTGTTTTTACCCTTAGCAACTGTGAACATCTCAAGAAAATCCACCAAAATATTTCACCAATAACTATACAGAAGCCAAATGATTATGCAAATTCTGGATTTTCATTAAAAAAGCCTCCAAGTGATACTATAAAAAACCTGCATACTCAAACTTCAATAATTAGAACCTCTAATTATAAGTATTCAGTATTTCATTTAATCCATTGCACCAGTCAATAATTTCAATGGCGTATGTCCCTCCACATGCAAACACAAGCTGAACTCTGTACATCCATTATCATACTGTCTTATTAACAGTTGTTCTCAAAACAAGGATCAAACTGACAAAAGGCAAGATTAGTCATATGTAAAACTCTATCCACTTACTGTGACAATCAAATGGTTTTATTATTACAGAACTTTAGAATACCTGATATAGCTAAATGCTAACATATTTCACAATTGAATTGTGAAGCTTTCAAAAATTAATAATAACAAACCATATACACAGTTATCTGAATGGAGAACCTATTCACTCTTCTTCTTTGCTGTGGTAAAACAAAATTTCAAATAGAAATTTACTTAAAGGAAAGGCGAGACTGTCTACAGTGAGACAACTCTCTCATCAGTTTGGTTTAATTATGTATTTGGAAGATCACCATAGTAAGTATCTCAAATGAAAAACAGATGAAAAATAAAATTTCTTCCACATGAAGAACTTTATCTGGAAGAACATACTCTAAACACTGATGATGGTTTCAGTGCAATTACTAATGTGAAAAAAGTCTGTAGATGTGATAATTTTGCAAAAATTCTTCTTTGAACTTAATAAAATCGTAATGTTTTTGTAACATACAGGTAGATAGATTCTCATTGTTAAGGGTGAAAAAGAAAAAAAAATAGTCCTCTTCCTGTTTTCGTCTTTTTGTATGTTACTACAATTTTGTACATCTCCTGTAAGGGTTACTTTCTCTTGCTTTATTCTAGGAAGTAATGACAGTTGTCTTTTTGATTTTTTCAGTCCCTGATCAAACATTAAATTGATCACTGTTTTTCTCTTCTAAATTAGTTACCTTTTTACAAGCCATCCACTTAGAGAAGTCCTTAGTGATTACCCTAACAGCAAATGCAACAAGAACCTTGATAAAACCTGGAAGTCTTTCACAGCACAAAGATAATGATCCAGCACACTAAAGTCTGCGGGATAAACAATGTCTTCACACAGCATATGGAGAAGCTGAGTCACACCGAATGTTTGTTGACTTAACTTGCTAAAACAAGTAACCTTGACCTAACCTAAACAAGATTGTTGAACTGGTCCTAATATGTGCATAAATAAATTAATTGTCTTACATTGATACAACTGGTTTAACATAAAGATATAAATGTACAGAATTTTTGAAACAATCATATTAACCAAACTTAAACATTCTTCTTTTATATTCTTAAAATAACAAAGCATTTTATTTTTAGAAGTCAGAATTTCCTTTGTCTGCAGAGGTCAGAATACAGAAAAATCATGAAACTGAAAAGCCAACTTGTGGCCAAGAGGACTGTCTAAATTTTCACCTAGCTGTGGCAGTCACTAATAACCCACTTGCTAAAACTCAAGAGATTTTTCAAAAGGCTCTATTTACCAAGCACAAAGATATCATGAAAATATTAGTCTTTCTTTTATGCATAAACAAAAATACCGTAAGACTCCATGGTTTTGTAGAAATACCAGCTATTATTCAAAGTTTCTTCACATATACACCACTACAGTCACTACAAACTAACACAAACACTGGAATTTAAATAGAAGTTTACACTATGGCTATCTGGAATATATGTAGCAACATCTCAGTAAGAACAGGAGGTGCAGCTTGCTCCAGTAGCAGTGGTATCTCCACCTTAATCTAGAACGTTTCATGCTGTGCTTAACACATCTCAGAAATAGTGGTTCCCTCTAGACATTTCCAGTAACGGCATTTGCACTTGCCAGGCAGACAAACAGCAAGGATAGGCAGGAGACTGCTATTTCTTTCCTTATTCTGTTTTCCCCAGGAAATCAGTCTTCAGTTATACAGGAAAGAAAAGGGTCAGAAAATATAAGAAGTAGTACTGATCAACTTGATACTACCTATGTTGAAGTACTACTCAAGACAGGCTCTGGTCAAGCCCATTTGTCACACATACAGAGAGACAGATTATGAACAAATATCTTGCACTGGGGAAAGGTAAAGGAGCAACTGAAGAAATCCTGATGGACTAGGAAGAGAGATGACCAGAGTAAGGAAAATACACTTAGAATAGGGGCAGATTTACATGGGTTAAAGTGGTAAATGGAAAGAGCAATATAGGTCTTTGCTTCCATTTTGCCTTTGCATTCCTAAAAAAATATTAAAAGTTTTGCTTCCAATCTAATTGCTAAGTGAAACAGACAAGTTACTAAGAATATACCCAATATGCTTGGGTTAGAAAATATTTAGTAGAGGCTTCATACTAGCCAGGAACCATTCTCTGGATCCATAGCTAAGTGGCACAAAAATGGCTCACTGCCACACAGCTGACCTCTTTCCTCAGATGCTGGGAGACAACATTCCCATTGCTTATTTTAAACAGTGCTAGGACCCAAACCACCTGGACATCATTTGAATGAATGTGATGTGCCACAGTTTGAAATGTATCAGGAAGCATGCAGTTAAACCACTGAAAAGTTTCTGTGATTTTGGGCCAGTGCTTGAGCCTGTATTCTCACTTAGGTTTATTCTACAGATATATTTTTAGAGGTAACTTCAGAGAATCATTGTCATTTGATACATTCCTAACATCCATTAAGTTTCTTAATGCTTTACTGTGGGCAGTGCCATTCCTTATTTACTTTCTTTTTACTTTTTTACTACAAGTCTTGATTAATTACATATTCTATAAAGCACTTGCTGCCTGCAAAATAGAAGTTAGTAAGCTGTTTCCAAGTGAGCCACCAGAAAGGAGCAAACTTCTTACTGACTTCTTTATGATGTAAACAATATTTTAGATAACAAATATTTTGTTATGTACAAATATTTTGCTAATTCTGTTTGCAGCAGTGATCTGCTGCAGAAGTAAGATTCCTTCATCTCTCTCAAACCAGGAACAGAGTACATTGCCCACACACACTGACTTGGACAACGAAGATCCACAAAGCAAAAAGTCAGGGTAGCTCCATCACAAAGTATCTGTGAAAAAGAAAAAACATGGCCACGGTGAGACACAGGAACATCGCTATTTTGGAGAGAGCCTGAACTCTAAACAACCTTTTCATCAGCCTTTTTCAATACAGATTGTTCCCTGTGGCTATTCAGGACAGGAGTTGCTTCCTTTGCATAGTGTCTTTAAACAAACAGGTTCTCTTGCTACTTAAGCTTCCTGCCACTGTATGTTGGCTTGCCTTCTCTCACTCAAATTGATTGCTGACAAAAATACTGAGTATACATCATATTACTCACGCTACTTCAACACAGACTTTAAAACCTCCCAGTTCAGGGCAAGCAGTCCTGAGTCTTCTCTCACTGCTCTTGAACAGAGTCTGGCAAGTGGTTGCTGGCTGAGGTCAACCCACCACAGCTCAATGCAATTAACCATAAGAAATTTTAAATAATAACACTTCTCTCTCAAACAAAGAGAACTTTAGCATAATTAGTGTAACTTTATTTGTACTACCACAAGACACCAATATAACTATCTCCGTCTCCATTAAAAAAATTGGATTTATTTTTCATTGAAACTTCTATGAAAGCATTTTATTCTCAATTACCACATGTGATGGATTACCAAAAATATGGTGATTATGTCTTGGAAGTTGATTCTCATTAATACCATACAAAGACTACCTTAATTTAAAACAGCCCTTGTCTCTTAAGTGTAATCCATCTTCTCCAAGAGTTATATCTTTTTCACTATTACTTCTTCAGCATTTTGTGAATATTCTATTATAGCTTCCAAAGCAATGAAGATGATGCAGCATCAAGAAGATGTAAAGAAAAAGTTCAATATCTCAGAAACTGAGAAAACACTGAAATAATTTTGTCACGTAAAAATTTTAAAAGTTAAGGTGCCGTGCAAATCAAAGCACACTTGTGCAGCTGACTGCTCTATGACGTAGATTAGAAGGTTAATTCAGTAGAAACATTTAGAAAAGTAATAATAATTAAACCACAACAATGAGACTCAAAAGATAAATTGGTCTTTGCATCCTGTTGTTGTTGGCAAAAACATTATTACATCTACCATATCTGCATATGCTGCATAACTTCCCAGAGAACTTTCACAAGCAGAAGCACTTAGGGAGAGCACTAACAGCTTCTGTCTTCTCAGTTGTTTCATGCTGAGAGTTTGGGAGCACTGCTCTAATAACGTCAATCCATTAATGCCACATTTCTCTAAGACAACAGGGGAACCTCAGCAGAAAGGTTCACACAGTTCCTGTACATGTTCTCTGTGCAGCCCAACATTGTCCACCCTGTGCAGAATTATGGAGCTTCCTATAAAACGTTTAGGAGAAGAACGTGACAAGTGCCAAATTGCTGACAGGCATCCATTTATGTAGCTAATTCACAAACAGATTGGATTTCTCTCCAAGGATGTTGAGAAATGGAGCAGAAAGTTTCATGCCCTTCAGCAAACAGGCAGAAAAAAGATGATGAATCACTAACAAAATCAAATCTTTCTCCTAGTTCCTTTAATCCAAAAAAAGTCTAAAGACCATAAGTGAAAAGTCTGTTGCTCACAAGCATTGACTGTTTCTGAAGCTGTAGTCTTACCAGTTCTATGCCATATATTACATCTGGGAAAACAGATTCCGAACTTCAGAAAGATGAAAAGAAACCAATTCTAGAGCCAATTCCATACATTATTTTATAAGTAGAAAAAAAAAAAACAAACCAACCAACAAAACAAACAAAGCCCAAGCCCCCATTTCTGCAAGAGTCTACCACCAGATGCTTTTCAGCTATCTCTGACCAAGCATTACATCAGTTCAGGACACTCAGTCACCAGTCACATCCATCACTCAATAGACTACACAGAGTGCACAACACATAAACTACTTACATACAGTCAAAGCTTCTGTGTATGATATAAGAGATTTAGACAGATCTAGTAAAGGTAAGAGATCTACAGATCACTCACACTTCTGTGTACCTCTATTCTACTTTCAAAATTGACTTAATTTCCTTCAAGATAGATGCCAGTCTACATAACTGCTTAAAGATATTTTTTTTTCACAGAAACAGAAAACAAAATAGCTCCTATCAAGAGTACCTGTTTTAAATAAAGAATTCCCAAGTATGTGGTTTCCTCCTGAAAAAGCAGAATTCACTCAAATTTTAAGTAAAGTATTAAGATATATTTTGAAAATTAATTACTCTTTCATCCACTCCCAACATCAATTCTATATTCCAGGAAATATACTAGGAGCCATTTGAAAAATACTTGGTAAGGGTTCTTACTGAATTTGACAGAAATGTAAATGTATAAGAAGCCCGTTGGTTCAGCTTTTAGTACTAATAATTAGTTTGCTCCTTGGTCAGTTGTCAATTTTACTTCCATTTATTAATAACTAGGATCCTTATTAATAAAGGACAAAGAGACAACACAAAGTAATAGGATTACTGTCACTCTAATCCTATAAGGAACATAATCTGGAGGGAATTATAGCAGAAGAAAAGGCTGAGGGTGCTCATGTGGGACACCAGTTTAGCATGAGCACACTAGAACCAGGTCTGTATTGGGTGTCAGATGACTAACTTTTAATAAGAACTCATAACATTATGTTACACACATTAATTCCAAATTCCAGGTGTGGCTTAGAAAGCCAAAATACTAAGAGGAAGCTGTCCAGAACAAAAGTAAAGAACATTAGGACAAAAATGTCTGTAAAACATTGTTTTATGTAAATTTAGCATTGCTTTGTAGCTCTGAGTAAGCCATGTCATGGGAAGTTTGGGAGTCATTGTCCACAACACCCAAAAGGATTTTCCTTGCCAAACACCTGTTTAGGGATAGGAAAACAGCATGATTTATTCTTTTTTAAAGACAACAAAAATGGCAGCTTTTATATAATAATACTAGAGATATATACACCTCTAGACAGAATCGCTCAGGAAGAGGCCATTTGGGTTCCAGGGCTTTCTACCTGAAAGTTTCAAACGTGGACTGTACAACTCTTCAAACACAGTTCTAATCATGAGACTAGGATCAGTAAAGAAATGGAAACCAGGCAAATGGGATCACAAGCAGATCACAATAAAGTTTTTGTCTCTGTTCTGGGCACTCACCAGAAACTGGAGATTTAAGAGATAAAAATCCCCTCCCCAAGCACTTTATCAGCAATACTGTTTCTTAACAGAAGTGCTTGTAGCTGCTGTGGTTCCATCTGCAACCAGTACTTCCTTTAATTACATGTATTCATTGCAGGAAAACCTGTCAGCACACAGAGGCATAAAGATTCAACATATGTCTAAGCCTTCTGTGAACCTAGAAACACTTTGACAAAACAAGGAAAATAATTTAAAGAGAAGCATGCAAATAATCCTTAAGGAGAATTATTTTTTTAACTGCTTTCAAAAAAATAAATGCATTAAACAGAGAAATTGCCAGGTTGCAAAAGGAGCTTTAAAGTGTGTATCTCATACATATAGAAATACAATGCTCAAAACAGAAATTTGATAGCAACAGATATAAATAGAAACTTAAGAGTTGTAGAAAACCACTCAGGAAAGCCCAAAGATATGTGGAAATGTCACTGTCAGCATTTTAAGGGACATTAAAAGTTTTGCTAGTACTTTAGGAACAAAAAGAATTTTAGCAATTCTACCACCTATAAATATTTATCAATCACTTTCCCCTTTTGGGAAAAGATATTATTGGGTATTATTAATTAAACTCTTTGCATTCTAACATCAGTTGATATGGATGTTGAAGAGGCCTCACTGAAACTGCACAGTCATATTGTCAAGTCCAAAAAACTCTAATGCGAAATTGAAATAGCTGAAAAGTCAATGGTTGGGTTCTGGAGTAATCAAGATGAGAAAAACTAATATGCTGCTCTTTATAAAGGGACACAGAGATGTAGACTTCTCACAGTAACAGAACAAATGAAAACATCAAGGACAGTACTACTATTTTACCTTGGCTTATGGAGAAACTAGATAACCTGGTAATGTAACAAGGAGACTGCACAAGTATAGCTTAACGGCAACGCAGATACAGACTTTGCAAAATATTACATCAGACACGTGGCAACATGGAATACAAGCTGCTCTGATGTAACAGGGACTCTATTCTGAAAAGCAACAACAAAATTTAGCTTATGTAGTGGGTAATTAGATGACCATGTATTCTTAATGAATTGGTTTTGCCATAAACTGGGCAGTATGAAAGAATATGGATTTACCACCTCTGCTTTTGGCACTGATGCAACCTCAACTGGAAGTCTACCCACATCTAGTATTTAAAATTCAAATTCAAAAATTTCTCCAGGCCACTGGAGAAAGGAATCAAGGAAGAATAATGGAATAATTAAGGAACTGAAAAACATGGCAGCAGAGGATTAAATTGTTTAATTTCTAAAGGCGAGCCAGGATGTGATTTGATCATTTTTGATAAGCATCAGTACTAGAAAGTGAAATCTCATTATCTATTGATTTATCTGCCTTGCAGACAAAGAAACTGCAAGTTCCAATTTCTGACAGCTGAGGCTATGTAGAATTAGATTACACAACAATTATTTTGCTGGCCCAACGTCTTTTTTTGCTTAATTTAAGTATCTAAAAATCTATGCATCTTACTGAAAAATCAATATGGTCATGCTATTTCGATATTATTAGATTTCTGTTTCTGAAAGAGGCACTCTATTTGAAAACGAGTTAATTCAGATGACTCCTATGGCTTTCTTATAAAAAATATTAGAACAAATTATGATAATGTCATAATCTGCAACACTCACTGTCAGGCTAAATTGGATAAAGCTAACAGCTTTATTGGGACTTTTCTCAGAGCATCTTTCTTTTTCAGACTCAGAACATCAAAAGAGGTATTTAATACATTAGGCATCTGATATTATCCTGACACTCATTTGGGCATTGACAAGACCTCTAATGTAACACTCAGTCTAGTTCTGTGTGTCCAAAGACAGTCTAATACCAGCACCAGAAAAAAATTTGCAGAATGCACTATAAAACGCAAAATTTAAAGAGCTAAGAGCTTAGGGGAAAGAAGACAGACCGAAGGAAATTTTGACAGTCTTTAGTTCTGCCTTTAGACAGGCAGTAAAGAGTATATATAAAGGGACTTAACGTTCAATATTAAGAATAAAGGATAGTTTAACACTGGCAATGACTTTTTAGGGAGCTTGTGGTATCTCCATCACTGGACATTCTGAGAACAGGTTAGACAGAGAAGAGTGCAGATACAGGTGATCCTGACTTAAAACATGAGGAAAGCCTTTTAAGTCTTTTCAAGTCTGTAATCTACAATTGCTTTCAGTTCAGAGTAGGAAAACTATATAAGGTACATTCCTACAGTTTAATGTTCCTTTCTGTGTCACATTCCTGTGACTTTCCTTTCTGATTATCTAAAATTCCAAGTGTAAGTTCAGCTGAATAAATACTTCCCCATTTTAAATCCTGAACTGTTGTGTAGAGCTCCTCTGCAACATTACATAGCTGTCACATTTCACAAGGGAAGTATTTGCATCTCAGTGTGGGTGAATACATGTCCACCCCCATCTAACTAGTACTGACAGATTATTTGACAGTTTAATTTCAGTCAGACCTATCTGCCTCAAGAATATTTTTAAACATCAAGACAAAAGTTGCCTTAGAGTTTAATGTGTCTGGGATGTGCATCTTAGAAATCTTATATCTAACACATGAAATGAACACAGTGTCAACCCCAAATTCCTGCATGGGTTTGATTGTTCAAATATCCACTCCCATACAGTCCTACTTAAGTATTTAAATTTCCCAGTAGAGAATTTCACACTCACTAAATTTCACCTCTCCTCCTACAATGGAAATTATATTTGACAGTATTATTCTCAGAGACAAGGAACTGGAACTTTTCTCATGGCTCTGCCCCTCTGACTTTGGATGTTAAATAGGTTCCTCCCTATTGTTTTTTATTGAGATTGAAGCTCTCCTGCTGCTAAAAAACCATAAATGCTTTTGTGAAAACATATTCACTTAACCACATCTCTGAATATTTAATTTCAAGTGTTGGCTCCTGCCTTCTTGCAAACCCTATTTTAAAAAAGTGGGCTTTTTTAATGCACTTTTCATTTATTGTGCAGTGCTACAATTTTCAGATGCAGAAAAGCGTTCCACAATTGATGCTGGAACTTTCAAGAAATTTTTTTCTTTTTTTAGTCATCATCCTAACAATCACTTAAACAAGGACACAAAATAAAGAAATAAGATTATTTTTCTACTACCTAAATTCAGAACTGTTAACTTACAAAGATGCAGAAAAGAAATTTACACAGAACAAAAAGGTGAATCAGTTCCTTGAAGCTACTGGTTCACAGGGTAATTTCATACAGAATACCATATTAAAAATATATTGCTTACAGCAAGGAAATGATGGCTTCCTGTCTTTTACTGAGAAATTGAAATCTCTGGCATTAACCACAATATTTGAAGAGCACTACAAGCAAAGTCAAAATTCTGTTCCTGCCAGGGGATAAGCAGCTGTCTCAAACTAAGAAAACTTTTTAGACCTTCATTTAGCATATAAAGAAACCCTTCCAAGTTCTAATAACAAACGAGTCATTGTAAAATAATCTCATTTGCTTGAAGTCTCAGCCATTTGGCACCCAGCCAGCTGGGGGTGAAAAGACAGACACTTAATACACAAAGATCCTAGCAACTACAAGTCTGCAGGGAGCAGGAGATTGTATTGCCAGCAGCTAAGTGAACAAGACCTCAGATATTAAAAGGGAATATACAAAACTCAGTTTTCATGGGCTGCCTTAGTCTTTTGGAATAGATCAGAAGCAGGAAGATGGGCAGTAATGTTCATAGTCAAAGAAACCTGTATGTGACGTAAGCTCCGTGACCATAAAAATGTGGAGTAAAAATGTCAGGAGACTAACTTCTGATGAAAGGAAAACAGAGGAACCAACACAGTCAGCTTCATTCATCACCATTTTAAAACCTAGTTATTCAGTTGAGTTGCTTGAATTTTCGTCTCCTAGTTGAGACAGTCACCTTTCCTAGCAAGACAAAAAAAAAAAAACAAGACTGAGTTTTGTTGTCTGAACTTTCAAATTCTCCCCCCATCCTCACTTCTTACACAGCAGAAGAAAAGATAAGCAAGCAAAGTGACAAGTGAAAAAAAAAATGAGTCACTTCTTTTTTTACTCAAAAATACTGGTGGTTAATCCATTTAGTTCTGATCACATGCATTTTTCTTGAGTATGGCAGCAAGCCATGAATTCTCAGTGCCCCCTACAAGGAATAGGGATGGCCTGTGGATTCTGACAATACACTAGAGTCCAAACCAGGCCAGAGCACCTGCAGCTGGGCACTTCTGGTCTACATTCTTTATGTTTGATACCCACCCGGCATTTTCCATGCCCAGTATTGAACATTCAAGGTGCTCCAAACACAAACATCTACTGTTACATGCTCATTACGCACATGCCACCTAACAGCCTTCATGCCACCCAGGTCCCAATATTTTTACCCTTTCTTCCTGCACTGCAGGGGGCACTGTTACCATAAAAACGTTTATCATATGGAAGCATAAATCTAAGTATTTTCCCACAGCATGTTCAACTGTTTTGATTCTCTACAAGTGGCAGTGTTCTTATTATGCATCACCAATATGCATTATTATGAAACCATGCATGGATGTGTTATTAAGGTTACGACAAACACATCCTTTCATTATATCAGATCCTCTGTAACTGCATACAGAAAATTTGGAGGTTTTGTCCCTGCAATGTTTACAAAAATACTTTAGAGATAATATTTGTCCTTCTTGAATGGCTTCACTTCTTTTCCTCACAGCAACAAGTACTTTTACTCAACTAATTACATATTATCAGCAGGTAATTTCACTTCAATTACTTCTTGCCTCTAAAGCCAGCAAGTGCGCAACTGTGTGAGAACAAAGCTATAAGCATTTCAAATAAGCCCTGATCTGACTGCAGTGATCCAGCATGCTATCTTGAACTGCCAACATGTATGGCTTCAAGAATAAGAAATGACATTTCAGAATCCTAAAGCAGTCACTGCAGAATGGGTTATATCACCTTTGATTCACTTTATGCAAGGTGCCATTAGAAGCATATGTTGGTCATCAATTGCTATGCTCCAAAAAGGTAAGTAAGCACTTGAAACTGGATATGATGCACTGACAGACCAGTTTGACTTTCTGGAATTTTCAGCAGGGTAAAATAACAACCAAGGCCATGATTTTTAAAAGCATCTGGTAATTGTTCTTTTGCATGCCAAGTTAAAATTGATTATTAGGAACTAGATTAATTTGGTTAACATTCATTCCTTTTTGCTGTGCTGACCATTTGTAACCCATACCACACTGAACCTACAATGTAATAAGAAAGCTAAAAAAAAGTCCGCTGAAAAGAATCATATATATGACTGTCCAATAAGTGGGTGCATGTAAACAAAGTTTCTGTTCTATATGGTCAATCATATTTTCCACACCAAATGATTCACCAGCATCATCATTTCTACCACTGTTAACTATGCACAGAGGAAAAAGATGTTTGTTTTATTATTCACAAATAAACTCAAACTAGTAAAATGAACAAAAATTAACAAGTAGCAAAAAGAAAGCTTGATGAAGTAAAAATAAAATGCCTGTATTATTATGTAGAGTCAAATCTGAATATAGACCAAATTATTACAGCCAGAAACAATTCGGCATGCACAGATGTGGAACCATGGGCAGGTGCATTTTCAAATTACATGCACATTTACATTGTGCTTCTTGGTTTCTAACCATTCTCCCCCTCCTCACCCACTGATCCCTCTTTGGGCCAATCTGATTAGAGACTGAAGATCATCTCAGCCCACAGCCACAAACTCAGTTGTTGCAAGTTCTGTTTACAGCCTACAAAAGTATGTGCAGATAATCTCCTACAAAAAGCAAAAAAAATCACCACTTGGAAAAAGTTACAGAGAAAGCCATAATAACTGATTATTTCCAATGATACAGCACAAAATACAGATATGTGCGGTTTCAAAGATAATTAAATAAGGAGTAGTCTAGAAATACTCTTTGCAACCATCTATTTTTATTTTCTTGTAAAGGGAAGAAGACAAAATGCTTAATGTTCTTTAGTGCAATGATAATATGTCTGTCATTCCTCATCATTACTCAAACTCATTCCAATTTGCAAACTTGCCTATATTTTGCTAAATCTCTCGTCTTAAACGAAGTCCAACTCCTTTTTTGTTCTAAAGATTTTGCAACCACATAAGTGGAGGAAAGTGACCACTTTGCAGTGGTTGCCTCGTAAAAAAAGGCTGGGCAAGGACAAATCACCCACAGCTTTGTCTGCCTACTGGCTATAACAACCAAAGAGTCCATGCCAACTTCCCCACATCACATCAGCCTCCTCCTCCTTTCCCCCTGAACTACAGCTGGCTTCGAGAGAAAAGCACTTGATTTCACCCAAAAGCCCACACAACCAAAACAATGGAATCATCCAATCCTGAATGGAACTGGTTGTATTTATGAAAAAGCTGAAGGGAAAAAAAAAAAAAGAACAAATGATCTGTGCTGTTAAGAGGAATTATTAAACAGAAAGAGAAGTCTTCACACTGGTATTTTAAAAAATAAAAAAAAAATAAAATAAAATCTGCCAATGATTACTTCTGCCAAGCTGGAAAAAAGTCCATCTTGTTAAAATGAAATATGCATAAATATACAGGAGTGACAAAAGACTATTTTTTTGCTTTGAGAGCACTATAATTTTACTTAAATGGTAGGTGTTCTTTCTAAACAGAATGGCATTTCAAAGAGACACCCAATCCTGTATTTCAAATGCAACAGTCATCTCTGAAACAGGGTCTTCAAAAAAATTTCAAAATAGCAAGAAGCAAATTATAAAAAAAAAGGCCTAGAGTGAAACCACCACACTTATCAACTCTACTTTGAATAAAAACAGAATCATGAGGAAACAAATGTACCTCTCCCTTCCCCCCTTCTACTTCCTCCAAAGTCTTTGGCTGCACAAAGATAAAAGAAGACACTAAACCACAGAGTCCCACGCCTGCCAACCGCAATGGCTAAATAACTTGCCATGTATCAGCACCATTGTACATGAATGTATTCCCTTGAGATCTGGAAATAAATAAAAATGTATATAGCAAAGTGGTCACTGAAATTAAATGAGAAAGTTTTAAAAAGCTTTTAACAATTAATTATTCTTTATTGAAAAAAGTGAGTTTATGTCTTCATACTATCATACAATGCATCTCTTTACAGTGGCTTGAGTAGGTCATCAGGTCAGATTGCTTTTTCCCTAATGATAAAAATAGCAAACTTGCTACATAGATTATTTTTACTAATTGATTCTAATTGTTTAACCTTCAATAACTATGGTTAGAGGAAGAAGAAAAAGGAGGGAATATGGAGGATAAATTTAAATAACAAGAACAGTAAGTCTGGTCAATGCCAGTAAATGAGTGTGATGAGAGGAGAACAGAGCACAAAATTCCTTGAACATTTATTTCAGAATTACAAGGAAGGAAGATCTTAGTCTCATACCCAGCAACTACTCCTCTCCTATCCCTAAGGAAGAGCAGAAACAAGCATTTTAGACTCTGTCTTCCAACCAGGGTTCTTTGCAAGGCCTGAGAGTGTAGATATTTATATCCACAATTACAGTATATCAAAGGTCACTGATAGCAGTTCAAATTCAAAGACTTCTTAGGTTGCTACTTTTATTTAGCAATTTCATTTATGTCATGCTTACTTTTTAAAAAATATTGTGATATCCTTCACACACTGCTATCTAGTATATGAGCTAATATATCTTTCCAGCACTAGGACACAAAAAAAACTTTGTTTGATTGATTTTTAATAGACTGATAAAATCCTAACACACCAGAACTGGCTAGGCAATGGTATCTTTTGTATAGTTTTTAGCAGCTACAAGATGTAGCAAATATCCTAGGAACAGGTCAGACATAAAAGTACAAGACAATCTAGTGGTGTTACAGACTGCTCAAAGGGAAATGAAATGACAGGCTAGAAAACAGGATAGACATGGACTAAATCTAAAGACTTCCAACATCTGTAGCCTGACTTCTGATCCAAACCACATAAAATTTTTATTTCTATCAATAAGATTTTTCAAGTTTTATAATTTTTACAATTTTTGAAATGCAGTGGAAAACTAGGCTTCACTAGATTCTTGTTGTCATCTCATATACTTCGGATGTGTTACCAGTACAATGTAGAGACATTGCCCTCTCTATCAGGCAAACAGAAGTTACGAAACACTGATTTAGGCTAGCAACTCAGAAAAGAGGAGCCTATCATGTCAAGTAACCTCTTCCAGCGTCTTTTAAACACACCATAAATTCCTTCAGAAACAACTTTTGTGTTCACAATTACTTACCAACTTGGACATCGACACTCCGCCTCATCATATCCGGCGGAAACACACTGTTAAATTGTTAAACAATGGCCTGCTGACCTCACATTCAACAGAAACTGAATCATAAAAGAATGTTTTGAAATAGATTTTGTAAGTCAATTAACAAAGATGATTTCCACTGAAATCAAAATATTTGTATTTATAGGAAAGCCGAGACAGAAACATCTAAGATATGCTATAAGAGGATACAAGGTCCGACGGTAATTTTGTTAACCTACACACTTTTACCATGAAGTACAGTGTATTGCATTTAATCTAAACAAACCACAGAAGCCAAGTACAAGAATGGAGGCGTGCCTCTACAAACAAAAATCTATACCTTTGATTCTAAGCACATTCAATAGAGAGGGATCATGCTCTAGGAAAAAGCACTGGTAAAACTTCAATGTGGGTATAATGCATAAACCCTACACTCCCTTGTCAATGAATAAATAAATAAATAAAATATCAAATAGATTGTTTGGAAAGAAGATAAAGATATTGTAATTAAGGAAATAGTGTATCTTATGAGATGAGACAAAGTTTTGTTTGGTTAATCTGTCTCAATGAACTTGAAAAAGAAAGTAATAGAACCTTACAGAGATATCAAGATCTAGAACAGAAGGAAAATAACAAGAAAAACCAAGATACGGCCAACAAAAGTGACTATCAGGTGACTACGAAGAGAATCAGGCTGCATACTTAAAAAGATGTGGATAGTTTTTCCAAGTAAAACCTCAGGGGCAGAAACCCAAATCTTCTTAAAGGTCAAGTTTGACAATTTCATTACAGAAGTTAAATGATACAAGTCACTGCAAAGCAGACAGTAACACAGGAGATCCTTTCCAGTCCTAGAATCCTATTTAAATGTAAAGGGGAAAAAAAAAAAACACACAAAAAACCCCCCACATCCACATTGCTACTAATCTTACCAAAATACTAAATTATTACTAATCTGTTAATCAGTTTTATCCTCTTAGAAGTAGGCATAAAGAATAAGCTGCTGAGGCAAGGTGAAATCTCTTGAACCAAGCCAACATAAAAGGTGAAATCTCCTAGAGATTTTCACAATGTTTTATACTAGCCTATCGTAAAGAAATAACGTAGAAAGCATTAACTGTTACTAATGTGCAAATACATTAATACATATGATAAATAATTCAAATAATGCACTTTTCCTCCAGAAAGTTCTTAAAGATTAATAGTAATATAAAACCAAACTCATTAATTCTACTTTCATCAGTCCAGAATTTTTTTCCTATTGACCTGGGAATTTTTGTAACCTTTTCCTATATAATATACCTATATGCATTGCATTATAGTAATATATATTTTATATATATATATATATATATATAATGATATTAATTCCCTCTGTTGTTCCACTACCGATATACTAAATGAAAATTTAGTTTAGATATTTTTATAACAAGCTACTTCTGTTAATAGTAAATGTTCAAGTGAGTTTTTTGTACACAGAAGATTTATTTCAGAGGTGCCATCTCACAGGTGCACTGGAATTCCAATCTAGACTGACTTATAAGTGCTGGCAAATGAGCTACTGGGAAAAGGAAGGGAAGAAAAATAAAGTAGTGATGCAGGAATTCAAATAATCCTTAGTGTTGTATAAGGAACTTGTCTTTCTCTTCCTTTACGGACACTGACAAACTTACGACCACTTCCTTTGCTAATATTTCTCTCTATCCACAGGTTTCAATGTTTTCACTGAAATCTGGATTAACATACTAAGAAAATTTCAGAGCAACCGTTCTCAACTGTACTTAGCTGTACAGCCACCAGTTATTTTAACCCCAATGAAGGGTTGGCATGATCTTTCCAAATCAATATTTTCCAAATACTGGTTAATGCAGGCACAAAAATGTTACCACTTCTTACCACAGAGTCAAAGACCACAGTTTTAAATGTTTTGTATCTTGTTTTTTTACATTTTATAATTAAACTATATAAATCTTCTCTCATACTTTAGAAAGCCTTCAGACACCTCTACAATAGAGGTGCTAGATACTTCACCAGGCTTAAGTGCTTCTTTCCAGCTTCATTGCTACCACTGACATCCATTCCTTCTGTGTTGTTTCAAATATTCAAATTGTCATTATCTCCTGCTTTAAGTTTTATTCTTTTCTAGTTTGAAAGTCATATGGTTTTTTCAATGGGTTAGATATTGCAATTTCCTATTCCTACATGCAATTACTACAAAAGTTTCTGCTTAGTGTTTCTTTCATTCTTCTGCATTCTTCATATGACATCTGCTTATACGATTGTAATAATTTTTATATTTATGTTTATTTTAATTGTATTTTAATAATCTGAAATTTTTTAACATACATTTATTTATTCTTTTAAAAATAATTTATTCTTATCTAATTATTTCATAACCTCATATCCTGCACCTCCAACAAGTCTGCTGACAACTCCCCCACATGATTATGTAGTCTAAAGAGACTCAAAGTAAGCTAATCTGAAGAAAATTCATCGGGACTAAGGGTTGATAGAGCTGCATGACTGCATTTAGTCATAAGTATCTGCCGAATCAGGTACTTGGAATGTGTACACATACTGCTTATTTTTTAAAAGGCTGTTTTCTATATTAACATCACCTTAGTAACTACCTTTTAAAGCAGACAAACCAAACTTACAGAAAGAGGCTACAGTAGCACTAACACATCCTGCATTTATACCACAATGAATGCAGACATAACAGTGCACAGAAACAAGAAGCAGCATTTTGTCACAACTTGAGGAACAATAAGAGGTATCAGTCCTCAGGGGGTTTACATTTCTTTTTGGGAATTCAATTAATACTTTGTTTTTTAAGCACCTTTTAAGCTGCAGTAGCATCTCATAACTTTTGATTATCCTCTGAATGAACAGTGTATTTATTTGCCTGCTAAATCCACTTGACACAATATCTAATCTCTTGTTGCCAGAAATTCCTTCCCGCAACAACTTCAATCTTGAAGAAAGCAAAAGGCAAAGCAATGTTGCATTTCAGTCTAAGAAACTGAAAATCAATATCCAATTTAAATTTCTAGAAAGTAAAATCACCCATTTCTCTTTTAAATGAATGTGATCTCTGGAACATCCCCGGTGGTTTAAGGAATATTCATTTTGCTTTGGCATTTGTGCATAGTTAGCATCATCAGGAAACTGGAAACCGTGGTTATACAAAGTCTTCCCTGTTCTTTCTCCTGCTCCTTGGAACAGGGTTACCACAGCAAAAAGTGAACATCTACCCAGCAACTAATGCCATCAGCGTATGTGTGCCATTGTAGAGTGGAGTCCACAGACGATCCATCCAATAACTTGAGTATCATCAGACACAAAGTGTTTTAGGAAAGGTAAAAACAATTTAATAAGAACTTTAGCTGAGTGACCACATGATTTTGCCCCACAGATTTTACTCCAACAGAAAACATTCTCAGCAGAGTATTTGCAGTAAATTTTAACATCACTCTCTTCAGCCCTCTCTAGTGGCTGACAAAAGTTTAAACATTGTTATACATACATATATGTATGCATTTACATCTGAATGTATGTTTGTATACACAAAATAAAAATAAACCTATGCTTAATATTTGTAAGCATGAAGGGTGGGATGAAAGAGATCACAGTGGCACAGGACTAATATTTTCCTTTGGTAAATTATTATAAACCAGAGCGAGATGCACTGTGTCACATGGACTGGCCCAGTCCAATCTACCTGAGACATCCAACCTGCCAAGACACCTGCATCTTTCTGGTTATGCCTATGCTTAGGTCTTACTTCACACAACAACATAAAAATTTACATTGAACAGAAATATAAATGTCAAGATGTCTGAGCTAGAAGGTTCAAACAAGTTGCCTTAAGAGCAGAAGGATGGAGCAGTAGCAGACTCCTGTCTGTGAGACAAGCTGCAACCTGCAGCTTAGGCTTGAGAAGAAGGAAAGGTAAGGGTCCTTTAGCCATAGGATACTGGAGGAAAGCACCAACTCCCCTTATTCTGTTTCTGCTGTGTGAAAGCACTTCCTGATGTCTCTTGCTTGGCACATCTTCGTAGCAAAGCCACAACTGGCACCTCAGCATCCCTTCCATTGTACAGATCACAGCTCTCACGCCACATCAGGGAAAAGAGAAAGGTAAAGTTCATGGGAAAGCACTTTTGTTATCTGGGCAGAATATTTTGCTGATGATCCATCCACCAGCTGCCTGAGAGACCACAATATCAGTTAACTCACATCTTGAGTCCTTTCTCACCTGTCCCACCCACCAAACCACATAAAGACTCACTGAAGCTATGCTTTCACACCACAATAAATACTTGGAGAGCTAGACCACCAGTATTTCATGTTATTACATCAAAGTAATTCTTTCAAATCTGAAGCCATACAAGAGGTCACATCCACAGCCTTCCATCATAACCTTCTATAATACACATAAGTTTCCCAGGGACTTATGCTGCTTGGCACTTATGAAAGGCATCTTCTAAAAGCATGGCTGAAATAAAACAAGAAAACACTAAGTCATGAGGGGGACCCCTTTAGAAGGTTACACTATTCAGGGTGCATTTGTTGTAGGCAGGGTCTTGTCCTTGCTTCATCTAGAGGTGCAGTTCTACCTACAGAACCCTATTATCCAGTTGCCTTCCTAATGCAACTAATTATAACAAGTAGTCTTAACAATGAGTGAGACAGGACAATGGCCTGCTCCATGGAACGCACCAACACAGAATCATTCAAGTTGGAACAGACCTTTGGAGCACATCTAGTCTAACCTGCTTCAAGCATGACGGTATTGACAAATCTTCAGAATTAAATGTTGAATTGCCTGATCCAAAACCAGTGCAGTAAAATTTTAAAATAAAAATCTATCATCTCTTTAACATTCATTTTATTAGCACAAGACAATGATATATTTGCATAATACTAGATTTCACTGTAAGTAGTTCCACTGTAACGCTTTTGTTTGCACTGGTAGCTAGGGAATGCATTTCTTACTCCTTTACTGTGTCAATGAAATAGATTATACACCTAAGCTGTAAAACAGATCTTCTCACAACTTAAGAAATAGCTTAGAAGAATAACTGCTTTCATACAAAGACAGGGTACACCTGAAGAATATACACTCAAAATCCCCATGAGCAATGCAGATGTCATTAAATGTCTTGTAAGGGTAGTATTGTGAGTTGAGAGGTTAAATACAGCTAACTTGAAAGTGTCAATACATGACACATTGTCTAGCTATATAAGAAAAAAAACCCAGATGTTTTTAAGGCACGTGGTCTGACATCTACTCCAAAAAATTATATATGTAACCTACAAACAATAAAACAAAACTAAACAAACAAAAAAAGACCAAACACAAAACTCAACTCTGTTTTCTCAGGGGCCCACGGTTTAAAATTTTTCCTCAATCTTAGTATCATAACAAAAATCTTATCTTGCATTCCTGCTCTAAAACTGATATGACAAATTCAAACTGCTAAAAGAAGCACTAATAAGGAACACTGTGTAAAATGTTAAGTAACTTGAAAAGTTTTAATAAATATTCATGTTGGACCATCCCCTGCCACAACAAAAAGAAAAAAACATAAATAAGCTTTCAGCATAAAACAATCATTAATTTCAAGTGGTACTTAATTAGTGAGTCTGGAACAAATTTACATAAATTCTCATTATAATATAAAGCACATTTATTTCCACCTTCTAAGTAAAGCTAACTGTGGGTAAATTAAGGGTTTGACCTTCCTATGTCAGCATGGTGGTTAATGCTTCATCTCCTGTTTTCCAAAGTTTCAGTTTTCTGACACTGTACTTTCTGCAACAACTCAGAATTCTATCAGTAAAATCAGGTATGTTTTGGCAAAAAAAAAAAAACTGCCAGTGAATTCAACATCTTTTATAGAAATAGTCATTACAATTCTACATATGTCATAGGCAAGCTGTGCCTCGCCTTCCATTTTCCAGACTGCTACTTCAGGCTACTTCCACCTTCCCCACCATTTTCTGTCTTAGTAGTCCATTACTGATTCATTAATAATTAGGCAGAGTTGCTCCTTGCAGATTTAGCATCATATGCTACATTGTAAGTTTACCAGAACAGCTCTAATCTCCATAGTTTATACCATGTGTCAAGTCACACCTGCCTCCCTGCCAGGATCGCCCAGGATCCACGGGACCATGCTACCACATGCCTTGATCAAGTAGTTGTTCTACCAAACAGTTTCTACACTATATTCCAAAGGCAATATAGACTATGAAACATATATAATAATGTTTTATTTCTTAGTTTCCCTAGGTTTAAATTTCAGTTATCTTCATTAAGTCATCCCATATTGTGAGTACCACTGGAATATTTCAGGAGGATATAAACTAATACTACAGGGTAGCACCTTTCCAAATGCAAGCATAGAGAAGGAGCACTAAAATCCAGAGCATGGCTCTTCCATCTTTGCTGATCCACATGGAGCAAATAACAAACAGCCGGAAATGTAACAAACTGCCTGTGATTTGACACATCATAGAAGTTGCCCTTACTTAAACTTCTCCATTGCAAAAAGGGGCACAACACTGCACTTGCTTCAGATGTCCTCAACTTTTTTGTCCCAATACATTATTTTACAAAAGACACTTCCATATGAAAGTACAAAGAGCTTATAGTACTAATTTTTATTTTGTAGTACATGTATCTTTAATAAACTCATTTATATGTGCAGGTGACTGAAATTAAAATTTCATCTTTAGTGAAGGTATCAGAAAACAGAAAAAAAGTAAAACAACCAAAAACCTCACAAAACTAAACATACCCAGAAGTAAAAAAAACAAAATAAAACAAAACCCCACACTACTAGTCTGATCTCCATGTTTCATAAAATTGTTTGGGGTTTCTCACTTGCTTCATTTTTATCTTCTTTGAGTGTTTCAACAATTACATCAAGAAAACAAAGCCTTAAATAAGGTCAAAGCTTTGAAGGAAAGGATGGTCACCATGAAAAATAGCAAGCCTCTGAAAGAGAATGGTAATTCAGCAATATGGTCTAGGCAGTTATTAGTATCAATGTACTGTAAGCTTTCAATGCTTGAGTGTCTAGTTTACTGTCTGTTCTTTGCCCTATAATAAACTGACTCAAAATTCTGTTGTTTGTTTCCTCATAAAATTTTCCATTTTTCATCTGGCACCAAGGACAGCTCAAAATATGATAAACTGTTTTGCCAGATTTTGTACACAAAATCCCATCTTCACTGACACAGGTTTATATCGACTTATTTTCACCTCCTGTACAGATATGCAGATTCTGCTATATATGTAAATGTATCTTGTGACAGTTTTACACTTTGGCAGATTGCAAATGCTGTCAGATTAGAGTTGGTGTCTTTAATAAAGTAAATAAATTACAGGGAATCACTACAGGAAGGGGCAGTGGGTAGGAATGCCCACATTAGTACTTCGTGCTGAAGCTCTCAGCAGCTGAACAGTCATGCCTAAAGGCTAGGTGTTGCTGCTCATCATATTAAAACTCTGGTTTACATAAAGCAGCAATATATTTGACACTTGCTTTTATCACTTTTTTAATCCCTGTACAAAGGTTCCAGTAGTTCCCCATAAGGTATATAAAACAGAAGTAAAAAAAACCAACACACAGTATAAAAAAACCCAAGCATGTAAGGGTAGGAAGTGGTACTAGATCACAAAAAAGCTATTTCTGGGCCTCAATCTTCTTTCTTTTAATACTAAACTCATTGTGAGCCCATAGCTGTAGTTCTGAGAATACCCTTGCAAACTGACAAATTTTGTATCATTACAGATTGTTGTTAAGAGTAAGACAGAAATATTTATAGCAACAGCGAGGAGACAAAGCAACCTCCTGTGACAGCCCCAAGCACTAAATCTTCAATGGGTTAAAGGCAATAAAAACACAGAGAGAAAAAACATATATGCGTGTGTGTATACATAAAAACACTAAACATATTGAGTGACAGCTTTCTACGTAATTTCAGGAAATGTAGCTAACAATTTCAAGTAGCTGGTTAAAGGTGGTGCTACAAACACCTTCCATGCAGTTATAATCAATACAAACTACCATTTACCTTCAGTAAACACTGAGGAAAACCCCTAAAACCCACTGGGAGTAAGCATAGCTGCAGACTTAGAATATGGACAGGTGGATAGGTGTATTCAGAGTTTCTTGCACTTTTTAATTCCAGGAATGGCTGTACTTACACACAGAAGGGCCTGAGGAAAGATCTGCATATAAACAACTTTGAACCAGCAATTATCCAAGATCACATTAGAACAAAAGAGTTGTGAGCATGTGCAGTATGGAAGAAATGGTGACAAGTCAGTACTCCCAAATGGTTTGCCTCCATGTCTCCTATCCCCTTCTACTTCTACGGGGTTTTTGGCTTTTGGTGTTTTTTTTCCACAACACCCACTATGGTTTGTTTCCCAGACAAAAATAAAACATTTATTTCCAGAGCTCTTCATTTATTTGCATGCTACCGTAACATTCCTTACCATCTTTTTCTCATCTTACTCGACTCTCTTCCTTTCTGCTTCTACTTCTCAGATTTCTTTCAGTTGCCCTCCCTGACCTAGATCCTATCACTTTACCTCACGTAAGTGTCTTTTGAGATCAATTTTCTTCTGTTCTCTACAAAAAAAAAACATTTCAGGGGGAAACACCAAGCTCCAGATGCAGGTAGGTCCTCATACTATCACTAGGCTCTTTAATTCCATCACCATCTCACTTCAGAGCCACAGCACCACCATAGCTTCCACAGACAACACGGCTTCCTGCATTTCCACTTTGCAGAACTAATCATTAGAAGGAAGCCTTCCTTATAGTGAGTTTGAAGATGTTTCAAGTCAGTCACTTAAATTCTTCTCACAGAAGAATTCTGTTTAACACAATAAAAGGATCTATGGAAATATTATGGTGTTGCAGAAACATTGTTCTACTGCTTGTATTATCCTCTTATCCAGCAACAGTTAAGACGTGAGCCAGAAAGGAGATCATCTATTAATCTATCCAAGGAGCACAATGAGAGTCACAAAACTCTCTGTAACGGAATATAATCATAAACAGTGCAGTTTTATACAGTTCCCCAAATAACAACATACTCCACTGAAACACAACAATACTCACAACAGGGACAGCCTACCCTAACATCCACCTTCTATTAACTGCAGTTCTTTTCTACATTACAAACATTTGGGTAACACTGTTCTCAAGCAAGAAACTGTAAAGTGTTGATTTTCAACTACAAAAGATCTAATTTAGTTTTAAAATATACAGTTTAATGTTCTGAGAAAAATCAAGTGGATATTATACCAAATATGGTATAATTTCTCCATATACCAAATGGAGAAATCTATATTTGGTCCTGACACTAATCTTGAAGAAGGAAAGGCAGATGTGACCTTATTTGTGAAAATAAGAACTTTCTAAGAACACATTAATTTTAATGCCAGTGTTCAAGCAGAGCTACAATTACTGCCAACATTACCACCAACATTAATTCATTCCAAGAGAATGACTGGACAGGAGGGAAAAACTGGGTGAAGACACACTTTAACAGCAGACTTCATCACTGTTTTAGCCAAATGTGATTGTCAATGAACTTAGAAACAAATTAGTTTTCACTTTATCCAGCTGTGTGAATTCTCAACTATTTTCACTCTTTCTGCAGTAGAATAAACCTTAGTTTTACAGAAAGAAAAATACATTTCACATCAGAATATTCAACAGCTATTCACCAGCACTTTCAGGGGGTTTAAGTCTGTGTTTTGGTGCTAGTGCTCCCCAACTCAAATAACAAATTTCAATTTTGTTACTACACTATCAGGTTTTCTACAGTTTAATTCCTCCTTGCTGACCACCATTAACTTCCAGGTTTTGGTTTTCCTTCTTTAAAAAAAAAAAAAAAAGAAAAAAGAAAAAAAGAAAAGAGAAAAAAAAACACATACCAAAAAGAAACCACAACCCACAACACAACTCTGTCTAAATCAGTGTAAAAATATCCTTAAAAACAGATATTAGAGTGAAAAACCATCTGTCAATTATGGCACAATAACAGTTTGTATTGATAACTGCAAATAACAGTTCTGCTTTTGGGTCATTTTTCACACATTTTGATGGCTTCTATCACACACACTGGCAAGCTTGAAAGTTGAAAGGTACGATAGCAAAGCTTTAGTGAAATGAGAGCCATCTTTCATACCGCAGTTTTAGGCCTACCAGAAACAATACTAAATGCTGATTTCCAGGAAGTTCATCTACTAGTCAGGAAACTGCAAGCATTTTTACTGAAGTCCTGCTAGTCTCAAACTCATTTTTATTGTACAAGAATCTTAAGTAATCATGAATATTATAGGAGAAATTTGGGGCTTTCTTCCCATCAGTAACTTCATTTGCAATCTAATTTCCTTAAGAGCTAATGAAGAAAGTGGAACGATACTGCCAAACATTTGCTAGCAAGAGGGTTGGCAAAACAGTTCTTAAGTTGAACATCACTAATTTTAACTACTTTAATGTTAAATGCATGTAGAAGTAAAAATAAATCATGGAATAGTTACCAGATTTTAGATTGTAAGTTTACTATTCATTTAGTAATAACATCGAGAAGCTTATTTAAATGAAAAATCCAATCCAATATTGGTGAAAAATCACATTTCAAAAGGTGACTCTTGCCAATAGCTATACTTTCTGAAAGAAAAAGGCCTATTTAGTTTGCATAGAATTTTTCTCTTTGCAGTGCAAAATCTGAAGTGTGTATATACTATAAAAAATAAGAAGCCAGAAAATTCTGAACTGGAAGCAAACCACATCTATAAACATAAAGAAACATACCACAGAATAAAGGACTACTTGTTTTCTTCACTCACACGTCACACCAATTTAGGGTCAGAATCAGTACTTATACAAAATGTCCATACTTGTAATCAGTTACTGTGAACCAGTGCTGAAAACCAGTTCAGTGAATCCAGTTCTTTGTGTATTCAAGGATCCCTTGACTCTGCACCTAGTAGTATCTAGCTCACAGATTATACTGACAGTCACTTTTCTTCCATCAGCACAGAAAATTACCTAGTTTTCTGGATGAAAGATTTGAATAAATAATGCATAGCTGTTTAAAGCAAACTATTCATTACATTCAAGATGAAGAGCTCAGTCAGCAGCAGATCAAATTTAGTAACTCCAACAACTAACACAGTTAGTTACTACCATCTTTATACCTCATGTCTATCAATGTGATCTAGTATCATTGACAGTCACCTGTCCAACTTAAATACCAGCAATATAGTTTGCCCTTTAATAAGAAAATATGATAATCTATAACAGCATTCCTTCTGTAATTTCCACTCCATTTTAGTGACTAATTTTAAAAATAATTAATGCTTCTTCTTCAGAAACTGCTTACATGTTGACAATCCTTCAGTAAACAAGTAAGAGTACAAATAAGATCATTCCAGTAAAAAAACTCAAAACTTACAAGATATTACAAAAAATTAGCCTTGAAAGGTAAAACTGAGGAAACATTTAGCCATGACAACAGGATTCAGTAAACTGTCTAGTTTGTGCTATTAGTTATACAGCTAGTATTTATACAGAGAGTATATGAAAACTGAACATCTGCACTATGAGCTACGCAGTAACTCAGGTTTTTGCTTTTTCTTCAAAAGCCCATTCATACCTGAGACTATTAAGCCCATTTTTCTCTATTACCAGTTTTATTACACAATTAGCATTGAGCAGGGCAACACCAAATGTCTGCCTGTTCACCAGGAGCAAAGAACCCAGAGCACACTGGGAGCAGCAATCAGAATGAGCACAGTTGGGAGTCAGCGCTCAAGGCACTTCAGTAGTTTAATCAGTCCACGAGTATTTTAAGTGAGTTATCTGCCACAAGAATAGTGGTATATTCCCAGCAGTGGTTACAGTGTAATTCTGAGCAAACAATAGAGAGCAAAAATGTTTTCATATTAGGCAATGTGAGGTAGGGAAAAAATAACAAAATTTTTTTTCTTTTTTTTTAAATACTCTTCAGATGGATATCCATGCTCCACTGACACTCCACTGCCTCCAATTCCTCTGCACACTTAACTCAGTGCTGGATGTGAAGATATAGCCTATATTAAGACATTTGGTTAATAGTTTGGCAATACAAATCTGATACATCTGTACCACCCTTTTCAATAACTGCAGCCGGACTGCTCAACAGGGAAGGTTAGCTTTCAGCATGCTGGTATTATGTAATCTTAATTTTGTAGTACATAACCTTAAATTTGGAAAAATGTCTTAACATTTTCTTTTTGTTTGGAGATTTTTTTTTTAATTTATATTTTGCAGTGTTCCAAACACTTGGGTGAAAATTCTCCAAACCAATACAGGCAAAAACATTAACAGTTAATTAACATTAACCATTTCACACTCATAGATAAGTACTCTACAGTACTTAAAGGGTGGGTACAATGAGGACAGAGACCTCCCTCTTCACAAAAAGCCATGTGGAGAAAACAAGGGCAACAGGTAAAAGCTGCACATGGAAAGGTTCCACCTCAGTATAAGTGCTCTCTGCAGTGAGAGCAATCAAACACTCCAATAACCTCCCCAGGTGCATGGGTAGAGTCCCCATCACTGGATGTTTTCAAGATGTGATTGGAGAGGGCGCTAGAAAAATCTCATCTAGGCTGCCTTTCCCATGAAAGGTTGAGCCAGATGATTTTTCAAGATTCCTTCCAACCTGGGCTGTTCTGTGATTCTATGCCATAAAAATATGTCAATCAGAAAAAAAAATAAAGGAAAATACACAAAATACTGTCAATACAGCTAATGATCAACCAGTAAAGATTTTGAAATAACATGATCAGTTAAATCAAATGAACAAATAAAGCAATTTTTCATGCTGTCTTTGTCACCAGAGAAGAATAAAATATAACAATGTTATTTCACTTTTTTGGATTTACATATACTGGTTGTTTTCTGCCTGCAAGTCTGCTCCGTAGCTGTCCTCCATCAATTTGGAATGTACTGGAATAATCATTTTCTGCAGGAACCCACTCGAAGTCTACTTGTATTCAGCAAGACTATAATAATAACACATGGAGATTCTTTTGACTACGTATCACGAAGAAGAGGTTCACTGAGATACAATTTTTATTACACCAAACTAAGTCAGAAAAGTAAACCATTACTGAATGGTCTGTCATTCCTGATTTAAAAAAATATTTTGTGACATACTCAACTGCAGTATATATAGCTCCTATAACTGAAAGTAAGATCTGTATCACTTTGGACTTCTAGCAACTCAGACATAAGCCATTAAAAAGCTGATCTGAGTTGGCTTTAATCTGTGCAGACAACTTAACTACAATTCTTTGCTGATTTCTGATTAAAATATCTGTGCAGTTTACTTGCTTGGAGGCAAATGACTTTCAGCAGAAA
Source organism: Manacus vitellinus (assembly GCF_001715985.3). Lineage (NCBI taxonomy): Eukaryota > Metazoa > Chordata > Aves > Passeriformes > Pipridae > Manacus > Manacus vitellinus. The sequence continues at coordinate 15,216,298 of NW_021940750.1, forward strand.
AGTCATTTAATTAAGTATTTCTTTAACCTAAATATTTGAAGAACCAGAGCTTCGAACTTTGCCTTATGGTAGCTAAATCAGTTAACCTAACAAGGCAGAGATCCAATAAGTAATGTTTGTTAGTAAGACAAACATTTTAACTCAATTATTGTAAATTAAAATAAACATATTTTATCATTAAATTTAAGGATTAAAAATTACATGTTACAAAGTATTCAATATAAAGATATCTTTATAAGAGTTACAATTACTTAATTAAAGCAAATTAAAAATACTAGCCCAACTGGCAGTGAAACAACCTATGTGCCAAAATTGTAAAATTTGTAGCATCTAAACAAACAGAAAGAAGTTCTACTTAAAATTTAACTATGTTCATTATTGTCCAAAATTTGCTAATCAGTCCTTGGTGATCACAACTTGTACTGCCGTCCTAGTGAAATAAACAAACAAAAAAGGCCTCTGACTTAGATACTCTTTGTTGTTGATGGAACTCACATAAAGGTTTTATTTATAGACACATACATATGTATATAAAATATTAATGAAGTAACAGTGTTACATGCAGACACTGCCTACTTTGTCTCTTTCACTGGTAAATACATTTTAAATGAGCTAATGGAGACAACACATTTGCAACTGCTGTTGCTTTTTCTTCAGCTTTTATTCACAATTCAAATCTTAAAATAGCTAATCTACAGCATTCTGGGGATAATCTATGGATACTTTACTTAGAGTGTATTGTTTGAGCATCTGGAAAGCTAAAAATCTACTAAATAGCCAGCCCCCTAAACATATGATTAGAGAATAAAAATCTATCTTAGTTGAAATGGCTTGAAACAGTATATATTGCAAACTGCACTTATTTCTGCTGAATATATATATTTTTTTTAAGTATTGATTTTATTTAGTCCTATTTGAAATCTGGTCTGGAAAAGGATATTCACCTCATCCAATCTACTTACTGAAGGTTTAAATTATTCCAGTTAAAAAATTATATAGGAAATGTGACTTTTAAATATTAATTTAATTCCAAGAGATTGTATGGTAACAGTCTGCCTTGGTAATGTCTTTGCGCAACAAGGCATTTGATGGGCACCAAAATATTAATTTCCAGACATCAGCCTACAGTCAAGGTTCAAATAGTTATTATTACAATAATAACAGTGCTTAAAATGACACATTATGGATAGATTGTTTTAAGGTTGTTGAACTTTTTAAAGAAAAAATGTATAATTAATGTTTTATTCATTTGAAACAACAATTTTACTGAAACTGCTATGAAAAATTGGGTTCACACTGAAATACAGCTGAAGAGAAAAATCTCTTCATAGAGTACATAATGAAAACAAGATATACATTTTATTTAATTTTTTCTTACTGGCACAGCTTCATGAGATGCATATCTCATTTATATGAGGACATTTGGATGACAATTATAATATTTGACTGTGAAATGTAATGACTAAGCTCTAAACTGCATGAATTTACAGACATAATTATTCATCATGTACCATACAGTATAAGACAATTAAGTCAGAAGACATATTAATCAAGTTTAAATACAATGATAGTGTGGTACAAACAACATCCAGCAAATTAAACTGTTCTGTTACCTAATATTATTGAAAAAATTCTCAAAATATTGAAAAGAGTTCCTACTCATTTGATAGGACTCAGTCACACCACTACCAAGAGCCTGGGAGGGTGACTACATTAGATGTCACACAGGCCATTGGGGCAAATCCTGAGGTACTGTAAATTGCATTTTTCTGAAACTTACTTCCCCCCATCACTATGCAGAAGAGTCTAGATTATTTTAGGTCTTCCTCTTGAGTATCCTCCCAACTCTACAGCTGACTTAATTACAGTGCTACCAAGACAGCAAACCTGTTAATTGTACCACCATATTTATGTATTTCAGCTAACTCTAACATGGCATTACAGTATTATATCTCTGCAGACATGGAAGGAATTAACTTCACTCTAAGCAAAAAATTCAGTTAGCCTTGGAAGAGAAGCTATAGTTCTGAAAGTCTTAGTAACACCTTTTTAGTTTTTCCTATGTTTTTTAATTCTAAAACAGTGCTTCCTGGCTTTCATCATACTAACTCAATTTTACAGCAGACAAAAGCACTGAAGTCCTTAACCATCGAATAATAATGGAATGTAAAGAGGCTACCTCTATTTATCATGTGTACAAAAACATTTTTGAAGAACATATACAAAATATTGAAAGACCTGCTGACCAACTTGCTGACTGAATTCTAGTTTGACTGTTTCCAGGGGTAAAAGGCAGAAGGATCAACCAACCCAAAACACAAATCTCTTAAATTATACTTAAATTAGACTTCAGCAATAGCTGCTTCTAGTCCCTATGGAGACGAGGTCCCTGAAACAGACACAATTTTCAGACTGACCTGTAGTATAATTTTATGAAGCAATGTTGGCAGTTTACCTCATTTCTTTTTAAACGTACAAATATCTTCATGATTAAGGAATCTTCTAAGAAGCTGTGAAATTAGCATTATTTAGTTTCCCTTGAAAACAGAACTGATATGAACTAAAATTTAAGTAATTTTCCTGATAGGCACCCTAATGAATTGTATTCCTTTAACAATTATTAAATATTTTAAAATACCTATTTCCACACATAAACTTTTCCCTCATAGCACTATTTTTTTTCTACATACTTTATTAATCAGCTATTTTTATTCTGAATAGAAATATATTTTTTAAATAGTTAAGTACTACTGCTATTACCAGTAACATTCCTGTAAGCTTTGCTCACTGATCTCAAAGTACACAGTTGTAGAAAGATTGAAATATATTCGACTTTCTAAATATGAAAATATAGAGGCACTTAAGTGAAAGTGTCAAAGAGTAAAATTTTCACAACAGAGACAAAATATTAAAAGCAATAGTAACTTAACGTCAGCACTTTCATACCACATTTCACACCACAGTCCATAAGTAAGGTCAGTTCTATCTACAGCAGTATGTCAAAACACAGAGATCAAAGACTCAGGGATGAATGGCTTATTTTTTAGAATTTTTACAGATTTTAGACACACTTCTGAACACATTAGCCAGACACATACAAAAAAAGTGTACGTATATTCCCTTCTTCAATTAAGTGCAATCTTTAGAAGACAGTCGAGGAAATTTCCTAAGCAGTTTCCTAAAGCACAGTATATTTAACAAACAAGAAGAGAGAAAAAAAATTGGAAACAAAAACATTTTTTTAGAAGATTCAGTATAAGATAGTATATGTTTTGATCCCAGTAATGTGCGACAGCAAAAAAAAAAAATACAGTAACTGCATACTATAATGCCTTGTTACACAGCCAAACTTCTTAAGAACAATTATTTTTCAAGGAAGCAGTGATTCAAAGTCGAAAGGTCATCATATGACACGAATTCCACATTAAATACACAAAGAATGTAATCTACACAATGAAAAAACAAATACCGCTCTATCATTAGATAAAGTCTTTTTTTTTAAAAGCGGTGTTTCAATAGGGGTTTGTATTTCACAATAATGAAAATTCATATGCTCTATTTCTATTTCCACTTAATGTTTTTCACATACATAGCAATTAGTTAAACAGCTGAAAACCAAAAAAACTTGCCAGATTGTCTTTTTCAGCTGTAGATCCATATTTGTGGATCTGAGAAGACAGATGCAATGAGTATCAATGATCTTTTTGGGAGGTGAGGTCAAAGAAAAACACATAAAAATCTTGATAGCCTGCCCAGTGCCACTTAAGAGTGTACAGTCATCCTACCACCTTGTGAGCAGCACACATCCTCACTGCCTTTCAGAAGGCAAATCCCAACACTACAGCAAAGTAGACATTCCCTTTATTTCCTCATCTGAAACAGCTGTAATTGTCCAAGTCACTCTTTTTGTGATAGCAGATCAAGTTGAAAAAATGATGTAAACTTGAAATACTTCAGGATATAAAAAATTCTGCAGATTATTGTTCCATCCTGAAACTTTTCTTCCTGAACAATTCAATCTCTATTCTTTACCTATACTAATAAACATAATTTTAAAGCAAGCATGTTTGCTACTGTGTATGTTCAGGTGTATCTGTTTCTTCATCTTCTGAATTACAATGGCTCAGAGATGCATAATGAAACTCCAAAATTTAAAGAAACATTTCATTCAACATACATTACAAAGTGAAAGTAAGAACAAATCTCTGGAAAAAAAAGGCATTAAAATATCAAATTGGAAACTGTTGTATGACAGACACTCCCAGTTAGCCAAAAATGCAAAGAGGCTTCTCATATTCTGTTCAGAAGCAACAATTACAGTAAATATACAGGAGGTTTTTATATACATTATCTCAGCGAGGTGTCCCAAGTACTAAGTTTTTCAGGCTTCCCGGAAAAAATCTGAAAAATCTAGTATTCTTGCAATATTCAATTCAGGCCGAAAAAAACCAAGCCATAATGAAATTTGATTGATGGATAAACAAATGATAGGTGTTTGCATTATGGCTTAAACAACATGTTCTACTTTGCAATTGAGATAAACTAAAAATACACAGTTACAGCATCAAGTATGACTGAGAATTTAACCATACTTCTTTAACTGTTCACACTCCAGGTAGGCCATACTAAATCAACCTAAGAAGACTTGAAGTAAGCAGTATCTAATCCTAAGATACATATGATTATCTTCTTACCCTACCAGTAGCATCCATCACGGAACAGAGGATGACTGCATTTTTTCCCACATTAAAACTGTACATGTGACTGTTGAGTATCCGCAAGGAATTCTTGAAACAGGGTGCAAGGCACAGTTGTGACACACCAGACCAACTGATTGGGCTGCATTCACCACTCACTTTATTAAGGCCCATAGTTCTAAAACCTTCTGGTGTATTCCCAGAACACAGTGCAAAATACTCAAGATGGCTGCAAGATATGAGAAAACTATCCCTGATGAGAGAACAAGATTTACACACACAGCTCTCAGCACGTTCCACCTGACAAGTATTGAAAACCTTTTGCCTCTAACTGGAAATACTACTCTAGCAAGAAATGCCTCAGGTTCCTTACACAGAGAGCATGCAAGACTTACAGAAAATTTCTAAGTTCTTTTTATAGAGATCATATAGGGATCTTCTGGAATTTATACCATGAAAGTGTAGAAGCAGAAATATCAACAGGATCAAAAACACATTAGATAAATAAAACACAGGTCCAAAACTGATCCAGAAATAAGAATGGATATGCCCTCTAAAACAACTAATAAGTGATAGGGACTTCAGGGGCAGCATGGGAAATAAGGTCCTAAGAGGGGCCAGATGTGAGATGCCTCTTTAATGAGCTTCTCCTAACTACTACTGCTGGAGACTGCCATACTTGGTTAGACAAACAGCTAGTCTGATTCATGAGATTTTTGATGTGCTGAAGTCCTTATGTCCAAGAGGCAAACTGGTGAGGTATGAAAACCAGAAGAAAAACCAAAGATTTTATAAGATTTAAAAAACCAAAACAAACCTTTTAATTTTTCAACACCAGAGCTATAAATGTGATAGTCATTTCAATCCATTTCCTACATTCCTCCCTTAATCAAAAACAAGTGAAGGCAACTGAGGAGAAAGGAAACAATTTCTCTTGCAGATGCTCTAAGTAGAAGGACATTTTATGTCCTTCATGAAGCAGGCAATTTTTTTAAACCTCCTTCCTAGTAGAGAAAGTACTTGCCTCAGGGCATCCAAATAAAAGAAACTTCCAAATCCTTCACAGACTTGCAGAAGGGACAGACAATACATGTCGTTGCTCAGAAAAAGTAAAGTTAATTGCACCATGTAATTCCAGGTCACTGGAATGGAAGAGTGATGGATGGACTTGATGTAAGATTATGAGGTTGAATTCAATTTACTACGCTGCTTGTTAACATTAGTTGCCATATACTGGGAGCAAATTATATATAAAATACATTCATTTAAGATACTAGTACTCTTAAACCAAACACATACAATATACTTTTTAATTAGAGGATTTAAGTATGAATTAGAATAGTTTCTGAATACGAATCTGATTAAGGTATGAAGAGTATACTTCATAAGAACCGTATGACACAATCGCGAAGTCTTTATCCTGGCACTGACTTTCTTCTGCTATACTGTTCAACAAATGACCCAGAAAATCAGGAACAGACAGTTTGATCACCTGAACTACTTACCCAAAACCAGTATGGCAAAATTATTTAATTATAGCACTATCTCCAAATTTTTCTAAATATGAAGGGTTCACAGATATTTTCTAAACATATTTCATCACTGAATGTGATTAAAAGGTCAACTGGCAAAATTGTAAGAAGGGTTTAAGGTTTTCAAATCTAATGATAAAGCACATGGACATCGGTACAAATAACTTCCATTCCCTTCATATGTTTTTGAACCAGCATATGATATATCTGAACATAAAAAGATTTTTAAGTTTGTAAAGCCAGACATTCTAAAATTTAAAGCACCAAAATTAAGGTTGCCTATGAAAACTCCATCTGCTTTGTAGGACCATAATACTGAGTCATTACACTTATAATTATACTACTTGTGACTACTTGTGACATCTCCATCACCTTTGTGCCTGGGACTGAATGGTTTGTTTTGTCCGTGCTGCTTAGATACAGTACGGAGCAACTTATTTCAAGACGCTGATCATCTTTTTCAAATAACATTTAAATACATTTTCTCAATTACTTTTGTATGCTATAGAATATGAATATTTCAAAAAATATTTTTGTGGTAACAGTAGTACAAAATGAGAAATATGATTATATCTTTCAGGAACTTAGTAAAAGGAAGAGTAAACAGGAAGTAGCTGTCTAAGCCCAGTCTGATCTTTCATGTTTGTTTGTCTTCCAAAGTACTTCTCATTATATGTGGCAAATGCAAACCCAGAAATTAAGGTGGCACATCCTCTGTGTCAGAAAGTGAATGGTAAGAGAAAATGCTCTTCACAGTACTCCAAGTTAAAGTGATGAAGGGCGATGGAGGATAATCCTGAAGATAAAGCCACAACAGTTACCTCCCTTTTGCTCCTTCGCTATGCCAAAAATAAGTCTCTATTTTTTACATGGTACTTTAATTCATTCAAAATGAAGTACTACCTAAAGTAGCAGCTGCAGCCTCCGACACTTCTGCAAGCCAGATCTCATGAACTGAGTACAGAGAAAGCAACAGTGCGATATTAGTGAAGTTACTTGGCTTGCTCCACAAAGGAATTTAGCAGCAGGTATGGGGATGAATACAATCCCACAAAATGGCATCCAGTTTTATAAACTACACCATTATCTCTTCTCTTTTTCCAGTTTTTTCCCTGCCTTGCTCACCACATACACTTCAAAATTTGCAACAAATCAGCCTGGAGAAGAGAAGATTACATGGAGACATCATAGCACCCTTTCAGTATCCAAAGGGGACCTACCAGGAAAGCTGGAAAAGGACTCTTTGTCAGGAACTGTAGTGATAGGACAAGGAGTAAGGGATACAAATTCAAAAAGGGGAGATTTAGGTCAGATATTAGGATGAAATTCTACACCGTGAGAGTGGTGAGATACTGGAACATGTTCCCGGGGACACTGTGGATGCCCCGCCCCTGGTGGTGTTCAAAGCCAGGTTGGATAAGTCCTTGAGCAACCTGGTCTAGTGGGGGGGGGGGGTTTGGGACTAGATGATTTTTAAGGTCATTCCAACCCCTTAACATTCTACGATTCTATATTCTCATGTTGGCAACAGCCTCCTTCACTATTCATTCCCAGTTCAACCCCAGAGCCACAAAATGTTTTATCTGTAAAAAGTAGTTTACACACATCTGTATTCCTCTATGTGTGTTCTAAGTTTTAGTTTAGTTTAGGACCTCGGTACATGATACAGCTCTTATTCTGGAGACATTTTTGCTCATCTTCTGTTCATTAGAAAAAAAAGATATTGCAACTGCTTTCTTTACCAGTGAAACACCTGGCATAGACCTCTTGCATAGATCTACTAGATCTTCTCTACTTCAAGGTAGTTGTGCAGTGAACTGGACAAAAATTACTTCCTGCCCTACTATTGCAAATAAATTAGGACACAGCATGTAAGGGGTTCCAGATACAGAGGTTGCATAGAGAACCAGACATTAACAGTTTTACAGCTCTGTACTAATAGTTTTCTACTTTTTCAAAGGTCAATCTCAGCTTGAACACTTTACAGAGAATCTTGTTCTCAGGTTAAAACAAAAATTAAATTGATATTTTTATTAAAATTTTTTAAAAATGGTTACACTTCTCCATGAATTATTTCAGTCAGTAAACTCTACTATGTTCTTGTCCACTAGCTTTTACAAAAAAATCCTAGTCACTAATCAGATGCTGGGGAGAGGCTCTGAAAATTTGTTTCTTTCACTGGTTGTCTCTTGCAGGTACACCAGCACATGCACTGGCATGTTAATTGTGCCTCCTAAAACTGACCATCTAAGTATTTCTAGGGCTCTGAAAGAATTGTTGGGCTTGCATGAAAAGAATCCTAAAGGTAAAAGAAGAAAAAAAACCCCAGGTTCCCCAGGAAACAGATTCCTTTTGTAGATACACAATCTCAAGTGCCCTCAAGTGCTGCCTGACATTCAGGGAGCTATGCAAGAAGCATGCATGTGCAAAGAGTTGATGGAAAAACAAACACAGAACAACCTAAAGCTGTAAGTGTATGGCAAATTAAAAAGTTCACAGACAACTATTTCTCCAGCCTTGGAGATCAGACTTAAATGACTACTTCCATCCAGGCTCAAGTATTTATTTTATTGTTGCTTAACTTACTTCAAGGAATGCAGAAGACTATCCTCATACTGACGGAAACGTAGAAAATCTGTGGCAGTTACAGAGAGCACTAAGGATATTACCATGTTTATAATCAGTAAAAGACCTGCTTGGGAAATAATTATGTTCTTAAGATGTAAAGTCAAACCACAGTAAAGTTTTATAGCTTCAAACTCTAACCAAGAAAAATGCGCAGCATTTTTTTAAGTCAGTTTAAATCAAATTTGTTTTCCTTGGAAAAATGCAGTAAAGATTAAAATGCTACATTCGTGCCAAACTAAAATTGTGTATAGCATTTCCTTGTATCTTTTTTAGCATACTATTTCTGAGTTTAATTATACCTTATACATTGCATGAAACTTAATATTTATACTTGTCTGTGGGAGTAAATTACATCCTCTTAACAAAAAGAGTTGTAAATAAAAATGTAACTGATACTCTTCCATTATGCTCCTCAGCTCAAGTTGCAAAGGTTTCTTGAGATAAACTAATCTGATAATTTAAATCTTTAATTCTGTTGCTGAATTCTTCTTCTACAGTCTCTTCTTCATAAAGACAAACCAAAATGCTCCAGGATGCTACATCAAAGCTAGACCTTTATTTTTGAAGTTTCTGTAGTTTAAAAAAATTGTTCTTGCTTTCACTTATAAAAATAAATACTCCCAAAATACAAATTCATTCCCAGTTATTTTTTCTCATCATGCTCCCTAATTTTTAAATTAAGTTACCTATCTCAATTGCATTGGGCATTGCTTACTCAATTGATTTCCCATCTCATGACAACACAGCTTCTGCTTCATGATTACACTAAGAAGGTCATGCAAATTGTAATTCCTTTTTTAATTGGAGAGAGGGAAAAAATGGGTGCAATCAGAAATGATTAGATTAGAACCGTAGTTCAGATTCCCTCCATATTTCACGAGACAAAGACCAATGAAATTAGGTTTAGTGTATGATGAGCAAAAGCACACCCCTTCAGCTGCAGCTCTTTTTCACAGGCATTCATGCATACTAATATCATAAAAACAAAACGCTTGAGTTGAAGATAACTTCAGAGTATCTGGTTTTTGCTCGAAGAATTTACTGTTATAAGTGCAAATAATGTGACAAAGAGTTTTAAATTTACATTTTACTGCTATATCCTAAGGTGTCCAATATATATGAAACATGAACCAATTTATCCTATTAAAGCATGGTACTTTTCTGCACATTTTTAGACACGTCAATCTGTTTAGATCAGAAAATTCTGGAAAATCATTCCAGCTTGTTGCTTTCAAACAAAAGGACTTTGCACTTTTAACGAGCAACCTCACAAATACAAAAAATTAATTCTTAGTTTTCAACTGAAAGACAGCATGTATTATTATATGCAACATATCTATGCCTGTTAGTTTACTACAAAGCCTAATCTAAGAAGCCTTCTCAATCTCGCAGGCGTCCTAAATATTTTAGCAAAACTCATGGCTGCACTTTTCTGACTCTTGTCCAATAGGAAAAAGGAGACCACTTAGAAACACTGAAAGAGACATTTGATAATTTTAGGATGTAGATGCCAAGCTGTCTGAGTAAGCACTGTTCAACAATCATCCTGTTCACCTAATAGCTCCTACAGAGAATATTATTGGTGGATTAAAAGTCGTCACTCAAATGTCTTCATGTAGCCCTGAAACTGACAGGTTCATAAAATTGATTTTCACTTTTTTGATTTTTTGGAGGAAGGATCACCTTTTAATTTTCATATATATGTATGGATATCTGTTGATAAGTCCCAATTACACTCGGTTTATTTTAAAAAGACCTCTAAAGCATTTGCACAAAGTATCATTGAAAAAGTATGCAAATATAGCATATTTTCACATTTCATTAATATGCCAGAACTTAGTAAAAAAACTGTGTAAGGTACAGGCATTCTTCAGGAAAAATACTAGACAATCTACTGTTTCAGATGATTCGTAACTTCAATCAAATCTGTAACATAAAACCAAGTAATGGAAACTCATGTGGATAAACACAAAATTCATTTTCTTTTCTTAAATCCTTCAGGCTTTTTTCTTGGTCAACTACAGTCAAAATAGAGATTTTTTTAATTTTTCTTAAAAAAAGAGAGTCAGTATGGCCATCTTGACACTTTAAAAAATTGTAACATATATTAAGTAGGTAAAATAATGCAAGAAAAACTACTCATTTATTTCCTACCTGTAGAAAGCTGGTGCTTCTGGTAAGAAAGGAAAATATACATATAATTTTCAAATCTTGAAGGAGGAACAAAAAAAGTAGAAAATGAGAAAATTTTGCTTGGAAAGTCATGGTGCTACACAGCTTTATAAACAATTTGAAATTCAATATTTGAATTTGAAGACATTTTTGAACACTCTAATACCACTACATCCAAGATAACTCCAGATTTATGAGTCACATTTGATTCACTTGTAGCAGTAAGTTTTAAAAATGGGTTGAAAAATAAATTGAGAAGCTGTAGGAACTTTTAAAAAAATACAGCCATGTACACATTTCTAAGTCTTAAGCTTTTATACATACTATTAATTTATATATTTGACTATTTTTCTTCTCTTTTGATAAAGTGGTTACAGGCAGATCACTCTTTCATTTCCTCAGAGACAGTCTGATTTAATTTTTAAAGCACCACTTTGTCATTAGTTATGGATTTGACAGAAGACGACAGCTGAGATACATTGATGTAGTTTTAGAAAGCAGTGGGTGGAAAGTAAACAGTGTCTGAAACTGTGGGAGACAAGCAAGTCTGCACACAAGGAAATGTGAAAATAAATACAGGTATAGTAGTGGAAAGGTATTCAATTTTTTTTCCCCGTCAGAAGAGAACACATATCTACTAAGACAAATAACTACTTCAAAATCATGCTTTTACTTCTACAGTTGCTAGTTGAAATTTGTCTTTGTAGCAATAGCAGCTCACTTAACTGGCTGTACTACAAACCAGCACATAATTGAAGACATAGAGCAAACATATATATTCCACCAGAATAACAAGTGTGCTACACTTTTTTTTTTTAACAAAAATTCAACCAAGAGATCAAAAAACCTTTTTCTTCCCCTGAAGGTTTATTTCCATATATGTATTCAATGCTTTTTGTCTTTTGCATTTAACCAACATTATCAGTTGATCATTACCTAAAAACATGGACAATATGCTGTTCACTTACAGTGACACAGCTAGTCAGGGAGATCTCCAATGGCCACTTACCTTTCTCCATGCATTTGCTACCCAGAGCCTTCTTGGGCTGAGTGCGCCAGACCTCACTTGCACTTGGAAGCCCTGGACCTGGCTTAAACACCATTCAGAAATCCTTGACATCATACATAACCCAAGTAATCAAAGCTTTAAGAACATCAGACTATAGATACCAAATATACTAATGGGAAGGAGAGGGAAAGGGGGGAAGTCTAGAAGTAAGACAGCAACAACTGAGAACACTGCCTAGAACAAATCGCTAAATTAGATCTTTGGTAAAACTTTTAGATGGTTTGCTATCTTGAAAGACTACTCTTTTTATACCTCCAACTCATCTATGTTGATTTCAGAATTAGACTTTCAAACACTGCAGGTATCATAGGAAAGCTCAAAAGCTCTATTAAAACCTGCAAGAAGTTATTTTTCATCTTTGCATCAGTGTACTGTTCATAGAGCCAGCCCTGTAAGCTGAGCAAATATGCAGTGTTGGTACAAAAGCAGCACGGTCCCTCAGTAGCATAGCTTAGAATTCTTTCTCTGGACAATTCTCTCTGACAAGATTTAGAAAAAAGCTGTAAGCTTTGTATAAATCACAGTACATGCAGACAACAAGCGCTGGTCCAAACATATTTGATCCCATAACAATAAATAAAATGAGTTTATCATATTTGTGGACACCCAGAAACACTCAAATAATTGCCAAGAAAGGAGTCCAGGCAAAATGGTTACATTTCCAGTTGTTCTGTACTTCAGTAGTTGACACATTCCACACTAGAATAGCAGAATTTTTCTATCCCTGTTTTTTACCTTATTTCACAAAATCATGGAAGAGCTGAGTTTGAGAGAGACTTCCAGAAGCCCTCTAATGTAACTTCCCTGTTCAAGCAAGGCCACCTGTAGCCAGCTGCACAGGACCATATCCAGATGGCTTTTGAGTAATACATTTAATATATTTGCTGATCTCTATTTATGCAGTATTTTTTTTTACCTCATCCAAGATGTTTTGAGGGTATTTTAATTAGTCATTTTGCTTGATTTCTCTGAAAAGTCACATTAAATTTAAAAAAAAAAAGTAGAAGACATCTTTGAGAACCCAAATTTTCATGTTTCATTAGCAATATAAGTGGGGTTTATTATTTTATATTAATGAACATACAAGAATATGTCCACCATATGTTTCAAGTCACTTTTTTTGTTATTACATGGATTCCAAAGAAAAATATATGCACACAGATAACTTCAATAGGTGTTTTTCACTAGGTGCACTTCATTTTTTTTTGTCCAGCTTTCCCAAGCTAAGTCACTTCATGACAGCCTTCAGTACTTCTTTTCTAGGGGAACATTTATTTGCAGAATTTTCCTTCACCTATTCAATGTTGTGTGATTTTTAAAACACACAAGTTGTCACCATGTCTTGACATAAAACTGCAAGAACAGAAACTGGACTTTTCATTATGAATCCTCTTTCGCCTGTAGTGTTCTGTAAAATATTGCTTGGTTCCATTTCCTGTACGACAGCCCTGTATCTGCCTACATTCCCATTACCGAAACTTCCATTTTCCAAGCAATAAGAGAAAATTATTTCCAGAGTGGAACTTAGCAAAAATAAAAAACCTAGTTTAAAAATTTTATTTCAAAAGCAACTACATTTAATTTCTTGGAAAAAATAAGAATCCATCTAGTTAATGTTTATAAATCTGATGGTTGTCCTCTGAATTTCAGTATGCTTAGGGTTTTATTCTACACTATATGCATAGTACTCCAAATATATAATTTAACCACATAAATATTTGTAAAGTAGTCCTTATATATAAATAACACTCCACAAAATAAAACCCTATCACTTTACTAAACAAAATAAGACAACTAAAAATGAGAAATAGGATGACTCTATTCTTGTGTAACTGAGCAATACACGTAATATATTTTAAAATTAGCAAAGTTTTAATTACTATTATCATACTTTATGACAATAATCATCATAAAAAACTCCTATTAGAAAAGTCTAAAGACATAACTGTAAAGTGATTTGTAAACCAATCTAACCATGGTTTTCTGGAGCAGGTGTATACATACATGTAGGAAGAAAGAATTATTATAAAGCGTCTTTAAAGTAGCATAGATATTTTTATTTTCTGAAAACTCTTGTTTAGATGCACATCTATCCTTTATGCAATATCTTCATTCAAATTTGCCATTAGGTAATCACAATGGCAACAATACTTTGTAGAAAAGTTTTAAAGGGGCCTGGGTTTTTGAGGTTTCCTTTTGGTTAGGAGGGGGTTTCTTTTCTTTTTTTTTTTTTTTTAAAAAAGGAAAAATAGCCCACAAATTATGTCTAAAAGTGCATATTAGTGCTCCCCCCTTAAGAGTCATTGCCCAGATCCCAAGAATGTGGAACAGAAAGTGTGATGAAAGACATTTAGAATAAATAACTGACCTAGAAAAGCACATTCATAGTCTATCGATATTTAAGAATTTACATATGATTAGAGAACCCACAGTTTCTACAGTGTTGTCTGCTGAGGCAAATTAGAAGGCAAAAGAAAATCTAAGGATACACAAAGATCTGCATCCATTTAATCTTAAAGCTTGATTTCCAATGTATTAGTCTCACAATGGTTTGTAAATTCTGATGCAAAATTTTCTATGCTTAAGCCAGTTGAAATGTTTGTTTCTCATCTGAATACTCTTCAAACTAATAAACCTGAGGTCCAAGGCAGCCTACAACGTTCACTAACCTTCAGTAAGGTTAATGGGCTCCTTGTTCTACCCAGATGTTGGTCTCTTTGAAAAAGCAGAACTAAATTCTCTTTGATATTTCTAGTCTTCGATCAAATGTAACTGCACCTGACCAACATGAAAAAAAGACCTGGAAGTGGGAAGGCAAAGATGAAAGAACAAAAAACATCTTAAGTCTTAGACTTAGAAAGATCTAGTTTATTTCAATAGTGTCCCCTCTGTTCACCCGTCATTTGTTCCCATTCCCGTGCCGACTTTTCAGAGCAGCTGTGCAACACCCTGGATCAGGTAACAAACTGATAGAGAAAAGCTGCTTAAGTGCAACATACATAATATTCAGCTAAAAAGAAAAACTAAGTGTTCTCAAACCCAAACATTCATATACTGAGCAATTACTCTAATCCTTATTACATGAAATAAAGGGAAACTGATCTATGTTTGAATTGGATGAAAAAGACTGTACATGAAGTATCTCCATATATAGAATACATAAACAGAAGCTGAGACTTACGGAACTGAAAAGCCTTTGCTGTCAAATTTTTTAATACCAAGAAAAATTGTAAGCAATACAGAACACTTGATTACCTCAGGGAATGGAATTATCTTTACAAATAACAGAAAATTACAATTTCTCTTTTTTAACATTTCCTCCTTATCTATCTTTTTAGAAAACCCAAGTATGAAAACATAGATAACTTACTTAACAACAATTTTATTTCTAGACTTTCCCTGGATGTTAAAAAGATAATTTTTTTTAAAAATCCATACATTTTTTAAAACTATAAAATCCATAAAACACTACTGAAAAATATAATTTTAATTCCAAAAGAAAAAGAAAGATTAAATGGCACAAGAAAGCCCACATGGGAAACTGCAACTATTTGGAACTTGATGGAAAATTCAATGTAAAATTTATAAAACAGATAAATCTGCAAGATGTGCTCTCCAATACTGCCACCTAAGAAATTACAAAAGACTAAGTTAAGACTATTTTATTGCACAAAACTACAGATTGCTAAGCAGAAAATGTAAATTTTACATAATAATGGAAAGAGCTTTTTTCTTTTCCAAATGTTGTCCTTTGTAGCTGCAGGGACCATGGGAAGTCCTCTAGTCCAATCTGCTGCTTGAAGTAGAATCAACGCTGAATTCAGATGAATTAGAAAGATCTAAATTAGAAAATGATAGGTGTCTGGGTCAAAAAAGCAGAGTCGACTGCAACATTAAGAGTTTACAGCACCACCTTCATTGAAAAAAAGCTCAGTGTGACCTGGCAAGGTGCACTTGCTGCCTAGAAAGCCAACCATATCTAGGCTGCATCAAAAGAAGGGTGGCCAGTAGGTCAAGGGAAGTGATTCTCTTCCTTTACTTGGTACTGGAAAGACCACACCTCTCCTTATAATTAGGAATGAATTCAAAGGAATTGTTTTTAAAAACAAAGAAAAATAATAAAGGGGGGGGGAATCTTATTTTTCTATATAAACATAAAAAGTAAAATTTTGTGTGTTAAAATATGTTCTAAAAAAGTTTAAAAGTTATGGGAAAGCACCTTGATTTTTCCTGCAAACTAACATTATTTTCCTGATGAGAAACATTTGAAACACAACTTTTTATACCCATACTCTGATATAACCACAAGAAAAAAAGTTTCAAAAATCTCAAGTGATACTGTCATTTCAAAGTCTCTATACATAAAAAATGCTACTAATATCAGAAATTATGAAATATTTCTTTTCTTGAAAGAGGTAATATATCTTTTGCTGACATTTGCTTTCCATTGAGATTTTAGTTACAGTTTTCTATCTTACAAAAAAAAATGCATTAAAAAAAACCAGTCCCTTCCACAGTATATTTCTGTGTGTGGAAATTATTGAAGAACACTAAGAAATTATAAATCAGAAAAATTTAACAATAAATATACTGGAATGAAGGACAACTTCTTTTTACCAGAAGAAACTATAACAAATGTATCTCCAACTCCATAATTTGCAAACAAAATATGAATATTTGACCCAAGAACTACTTCAGAGAATTCTACCAGGACTCTTACGGTCAGAAAGTTACCTAAAAGCATATCTTACATTCCATACAAATTTCTCATGCAATTTAAAACTAATCCTCAATATACATTACAGTTAACAGTACTATAATTCATTGTAATCCTTTTTAATTGCTATTTGTAACTATCAAGCAATATACTAACAGTTATCATATCTTAATATTTTAGACACATTCTAAGGATAAATTACATAAATATTCATCAATATTTCTGGTTGCATACACACATCTTTGTACTGTAAATTCTAAGATTCATCTAAAATCACTTTTTTACAAACTTGTACATATTAAATTCTTAAATATTTTACACTGACTAAATAATTCTTCTAGGATTATTCAGACAAAATCCTGCTTATTCATATTTCATTCTCCTCAATATCAATATGCTATTCAGAAAGAGAAACTACTATGTCAGGGAAAAAAGTGACTTTTTCAGTGGCATCTGTGGCCAGCAGGAGTCAGAGAAATGATCAGCTACATTTTTCCCAAATTCAATGTTTTCTGTATCCCTTAATACCAAAGTTTGTCCTCAATTTAGACAAATTAATGTGTGTGTAGACAAAGCAGAATTTTTCTCCCAATGCTACATTCATATACATATGAAATTCTTTTTACGTCCAAAGAAAGAACAAAAATACAGATTATTCTAATTTAAAGCTTCATGTATTTTCAAACTGTCACAGAGTTGGTCGATAGTCTAATTCATGAGAATCTGTATGCAAACTCTGGAGTCAAATAATAGTATCTTTCCTGGATTAAAAGAAAATAGTTATTAATATTTATAAATATAGTTATTGCAAGGTTCAATTTCAGTATTTTTTTTAACTCTTGTCCTATTGTTGATCTGTACTCATACAAGCAAGCTCTCAACATGGCAAGTGACATTCATTTTTGTTTGAAACACATAGGGAAAAGAAGGGGATAACAATCAAGCCACACTAGTAAAAGATTTTTACACATTCCTATTCAAAAGATGGAAATTAGGTTTTGACTCGCTCTTTGGAAAGTCTCTCCCTTGTTATATAACATTTGTTGTTGTTTTCAGAACCTCCCTTTTGTACTGTTAAATAGAGAGGGGAAACACTGACATTATTACTAAAGAATTCATTTAACAGAAAAAAAATATGCTTCAATGTATCTTCACTCACCAGCAATGGATGAGATATACTCCATATTTCAGTGAGACCAACAAAGGGTTTTCTTTTTTTTCCTTCAGATCCTTTCCTGAGGCATCTCCAAATATATTCTACCCAGTTTTAACATACTGATTATTTACCTCTTGAATAAGGAAGCAGATGCTTACTGACCATTTAAATTGACGAGATGAAGTTTTTTGTTCTTAGGCCATCTTTGAACAAACAGGTCTGATTTTCAGTAGCTTTAGAAGTTTAGAAATTCTTGTTTCATGCTTCAGTCTTCAAAAGAGTTTTCATCCTTATTCTCTTAGCTATGTAATACCCAAAAATATGAAACTTGTCAAACTGTCAGTATGCCACAAATTTGTTTTTCTTTTTTAACAACACAAAGCACTTACTTCTTGGTAAAACAAGGTATTTAACAAAATTATGTGACTGCAGTACGAAACGGTACTCTGAATGTTAGAAAAATTCTGTTAACATTCCTCAATTTAAATATACAATTGCACATACAACTATGTGCCATCTGTGAATGCACAGCACTTAAGATATGCTGAAAAATCAGAAGTCAAATTTTAGCTTGAACTGCATGCCACTAGTTTAATCAATGGCTGTCCATCAGTCCAGGACATTAAGACACCTAAATTACACAGCGTGACTGTTCACTAACAGCCTGTTAAGAAGTAGAGGAAAAATGAGCACAGGTGGAAAAGGAGTTAAAACAATAAGCAATAGAATAAACACCAACTTTAGCTTTGCTGTTACCTTGGTCTTCCCTCTAAGCCCTAACAGCAAGGTGAGGTCTAAACAATGCATCTTTTGTCCTGCAGATCATCTCTAACATGCACATGTCCTCCCTGCGAAGACAGATAAATCAAACATGTCCTCATCAGTTCACTTCTCAAGCACTGTACGATCTTCCTTCCTTGAAAAGTTACACATTGTTCTATTTGAAACAAACTTTACAGTAGATAGATTACTTCAGTTTATCAATTCTTCCTTTCACCCCTGCACAGACCAACCGTCACCATTCCACAAGGACAGATAACTCAGCAGGGCACTCCCCTATCTAACTATTTTTTATTTCTAATCCATAAAATTTGAGGTCTTTATTTCATATTGAAGGGGCTGGTGGTTTTTACTAACCATTTTTGCTAATCACAGGTTTCCCTGAGGAACTACTGTGCTTTTGCCCACAGCCTAAGACAGATTTCTCATAGGGGTTTTTTTCCAAAGATACTGCTAATAAACTGCTGGGTTTAAATGCTGAGGTATCATGCCATGGGGTTTAAGATGTGCTGTAATAATGAGATGTCCAGTACACCTTGACTGCAATATACGAAGGGAAGGACTTCCTTGTATACACTATAGCATATAATAAGGCTCCATCATATTACAGGCTGCTTAATATCTACTAGGCATTAATGTAACATATGTAAAGATGTAAACAATGGTTCAAAAGTACCGTTTGAAATTGGAAGTAGTGTTTTCCAGCTGTTTTCTACCTCCTCTTTGATAGGCATATTTAACTACTAGCAGTAACTTTTGATTTTTTATCAGATATAACTTTTAATTTTTAAATATTTAAATCAGAGGCAAACCAGATGACAGATAAAACCCAACGAATGAGTAAAAAAAGCGCAGATTGATTAAAGCTATACACAGGCTGTGTCAACTGCTGAACGACTCTTAGCTGGGTCTAATAGGGAAATACCAATACTTCAGCTTAAATATTAGTTTAATTATTAACCATGAAGCACTGCATACTCTGGGAATCACAGAAACACCAGAACCTCTGGAACTTATCTAGTCTGACTTCTCACCTACAGCAAGACTATCACCAACACAAGGTTTTGTGTTGGTGGTGTTTCCACCACCTCTCCAAGTACCTGTCCCAAAACTGCACTACAGTCCCACCAAAGAAGTCTTTTTCCTGATGTCCAATCTGAATCTCTTTCCAACTGTAACTCACAGTCATTGTTCCTGGTTTCAGCCTCTGTCACTAGCTAGAAGAGTTTAGCTCTATCACCTTTGTAACTCCTCGTAAGTTAGTTCACATTGAGAACCAATTCAGCACCAGAATACAGCTCAGAACCTCCCCATTTTTGTGGGAGTTGCCAAATAAAAGTAGTCAAATAAAAGGAAGAAAGAGGAGGTTTATATGGTATAATCATTTAACCTAGATTAAGAACTGAAAGTCAGGACACTGCCATTTCCTTGTAGATTTGAAAAATGTGTCATTCCCTCGATCAAGTTCACATGGCAAGAAAACAAAATACAAGATCATAAACACAGATTAAAGATACACTAGAGATACATTTCTAGATGTAGAGCACAAGTATTTATTTTCCAAACTGTTTGATTTTACTATTACTTTCTGCCCAACAATGTTATGACTACCTGAACTCTTGCTGCTACAATGACTTACCAAGCTTCTTGTGACCAAGTGGCCAGTGGACATACTGTTACATGAGGATAACAGAGACAGCAATGTCTAATTTTCCTCCAGAAACCAGGATAAAAACACATAGTATAAAATCAAGAGATCTTCTTCCCTAACCTAATCTCTTCACCCTCACACAAGCATACATACAGACTCTGACCAGATTGTTTCAATTTTCATTCAAATTTTTTTACTTCCCTTTTTTTTTGGTATATATTTAGGACAGCCAACTTTTTAAGAAAAAATGCAGTGAAAACTGTGTGGGTTTGGAATTGGACACACTCCTACTCATATTCTAAATATTTTGCTGCATTCTTTCTTTTTAAAGGCAGGTATAATAAACATAACAGAACAAATGCAAATGCATAAGTTCACACACATTGTAAATATCTAAAAGGTTTCTTTTTATTACTCTGGCGTATAGTTTTCACATTTTCCTAGATGTAGTTGACTTTTGGTGGCAATATGAAATCCTCAGGCAGGTAAGATCAGCACTGGCAACATTAGACAGCATGGTCAGCACAATTAGTCACATCATGTAAACAGAGAGTAAACTTGTAATGCAGCCCTCTAAGCTGATGCAGAGGGGCGCTGAACTTCAGAGCAAAACGTGAAAGCTTTTGCTTTGAAAAAATTATTAAAGCTAAACTGAAAACCTCATCAATAACTCACACTGTCCTCCTTATCAGTGAATTTTCACTCACCTCATAGACTCTCATTCCATGGATCAGTACCACAATTTAAGAAGTGTAAACCATACAAACAATCCTTTGTGGTCCCAAGGATCTATGGTGCTTTTGGAAATGTTCTGGCCTGAATATCAATCCTAGCCTAGCACCCATAAATTACGGAAGGATATTCAATGCTGCAAAGAGGGAGACCATGGTATACTTGAACATTATGACCCACATCCATTAGTAATTTCTGGGTTTAGGTAGAAGGATTTCTCAGGTTGTAAAAGATAAGATCAGGGAATATGAAAGTTGCCATTTTCAAGGATAAGCATCTTTCAGGCAAGTTACCTCATAGCCAGAATGTTGCTCTCAGTCTCAGCTGTGTCTTGTCTGCATTTTTGCATCTATTTCTAACATTTGGGAAAAAAATTATTTCTCAAGGTTGCCTTCTTTTTTGTAACTTGAAGAAAGGAGACAAAGAGCATGCTTTCAGGCTGCACAGGATGTGTTCAGATACAGTTCTTTTAAAATGTACAAAGATAAAAGTTTACAGCCTGTAACTATGGTCACGGTTTGCAGCTTCTCCCCATATACCTTTGTACACACATTGTGCTTAAAATTACATTGGGAAGGTCTTTTTATGCCCACCAGTATTAAGTCTCTAAATGACTCTTTTCTTCACTTAGGAAATAGCCAAGATACAGATTAGATTGCATATGTTCATGTTTCTTGGTTTTTTAAATAATAAAATTTGATAATTTTTTCTCAAAATAATTAGCTATGTTCTAGCTTTAATGTCATAATACTGTTTCTGAGCTGGTTCTGACTGCAGGAGAGGCACACATAACAGGCTATGTAAGAGAAACAACCACTACATAAATACATTGCATGGCTGGAGAAGTGAAAGCTTACCTCTTGACCAAAGTTTTCTCAGCTGAAGAAGAAAACAGAAATACAAGGAAGAAGCAAAAGGAAGCTACAAATACATGGAGTAAGACAAAGTAGACAACAGTGATATAGACTGAAATTTATGTCTAACTATGTCTATGCATATATCACTACAATATATCCACACCATTATCTCTACATTATAGCCTGATACACTATACTACCTTTCCAACCTTACATGTTGTTTCAGCAGATAAAACTAGAAAAACATTTAGAAAGCAAAAATATATTTCAAAAAATAGGTGACTTGAAGTGCATACTTAACAGTCTATACTTTAAAAGTTCAAAGAGTGGTATGTACAAGTTATTTTAATCTTATACATAGTTTTTGAGTGACATCAAGTCTGTCATCATCTTAGACTGTTTCATGGATAGAAATATTTAAAAGGAAAGAAAAGTCTCAAAAAGCAAGAGCTCACTTAGCAATACTAAAAGTCTTGTATGAGGAAGAAAAAAGTTGAAAGCCTGTGAAAGAAATCTGGTTTAGTCTGCAAAATCCTGCACATTCACAGGGACACCACTAGCCACAAGAATATGGCCAGGATGTTGAGGGATGTGATTCTCCCTCTTTACTCAGCTCTAGAAAGGCTCCAACTGGAGTACTTTCAAAATGAGTCCAGAGAAGAGTCACTAAGTTCATCACAGCTGATCACCTCTCCTGTGAAGACAGGTTGAGAGAGCTGGAGTTGTTCAGCCTGAAGAAGGGAAGGCTGCTGGGAGACCTTATATAGCAGCCTCCCAGTACCAAAAGCAGGCTACAAGAAGGCTGCAGAGGGAATTTTCACAAACTCATGTAGTAGTAGTCATGTAGTCACTATGGGCAGTAGTGACAAGGCAGTAGGACAAGGGCGAATGGCCTTAAGCTGAAAGAGGGTAGGTTCAGACTAGGTATTAGCAAGAAATTCTTTACTATTAGGGTAGTGAGGCACTGCCACAGCTTGCCCAGAGAGTCTGTGAACTCCCCATCCCTGGAAGTGTTCAAGGCCAGGTTGGATGGGGCTCTGAGCACTCTGGTCTAGTGGAAGGTTCCCTGCCCATGGCAGGGAGGGTTGGAACTAGATTATCTACTGGGCCTGTTCAGCCTCAAGAAGAGAAAACTGAGAGGGGACCTCATCAATGTATGTAAGTATCTGAAGGGGAGGTGCCTGATGGCACATCAGCCTGGTTGGAGCCAGGGTCTTCTTGGTGGTGCCAACCAACAGGACAAGAGGCAAAGGGCAGAAACGAAGGCACAGGAAATTCCACCTGAATATGAGGAAGAACTTCTTTACTGTCTGGGTGACTGAGCACTGGAACAGGTTGACCAGAAAGGCTGTAAAGTCCTCCTCGCTGGAGATATTCAACAACCACCTGGTTGCAATCCTGTGCCACGTGCTCTAGGATGACCCTCCTTGAGCAGGGAGGTTGGATCAGATGACTCAGTGTGGTCCCTTCTACCCTGACCAATTCTGTGATTCGGTGACCTTTAAGGTCCCTTCCAACCCTAACCATTCTATGATTTTACTAAAAACACCCTAAACAGACTTCTGACAATTTGATATTATGCAAAAAGCATGTAGTAGCTCCAGAAGAAAGGGAAGTCCTCATTCAAGGAGCAAGAGCCAAATATTAGTCAACTGCTAACACTGACTAAAGGCGCATATACAGCCACACTGTTCTAATGGGAAGATAAATCAAGTATTTTAGAGAATAGTTCACCTACACTCTCGATAAACACTTGAAAAAAAGATTTTAATTATATACTTGATTGCAACTATGTAACTGCAACCATATTACATAATGTCAATATAAACCTGTCTGATGTCAACCAGAGGACAAAGTCAAGAAGCCAGTGATGGCCTGTAGCATCATACAGAAGTAATTTTTAAAAATCTACAAACAATGTATGTGCTTATTACAGGTTGCTTGAGACAGACAACTCTCACCCTCAACGTCCTCAATGTCACAGGTGTAATTTTTAATTCTACATAGCCCTGTCTTAAAAATTACACAGATGTCCTTAAAATAATTGCTAGCATAGTCATGAAAAAAAAAAAAAAGACAAAAAACAGGTAAACAGACGTATGGCAAAAGCTTTTAACTGCAATAGACAAAACACAGTAAAAATAAGAAACCAGAATGCAGACTTCAATAAGTGTGTTTGCTTATTTACAAGTAACCACAGTATAAAACACATGGTAACCATACAGACAGATTTCTCCAAACACAGGGGGAAAAAAATCTAGATAAGAAGAAATAGCTTCAGATGTTTGTGAGGGATTTCCAGAAATCATGGGAAAACACCTATGGACAAAGTCTGCACAAATCCATACAGGAATTTGACACATAGCAGGGTGTTTTACACGCAATCCATATCACAGATCACTTACATACAGGCACAAACTCACCACCCTTTCAGGACGTACTGGGTTTTCTGTGCATTCTCAGATAATTGTGTCATTTAAACCCAGTAAGTCTTCTATGAGACACAGAGTCAGACCTTGGGTATTTCAAATTCACCAAGCACATGCCATACTATGACCACATAGGTACCTCTGTCTGGGAAATGTTGCAACTTCATTAATAAATTCCATTCTTTCTCTGGCAATAGAGCTGAATCTCATCAGCAGTAAAAGAAGCATCTCATATGCTTATTCATCTTCTGCTTTCTTAAAATCATTATGGAAATTATGTATTTCCTGGGGGAACAATCAGTAGAAGTAACACAAGATCAACACAATTCTTCTGTAATTCCTTTAAAAATTGAGATATGAACTGGTTACAAGCCTGTCCTTCATCTAGAGCTCTAACTTATTTCTTACTCTATGATAATTCACTCAATAGCCTTTAATCTTTGGGTAGGAATTTCTCAAATGCTCTACATAAATTTGGGGCACTAGTCCCATCTTCCTCATCTGGATGCCTGACAGGTTATATAACAGTGTTAACATTTCTTTAAAAAAACACATTTTTTTAAATCAAATTCAGACTGACTCCCTTTCATTGAAGTTACTTTTTTCTAGTGTCTTCTCACATAGGCTCCAAAAGTAATTTTAACTAAGCTACAAACTGATGTGACATACACTGACTTACAGTTTCCAGGGTGGAGAACAACAAATGTAAAGTCAATAAAAGATTAAACTGTAAACACCAAAGTCTTCCTTGAGATTGTAAGGGAGAGACTACTAGCAAAGTACTTTCACTTTGGAAAATGTTTATATGCATAATGACAAGGCCCCTTGCATTCCTCAAATTAAATTTAACAACTTAGTGCTTTCACAACACAGGCAGAGGAAAGCGTTCAGTGCTGAGAAAGGCTCACTTCGGGGGGGAAAAAAATTAACATTTTGTTACCAGTGTACACCAGCAAAGGACAGTCAACAATGTTGTGAGTACATGAAATGTCTACATATTTCTGACCGAAGGTATATGACTTTTGGTCAGCATGATAAAAACCTGACACAGTTTTTCTGTTTATCCTGAGGCTAAAAATCTTCCTAGTATATTATTTACCCTCAGTTCCTATCCCACTCTAAAGGAATTGATTTCATTACCACCAGGCTCTTGTTTATTTTAGGAGAATTTGTAGATTTGTAGATTTGTATGTTCTTCATATTGCTCACAACTTCTAAGCCTTCAAGTGCTGAAGGTCTATCCAGTATATGATCTAAACGGCTGACCTAAGGGCTATTTTATAAAACTCACATTCTGCAGTCAAATAACATTACACTATGTATTTACTTGAAAATTCAAAAGTTTTCAAAACTTGCCAATTCCACTACAGTACCCCAACACATCATATGTGAGGTATAACGATGACAAAGAATTTCAATAAATACAAAATACAAATAATAACTACATTCCTCTTTGAATTAAACTTCTATGAATTTGTATTTAAAGAATTGTATAAAGATTACTTCCTTTTTCTTTTTAGTAAAAAGTCTTTGGTAACATGGTAATTCCAGATAACTGAAGTGCTCTTTGCATTCTTTTGCCCTGGAGAAGTGGTTTTATTGTGTGCAGCTAACCCAAAAAGGGCAATAATTCATACTATTCTTCTTCAAAAAACAAAGATTGTATTTTACAATATCCTCCCACTGTTCTTGCAGGGGAGTCAGCCCAGAAGTCAAACACTGGCACACATTTTACAGTTGATCCTCATTTATTGTCAACTACATCATCCTTTAAATGTTAAAATTTCATTTCAACTGAAGAAAAAATACCCTCCCATTGACAAGTCTCAGGGTTGTCATGTCACTGGTTCTAAGCAAGACAAACAAAATACACAAACTCAGAGGAATCAAATTTCCTTGCCTTCAGAAGAAGCTCTTAACAGATTTAAATGCATTTGAATTTATGCCAGAAACTGGTATGTACTATTTTAATCTTCAGATTTTGTAATAAAAGTTTCTAAACAGGTATCTCAGCACGGAATTCCTGGAAGAGTGCCTTTCATGGACAATAAAGACACACTTCGCTTATTCCATTTTTCACATCATGTACGTTAGATTATCAGTATAATTATACTCTCTACCAAAATTAGAAAACCTAAACAGCATCTGAAGTGCAAAAGTTAGTCCTCTAGGGTAAATAAATGCAAATCCATGTTTATAAGGAAATATAAACTTCTAAATTATACATAGCTTTGAATTTTATATATGTGAACCCACATATATATTATTCATATACAAAACCACCATATAAAGATATAGAATTATAGTGGGTTTATACATACACACACACACACACATTCATAAATACAACTATACACACACACACACACTGTATTAACATACTACTCAGGCCTACACATGCTCCACTCTTCACACTTTGAGAAGTTTAGCTCAACTTAATGTAAATTTTGAGCAGAAGTAAATTAGGCAGGTGTATAAACCTGTGCAGAATAAGGGTCATAATTATCTCGAATCAGGTATACCCACATTACCATGGAAGAGGCTGTCTGTAAACAGATCATCTGACACCAATACTGAAGAAAATTCAGCACAATCCTATAAATAAAGTTGTGTACAAGAGAACTGCTTAAATATTTAACAGCACACCACAGACATAGCGTTGATTTTAGCAGTCGAAGACGAAAGCCACAGAGAAAAACAAAATCACAATTTCTTATCCTTGTATACTGCTGAAACAACCCAGACCAAATGCAGAGTTTGAAGAAAACTGTTCACTGGTAGGCCACTACTTTACAGACCCTAAGAAACTTGAAAATAGCGTGAGATTTCAATAAAATATACTTTGCAGTGTAGTTTCCTGCTTGATTATGATAAGCAAATACATCTTTTTCATAAAATCAAGACTAAGCAACCCTTCAAATCATTTCAGGAAAAGACAAAATCATGAACCTACAACACACAAATAGCTACCTCATAACAGTTCTAGATATCACATAATTTTTTTTAACATCTCTGCCCATATGTTTAATAACTTCAATTACGCAAACCATCCTGTCAGGTTTAGTGAAACGAATGTGTGCTAGTGAAATAATGTATACAGACATACTTGCAGCCTTAAGCTTAAGGTAAAGGCCACCACTTGACAAGAAAAATAAAAAGAAAAAACCCTATCTTTCTTCCAGTTTTCCCTGTCTTTGAGCCAATTCCTTCTCAACAGCCTTGGGAAAGGAGACATTTCAGCTCTGAGAAACTGTGTCTAGAAGAAAGTTCCTCATTCAACTGTGCCCTGCAGAGAAGCAGCTAAATGATGCTTTCTTTTATGTAGTCAAGAAACTGCAACAAATTAGTGTTCAAAATTTTCATGCCACTACTTATTCAAAAAAGTTTGACTCTGAGCACCGGCATTTAGTCTTCCTTACACAATGGTACATTGTTAGGAAACTGGGTTTAAAATCAAGTTACAGTAAAGCCATGAAATTAACAAACTACTCAAGCATAAAAAATAGAAACAATGAATACAACAATCTTAGCCTTTCCACTATTGCTAGCATATTCGGATATGTGAACAAGTGACAAGTATTGGTCTAGGTTTGAAAACAAATATGGTAATGGGAAACAGAAGAGTACACCATTCTCCAGAATTTAATTTAATAAAGCAGGTAACCATTTCTTAAACTATGAAGAATACAAAATTTAGAAATAAAGATGTGTATTTCATACTTTTTTAGAAACACTTCATTAGTTCTCTTCAACAAAAAAAAAGTTCCACAATTTAGTGAAGTTCAGATTGATGTGATCTACAAGAGATGAAAGGTAAAACTATCAACTGTAAAAAAAAATAAAATAAAATCCCTGCCTGAAATTACTTCCCTTCAGTAAAAACAACGGGGGAGGAGTAAGCCAATTTTTTTCCATTACAATCATCCCGAATATTCAAGCTGCCTTTTTTCTCCTTTCCAATCACTATGATACTTTTACGTGGGTCTTTCACACAAGAAACATGTATAAAGTAAAACTTTATTATACAATTCAATTGTTAAAACAGAGAAGTCGGAAAAGTCAAAGGCAGCGGAGGCTCAGGCAGAAGTGTGGTGGATTTCAGTGTGTTGCGCGAGTTTTACCGGAGCGCAGGTGAACTGCGCCTAATGACGGTACCGCTCCTGAGGGCTGCGGCGAGTGCCACCCGCGGGCTGTGCCACCCGCAAGTGACCATCGCCGCCGCAGTAGCGCAGTCAAGGCTGACTCAGTCCGGCCTGTGCCGCGCCACTTGCAGCCCTAGGGCAGCGGCGTCCTCGTCGCCGGCGGCAGCGCAGCCGGCCGCCGCGGCCGGCAGGAACGGGGGCTGCGGCCCCCAGCCCCGCAGTGGCCGTCCCGGCAAAAAGCACAAAGGGCAGGCGTGCGCACCTGCGCGGGGCTCCTGGGCGGTTGTTTTTGTTAACTGTCGGGTTTTTTTTTAGTGGAAACTTTCTCTCCAGCAGAGGCGGGACAGCGTGAACTGCCCGGGGCGCGCGCTGCCATCACAAGTTGACAGGCTTTCTGCCCCCGCATTCCCCTTCCCTTCGCAGCTTAAAAAGCGGCAGATACATCGGCCGGGTTTGTTTTTAATAACGGTGTTAGTTAGCACAACTAATTGCATCCACTGCCAGCAAAATAAAAGTCAAGCTCCACGTCATGGAGCTCCATACGAGAATCCCGCATGGAGCCTCCTCTGCGCCGGGGCCCGGGGAAGGAGGGGGGGACGGCAGAGAGACATGCGGGGCGCCGGGTTGAAGGAAGCGGGGCCGGCGGCAGGAAAGTTGGAATGGGTTTCGTTTATCCCCGGAGCAGAGCCACCGGGAAAGTTAACAGCCACCAAGAGCGCCCGCGGGCAGCGTCCGGGGGCGGCGGGAGGGGGTTCGCTTGGAGTCTTTCTTATTACCTTCTGGTCTACGATGGAGCAAGCCATTTCCCGGACGTGGGCGAGGCTGAAGTCCCCCGAGGAGTCCTGCAGCAGCAGCACCGGCTCCCGGCTCAGCCCGATCTGGAGGTGGAAGGCACGCCGCCGCCGGCAGCAGCCCCGGCGGCGGCAGCGGCTGGGCGCCGGATCAGGGCGGAGGGGCGCTCATCGGAAACTTCCCCGCGGAGCAGCCGCCGGAGGCTCCGCCGCAGCCGAAGGGTAGGGACGGAGAGGGAGAGGCGGCGCTCGCGTAAAAGTTGGTGGGCCCCGAGAGCGCCAGGCGAAGTTCCCCCGAAGTTTCAGGAAAGTCCGTCGATCATCTCCTCCGGGTGAAAATGGCGTGGGAGGTGGGGGGGGAGGACCGGAAGAGGGATGCAACAGGAAAAAGGCGGCGAGAAAGACGCGAAAGGGGAGCCCGGCCGCAGCGCCGCCGCGAGATGGTGCCGCCGCTCGGGCTGTTGGCGCCGTGGCGGCGCGGGGGCGGGACGGGGGCGCCTCCGCCGGGACGGCGCCCGGCGCCCACTGGGCCGGGCGGCCGCGGGCCGCGCGCCGCTCCGCACAAACGGCGCCGCGTCCCGCGGCCGCCCGGCAGGCGAGGGAGGCGTGGGTCTGCTGCTTCCCCGCGGCGGAGCTTGGCCTCAGCCGTCTTTGGTCTCCCTACCTGGCCCAGTCAGTGGTGCTGGAGGGTGCTGAGAGCCTCCCCTTCCCCCGTCATTTCAAGAGGCAGGTGGAGGCAGAGCCTGAGGAGAGTCGGGGATTTCCTTGCTGGCAGGCAGCACGGTGGCCTCTCCCGGGCAGGGCGGCGACGGCTGCCCCCGAGAACGGAAAGCAGTGCCAAAAGAGCGGGAGCTCCGCTCTGGCCCCGGCTCTTGTGCCTGGCCTCGGCCGGCTGCTCCCGTCAGCATCGTGCCGCCGCCTCCACCAGTCCGTGTAGGTTTTGGGAAGAAGCAAGGAACTGCTCGCATCCATCTCTTCTCTAAAACAGCTTGCAGTTTCAGGTACAGTCTCTGCAAAGGAGAAGAATCCTGCCACCCAGAACCAGGATGAGTTACTCTTCTCAACTCTTGGGATGAGCGCAAGCCTCATCCGTTTGCACAAGCAGCACTGAGCATTTAGTCTAAAAGATTAGTCTCGAATCTCTTCTTGGAGATGTGTGAAGGCAGTGGAAACGTGAACTGTCAATATTTTAGATATCAACAGAGAAACTCTTAAGCTAGATATATGTGGCACCTGTAAGGATGACAGTACTACCTGTATGTTTGTAAATACAGTGGCTGATCAGATTTACAACCTGTTTCGTTGCAGACTGCTTTTTTGACCAATATGTAGCGGCATTGTTTTATTTTTATTAGGACCTATTTTACTTGTTGTCAGCTTATTTCTGACCTGGGAACTACTGGAAGCTTCCCGTAATCGCGTCGCCCAGCCAGCTTTTCTATACAGGAGTCATCGTGAGAGAAACAGGCTAGAAGATCTTGCAGCCTTGCTTCATTGCTGAGTGAGGTTCAGAGTGGAGCCCTCTTGCTTTCTAAGCTTGATGAGACCTTAGGTGTGGCTAGGTCGATCTTTGTCTCAGACTTCGTCAACAGTTCATATTTAAAGGATATAAAATAATATCTAAAGCACTCAACGGGAGGGTCTCCCTTATGCTTTTGTGTCTTTGTTCTCCGTGTAAATCATCCTAGCTCAATTCTAATTCCATTTTCCTTTGTATGTTTCATCCATATAGTAAGTAATAGAGGTGAAGTTTACCATCAGACTTTGTTAAGCAGTGCTTTTACAAATTCATGTTAAGCCTTCTTTTGCTGATGCCTTTGATGGTGATTCTTTAAGTGACCTAAATCACTCATTCATGACACAGCTCTTTTGCGCTCCTCAAATAACCAGAGCAGAGGTAGCAGTAACAAAACTGAGAACTAGATATCCTTGGTTTTCTCATCTGTGTGAAATCAAGTGAAAAGACTCATATGTTGTGGCTTAACCTGCAGATCCTGTGTGCAGACACAAGTGTCTCTTCAAAAAGAAAGATTACAGTATTTTTTAAAAGTTGTAGGTTGCTGCATTTTTTGTTTAGTGTGTCAGCTGTGTTGGAATACACCTTTGTAATCAGAATAGATGAGGGCAGGATTTCTTCAACGCTGTGTCAGCCAGTCATATACAGGTGCCATTTATGAAAGGATTCAGTGGAACTACATGATGTGATCCTGAGTACAACCTGGCCTGTTGTGCTGACTGAAATGTCATCTATTTCATGAGATGGGAGAATTGTTGTGCTGATGCCAGGGAAGGGAAAAGACCATTCACAGCAGTCTGTTTTGTTCCCTGTGACCTGATACAGCGTGCATGCCTGGTTACTAAACTGTGCATGCACAGTTGGAAAAACCACTGGAAGTTTAGGTTTCACTGTACCTATGCAGATCAATTCAGCAGTCAGCAGTACGTGAACTGCCACCTTGAACTTGGCAGGGGAAAAACTGAGTTTGCCACACATGGCTACACAGTTTATTCATCTGGATACATACAGGAAGAGGGCAGTCAGGAGAAGATGTCACTGTAACAATGAAAACCTCTCCCAGTTGCCCCTACGGTAGCATTGCTGTAATGGTACTTTTAATTACTCTGTATTGCCACAGTATGAAGGGTGAATAGTGGTCTTTGTATGTTCTCATGCATTGTATACTTGACCCTTCGCTTAGATGTATTTCTGAAACTGTTATCTTCTGTTCTTTCAGCTTACTGCATTGTATGGATGGAATTCTGTTCCATCCATTGGCATCCATCCCCTTATAAAATTTTTATTGTTTTCTACTTTTCTCTATCTGTGATGTAACTGGTCCTTTTTCAGCAGCCAGTTGTCCATTTATCTTTCTTCTTTTCAACACAAACAATTTTATGGTGCATATGTTTTAACTAAAAAAAAAATTCAAACATTCAACAAAGAGTAATGAAGGGTATACCTAAGCAATGGAGAATATTCTGTAAGGCAGTTTATTTGACATAGGTGGTTTAAGCTTTTAGGTTAAAGTTGTTGACCTAAAATTTAGTTCTTGTATGTTTAAAAAGAAAGTAGAGCACATCTGATTACAAGGAGATGTTCACTACTGGTTTTGTGAGGCAGATAGTGTAATATCATATCTAGTTCTGTCATCAGTATTTTGAAAAATAGGTTGCTTGGCAGCATGGTCAATAGTATAATGTATCTTGACAAGGAGAAAAAAACAGAACAAAAGCAAATAAAGAATAAGAAGAAATAGTTGCTGGAAACTGGATAGAAAGTAGTCCTGAAAATAAAGCTCAGATTTTAGTTGCAAAAATGAGTAGTCATTAGTATGAATAAACCAAGAAAGCGACAGATAACATTTTATAATTTTTCAAATTTAGACTGTTTACTCAGAAGGTTTTTGGGCTCAGTACTGTGGTAACTTCTTTGGTAACTTCTTTTCTTTTCAGAGTGGAAGACATCTGCTTTTAGCTGTTTGTTATGTTCCTAATGGGATCCAGAAAAGACAGCGCATATGAATTGAAAGATGTAAAGATAGTAATTTTTGTTTCTCCCTTGAAAGAAATGTATCTTTTCTACCTCAGAGGGAAGGCATCATCTGTCTAGGAAGAAAGTGAGTTGGCATAAACCCTTTGTGCCTTGGGTCAGTTCCACATGTTTACCTCTGCTGGACTCCATAAGCAGTTCCATGCAGAGAAGGAATCTGTAGAAGAGGAATTTTCCAAGCCACTACTGAAGATAACAACAGCTTTTCGTCTGGAAAATTTATCTCTTCAACCTGCAACAACACATCAAAAATTAAAGTAGGCAAAGACACTTTTTGTTACTGAATCAGGCCAATACCCATTTTTGCATTCCGACACTAAAATTTTTTGTTTCCCTCATCTTACACATTGCCAAACTGCACACACACTTCTGAGTTTGAGCAGGAACCTCAAATTTTGCAAAGAGTAGCTCTCATGTCCAGATGTGGTTTACATATGCTTTATATAGACATCGATTTTAACATTGAACATTCAGCCAAATCTATTTATGTTAAGAATATGTGAACTTATCCTGTTTCTACAGTTGAATGTAGACTTTGGTATTTGCATTCTTACTAAGCAGCAAAACATTCTTTATTAAAGACAGGTCTACAAAAGTGAAAGCATTTCTTCTTTCTGCTGTTTTCAGATGCTCAAATGATATTTAAAGTGGACTGCATGGCCCCATAATCTCTCTCCTGAAACAAAAGCAGAGCGTTGAAAAAAAATTAACCAAGGAAGAAAGAGAAAAACCAACTGGTAAATACAAGAGAGAAGACGTGTAGACTATGATGGAAAGTAAAGGGACACTAGAGTTGGAAATGCAAATGTGTCTGGATCTGGGATTGGTGTTGTGTTAGGGCCAAACTACTAAGAAAATGAAGCTCATATCTGAAATATTGACAATATAGTTTCACAGATAAGTTCCTGGGTACTCATTTGGAGAGAAGAAGCAGATGTTAGCTGTACAACTGGTTAGGGATTTTCTGATGAGCTAGTTATGCCCATGAGAAAATGATAACATTTCAAGATCTAAATGGTTTTTGTGAATGCTGTCAGTAAATATCCCAAATTTTTTGGTTTGTTGTTTTGTTTTTATTTTGGGGTTTTTTTAATGTTTCCAATTGTTGAAATTGCTTCAGCATTTCTAAAAGGAAAAGACTATTATGTTCCATGACTTTGTGCTAAATGTTGTGGATAATTAGGACAAAACATTTAAAAACATTAAGCTTAAAAAAATCAATATTCAAGTTTAAAAATCTGAGACAGCTCAATGTAGTATTTTTTATAAATGAGTCACCAAAAAATCTGATTTTTTAATCTTTATAATATCTTGGGAATGGAAGTTAAAATCTGATTTAGACTGGCAAAACTGTTTTCTGCCTATAGGCAAACTGATCATGGACATGTAAGGTAGGTAACATTAAAACAGAATCTGAAATACTGCAGAATAAAGCTTTTTAATGTCAAATATCTGCATACTCTGTTTCTTTGAGCAAAAAGTGTGCTGCTTTGGGAGGGAAGAGGTTTTTTTGTTTTCTTTATTCACTGTGCTCCGAACTGATCTCACTCTACTTGATCAATTCTGGGATAGGACAGCCTCTGTTTATCCCAAAGTATGCTTCAAGGATGTTTGCTATGGCTTGATGCATTCAGATAAGCATGAGTATCTTGGCATTGTGCGTATTTGTGCCAGTTGTCCTCACTGGCTCTCTGGTTCTTAGGAGCCCTCTGTTCTCAGTGTGTCTGGAACAAGGCAGTCATTGCTGCTTAAAAGTGCTCAGAGACGTTTCCCATTCTGGGAATACTAAAAGTAAGGTAGTCATTGTGCCTAAAGGAAGACACAGCACAGTTTTATTCAGTAATTTCTTAAGGCTACTTCTTAGGTGTTTTTGAATAGCATACTCTGTGTGAAGGACATTTTTTTATTGCTTACATAGGACTATTTCACTAAACAGTCTCCTGAATGTCACTGTCACATAATTCTAAAAAATTCTGGGCTGCAGTGACCTGAAATCTCTGGGTCCCAGAATCATACTTTCTTATAGCATATGACATGTGTTTCCTCTTTAGAAATGATTGCATGGTTTTCACTATTCAAATGTGGATAATTTTCAACAAGCAGCCAGTGTGTTTGCTGTAGTTTTGTGATTTTCTCGAAACTAGACTGATAATTCCGTTAACAAAATATCTATGCTATTAAAAATCAGTTATATTGTTTCTTAGTTGCTTTTTTTTTATTATAGCAAATTCTTTGAAGTGCAAATTCCTTGTTCACTTATTAATACATACAAGCATCCAACTTACAAGCTTTGTTCTTTTACACATCAAGGGTGGGTTATGTTGTTACTTAGCACTAATATTTTGGTGGCTGCTGTCCACACTTCCATTTCATTTCCAGTGAAATTCTTCAACAGTTCAAAAAATAATCCAGGGCCTGGGAATTAAAGTATTACCCAGGCAGAATCAGATATGTGTGTTGTGATTTATGCATGATTTTGACCTGTAGGAATGGGTGTCACAGTATTTCTGTGAGCAGATACAGCCTAAAAAAAGCGTCTGTTAACTATCCATCAACAGTTGTTTCTAAAGCTTATGGAGTCAAAGCAGAGAACAAGCAGAGTGGCTAAAAGTAAGGATGACAGAGATTTATTTGTGAGCTAAGCAATGTCCAACAGTGTGGAAAGGACACAGGTTTACAGGCAATTTTAAAATTGAGCTAGAAATTTATCTAGGTGCTAGAATGATTACTGACTTTCTTTGATATTTAAAAAGATGCTAAGTGAGCTTGTCAGATTAATTAGTCCCACTATCACTTGTTTTACCATACTTTTATGTGGTTTGATATTTTTATCCACAAAATTTATTATACAATATAATTTGAATAATTAAATTGTGGTTAACATAAATTATTTAATGATTGCTGCATGAATGCTAACACACACATCCAGGTAAAACTTAGGTGGGTATTGTTGAGACAAAGATATAAGACAATTGATAAACACCACTCCTGTATTCTTTTGTGGAAGTTTCCTTGCTAGTAATGATTTAATAAGTTAAGAGAGACTGCCTATAGGAATAAGGAATTGATAGATTTCTTACCTAAATTATCATTGATCTTTTAATGTTTATTGGTGTTGGTCACCGCTGCTGCTTTGGTTTCACTGCATGACACTGAAAAGCCAGAGCTAAGAGCATGAGGAAACCTGGTATTTTCCGCAGAAGAGAGGATGAAGGAATGGAATGATGCAGGGGATCACAAGGAACCTGCAGAAGAGAGGAAGGTAAAAATGGAAAGAGGGAAGATTCACGGGAAATAAATTTATTGCAAGGAGTACTACCATTGTGCATCATAGTTTCTTACTTAAAAATGTTTGGATTTAAAAATTGGACTTTAACAGTTCAGCAGGATGGTTTTTAAAATAATTAGAAATATATTTTCCTTTCATTTACAGTCACTGTCTTGCAATCTTCACCTTATCATAGCTTTTCAGGTCAGAGTTCAAATTAAGAAACATTTAATTTCATTTTTATTTTCAACAAATAAAAGACTGGTAAACCATGTAACCACACACTACATACTATAGAAACACTAAAAGTTGTTCCATACAAGCCCTGTAAACAACTTAATTAAAGTTCACTCTTACACCAGTTGCATCATATGTTTATTTAGGATAACCTCATTGAACTAAATACACACAGGAAACAAAACTTCTGTTCCTGTGTCTTACTCCTTCCTGTGTCTTGCTCCAAAATAAAAAAAAAAAAAGTACACATAAAAAAAGCTTAGTTGCTGAATACTTCAAGTAATAAAAGGCCCTTTCATTTAAACCATAATTTAGGCTTAATCACAGGGAGAAAAAAGTGTATCTTTTCCCTGTCATAGTAGACAAACATTTCACCAGGAAGCCCTACACAATGCTGCAGCATTGTCACCCTGGGTTATATAAACAAGGAAATCGTAAGATAGAGTAGGAAGACATTTCAAACAGATTAACAGTGTTTGATTATGCTTAAATTTAATGGATCTTGACATGATGAAGCATGTGAAGAGAGTCTTAAAAATAACTAGATTAGAATAATGTCTTTCAGGGATATAAGAGAATGTAACACTATGAAATTAGACAGAAGGTAGACAAACAGGAGAATATAAATATAAAAATAAGCATAACTAATCTGATCTGGATCATGCTATATATTATCAAGAATAAAGGGGTTTTTTAGGGGAAAAAAAGATGAAATTTAAAAAAAAACTTGCATGTGGAAATCAAACATAGAAATAAGGCACATTTTTTCATCTTTCCCCTTAGAGTCTTGCAAATAAAGTGGGCAAATTCATATGTGGATATCTTCCAAACACGAGTGCATGATTTTCTTAAATTTGTACATTTGTTACTACACATTATTAGGTTCAACAAGAAAGCATCAGGCTAACATGGGTCTGTGTTGTAAAAACAAGATAATGTATTTGTCTCTGTAATCTCTCTTCTAGAGGTCTAGAGGCAGATTTTTTTTCTCATTTCTCAAGAACTTATCAACAATTTTCTTCTAACTCCAGAACTAGGAGACAGCTTGATTGTCTTTTTTGCGAGTATCAAGCTCCTGGTTGTGCATATTTTTCTAATCACAGAAAACCTATTTTTTGGGATTGGGGGGAATTTTTTATGTTCCAAATATAGAACCCAGTCCTCTAATTGATTTTACATAGGTAGCAAGACTATCAAGAAGCTTCACTGTATTCTTTCTGAGCCCAAAGATCCAACTGTAGACTTGAAAGTCTCTTAAGCATCACACCTCCTAGAGAAGGAAGCATAAAAAGGAGCCTGTAGAGCCTAGAGAATTTTCCATGCAATCTTAAACTAAAACAGAGTAAAGAACTTAATCTGAATTTAAGATTCTGAGAGATGCTCTTTAGTTGTCACCGGAAGCAAGGACAATGTATGAATCAAGAAGTATTTTAATATGGCTTTTTCAGACAGAGAGAATGCTGGAATAAGAACCAGTATCATCAGACCTTGATATGTCATTGACCAGCTGCAGCGTACATTGATGCCAAGCATCATACACAAGAATGTACCTGGTATCATCTTGTTCCTCAAGCCTCTGTTGTTCATTAGTGACCAATACCTGCTGTGCACTGTATTTGCACCCCAGCATTCCTTTCCTTCGTGTTTTCCTAATAACTGTGCCATTTGTTAATAGGTAGTAGGTCTATCTGCAGCTCTGCACCACTGGACAGAGAGCAAAGGAGAATAAGACTGGCCATTGCTAGGATTCAAAATACATTCTAGGCTACAGAGATGCCATTGCCTGCACTGACCCCCATGTATTCATTTGATTTTGAGATAAGTACCTGCCCTTAAATATAAACCTGTATGGAATCTATTACTTCTGCCCAGAATAAATGAAATCAAAAGTACCATTTTGAATATGGTGTTTATCACCGAGGGGAAATTTGCCCTGTATTGTTCTCTGGTGCAGTAGTTACTGGAGCAACTCTAAGTCTTCATCTGGAGGCTTAGCCAATAAGGCAAAGAATAAGTCTTCTTTGGTGAGATTCTGCAGGGTAGCAGGGCACATATATAGAGAAAGATCAATGACAAAATTGATGAGTATGCTGTACTCCTTCTAGTAGGTGTCCCCTGAGTCAGGCATTTTCCTCTCTGTAAGTTGTAGGAGCCAGAACTTGGTGTGTAAATGTCTATGGCCAATCAGAAAATCTGGTCTTCGAGGTGCCACCAATGTCATTATACAGTGATAGTTTCAGCACAACTGCATAGTAAGACATTGAGAGGTAAAGAAATTATTGCTAAATATTTCACTCTAGAATCTCAAATTTCTTTGTGTTCATTTTTTAACCTGATTCTGAACAACTTCTGTTTAAAAAAATTCTTCTTAGTCACTTAAAAATGGATAAAAAAACCCCTACAGTTAAAAACTGCTAATGTGGCTGAATCAATAAATGTAAATGTGGAAATATATATCCCTAATACCAAAAACATAATGATGGAATGCTGTGCTGGCAGAGAAATGCTGCTATGGTGCATAGGGGTACCAGCTGCAGTGGCACAAGAAAATGCTATTTGTTAAAAATTATTTGTTTCAATGAGTAAACTATAGCCAACTTTGCAGCACACAACACGTAGACAGATTTAGCTTTTCCCTATATTACTGATCAGGACTAACAAGAGTCTTCCATAACCTTTGTGATGTTAGGGGTAGTTTTCATGCATTGTGAAAACAACACACAGTTTCAGGAAGCTGCTCCAAAATTTCTAAAGAAAAGCCACTTCCTTTCTGGTTTAATTCAGAAACCATTGAATTACTTGTGTTGTGCAACTGGAAAGGATTTTTTCTTTCAGAAGTAAGTAGTTCAATCTGAATATAGGGATTTCTGTGATGTGGACAGCTAACATGTCTTTGTGACTTAATACTGCCTATATGCTACACATTTCACGTAAATACTGTTTGTCCCTTTGTCATCACAATATTTTCATACAATAGTTACGGGTAAAGAGTCACTTTTAAGTGTTTCTAAAAGTAAGAAAAAATATCTGTTCCCTTTATGTTTTTCACACCTATTCTAAAGACAAATCTTTGCTAAGGAAACAAATCAGTGGACTTCACTGACTATCTTGCAGGTATTACAGTAGCACTGTATTTTAGAATTCTTTAGAATTCTAAGTGTTCATCTCATGCCATCTGAATACATCACTGGTTTTGAAGTATATTTTTACAGCAGCTTCGTAAAGCAGAGCAAGACTATTATTTCTGTATTGTGTGCCATGGAATGAAGCATATTTCTAATTCATGACTTTTTATGAAAAAAAAAGAAATGCAGTCTTGCTTTAAACATAGTATATATGTAAGATTTATACTTTTGCAGTTAGCCAGCTGCATAGACACAAATTAATTTATTTAAAGCTGAATTTCATACCAGTGCACTGTGCTTTACAGCTGAGACAATTTCCCATAAATTATGGACCACATTGTTCTGTAATAGAGCAGGGAATTGAATGTAGGTATTGCCAATATCAAATTAACTCAATAACCACTTGCCCCCTACCTGCCTCCTGCCTTGAAAGAAAGAAATACACTCCTGAGGAGGAGACTGTGCATGCATGTGTGCTGGTGCAAACCTTCAACTGCTTCTTTCCATTCTGACTTGAGTACACAGCATGTAGAGAACTCTTTTATAAATGTCTACATAACGTGTTACAAGTTGGGATTTTTTTAATAAATCTGATGTATTTTAAGAAATTTGATGAAAATAATAGTTTTAGGTAATATCTTTGAAATTCCTCACAGATGTAGTAAAGAGCAGGTATTTGTCTAAAGCTTGACTCATTAAGATCCTTGGTGGTCCTGTTTGGCTGGTCCATATTAATTGCAGCAATGACATTTGGGGTCAGGGGATCATGGACCAGCCGGTCTGTATTACTTTGACCTAATCTGAGGTGATGTGGTCTAGGAAACAGTTAATTATATTTTTCAACACCCCAGTGACTCACATCTTTAATATTAGGGTGATTGATCTTTGTGCATTGTAGACCCTTGCAGCTGTTCCTCATCATAAGCTTTCTTCTCTGTATTCAGCACAATAGTTAAATACATTCAGTTAAGTTTCATAAATTATGTGAGTCCTCAAGCATCAGTGTGGTATCTAAAAGTAAGCAAATACAAATCATTCAGGAATGAAGCTCTACTGGATACTCTAGGGACTGTGAAGGGAAAAGAGAAGCAAACTATCAGAAAACATTTTTTTTCTCATTTCAATCAATCCCCCCTCCCCAGGGGTTTCAGTTAAAGTTTAGAATATGTTACCTCTTTAGGCATTTTGCAATAGACAACGCGTACAAACCAGGAACTGAAAATATCAGCTATGAATATAAAGATCTGAAATACATTTAATATACAGCACTTCATTAAATTGAGTCAGTAGTTGGTGGATTACATAGGTGCCTTCCAATGAAAAATCATCTGTTTTTCTGAAAGCCAAAACAATTCAGTGTGGAATGCCAAATATTATATTCATTACAAATATTTATGTTAATTCAAGAGGTTATGAACAATGTGCAGAAGCCAGGAAATTGAATTTTATGTTTTTCACAGAGCCTGTCACTTAACTGCATTGTAGCCACAGCAGCATATCCTTACAGCATTGATCCAATAAAATTCAATGTCTCTGCAAAGAAGCTTAACGCTAATGGCTGTGAGAACCTGCATTTTGTATTTCCTGAGCCTGTCATATTTAAATTTTCATCTATAACACTAGATTAAATTAAATCTTTATGTTGAATATATGGTAAGAAACTGGATTAAGCTCTGAATTCTCTAGTTAATACTCACAAAGTGCTTCTTATAATAATATCAGTTGGATTATTTATCCTGTATACTGTTCATGAAGATTGATGTTCAACATTTCTGCCAGAACTTTTCATCAAAAGTTTATTCTGCCTGGGAAAAAGTTCAGCTGTTGTCAAAGAAGTGTTTCATTGCAAAGTTCTGAGACCACTTCCCTTATTCCTTTCAGGAATACAATAACAAATGTTTGGAGCGATAGGAATCACTTGATGTTCATGAACATTATCCAACAGATTGTAATTTGCAAAAGAGAGACAGGGGTTTATTACCATTTTGAAAATGTATTTTCAAAGTTTTATCTGGGGCTATAGAATTATATTTTCTTTTTACCACATAATATATTCTTTTTACTACATTATATTTTCTTTTTACTATATTGTCTTTTCACTACAGTTCATTAAAACATCTACATAAATATTAGACAGGTATTTAAAAAATACTTCTTAAATATATTTTAAGCATTAAATAAACAAATTTTCATTCATATGCATGCATAAAAATTCTGTTATTTTTCCGCAGTACTATGTATTTTAATGACAGAAATACTCACAGAAAATCAATAAACTTCAACAATCACAGTCATATGTGCGTGTAATATAACTTACAATAAATTCATGCAATTAGGATTTATCTTAGATATCACACTTAAGCAAGAAGTCTGGATAGCAAATTTTAATGTCTGTTCATGATAAACAGAAGTTTTAAAAGTAGTTTGAAAAGAATTAGGTGATCTTGGCTAAGGAATAGATGAGACTTGACTGTAATCTGCTTAAAGACATTTCCACAGACAAAAAGCTTTCAGCAGAAGAAAAAAAAAGAAAAAAAATAATTTCATAGTTCTTTGAGGTCTTGTAAATATTCCACATATGAAACTGACAGCTTTTATACCAACATGATTCTTCTCATATGAGATTCTGGTATTTATGTACATTGTACACTTTTACTTTTGATATTAAAAATTTTGAAAGTTCTAAACGTTCTTTCTGGATGCAGTTGACCTTTCTATTTTAAATATACATATTGGAAAGAACGGCCTACTCAGAGTAGCACTTGTCTGCCAATTTGTTGTCCTGCGAATTCACTACTTCATTTGCAGTGCATTAAATATCAGGGATACAGAACAAAAGGAAGATCCACCATGTTTCCTGATCAAAGTTTAGTACATGGGTTTCTTTGCATCAAAAATCTCCAAAATACTGGTATTGTTTTGCTTCAGTGTTCCTTCTCTGTTCCACTGCTATTGAAAAGTTATCCCAAGTCCTGTATCTGGTCCAAATTAATACTGAGTGGCTTTATATCATTCCCCCTGAACTTTTTTAACTAATCAAACTAGAGATTCATTTGTATGTCAGTTCAGATGAATACCATGTTTCTTAATGCACTTAACAAAGGTTCCTATAAGTGAATTATTCGAACCACCTTAGATTGTCAGTGGTGAGAGAGAGGTACCTCTGTGTATTTTATGAACTGACTCACCCTCTGGGGCTTCTTGTCTCTCTCCATTGTCTATACAGGGATGCTGAATAAACATGTTCTTCAGTCCTGCATTCTGCTATCATTGTTTGGGGAATTTGTGCCAGCATTCATGCTTTTTAAAAAATTTTTGTAGTGTTTTCAAAATGGTCCTGTTAGTCTGATCACACTCCCAGTTTCAGAGAGAACTAGCTGCTGTTTTTCAAATAATGATTTTGAAAATTCCAGTAAATGTGTACTTCAAGTTTTTTTCCTCATAATTCAATGACCTAATATCCTAAAACTGATGGCTACCACTTCCATGCATGTGTTCGTGATTAGATTTTTGGCCGAAACCACTAGAGAACAGGAAACTTGTTTTTGATGTCTACATGTAAACAAGAAGTTCTGGGCTGCTTTAGAGCTCCAACTGGGTAGAGCCTCCAGACGTGATGATACTTTCTGCTGCATTTGTCACTGAACAAGGAGGAAAAGTGATTAGGCAGGCCTGTTTCCAGTACACATGTGTAGCGGGTTGGAACATTTCAGTTAAAGCAGATCTTGTTTGGAGGGAAAAAATTAGTTTTTATTATCCTTTCCTGAGAGAACAAGTGATGGAAGACTGAACTGAGTGTGCCAGGTAAGGTGAAAGAAGGTAGTACAACTGTTTGTGCATCTTTTCCATAAAATGACTCAAAATACTAACAACCATGATTTGTGGGAGATTTGGGGTTTGACTTTTGCATCTGCTTTTCAGAGGGTTGTGGTTATTTGTTGGGTTTTTTTTCTGTAGCCTGCTAGTACCACTGAAGAGTCATCCAGTGTAGTTTATTGAAACTACACAAACAAGATAATTTCTGATTTTTTCATTGTTGGGTGGGTTTTTTCAATTTTCAGGAATTTTATCATCTGATAATATTTACTGAAAATTTACATAGCAGGATATTTACACTGAAGTGTAAATACAGGATATTTCATAAATTAATTTGAATTCAGGTATTTCTGTTCTCTTTTCTGTTAGTCTTTTTCATGTATCACTGTGCATCTTTTGTGGTGCTTACTGCTTTATATACTGGTGACATATTGAAGATTTGCACTGTAGGAGAATCTCGCAATTTTCTATGTTATGCTCCTGCTGGATGGTAATGAGAAAAAGAATTAAAATGTGATGGAAATTAATTCCTCAGGAATACTTTGCAGTTGATAATCAAACAATGGAAGAGCATTCAGGGTGCATTCACTAGTACCATGCTGCAAGAGGAGTGTAAAAAAAAAGTTATTGTTGTATAGTGTTATCCCTAAATACACATTCAGAGCTTTAGTTCTTGATCTGTTTGACATATTTAGAGCATGTGACAAGATCTTCAAAAATTTTCCACTTTCTCAGCTAGCCTTCAACACTTGTAAAATAAACTGACTACTGAGTGCCATGTTAAAGCTCCATTCTCTCTTTTTTTAACAGTAATATGTTCACAGGGAATAGATTCCAGACTCCAGACTGAATTAGGCTAGCAAAGTATTGCAATATTATTAAGTAGGGAACGTTGTTTGTTTTGGCCTACTTCCTGACGTCTTTTGTTCTTTTATTGCTTTCCCTTTTTCTGTGCTCTCCGGGAAAAATTATTTTTCCCAAGTGAAATCAAGTGGCAAAAACATGGGAGATGGCTGAGGTTAATAGTGCTACTCAGTTCTAATGAAAAATTATGTCCTTTCAGCTGCAGCAACATTGAGCATCTTTACTATCCAAAAATATAATTGTCCTTTTCACATTTGAATGGTGCAATTTTGTTATCTTGCATAGCCTGTGTATGTGTAACATGTCTATGCAGTAAACCACTTAAATAAACACTGATTAGCTAGAATTTTTAAAGAAATGTGCAAACACCATTTTTTAATCTAAAGGAGTTCCACTTTTAAAAAGCTAGTATTAGTTTCACAGTTCTCTTAAAAGTGGCTACTGTCTGAGGACTTAAGCAGTTGAGACTGATGTATAATTGATGTTCATATTTTTTATTGTATTTATAGAGGAAGCCTCTCGATGTTTTTAAAAAAATGTATCTGAAGGTGGATTAATTAAGAGATTATATTGTATGTTATGTCTATATGTGTGAGAGGGCAGCAAAAATTATCACAAAAAATGAAATGCTGCAGAATTCCAAATAAAATGCTGGGAACCTGATCCTTTAAAAAAACAAAAACAAAAACAAAAACAAAAACAAAAAAAAAAAAAAAAAAAAAAAAAAAAAAAAAAAAAAAAAAAAAAAAAAAA
The DNA here is from genome assembly GCF_001715985.3 of Manacus vitellinus. Lineage (NCBI taxonomy): Eukaryota > Metazoa > Chordata > Aves > Passeriformes > Pipridae > Manacus > Manacus vitellinus. The sequence goes on from NW_021940750.1 coordinate 15,261,264, forward strand.
AAAAAAAAAAAAAAACAAAAACAATCCAACCAACCAACCAAAAAAAACCCAAAAACAAAACCACCTTGTAAGCAGCTTTTTCAGCTTTTTGTTCTGATTGCTACTGGGACATGCTGGGGCATGGCAGCATAGCCAAAGATAGTATCTCCTAAGCACAAAAGATACATTTTTGTACTTTTTTGATAAATAAATAAGGTTGCATTAAAGACATAATTTTTTTCACTAGAAATTGCTCTTCTACTTAAATCAAACCAACTCTCATGATCCAAATTATTACCTCAGTGCAATAGGGAAATAGGCAGAATGCAGATGAAACACTGTGAAAGTTATGAGAAGTGTTTTTTTTCTGTAAGGCCTGGTATCATCACCTGGTGTTTCAATAAGGTTGCTTTCCTATTATCTGTGTCATACAAGTTTATTTAATTTATCAATTTCTCTGAAATATTTCATGTTTGGCACCTGCATGAGAATTTATTTTATTTTTTAATTCAACCAAGACTGGTTTCCAAGAATGAAGCTGTGGAAAAATATTTAGCATGTAAAAAAGGTTCCTGCTCTTTTCCTCGAAAAACTTTGCAACTCACATGTTTATAATCAGAAAAGGTGATTCAGCAGCATTTTATTCATATGGAAACCTTCTGATTTACTTTAAACAGGAAAATTCAAGTGACAGGATTTTAGGGAACTTTACTTTGTATATACTCAGTATATGTTCCAGAAAGTTCAGTGTTGATTCCATTATCACTTGCATCTTTCACACCTCTTATTACTGACAAAATGGGATTTTTGCCACCTTCATGATGGGACTGACCAGGCAAACTTTAGAGTTCCTCACAAAAGTCAGGTTTCCTTAATTGAGTTTTTCCATTTAGGGAAAGAGTCAGTTTAGGCTCTGGACTAATATTGATATGTTCAGGATCATCTGTTACTGTTTTCTTTCATGAAGACACACGGTGTAATACCTTGTTTTGCAGTTTCCAGACAGCAGAAAGAAGGAAAGCATCTCATTGAAGTCTGGCATCTTAGAACTGGAGTGAAAGGACTCATGGCTCCTGAGTCTAGGAGAAACAGGGAAGGCAGGAGAAGGGAGCCAGGTGTCTAAACTGTGAAACATTGAAGATGGATGATGAATTGCCATTAAAACAAAAACAAAATCAAAATTGATTACAGAGGAAGATTGAAACAAGATACCAGAATATTGTTTTCAGGGAATGTTGGAGGAAAGATAAGAACTACAGCCTGACTTGGAATGTGGAGGAAGAAGAGAAGTAGTCTGGCAGATAAAAAGTAGCTGTCTATAAAAAACCAGGAAGAAGGCTGGATGGAAAGAAAACAAAAAGGAAAAGTGATGAGTGTCAATATTGGTTAGAGAACAGTAGAGTTAACTAAGTACAAAGATAAACTATCAGGACTTTAATGAGAAGTGGTTGGGGGACATGAGCTCCAAGACTGGAAATAGACAGAATAATTAATATTCATATGGTGAATTTGAGCTGAGAAACCAAGAACAGTAAGTATGCTGGTGGGATTACTCCACCCCTTCTTTTGGTGCTGTGTGACCAACAGTGGACAACTAGGGAAAACACCTAGAAAGTAGGTACTATTCCGTTTCATACAGAAGAGGGAATAAGACACAGAATAGAGAGAACACAAAGTACAGTTTCATTATGATGATGGGGAACCTGTCTGAAAAATTGTATTTGGATGGTGATTTTAATGGTAGTTTGTGTGTGATATCTTTTCCTTTAAACCATCCATCTAATTCTCACTAGGTGTGCAATTATCTTATTTTGCATTCAACTTGCACTCACAATTGAAATAGAAATTAATAAAAAATCTTTTTAACGTATTTTTACTACTATAATGCTTAACATGTACCACCACCACCAAAAAGTCAGACAATCCAATGAACATTTGTGAATATTTTTGACCTTAATTTCAAAGGGTCTCTGTTTTCCCATTTCTAAAACAGAGAAGACAGCAGAAAGTCAACTAATCAAAACTTGGTTAAGACAAAGTGGCATTCATGGTTCTATTAAACTGAATAGCACAGAAAAAAAGCACTCTACAGGAATTAATAAGGTAGGCTTCAGAGTGGTTTGAAGTTGTACCAGTATGCAGTGAATGAGGCATGGAGTTGCATACTGAACAATGGAAAGAAAATTAAAGGTTTTGTACCTAATCTGTAACTGAATATTAGCTATCCTGTGCTCTGAGGGGGGGTACTCCTCTGCTGCAAGTAGAATTTTATTACTCAATCTTGCAGTAAAAAAAAAAAAACACATATTTTTTTGTGTGTGTTGATCTTGATTTAACTAACAACCTTACAGCTCAAATCTTTGAATTCATGAATGCTCGACAGTTATATCATGGTTCTTAATTTTTCAGTGACACATAACAGAAAACTGAAAGTTCCTTTATGCAAAAGATACAACCATTGCTTTAAAAAAGGCAGATTTATGAAAAAGAGAAATAAATACAAAGTTTATTATTTCAAGTTGCTATTTTAAGATTTCCAGTTGTGCCTTTTATTTTATTTTGAATATTCTGAGCATTCCAGTTCTTTGTGCATGTTATTCAGTATGTTCTTTTTATTTTTTATTAATTTTTAATTTGTTTTCAGTGATTAATATATTTGTATCAAACATTTCATCTTGGTATATAAAGATGGTACATAATGATATAAAATATAAAAATACATGTATATGGAAAGGTTTGCATTATAAGCAAAATTTCCCTGATACTAGCATCTTATTGTTTAAAAAAGTTAAGAGTTTCGTGACTTTTAAAAAGTTCGAAGTACTATACCTGCCATCTACTGGAAGTACAAGGACAATGCATTTAAGTTGTATCATGTTGACTGTTCGACAAATATATGTATTGGCTACTACTCTATTATTTGACTTTTTCAAGTAAAAAAAAATCCGATGAATTTAAACATGCATTATTTCATTTATTAATTTATTTAAAAATTGATGTCTTAAAATTTAACTCAGTTTTTCAGCTCCTCAACTTTCACAGATTTTCAATTAATCCAGAGTAAAATCTAAACAAGTATTAAGAATCAAGTGTAAGAAAAACCTTTGCCTTTTTTCCTGCCCCATTCTACATCACCATTCAGGTTTATGGATCTGTAAAATTTCTACAACTGAGTACAGATAAAAAAGTTTTCAGATACTTATTTTTATATTTCTTTAGAAAAGAATTGTTATAATATTTTAAAATTACGCCTTACATAAGCAAGTGGTCTTGTTGTTAAAGTATTTTAATGTGGGGCACATTTTTAACCGACTGTTAAATTACATTAGGTCCATTTTTATCTCTTCTTGACTCTTCATTCTGGTACCATAAATCACAGTAATTTCTTTCCAGCATGGTCACTTGGACTGATTAAAAATTTGACAGAGTCATATAAACATGAAGATATTAATCTGTCTTTTGTTGACACTGGATTTGGGACAGTCTGACTTAAGTATCATTTGATTTAGTAATCCAAAAGTACTTGGAACAGAAAGAAAAAGATTCGTTATGGCTACCACAAGGTTCCATACAATCCAGCAGAGTCCATTTGGATATGAGAAACAGTATTTTGCCTGCATATTAACAACAAAGGCTAATATAAATTGTTTGGTGATCTTGGTTTCCATCAGATCAAACTTTGAAAAGGAAGAGAAATAATTAAGTGTATATTTATCCTTTTAAAATCTATTGTTAACCAAACCATGACAGGCCTGAAAGGAAAACAAAGAAAGTCACCAGTTGTCTTCAAGGAAGTATTACTGAATTCCTAAGAGATTATTGTGGAAATAAACCTTTTCAGAAGGTTCTTTTACAAGACTATAATACTGGATACCATTTAATTTTGGGTACTACTTACTTTTATTGTCTATTATTAAGACACTCTCAGAGTATTACATTCTGAATAATTTACAGCTAAAATTGTTATATGTTTCTAGAAATGTTGCTAGAAATTATGTGTTTATTTTTCTCTGTTTGCTTTCTTTTATTTTATTAACCTATATCAGTATATATTTTATCACTTTACTGGAGAAGGATTGATTAGGCAGTAAAATTAATTTTTGCTCTCTTTAAAATTGAATTTCTTCTTTTTCTCATTGGACCAGGAAATATTTGAAATCTGTGTGTCAAAAACAGACAGACTTGGACAATAGTTACTTTCATTGGAAAATATAAATGCTTTAGTCAAAGAAGATTTTGAACTTTTGCCTTCTGTTTGAAGGTATATATGCTAGTTTAATTTTGCAAGAGTACACAGTGTCTGGGTTCTATAATAGTTATTTTCTTATTAAAATAAAATATTTATTTACTTATTAAATTAAGCTTATTACTTGTGAATGATAAACATATTTTATTCGTGTAATTTATTAATAAAATATGTAAAACCCTTTTTGAATAATGGCAAATTCACTTAATCTGGGAGACAGAATTAGGTTCCATGCTGAGGCTAGGATTCCTCTGTGCAAAGCTAACCACATGCACCTAAACCTCTGAAAACCATAGACATCTAAGATATCTTTTTCATAAATGCTTTGTGTATACTCCCCTAACAACCTCTAATTTCAGACTCCATTGTGAAGTATTCCTGGTTTTCAGATGTTTTAATACAGGTAACTCTAAGGTTCATAGGCTTCTCACTGTGATCTATAAACTTCTTACTTTCTCTGCACATTCTGGGAAAAAGATATTTCACACAAGCAATTTTCATATATTCCAGAAATATTTTTTCTCTCTCTCTTTGGCTTAGAAAAGAAGAAATTGAAGGGCAATAGAGGGGTTTTTGTTTATGAGTGTTTTCCCCAGATCGGCACAGCTCTAGGCCAGACGTAGTTAACCATTACCAGTTTAAATTAAACACTTCACATGCATAATGAAAAACAGGTCTCTTGTGTTGCTGCTGAAACAGAATGGTTCTCTTTATTCAATATGGGCTTTGATAGTATTCCAAATTCATCTTTTTGCATTTAGATGGGTTAAATGGTGCCTGACAGATGATTTGCACATTATTCCAAACAGTCCACAGAAAAAGAGGAAATATTAAAATCTGGTTTTCTTTTATAAGGAAAATGTCATCCCAAGTTTAATATCCATGTGAAGCCGACATATGCTTATTCTACATTTCCCCATCAGAACTGCTCTTTTACTTTATGTCAGGCAGATTTGTTGCTATTGGCTTCCCCACAGATGTTCATCTACTGCCACCTCCTAGAAAAAAGTCTCACCGCTATCTACTCAATTGATTCCCCACAAATGTTACTTTTTGTTCTATAAATCTCTGAAGTTACTTTTTCAGCATAGCAACCTACTGTGTGAGATGTCTCCAAGCATGCAAGAGTCTTACCAGTTAGATTTATTAAAATCAGAGGAGAAGCAAAATAAAATGTTTCCATTAACTTCATTCATGCAAATTTTTATTTCTTCTGAACTAAACTAAACTAAAGTTAAACTGTATAAATGTCTTTTTGTGGAGTGAATAGTTTCTTTTTTTTCCTTTCAGTAGACTAGGTTCTCCTCTTCAGTAACTTTGGGGTTGGACTCTAGGAAAAACATCAGTAAAAAAAATGCACAGTTGTGGTTTTATGCTGCCTATCTTTAACACTGTAATTCTGTCAATGGGGTTTGCTAAGTTACTTCACCTTTGTCTTTAAAAAAAAAGTGATTTCTTGAGGTTGCTTTTGTCATGGATGCACATTTTTTTAAATTTCTTTTTATTTTGGATCTTTGTCTAACAGCATTTCCTACATTAATGTTGTTATTACTTAATGTAATTAACAACATAGCACAGAGGATTTCAATGCTAATCTTGTTTTCTTGGAGAAGGAATTTTGGGGCGGTGTAACAGGACTTTCTCTTAACTATTTAGTTAGTGATAATTCACCCTTTTTTTCTTTTTTTTTTTCCATTTTCTGCATTAAATCTTTGCAGGATAGAAAGAAGAGACTATAAGTATCTTTTTTAATAGAACAAATTAAAAATTGGAAATTGATTTATTCATCAAGGCTTTCCCCTATAATGGACTGTGTATCTGCTGGAATGTATGATCACATTATTTAATAAACTTAAATACCTGAAGGACCCTTAAGAGCATACTGCTGAGAACTCTGCTACCTGCGCTCCAGGGCGCCTTTTCTCATCCTTGACTGAAGGTCTGAAAACTTCTCTAAAAATTAAGAAAATACAAAAAGATACTTAAATAAGATTAATCAAATTAAAATGAAAAACAATAAAAAAGAAAAAGAAGAAAAAAATGCAACAAAATGGAAATGCTATTTTTTAAGCATTCTCTAAAGAGTTTGTCAAGCATTCAAAAGTCATAAATTGGTGACAAACTTCTATGTAACAGAAGTGAGAAACAGACTAAAGGAAACTATAATACATTAAATCAGATTTTGGCCTCATAGTTATGCCTGTAGAATAAGCATTATAGACTGGCTCTACAGAAAAGATTTTTTCCTGAGGTACCAAGTAGAACATGATCAACCTTTTCTTTGATAAAGATAGTATTATTTCCCCTGCTGAGGCCATTCAGAACCAGATGCACTTCTGTCTGATATATGCCATCTCTAAGATGATAAAAGGGTGAAAATCATACTAATTCCATGAACAAATTTACAAACTTGAGTGGGTGATAAAGGATCAAAGAAAATTAATGACCATGAAATGATTTTTGGAACTAGCAATGGCATCCCAGAACAGCTGCATTTACCTGGGTAATAAAAGGGTAAAGAATAGAACTGGGAAGAAGTCAGATGTCTGTGGCTTGATCACAACATGAAGCCTATATGCCTGAACTGAATTTCCAGGTCTCACATATATGTGTGACTTGGAGCATGCCAGTTAATCTTTTGTGTACTCCAGCTTTGTGCCATCAGTGATAATGGTATTTCTCCTATCTCCCTGGAGTTTCTGGGGAACTTTACAGTAAAAAGTTCTATCTAGAAGCAACAAACCAAAACTAAAAATTGCTTTGTATCTTTAAACAAATAAGTAGTGGTCTTTTATCATTTCAATACTTTTAAAAAATTAGGCATAAAAATACTACCTGGATAATAATTTTTTTGAGTAAATAATTTATTGTTATATTTATTTGTCTATACTTCTATTAATCTTCATGTTAATTGATAGTCAAAATTTGTTTCATTTAAGTTGATTATTCATGTAATGTATCTAGTAATGTGGGTCACTAACTACCAAAAAAAAAAAATAAAAAAGAACCTGACATTTTTCTGCAAGTTATATCTAATCTCCTAGAAAACCATTTCCCTTTTCAGAACACATTTCATACAGAAATAAGATTTCTTTCAGCAGCAGTGTATCTACAATAAATGACACTTTCTACCTCTGTATTTTGTTGGGTGCCTAGGAATAATGTAGACAACGAGCATCTGTGCTACGCATGAGCTTTTACAGAGAAGCTCCCAAACAGAGTGAAGAGATCATTAACAGCCCAAATTTCAATCTTCTTTATTCAGCTCAGGTATCAAATGAGTAATTTGCTGTCCATAGCTTTGAGAAGCTCAAATATAAAATCTACAAGAGACAGGATAATGGTATCTTAGTGATTACACTGTTTTTCTAACTACTTCCAAGGCTTTTCCTTTCACTTCTGCCTTAACAAAAGATAAGTCTGAAAATGAGCCAGGTCCTTATTAAAAGTGTAGCATATGTCTAGGGAAAAAGGGTCTTGCTGTTCAGATTTATGTCTTTTGGCAGATTTATAAGGTGTTTATGTGTAGTAGATTTAATCCCATGGACGAGTGCTGAAGGCTTTGCTTAATTCCCTAAGTGTTTAGAAATTCTGATTAAAAGAAGTTCTTGGTAATAATAAGACTGAATTCTCCGTAATAACACTTTTCAAGATCTGAAAAGGTGGTGCTTTTACCTTATTACAATAAGCATGTTTCACAACCACAGCTGAAAGGGTCAACCAGTGAGGAAAGGATGGGTTACATGCTACATCTGTCCAAACTTGGACATGCTATTGCTCTAGAGAACATATAATTTATCATTATTTTTTATTCAGGCATATACTCAGTAGGCAGTGGGATAAGATCATGAATTCCAGACAAGTAGCTGTTACAACTAGCATTGTTATAGATGAGGATTTGTTGCAGTGTCTATGTTTTTAGACCATAGTAATTAACCCAGAATCAACTCTAAATGTTTCTTCCAGATACTTTTTGCTAAGAAGAACAATACTTCAGGGACTTATATTCTAAGTATACATAATCTGGATTTCAAAAAGTATATGCATGTGGAAGTGAAATAATTCAGAAAGGGAGGACATGTGAAATGAATTAATCCTGCAATCTACTGCTTTTACTTGTTTGCCATAGGGGAACTGTTTCCTAAGTATCTTTGGTAAAGGTTGCAGAAACATTGGTCTAATCACACGGTTAAATATTTGCTTGTGGCAAAGGATACTCAGAATGATATAATAAAAAGTGTATACATAACTTGCACTGAAGATTTGGTGCACCTCTAAATTGCAGGTTCCATATCTTAATACTTATTTTTCTGTAAAGACAAAAAAAAAGAAAAGCTTTTAGATATTACTGTTCTCACATAGTGATCCAAGTCACTGCTTTTTGTTCATTTGGTAAAATTGAAGTTGTAATGTAGTACTGCCAATAATGAAATATAGAAGCCTCTCCGGAATACCTAATTATTTTTAGAACCTCACATATGAATCTGAGGTTCAGATATGGATTTTCTCCTGCTGTCTTTGTTACAGTATTTCTTTTCTCTTATTGTTCTCTATATATGTCTACAAATAATGGTGTAAACCTTAAGCATCTTCAATATGCAATTTTTCAATCTTAACAGTTCTAGCACCACTTAGAAAAAATGATGTGGGATAAAAGCATTCAGATACGTTCATTGTAAGGCAGTTTCAGTATTTCAAATAAAATCCACACAGAAATGCACAATACAGGTGGCCGCTAAGGCAACATAATTTCACCACAATGTTATTCCACTATGTTTCTGTCAAAAGCAAGCATTCTTTATCATGCAACTGGAGAAAACAAATCAAGACCCTCTTCCTGTATATAATCAAATGTTTGTAGAGAATTGCAACATTTAAAACATTTATTTTTTTCAGTTTTCTTTTATCAGTGAAGAACAAATGGTTGTATAAGGAATGGAAGACAAAGGCTTTTGGATAGCAATCATTTTTAAGACTGGGACAACACTAGCTTCATAAGCCTTTCCATTACAGTTTTTACTGAAGAAATCAAATCAGTAAGTTATATCTAAAATACTATAAACTATTCTGCATTTCTGCCTCTGTCTACTAACCCTAAACTTCTTCTCTAAGATTTAGTCCCTGTGGTTAGTAGAACAGCACTCCTCTCTCCTCTGACACCATTCCTTGACAGTTATCATTTATCTATGCACTCAAGTAAGTAATGTTTTCAGATTACTATTCCGTGTGCCACCATGAAAGGAATTCACAGAAAGCCTAAAATCTTGCTATCAAAAACCATGTACTGTATCTCAGCTTCATCTAGTGCTCTATGTATTATTTCCCTGGTGTGATGCTTTGGATATTTTCTACCATTTTTTTACAAAACTGAGAAGTTAGTTTAGAAGCAATTGAAAATGTGTTCTGTTAAGAGGAGTAGATATGTAGATATCCTGTGCAGATAGCTTTCTGCTATTCCAAGTGATGGTCTCAGGGCATTACTATTATTGCTGTTGTTGTTTTACCTATTTATGATTCTCTAAATATTGTCTCTAGACTGTTAATGAAATTGTGTAGAGAAGTAGGAAGAAAATACTAACTCTGATCTCAGAGAAGTAAATGGTAATTTGGAGGTTTTACAAAAGTGCAGATTATCATGTTTAGCTAAAAAGGTACTTTTATGGAGGAAAGACCATTTTTAGTTGCTTAGTTGACGAGCTACGGGCCTGAGAAAGCAAAGGTACAGTCAATATAAATAAAGCTGTGTAGTTAATTGAAAGTGTACTCAGCAATCATAAATTACAGGTACTACTACTAAAATTACAGCATCTTCTGAAGAATCAAGTCTTCTGAAAAGTCTGATGTTCTAGAGGTATCACATTTCTTTCTATTTTCTGCATCATCTGATGAACTTCAGAATCTCTGTGATCTTTTCTAAATTGATACAATTTTAAATAGAGATTTTTGTATCTGCAGGTTACATTTATTAAGCTTAAGAAATGACAAGGCTCATAATAAACCCAGCCTTCAAAACTAGGTTTATAAATCCAGAGACATTCACCATAAACTCAGTCATATTGCGAATTTTGCTTTGGTCCAGGAACTGAATACTCATCAACACTTATCTTATAAACTATACTGAGTAACAGATGAGCAAAAGTTCAAGGATTAAACTGAGTTAACTTCAACTATGTTTTTGATAGTACCAGTAACATTTATTACAATCAATGTTGATTGGTTATAAAAATACTCAACAAAAATCATCAGGATTTGTATGTCACTGGTGCCTAATATTATAAAACTTAGTAATAATTGTGCAGGCATACTGAAATTCAATCTTAGTCTTTAAATATCTGTAAATATTTTGTCATAAACACTTTATGTTTCAGCTGAAGCAATGTGCTATTTCTTTTCTTAAGCAGTGCAAGTCACAAAATTTACTGTGCATGTTCAGTGTAGAGTGAAAATAATTGGATTTGCAATGACAAATACATGCTGGAGTTTGCAAGTGAATTTCCTGAGATGTAAAGACTTTTATATATGGTAAACTAGGTCCCAACCTCTGGGTCAAATGTTGCTGTGAATTATGATAATTGCAATTTATGGTAAAGACTAGAGTAAGGTTTGAAACTTGTCAGCACATATCATGAAGTAGAAATAAATTACAGCTTTTCAAAAATGACAGATTTCTGTTAGGTGCTTTCTTTCACTTTGACTGCATCAGACCTTTATACACCCAGCAATTAACTTTATTCACATTAATATTCAGCAGTGTTGACAAGACTGACACAGTAAAACTCAGTTTGTATAAAAGTAAAGACAGTTTGATGTAGAGTTATTATATTGTCTCATAATTCACTGTTGAGAGGTAGATCTTGATAAATGAAGAACAAAGCTATTGACTCTGGTGTTGACTTACCGTGCCAAAAAGGATTCTGATTTTCTGTTTCTCAAGATACGCAGATTTTTGTTTGGAAATAAACAGTAATTGTATCTAAAGCCTTAGTAAAAATAATATTAATACACTGGTATCATCCTATTTATTATTTCTGTATATTCACTGGTTTCCCAGATATTTTTTAATATTTAGAATAATTGTGATTATATATAATGTTAAATGAGGCCAACCATATATATTTAAAGCATGGTTTTAACTTCTCTGGGAAAGCATAATGTGTATACTGTTTCTACCCCTGCTAGGTTATGGCTTCACAAAAGGAAAAAGCAACCTTTCAACTAAAGTGGAATGGAAATAGCTCCTGACAACAAAAAAGTCCTGACAGTTGGTGCACCCATCCTATATAATATTACCCAACAAGGAGTTAATCATGAGAGGGAGAGCAGGTTTCCAAATGTTTAAAAGAAGCTTTACAGATGTTAAAAGATTTAACAGCTGCTCTTTTTTAGGTTTATAACATTTACTCGAACTACATTTACAGATTTGCTGATTCACTGTTGAAGCCATTACACAGACAAAAACTTGTATGGATAAACACATTGTATGGATAAAGCCATTACACAGACAAAAACTTGTATGGATACAGGCTTTCTTTTGGTATCATTTTACTTTCGTAACATCTCTTATAGAGGAATCAGGAAGCCCTTTTGATTTTCTCTTCTTGGTCCAACAATCTCAAAATTATTTACCCACAATGAGTTTGACCCAGAATCTCTTATAATCTCTGTGCATGTTCTCTATGCACACAGAATAACAAAAATGAGAGAGAGCTGCTTAGATGCAAAGCTGACCTCTCAGGTCTTCATTCTGCTAAATGAAAGCCCTAACCACTGAGGACAAAGCAGGACAACCTTATTACCTTCACAAATCTTGTCTTTGGCCTTTAAGGTCCCATTTTCTGTCTGCATTTTAAAAATGTCCTTAAATGTCACTTTAAGGCTAAAGTTCCACTTTGGGTACAACATTTGTGTGTCTTTTGGAGATATCCAGGAACAGAAAGACAGAAATAAGACTAAGCAAACCACAGAATCACAGAATTGGTTCAATTCTCGTCCATTCTCCCTGCTCAAGCAGGGTTATCCTAGAGCACATTGCCGAGAATTGCATCCAGATGGTTGTTGAATATCTCCAGTGGGGGAGATTCCACAACCTTTCTGGGCACCTGTTTCAAATGCACAACTAGGGAAAAAATTAAATAAATAAAAAAGAAGAGATAGATTGACCGGACTAAACTGCTCTCAAATTCTTCATATTGTATTGGTTATTGGAATAATCCCTTTAAACTTAACACAGCCTATGTTGTACATCTTTTTTATAATTGTTGCTAAAAAATAGCTATGAAGGAAGAGTGCTTTCCTTTGGATTTTACTATATTAGCAACATTATAATGATTATGTGAGTATAAACCCCACATTTTTAAATTGTTATCCAGCTGTTATGCCAAATTGTTGCCCATATTACAATATGAAAAGCATTGTTGATGTTCTATAATAGTGTAAACATTAGAGTATACACTGTGGTTCTTCAAGAGTATCATCGGGAGTCATTCAGTCTTTCCTAACTTCATTAACATTAAACCTTCATTTACATATTTATATCTTGATTCTAAAACAGACTATTACACTTTTTCTCAGGTTTCCAGCACTAATGTAGTATCTTCTTATCTTTCAGGATTTGAATGATTTGCCATAGCTTTCTAAATGTATTAAGTCCCTTAACTATAGCACAAACCTTAGAGCATATTTCTGTGAGCATTGTCTGCCTTACTGCTTTCTTTTCCACATTGAACTAACTGTGAAGCAACAGCAAGACAGACCTCCTTGTGACTTTGTGCTGCTGGTTACACAACTTGGTTCACTTCGAGAATGGCAAAGTTCTTATTTTTGTGATTCCCACTGTCAGTGGCTGGGTATGGCTGTTGTAAAAAACCATCACTAAGATCTTTTTTATCCATTCCTCATGCTCCTCCTTTATCATCAGGGTGTTGTTGGCTAGAACGTTGGGTTTTTTTAATAGCAAACTGACTAGGCTGTAACTTAGTTAAATTTCATAAACCACAAACTGGCTGCAAGCCTGGAAACACTGAAACTTTCGCCTAATTGCAATCAATTGCTTCTCTGTTTATACTGGATTACAATGTTATTGGCTCAATTAAGTTTATGGAAATAAATTGTTGATGCTTTGGCTGAGCAGCTGTAACAATGCAAAAATGCAAAAAAAAAAAAAAAAAAAAAAAGATGTGAATATAACAGGCACAGCCTATCTAACATTGCTAAAGCCATTGACCTTATCATGGAGAAATGGCTTCAAGCCAAGAGAACTCATTTGGACAAGATGGAAGAGAAGAATTGTGGAATGTTACTTAATGTTGCAGATGCAAAATATATGTTTACACTGTTGCATTGGTCCACTCCCTGTTTATTGCCAACATCCTAATCTATTATTCCTTATGTTGCGTAGATGTTAATGTGCGTGCAAGCTCTATTCTGGGATGAACTAAATATTTCTCTTGATGGGAAGTCCTACCCATGTGATCTCTGTGTTCATTGACTATGCTGACTTCTTAACCCCACGATGTGCACTAAGAATGTGAGACATGCTAGCTACACTTTAAGAACCTCTTTGTATGGGTTTGGAGAGATCTTATTATCTTTCTAGGAGCATCAAACCCATATGCCAATTCCCTGTGTAATATTATAAGAATAAGATTCCATCAGCCCCAACAAGGAAGACCTTTTAACAGCTCAGTGGAAAAGGCAGGTCGGCTTCTTCTTTCCCTCTATATCTCATCAGTACTCACTTGAACTCTCTTTTCCTGCAGTCCATTAGAGTTCTACAGAAATAGGTGCACTGATCTTAAGGTTCTGCCTTCTGACTTAAGTCCGTGCAATCCATGCACGCTTACCAGTAGCTGCTATGTCATCTTGGACCTTTTCTGATAATTCTTCTCAAGGGCTACAAAGCAATAGATATATCTGGGCTTAGGCAGCCACTTAGACATTTGCGAAGTTTACTCAGGGTTGAGTATGGGGCATCTGTTGCGTGTCACACACATTGCTTTCTGAACAGCAGTGCAGTGCATCGTGTGTTAACAGGCATATCATATGTCATCAAACACTTCCAAGAATTGTTGTACTTGGTTTTTTTAGCTCCACTTACTGATAGTGGAGAAACTTGAGCTCTTATTTTTTTAAGAATAACTATTATAGTAAAATGCAGGCTTTGGAATTAGTAGGCTGCCTACTATAAGACCTGATGACAGAACAAGGGAAGTGCAAGAGAAATCTTTCTCACGCAGGCTAGGAAGATCGGGAGTGATAGAGACAGATGTGGAGAGATACCTGCAGAGAGCACAGAAAAAAGAAGTTACCTATGTGGAGGTGGCCTGGAAGGCAGTGTGATTACACTTCTACATGTGGCATGAAAGCTTCCTTGAGGCAAGCTGGGCCACATCATATGGATGGCTTTGAGTGCAACACTGCCAAAGCCATCCTTGAGGACCTGCCTTCCTTCTGTCAGGTAGCTAGACTCATACCTGACCTCCCTCCCTAGAAGTTTTATATTAAGTATTATAATGGGGTGAAGGTCTTCCTGTGATGGAAAATGACAGTGTTTCAGAAAAATAGGAGTGTTATATATCTGATAGAAATGTGGTATACCAAGGATTTTGGACTATTACTGACTGAGGAAAAAAAAAAAACAAAAACAAAAACAAAAAATGAACAAACAAACAAAAAAACAAACAAAACAAAAACCCAAACAAACAAACAAAAACCACAAACAATAACAAACCCAAAAAACAATCTACATCCCTGGCTTGAGCTTTCAGCTGAGAAAAATCAGACACCCATAAAACAGGACATACGTGCTTATTTGCTTTGCTTCAATATTGATGCAATGGTATATTCAGATTTCATAGGTTTTAACCTTAACCTTAAAAAGAAACCCAAGCTGTTGAGGTTCTTTCAAAGCAAAACATAAAGTAATGCAAACTGTGTTTGCAGACAGACTGAAACCATGACTGCAATGTATGAGCATTTCCCATCTGTCATTAACCTCATTGTGATATTTAGCTCTAAAGCCTGATGATGTTCTGTTAGCAACCATATTCACTGTCTTAGGAGTGATTATTTTAGTGTACATACCACAGAAGGAAAGGAGGCAAAACTGTTGGGAGATATTAAGACTTTTTCATTGAATAAAATATAGAAGGAAAGAATGAATTAGGACAGAAGCAAACATGAAAGAATTGAGAAAATATAATAGCAGGGAAAAAAAAGGTAAAATTGTAACTCTTAAAATGAGCTCTTTTCTTACAAGGATCCCGCATGTCACATAAAAACACTGAACAAAGCTAAACAACAAAAACTCAGTCTGATATATTCCTTAATCACTAGGCATGTCACTGATATCATAAAGTGTTTCACTAGGAATTGAGAGCAAACCTGAATTCATCCAAAGCTGACAGGAAACTCAACTATCCCCTTAGAAAATATTTGACATTCTTGTCCTAGCCTATCTGAAACAATAACACTGCAATAACAATAACAATGCCTTACATTTCCTCTGTACAAAATAATGTGGTGGTCTGTGAACTCTGATTTTGATGAATTAGATGCTAACACTACTAATTGCCCCTGTGCTGAAAGAGGCAGTAGGTGTATTTATCAAATGTTTTTATCCAGACAAACCTGACACACCTTGGAATTGCACTCACCTGAGCAAAAGTATTAGAGAAACAGCACTGAAAAAAAGCTTAAAAAGTAAGGGGAACGTGCCTCACTTTAGCTCTCTACAGCTTTCTGAGGAGGAGAACTGGAGAGGGAGGCACTGATCTCTTCTGCCTAGGATCCAGAGACTAGGCATAGAATCATAGAATCATAGAATCAGCTGGGTTGGAAGGGACCTCTGAGATCATCAAGTCCAGCCCTTGATCCCCTACCACCGTGGTTACTAGACCATGGCACTAAGTGCCACATCCAGTCTCATCTTAAAAACCTCCGGGAACAGAGAATCCACCACTTTCCTCGGCAGCCCATTCCAATGCCTAATTACCCTTTCTGTAAAGAATTTCTTCCTAATATCCAACCTAAACCTCCCCTGGCAGAGCTTAAGACCATGCCCTCTTGTCTTACTGATAGCTGCCTGGGAGAAGAGACCAACGCCCACCTGGCTACAACCTCCTTTCAGGGAGTTCTAGAGGGTGATGAGGTCTCCCCTGAGCCTCCCCCAGGCTAAACAGCCCCAGCTCCCTCAGCCTCTCCTCACAGGACTTGTGCTCAAGTCCCTTCACCAGCCTTGTTGCTCTTCTCTGGACCTGCTCCAGCACCTCAATATCCTTCCTGAACTGAGGGGCCCAGAACTGGACACAGTACTCCAGGTGTGGCCTCACCAGCACTGAGTACAGGGGAAGAATCACTTCCCTGGACCTGTTGGCCACACTGTTCCTGATCCAGGCCAGGATGCCATTGGCCCTCTTGGCCACCTGGGCACACTGCTGGCTCATGTTCAGCTTCCTGTCAATCCAAACTCCCAGGTCCCTCTCTGCCTGGCTGCTCTCCAGCCACTCTGTCCCCAGCCTGTAGCGCTGCAGGGGGTTGTTGTGGTCAAAGTGCAGGACCTGGCACTTGGCCTTGTTGAACCTCATCCCGTTGGAATCAGCCCAACTCTCCAGCCTGTCCAGGTCCCTCTGCAGAGCCCTCCTGCCTTCCAGCTGATTGACATTCCCCCTCAACTCAGTGTCATCTGAAAATTTGCTGATGGCGGACTCAATCCTCTCATCTAAATCATTGCTAAAGATATTAAACAGGACTGGGCCCAACACTGATCCCTGGGGGGCACCACTAGTGACCGGCATGTGGGAATGGTTCAAAGCTGAGTGAACGGAAGTTCAGACTGGATATCAGAAACCATTACTTTACCAAGGGGCTGATCAAACACTGGAACGGGCTTCCTAGAGAGGTGGTTGATGCCCAAGCCTGTCAGTGTTTAAGAGACATTTGGACAATGCCCTTAATGGCATGCTTTAACTTTTGGTGAGTCCTGATTTGGTCAGGCATTTGGGCTAGATGATGTTGTAGGTCACTTCCAGCTGAAATGATCTATTCTATTCTATTGTTGGGGTTTCTGTGATTTTCTTTTTTTCTGAGACATTCTCTATTTTCTCTGTAAATGACTGTTAGAATTCCTAAATCCAAATTTGGGCATAGCACTGAAATGAATAGAACTATATCAGTTTACTCAGATAAGAACAAAAATATGGATATTCACCATTTTCAAGTGTATTAGCTTCAATTATGACCATGAATACACAGTGGTTTGACAACATAATGATTAAGTGATCAATTTTCATTGCACTTTTTTTATTGGACAAATTTTTACAGAAGGTGGAGAAGGTTTTTAATTTTACTGAGCAGCATTACAGCTTCTCTTTGCAATACATGTCATGCAAAGCCACAAAATTGGAGAAGGGGAATAGTAATAAAGGTGTGACCAAGAAATCTGAGTCCTTACTTCAAATATCAATTTGAACACTTTTTGTTTCCAAATTCTAATGGATAATTTGCCATCTCAAAGATGACAGATTCCAAAGCACTGCAGCAACAAGAGAACACAATCAGAAAAATTACATATGTAAAAAATTACAATATAAAATTACATACCTTTTCACTAAACTGATTTAGTTTGCTATAATTTAAAGCTTCTTTTTTAATAACTTGTATTGAGATGTACTTTATGTGTTGGTTCTAGTGCCTGTGCATTTCAGCAGCTAAGTTTCTAATGCGACACTGTCACATAAACAATTATTGGGAGAAAGGAAAAAATTGGATTGGACAACGTCATAAAACCTTTCCTCACTTGCCTACCCTTCTTCATCCTTCCCCTTCAGCCAATTAACATGCCCTGGAACCTGTTAAACAAATATAATTAGATTAATACCTATATCTCTTTCTACATCCGCAGCTTGAAAAAGACATTCAAATAATGAAACTGCAAATATATGCTAAACAGTCTGTGAACAGTTACTTAGCATTTGTTTAAGCAATTGTTACTTGGGACAAAAGAGACGGCTTATCTGCTCATTGTTTACCTTTACAATTTCAAGTATGCCACTTGTGAAAGGACCCTAAACAGACTCCGTTCTTGATATTCTGTCACATATTTACATAAAACCCTTCAGCCCACTGAGGATGCTCATTTTTGTAAAAATTTGCTAGGTGGAACCTGTAAGAAACTTGAAACCAAAACGTGACACAAATCCTCCCCTGTGCAGCTGGCTTACCTTCCTCGTGTCCATGCTGCCCCAGACGGGTGGCCGATCACTTGCTGTTGCAGCACAAGGGCAGGGCTGACAAGTAGAAGCTGGGACTTCCTGTTCTGCAAGGTTTAAAGAGATGTTCACTGGTAGGATTAGGCCTTCAGCACATACACTGTCCTTCCTTTCCTTGTCATGATTCATAATGTGGTTCTCTTTGCAGTTTAAATTTCTTGGTTTGTTGTCAGGAGACTGGTATCAAATAAGCCAGATTATCTGTTGCTGCTAAATCAATCTGAAATATAAAAATGAAAGGTACTACATTATTAAGAATTGCTAACCACCACAATGTGTTTGCTGGAAGATATGGGGCTGTCAGTCATAAAAAAGTGAGGAGGAAGTCACAATGTTAATTTTCAGCACCCAGCATCCCTCACATCATCATACATTTACTAATTCAGAACATGTTAAAATCAGGAATTTCCTTGGTCTTGGCAAATTTTGGATTACCCAGCTCAGTAACTGGGTTTTATCACAAGAGGATTTTTAAACTGTAAATAATTTAGACCTTTTTTCAGTTTTCCTTGAATAGTATTAGATGAAAAAGAATTTTTTCCCCTGTGAACATGACTGCCTTTTTTTCTCAGAATTGTTCTAATTAATAACTCCAGTATATTTTATAGTAATTCTTTTACATATTTTTATGCAACAGCCTTGCTCATTCTTGCATATGTGTAGCAACAGAATCCCACAGTTTATCAGATAGGAGCACAAGTTTTTTCTACCTAAAGAAGACTAGATCTTTGTGGTTCATTGATTCTTCTCTTCAGGAAGGAGGCTGTCCTGGAGAGCGGAGCAATTGCAAGTGTAGCAAATAACTCATAAAGACAAGACTTAACTGTCACAGAAAAGTAGGAAGACAGTAAATAATAAATCCCTTCTCAGTCTGACATTTGTAGAGAGACCTGCTATTTTTCAGGATAAGAATTGCAAATAATGTTATCACTAATATTTTTTTTCCCCTGTAGAATGTAAGTTAATAAAGTTTCTTATATTTTCCCCTTGCTGTCCTTTTACTTTATTTACAGTTATTCTACAAAATCTTAATCTACCAGGTAAGCCAGGAACTAGAAAATTTTGAGGTTTTCTGAGGTATTTCTTTTCAGGCAAACCATGACACTCCCTTAAGCCAGCTCCATTAAAACAGCCCCTCTTTGTAGAATCATATAATAGTTTAGGTTGGAAGGGGCCTTTAAAGATCACCTAGTCCAACTCCCTGGCAGTGAACAGGGACATCTTAAACAAGATCAGGTTGCTCACAGCCTTGTACAACCATCTACCACCTCTCTGGGCAACTTGTGCCAGTGTTTCACCACCCTCATCATAAAAAAATTTCTTCCTTATGTGCAATCTAAATCTATAATCTTTTAGTTTAAAATCATTACCCCTTGTCCTATCACAACAGGCCCCACTAAAAAGACTGTCTCCATCTTTCTTAGAAGCCCTCTTTATATACTGAAAGGCTGCAATAAGGTGTCCCCAGACCCTTCTCTTCCCCAGGCTGAACAACCTCAGCTTTCTCAGCCTTTCCCCACAGGAAAGGTGCTCCAACCATTAGATCATTTTTATGGCCCTCCTATGGACCACCACTGCAGCATATCCACAACTTTCTTATTTTGGGGGCCCCAGAGCAGACTAGGGCGCAAAATCACCTCCCTTGACCTGCTGGCTTCACTTCTTTTGATGCAGACCAGGACACAATTGGCTTTCTGGGCTGCAAGTGCACATTGATGGGTCATGTCCAGCCTCTTGTCCACCAGCACCCCCAAGTCCTTCTTGACAGGGCTGCTCTCGATCTCTTCAGCTCCCAGCTTACTCAGCTTGACACTGGATGGAAACACTAAATACTGTGTGCTGGCTCAGGAAGTCATTTAAGGATGTGCAAGCAAGTAGAATAATAAATAGGCCTTTGTAACTTTTGGATATTAGGCAAAACATGACAACTCACCACCTGCCTCTTATGTTGTCTTTGTTTCATATGCATTACAGAACAGTAATTACAGTAGATTTTCAGAAAAGGGTACAGAGTGGTATGAAGTCTTGCTACACAATTTGAATGTTCTGATTTATGTTAAATATGTGTCTGTGAATAAGAAGACTAAAGGTCTAGAAAATCATGTCCACTCTGCAACTAATCTCTACAGGTTTTTGTCTTGTGCTTGCTATATCTGAAAGACTTTTTAAGTAAAATTCTCCATAAAGAAGTAAAAAATGTAATTTGGATACATTGCATTCTTAAATTTAAGAAAAATAAGAAAATCTTTGGGCATTTAATTTTTATAGCAGGAAGTTATGATGCAGCAGTTAGACTGTGCTGACGGGAATTTTTTTTTTTTTTTGAGTGCTCTTCTGTAACCACCAAGCACAATAAAATTACCTTTATTCTATTGAATATTCACTTTTGTCAAAGGTTAATAGAAAGGTTCAAATTCAATCAGTGTAAGAGGCTTTAGCTTTGATGGGTTTCAAGGATACTTTCAACTTTTCAGTGGAAAGGTATGAATCTCACTTTGGCCTCGAAATAGCATTAGTAAGTTTTTGTTCAAACCTTCATGCTTAAAAAATTCTTAGCATTCGAAATGTCACATCTTGAGATCTGTTCAATTTTCCTTTTTTCATTACATGCTTTTTCTCCTCTGCAAGGCATACACAATGGGAACAATAGTTGGAACATGAGAAAATTTGAGCTAGGATTTCAAAATGATGAGACCAAAGTGAATCCATCAAAACAAAAGTTTCGAAACCAAACTAAACACATTTGAAGCTTGATAATGAGTATATGTCGCTATGAATAACCACTGAGAATTCTCTGAAGCTGTATAGACTGTTTCATGCTTGCTGTTATTAGTCATGGATAACAACAGGACCTCTGACTACTGCATTAAGCTGACACATTTGTTAAGTTATTGTTTACCAACTGTCCTCTATATCACAGCCTATATGAACTCAGTATGATCATGCGTAGTTGCATGCAGTAATATGCTGTATTTGCATCCTGCACAGACTTCTTTGAATCTTTAATAGACTAAATATTGTTTGTCTTTCTGCGAATGAGAATTATTTATCTTACTGACCATCTATAGCTAACATCTTTTGAGGTTTTTTTACTAGAGTCAATCTATTTAAACTTAGTTCTGAATCACAAAGACTTATTCTTAATATGAACGTAAATCAGATAAAAAATGAGAGCAACCAGAGTTGAAATGGAAATGAATCAGAGCACAAATAATCTGCTTTTCTGTTTAAACTGAGCAATGGGAATTTTTCTACACTAATTTGTAGGGAAAAATATTTAGTTATGTGAAAAAAAAAAGACACAAAATGTTCCAAAGTTGGTAATAAATAAATTCACTGTAAAGAAGCAGCATTGAAAAGAAAAAAAGCAAAAAAAATTCAAGTGCTTAACTGAGTTCTGAAGCAACTGTAAACACTCAGCAAAATCTTGGGTATCATAACAGACATTGCAGTGAAAATCTTTTCTTGTATAATGTTCTTGTTTCATGTGTAAATGATAAAAAGAAATTGCTAGAAACAACATTTCAAAGATAAGTTCAGATTTAGTTATGACATCTGATTTTCTGTTTCCTAAACTTCCCCTCAACTTTCCCCTTTATTTTAAGAGGGTGTCACATAAGATTTTACCTATCAATAGAAAGACCATCAAAAGGTCTTAAGTAATATTTTTACGCTGACATATCTATGTTTATGGGGGACGGATTTCAGGTTGACTTGAATGTGACCATAAATCTTATCTCAGATTAGCTGTCATTTCATGAGTCAGTAATTTGATGATTTTTAGGAGGAGCTTTCAGCTTCTCTGAATACACAGGGGCATAATTTTAGAACATCTTTTAAGTGGTGCTGAATGAAGACACCAAATGTGGTAAGAACTGAAATTTATGGTGTGCAAGTAGCTAAAGGATGATGAAGTTCTGAACAGTAGATGACAAAGGGAAGAAAATGAATCTCCAGTAATGATCACTTGCTATCCAGAAGTCACAGATCTGAAGTCACAGTACCTACAGTGAATAATTGTACTTAGTGTTATCTATCCATTAATCATACACAGAATGTCAAAACTGATTCATGTGAAACAGGTTCATGTGAATATCATTATTATTTGATTTTATAGATTCTAGAAGATTTTAATATGACTATAAGGGCAACCTCATTTCTTGTTTGACTATGTAGACTATATTTAAGATTTACTTTACCTATTAACTGAAATAGGAAAGTGAGTAAGTATAGTTAGCATTGGCAAGCAGCCTTAGAGCAAAATATATGTGCTAGAAGGGCTTAAAATCACTGGTGAATAGTCCTATGCATGCAATCCATTATATTTCTATTTAATTGCAGAATGGTTTCAGACAATCATAAAACATTTTCCAGACTAATTCCTACCTGATCCTAATTTCTAAATCAAGGAATTGAATATACCATGAAAGATACACTCTTGCAAAGATAGCATGCTGTTTATCAGTTTAATTATTTTTTCATATAATTTTGTTTTGTCCTGCCCTAGAACTTAATGATGAAAGCTTCATTCAAAGATTACAGATCTTTGATTTTTATTGGCTTTCAAAGAAGCTAGGACTTTTATTTTTATTGCAAATAGCCCACTAGTGTAGATTAAATTTGACTCAAGAAACTTCAATGTTTGAATAACTCAAGGGAAGCAAAACCAGATGCATAAAATTAGAGATTTTTTTAAAATACTTGCAGCATTATTTTACATACTGCAATCAATTACAACTCAGCCCCATCAGAAGCCAAGGTTAGGTTCTAGAAAATGAACTACATATGTAATCATTTCACCAATTGCAGAAATAAGTGCAATAGGAATCTGAAACCAGCAAGGAACAAAAGATAGTTTATTAGAGATTCACTGACCAAAAAGGGCAGATAAATATCTTTTGTCTGATACAGGTGTACCTCCCAAGCATTATCAGTGAACAACAGGCAGAATGCTAATGACAAGGAAAAGGTGTCTGCATTAGTAGACTTATAAAACATGATCATGGCCATTCCAAGCTTTGAAGGCACAGATCATCAATTATTGCACTAATTGTTTGTTCTGTTTGTGTCTCAGGCTGAAAGAAAAGAGTCACTGAAGCAAAAATGAGATGTACAGAATTACAGCCTCAGTGACAGTTCAGTTTCACCATCTCATTATTCATTACTTGTTTTGCTGTGCGTATGTGACTTTAAGTTGGGTGGACTCATGTATTCTCTGAGATGCATACTGTGCAACACTGGTGAAATCATTACGTACATTATTCTACAACTCCAGGCATGAAAGCTTTTTGTTAAAGTTCTGCCAGTTTCTTTATTAGCTTTTGTTTCCAACCCAAGTAAGAAATACCAAAGCTGTCAATTTTAGGGTTTGGGCATCTCTATTTAGGTTTGAAATCCAGGTGTGAGCAAGCACATTTCCAGGAGGAAAACACCTCAATCTGAACAAGTGCACCTTTTGACACAACTTAGAAAATAGATTTATTTTATTTTTTTAAGCCCTAACTCATCCATCCCTCTGAAAAGGACATAATTACAATGTATTAGCAGTAATATTGCCCAAATAATAAAATAGTGATCTAAGAAAATTAAAAAAGGACATAACAATCAATAATAGAAACTTCCTTGATTATGACCAAGAAGAATAGTATGCAGACATGAAATTTAACAATTATATATTTAACTTTTTTCTAATAGTTTAAAATAATTTTCAAAGTATAATGTATTATGAACATTACAGTATATACTAAATATGTAGAAAAGCAGTAACAGTGATCCAGTAGCAGACTTGTCTGCTTTGCTATCTTGTAGATAGAGAACTACAGTCCTTCACTAGCAATGTATCATGCTGACTCTTAGCTTCTGTCATTTTCTTTAAAATTTTACTTGACTTTAAATCCTACAACTTTTTTCCTTCCCAAAAAATGGATCAATTAGTTTAAGCCTGTAGGAGAAAGTATACACATCTACCTCTAAGATAGGCTTTCAATGATTATGATGGAAAGTCTCTCTGAGAGACTCATCCCCCTCTCAAAAAGTACATTTTTTAAAAAAGCAAGGACTCTTCTTGCCTACTTTTATTAGATGAATGAAAGTCTTATTTTTAAAAGTTAGTAGTGATACTTCTGAATATAGAATCGTTTTAATTGTTCCTTCCCAGTACTAACAACCCATGCTTGAAGAACATCTGAAAAACATGAGTCCTATCATATTCTGATTGTATTCAGCTCCCAAAGTGTGAAGAAAATATTTTCTTGACTTTAAGGTCCTGTTATTTCCTTGCAGAAATTTCTTTAAAATGAAGTGCTAATTTAAAGAAAAGATGTAGTATTGCAAATATGCAAAAGTCTTATGTTCGTTTGGTTTTCATTTCATATTCAGCAACCATATGAAAGTTTTAAATGTTTAATTCTTTAAAATTTTGTATTCAATATTTATAATTGAATTCTGATTGTACAACTCAAACTATGTATTACATAAATCTTTTCATGTATAATTTACTTTAAAATAATCCAAATAACTCAGACATATGGTGATCTACATCTATGTAGTTAAATAGGGAAGAATTACATTCAATAATAGCCTTACATTTTATCATATATCACGGTTTGACAATCTTACACTTAAATGTTCAGAAAGAATTCACAATTTGAATAAGTATTAAAATTATATTTTTCATGACAGTAAGTTAAACTTTTTGGCAATGTACTTACATTTCAGTGGTGAATTGGCAAACAATCCTACAATTATTTGAAAGACTCTTTAGTATTCTAAATCTAGAAATGACACCCTAATATGAATGAAAACTCGATGTGAAATGTCATTTGAGATATACACCTAGATGTATTCGGTGTTTATTTTTTTTCTCTCATATACTTCTTGAAGCAAAAGGTAGAATTTTTTTTTTTTAAATGCACATAACTAATTGACATGGATCAAAACAATGTTGACAGACCAGTCATACTGCTTCAGACCAAAATTTCATCTGATCTTCTTTGTCTGCTTCTACCTGGACCCGCACAGCAACTGGCATTTCAGGCAGAGCCTGTGTGCTGCTGAGTCCAGGCCGGTCTGATAGTTCTCAATCACCTGTCAAAAGCTCTGAGCAGTCAATATCAACTGTGAGAAGAAAGTCTGAGCTGATGGGCTGCTCCTCCAGGAGCAGGGTAGGAATCTTTAGACTGATGGTCACCTGTGGAGTGCTAGTAGTGGTTCACTGACCTGAAGGAGAAGAGACGACTGACTGAAGGGGTGTTCATGGAAAAACAAAAGGACAAGCATGTATCCTCAGAATTCTCTTCTTATAGTGTCCCAGGCTGTCCTAGGGAATTTCCTGAGCATTATACAGTTTGTCACTGTGGTGTGGTTTATCATTTACGGAAGTGTGAACTTGCTGATAACAGAAAGTTTGTCGAGATGTCTGTGACAGTGTAGCTGGATCAAAGAACTCTGCAAAGCAGAGAGAAGTGCATTAAAAGGAAGCTTATCTTTGTGTTTATAGATTTGGAAGTTCCAAGGAAAAACACTTCATTTTTATGGATCACACTTTATTTTGAAGTCATTCTACTCATGTAGGTTTGTATCAACTTAGTAAAATATCATAAATAATCCTTAAATATGATTTTATACAACGTAATTTAGGTGGGACTCTTAGTAAACTAAATGTAAGGTTCACTTACTGTACGTATATTGAGTAGCAGTAATTCAATGAATAGTTTATCAGCATCAACTTAAAACCTTTTTCCTTTTAATAATCCAGCCAGTGGCTAAATCTGTGAAAAATCTCTGTTCATATAAATTCCTCAGAGAAAAGTTCTTAAAGGTTGTCTTTCAAGGCAGAATATTTTTATTCACTTTCTAAATGGACCATTTTATGACACTCCTAAAGATAAATTTAAAGGCATGACAGGAAAAGAAAAATTGACAAAACAAACCCAGAGAAGATCTAGGGGTTTTGCTGGTAAACAGGAAGCTGCCTTTGTGCAGCTTTCCTACAAAATTACTGTTCTCCCTTGTTTACCTTTAAGTACATAATCAATGCTTCTGTGTGCACTAAGTCAGACATGATAGACTAGTCACGCTCCGTAGCTGAAATTTTCAGTAGTGTTTGGGACTAAGATGGCTGTTTGCAGCAGCTAAAAGTGAGATTTCTGAGTTTTGACCATGACAGCTTTTTTCATTATACAGTCTCAAAGGGTCCCAAGTTTCCAAATAAGAATGGGAAATAATTGTGTAGAGAAAGGGAATTATGATGTTCCTCATCTTAAGGCACAAAAATAAGAAAGAAACCAAGGTAATTAGAGGCTACAGGCAAGAAAATGAAACTGGTGCAAGATTAAAAAGTGTTTAAAAGCAGGAAGAGTCTCTGCAATTCTGCAGTTGTTTCACTAGCCAAAGTATTCAGCATGTCTGCAAAAAATATTACTAAATTTCCCATAAACTCCTTCCAACTAGAAATGGGCAAGTGCTGTATTATATGGATATTTGTATTAGCATACAAATGAGCATTCATAATGCCTCCCTCCTCTGTGTGAATCTTGCAGATATCATTACTTGCTACTTATCATTTTGCTGAAAGGTTGCTGCTCAAACTTTTTAACAACTTTTTATCATGATTCAGAATTACCCTCCAGCATGTAATACAATGAAAACATGAAAGAAGTAGTGAAAAAGAGTGGGTAGAAAGTGTAAAGAACTGAGTATATATTTAATTTTTTTACTGTTTAAGATTCTATACTACTTAATTTTGCTTAGTCTATTTTTTGCACCTTCTTATATAGTTATCTGACTTTTAATTGTTCAGCCATCAAATTGACAATTTAAAATTCATGTGTCGGAAATTTGTTCTTGGTTTGCAAGAAAATAAAAAATAAAATTAAAAAAAAACCCTCCCCCCCAAGAAAAAATAAAACCCACAACGAACAATATATAACCTAAGAATCACAGAATGGTTGATTTTGAAAGAAACCCCTGAAGATCATCTTGTCAGAGCCCCCATTCTCCCCTTTTGAGCAAAGATTTGGAAGAAATATATTCTGCTCTACCCTCATGAAGTTGTTCAAATCCATTTCACTGACTTATGAGAACAGTACTGCAAGTAAGTAGATTTAATTTAGAGCTATTACCAGTGTCTCTTATGGACTGAGTGATCTTTTTATCACTGTTACAATTTTGTTGAGCTATTAAGTATAATCGATTAAGGCACTGAAGCTGATGTGTTCCTAGTATGTCAAATGTCTTCATTTGAACACTTTTAGTGTAACACATAAATAATTAAGTAGTGCCTGCAAAATAGAGCAAATAAGTCAGCATGAGCAAATAAGACAAACATCTCCTTACAGTGCAATATAGTGGACAGAACATATTGAGGAAGTCTTGGAAGCCCTCATGAAGGACCTGAAGTTCTCCATGTTGCATGTAAGAGATACAATCATTGAATGATTACATAAACGACAAACTATTGTCAGTAAAATAAAACTATAATGTAGTATTTATGATACTCTGAAAATTAAATGTTTAAAAAGCCCTGTTGCTTATGTTTGAAATTTAAATATGGTGTCACTTTTATTTCCTCATAACTTGACCAGTAAATTTAAATCAAATTTGCTGAATAACATCATTGCCTTGTCTGTGTTTTGAAGTAGAAGTGTATTTTACTCAGAATTCATGTTATTCTCTGATGAAAAAGTATATTCATGTGTTTTTTAAATTATACATCCTCATAATTTATTATTATTTCCCACCTGCATTACTTTTTGGTTTCTCTTAAAGGTGGGATTTCAAGTACAGAGCTAAGCTAAAGGAAAGCCTCTGCTATGGTTTTACCACATCTGAGTTGTTTCAAAGGACTAAGTTTCAGTTGTTATCTTTCAAGAACAACAGTAGTACTCACAATGATAAAAATAATAGTGCAAATAGAGTTCTAAAAACTTGAAATTAGTTCTAGTTGATTTCTGTGAATCTGCAACACCGAACTGAACATTTCTTAAGAATATTTAATATTTCTGCATAGATTTAGTAAATATCACTTTGGTATAGTTGTCTGAGATTTCTACTTGCATTCTTGTCTATAAGTAGTCCATTCAGTAGTCAAGGAGAGACATCCATTTCTTCAGTTAGGAGTCCATAAATATTAGTACTGCACTGAAGTAATTTTTGATCAAGTGCTCTTTTGCAAACATTTTACTTCCCTATTTTGCTGTCCCTTCTTTTACCCATTTGAATCCTATCTCTGTAAAGCACATATTTCTGTGATCTACCACAACATAAAATGGTCTTTACTTTGCCAGTAGGGTAAAAATTATACCATTTGTTTTTTAATTTATTTCTGCAACAAAAGAAATCAAAGAAAATGCATCAACTGGCAAAATAAGTTCTGATAAACTAGCATGCAGCCTGAGACAGCACACACAAATCTTCAGTGTTGTACTTTTGTTAGATTTACATGAATTCTGATGTTATTATAAATCAAATCTTAGGGCTTATTAGAAAGTAAAGCATGGCAGCTGTGAGAAAAATCTCATTTTATTAAATTTAGAAAAAACAGCAAAAGCTTGCAAAACAAAAGGAATAAAACAAAAAGGAAAAATTACAACACATGTTGGGTGTCCTAGGCATACAGGATTCCCAGGAACACTCCTTCCAATTCAAAAGTCCTGCTTTTTAAACATTCTTAAGGTTCAACCCTGTTTACGTCATAGAAGAGGCGTTTCCCTCTCCTTGATTGGCTGTGTCATGCTAGGAGGTGGAGTGTCTGGCAGTATGGCATCTCTCAGGATCAGCCGTGTGTCATAAGGGGTTTCTTTACTAATATTCATTTTACAGTTCCTTATTCCCGTCCGCATGTTTCCCTGACACCGGTTCCAGGCTGAATCCGGCATCTTACAACTCCGCGATACGCCTCATATTTGCTTGTAATAAAACTGATTCTTTATTTCTCACACCGCCTCAGTTCATCATATGGGCACAACTTCACAGAGAACACAAGCTTTTCAGTAAATACACTGACTTTAGCAAACTGTAAATCATCTGCGAGCCACTACTGTTCTACTAATTACAGCAAGAAGCTGTGCTCATTAGCTGTTCTCATCTGGTTCACTGCACGAGCTAAATAGGCCGTAAATGAGCTAGCAATTATTGCTGTATTACTGCTACCAGCTCTGTTCATATCAAAATATCTTCACCAAATGTTGTGCTTCTTAGTATTATCATGTTAAGAATTTCACAATTTCATGTTGAAGCAGTTAATTGGGAGGTTGTTCTTGGAAGATGGGGGAGCTTCTATAACTTCTATGAATGACTGGCTCTCATAAGCATCTTCAGCCCATTTATGACAACCTCTTAAACCAGGCATCTACATGAATACATAAATATTGTACTTGATGAACTAAGAAAGAAAATGCACACCTTGCTATCCCTCCTCAATTTTCTTCTAATAGTAAACTTTGGTTAGATATTAGATTTAAAATACTTAATTAGGAAGTAGAAGCTTTATGGACTTGGTAGAATTCATAGGCAGTGTGATAAATTAGTTGTATGAGAGTTTTTAGTGGTGTATATACTGAATTAGTGAAAGAGAAAATATGAACTTACTGTTGTATTGCTAGTGGCACCTTCTACAGAAAGATTTTTATGACAACAACCTGTATGCCAAATACAGCCTGTATGTCCCATCCAAGTGCCCTGCAGATAAGTTTTCAGATGGGAATGTGTACTTTAGACTCAGAAGGATAGGTAGGGGGTATGAGTTTCCCTTTTTTTACCTCCAGTCTCACACATATAGTAAGCTGTAACCATTTGTCCCCTGTTGTTCTGGGTACATCTTCCTCTGTTTTCTGACTTGCTCTCATGTAAAAAATTCTGAAGTTCCTTGCAGTAGAATTTATACCAAGTTCTGTTCATGTTGGTCAAAAGGCCGCCCATTTGCTCTCCCCATTTTTATCAATGAAGTTCACACTTTCTTCTTTTTACTCCCTCTGTAGTTCAGGAGAGTTTTTCCACAACACATAATTAGAACCATTTCTCACATAGGGCACTTTATGATGTTCCTGAGAGAGAAAGCATTCAAAGAGGAAATAGATATGATCTGAAAGATATGGCTGTCTCAGAATGTCAAAAAAGCAAGTATTAGAAAAGGAGTTCCTAAACTACAGCATATTTCATGAACCTTGCAAATTTGATTATTTAAATAATGTGGTAGTAGGATAAAAAAACAGTAGTTGCAATTTCCTAGATGTTCCTCTAATAACATACGAAGTTGTGAAGGTATCTGTCCTTTAATATATCAGAGTTGCTCTGTACAACTTCAAACAATGCCAGTACAATTCATTCAGCTCAACTGGCACACACCAGTGTCTCTTGCTTCTTTGTTCTGGGCTTAATTCTGCTGGTCTAAGGCTTGAGAAGCTAGGAACATCAACACATTAGAGCAGAGACTACCATGAGTAGTCACTGGATAATTACATTTACGTATTTTCACATCTAGCTCAAGGACTGCAGTGTGTGTCCCTGAGGAGCCTTTATAGTGCATGATGAATGATACCTTTCCCTACCAGGAAAGTAGGGCCTGCCTAGCAGTGGCTGCTGTCCTTCTGTGGCTGCTTCTCAATCAGGGATGTTAGGCATCAGGAACACTTCAGGTGCAGCATGGGACAGGATTCTTACAGTGAGTGAAGAGAAAACAGAAGAAGAGCATCAGGAAGTGGTTATTTGGAAAAAGAAGGAGGAAGAAAGCATTTCGAAATATAGCGGTCGAAATATGCAGATTAATGAGGTTTACAGGATTCCCAGTTTATTAGAATGTTTATTGTCTTCTTTACATTTTGGTAGTCAAGTAAGCCAAAGAAAGATCACTTAATTAGGATTGTGGTAAATGCACTGCTCTGAGGCATAATTTTAAATGAGGAGTAACAAGGTGAAAAAAAGACAACCCAACTTTCTACATAATTTGCATTTTCCTAATTTGATTACCCTGCACTTGCAATAGAATTATACATCATACATATTCTGAAGCCACGTAATCCCATTACAAATAGGAGAATTGTGGGAACTATTCTTTTGGATAGCATTCAAGTGTATCCTAATTTAATACTGGTTATATTACCCTAATCCCAAACCCTCTACTCTTATTCCCATTAAAATATAGCTAAACCTACAGACTGGCGATCAACAGTTGTCATCATTTCTTTCTGTGGCAATCATAAGTGACTGACCATATTATTTTCTTGGCAGTTTCTATAATACTGTTTTAAATCAGAAGCTGACAGAAAATCAAATTTTTGTCTTTCAGAAACTTCTGAGGGTTGTAAAACTATTTTATCCTGCATTAGAGAGAAACCAAACCCATCCAGAAATAACGTGAAGAATATAATGTGAGCAGAAGAGGTATAATGCAAAGGAAACAGAAGACAAGAATTTAGGGCATCTGTCTAGAGTATAGGAGTCCTTATGGAAAATCTCATCTCTAACTCTCCTGTAAAAATTATATATATATAGAGAGAGAAGATTTAGGTTTAAATTTAAACCTTTTTCCAGTGACACACATTTTTCTGATGATAAACATGTTGTCAAAATATTCCCATACAGCTCTGGTTAGGACTTCCTCGTATCAAGTAATTGTCCTGGACTTAGATATTATTACACCTAATGTGGCAAGTTGACCCTGGCTGTATGTCATGTGCCCACCAAAGCCACTCTGTCACTCCTTTCCTCATCAGGACAGGGGAGAGAAAATATAAGGAAAGATTCCTGGGTTGAGACAAGGACAGAGAGAGATCACTCAGCAGTTGCCATCATGGGCAAAACAGACTCCCCTTGGGGAATTAATATAATTTAGTGCCAGTCTAATCAGAGTAGGATAATGAGAAATAAAACCAAATCTTAAAACACCTTCTGCCCACCTCTCCCTTCTTCTTGGGCCCAACTTCTCTCTTGATCTTCTCTACCTCCTCCTGCCCAGCAGTACACGGGAGTGTGGTATGGGGCAGTTTTCATCACTTCAATATAAGAAAGATATTAAGCTCTTAGAGAACATCCAAAGGAGGGCAATGAAGATGGTGAAGGGCCTTGAGGGGAAGCTGTATGAGGAGCTCCTGAGATCACTTGGTCTGTTCAGCCAGAAGAGGAGACTGAGGGGAGATCTCATTTTATTCTACAAATTCCTCATGAGGGGAAGAGAAGGGGCAGGCACTGATCTCTTCTCAGTTGTGACTAGTGACAGGACCCAAGGGAATGGCCTGAAGTTGTATCAGGGGAGATTTAGGTTAAATATTAAGAAAAGGTTCTTCACCTAGGGGGTGGTTGGGTGCTGCAGCAGGCTCACCAGGGAAGTGATCACAGCACCAAGCCTGACAGAGTTCAAGAAGGATTTGGATGATACTCTTGGGCACATGGTGTGACTCTTGGGGATGGTCCTGTGCAGGGCCAGGAATTGGACTCAACAATCCTTGTGGGTCCCTCTCAACTGGCATATTCTGTGATATTCTATGAATGGGGTTTATGGTCAGCTCTTCACATGTTCTCTGCTGCTACTTCCTCCTCAGGAGGAGGACTCCTCATACACTTTCTCCTGCTCCAGCATGGGTTCCCTCCCATGAGGTGCAGTCCTGCAGGCACAGCTGGCTCCAGTGTGGGTCGCCCATGGAGTCACATGTCCCACCAGCAAAACTGCTCCAGTGTGGACTCCTCTCTGCATGAGTCCACAGTCCCCACCAGGAGCCTGCCTCAGCAGGCTTCCCACAGGGTAACAGCCTTCTTCAGATATCCGTCTGCTCCACTGTGGTCTTCCCCATGGGCTGCAGAGGAGTCTGCACTGGCACCAGAAGTCCCTCCTCCCCCTGCTTCTTCACTGACTTGAGTGTCTGCAGGGCTGTTGTCTTATACAAGCTCACTACTCTCTTCTCTGGCTACTGCTGTGTAAGAGGTTCCCCCTGCCACCGCTTCTTACCTATGTTATCCCTGAGACACTGCTACCATTCCTGACAGGCTCAGCCTTCACCAGTGGTGGGTCCATCTTGGCATTGGCTCTACCAAAACCAGGGGAAACTTCTGGCAGTTTCTCCCAGAAGTCACTCCCGTAGCATCCCACTATCAAAACCTTGACACACAAACCAGCACGAAAGTAAACTATCACAAACTACTTGAACTGACTAAGTAGACTGATTTTTCTTTTAAGAGAGAGTTTCTGGCATGAAGTGATGTCAAGATAGCTTTAAAATAATTTATCATTCTCAGATGGAAAAAAACAGATTCAATGCAGTACTCACACTGACATCTTCTTTAAGAAGTTAACCAGAAAATCATCTGTGGTGAGTGTATTGTGTAAATGTTGTTCTTTGAGAACTTAAGATCCACGTTTTATACGACGAGTTGTTTTGACCCGTTTAAAAGTATATTACGTGTTGAACTAACTGCTGTTCAGCAGAAGAAATAAAGCACAATTGGTGCATGTCAATGTAAAAAGTATCTTCAGCCAATAAGTAGTCATCTATTTTGATGAAATCTTGTTGGATTTAGCAGCCTTTTCTCTCATTCTTCATTTTAATGAATGTAGTTCATTTTCATGAAAAAGAATCTAGTGTAGATCATCCTTCCTTTTGTTGTCATTTTTACAGGCAGCAACAAACAAATCAAGGGACAGGGATACAAAAACAGGGTTGCAGTGAAGAAAAATGTTATGTGCTGATGTTTCACATTGATTTTGGAGAATTATTACTTGCATGGTGACTGGCAAACTTAACAGTATCTTCATGAGTCACTTGCCAGTCACTCAGCAATTATTCCAGGTGCTGCTGGGGAAATGACTCTCAAGTTTTATAGAAATAATCAGCATATAAATGTTGGCAGATCACCTCCAACACAGGCTTCAGGTGCAGCACTCAATGCAGATGGAAACACTTCAGTCAGTTCTTAAAGGTGGTGGTTATATCTTGGCTGGAAAAAAAATTGTTCTGGTGAAACCTTGGTTTTTATCCTAGTCTTATGTAAAAAATGTAAGAGAAAGTAGAAATTAGGAAATTTTTTACTGTTTGAAAATAAAGAACTGATTTTTTCTAAACTAAGTCCTTTGTGTAAGGAACAAATAAGAAATCAGAATAAAGGATGTTGGACTTCAGGGTGGCTGAATGTATTATTCTTATTTAAAGGAGTGCTCTGCCTGATCTTTCTAGTTCCTTTACTTCAGTAAAATAATCAGTGATGCTAATGTGACTCAGATAAAGGGAAATATAGGCAGCATGCTGCTGTTTATGTCTTAGCTTTCTGAAAGGTTCTCATTCTCTTCCAAAAGGGTTTGAGCTGAATCCAATGAGGTAGACATTAAATCATTTTAGAGTACAGAATCTCTTAGAAGAGAGTACAAGCACCTGAAAGCAACTTTGAAATTAAATCCTTTTGCTTCAATTTTTTTCTCCAAAAAGCAATGATTTTTGTCTCTAAAAATAAATTATACAAATTAAACTCATTCAATTATGTAACTTCAGGAAATAACATAATGCCACTATTCCTTAAACAAGATTTGAAAGCAACTGTAGATCAAAGAATCATTGGTTTCTTTTGCTGAACTCTGATTAATTCACACATTCGTTTCACCCAGTGAATCTTGGTCTTAGTTTGGAAATTAACTTCCATTTTCTTTTTAAAAAGCATCTGAATGAGTATATATTTAAGTATATCTTCATGTCTTTGGCTCATCTAAGGTATTAAGGTGACAGGATGCATCTGTCAGGTTCCCACCCCTGCTCAGGGGGTTATATATATATATATATATAACTAGAAGTTATATATATAACACAGTTGCATTGTCCCACTACTATTAGAAACCACGAGGCAGAGTCTTGTTAATACAATGTATCAGAAAAAAAACTTTATACAGGAAAGCATTTACTGACAAATGAAAAATTGAAGTGAAAAGAACAGGATGAATAAAATAGAACAGTTCTAAAATCTCTGTGTGGCATAGGTGAACTGAGCTGGACCTAGGCCTGAGGACTACTCTTCTCTACTTGCACAAGGACTGAAAAAAAATTTGTGTCTTTCTAAAGCTTTATATTACTGATTTGTTATCTTTGTGATGTTAACTTCTTCACCAATCATAAAATAGTATCACATTTAATCTCCTATACAGACTTGGGCTTTACACTGTGTCCTGCAACAGCATTGGTTTTGCAACTGCAGCAATATCTGATAGGAGAGCCACAAATTCAGTATCTTGAGTGTTGCTCAGGTTCATTCCTCTAAGAAGCACAAGGAATGCACAGACTGGATCACCAACTTGGTGACTGTCCAAGCAGCAGGACTCAGGAGGACTGTAACCATATACACTGATATTTTTCAGACAGAGAAAAGTGATGCCAGAGGAATACCTTTTACATTTTGCTTAAAGACTTTAAAAGAAAGGGCTATTCCAATTTAATTTTTTAGAAATAGTCTGAGTTCCAAATTTATTACGAAAATCTTCTCACTGTCAGGGCACAACTGTTAACACTGTGACTGGCTGTTCTATGGAGTGCAGTTGTCATAAGTTTAAACACAGTAAAAAAGATTTCTTGGGCATAACCTGGACAAACTTTGCTTCAATGGACCTCCATTTCCCATGTTGCTCTGTATTCTCTATCAGTCATTGGAGAAAAATCTTCCTTTTTCTGTGAAAAAAATATTTTTACATTTTCAGTTCACAAGATGAGTGGTCTGAAAGCTTTTCAAGTGGTTGCTTACACAACTGTGAAATTATGAAATAGAGGATAGCCTGTCTACATGGATGCAATCATCTAAACACATCAATATGTCACATCAATAAGGATGTTAGAAGACAATTAACATCCTCACAGCTGTTCTTCTGTGCAGACTTAAAGGACAGGTAGGAACTTTGCAGTTATGATGCAATGTGTAAATAGCAAAAAATTATAAACTTAGTACGAGAAGATGTTGAGGCAACGTGTTTGACTGACTTTTCGGTTCCTATAAATTGTATTGCTTCTGAAAATTAATGGATTTACACTACTGCTGGAAGCCTTTACAAGTATTTACAAGTACTAAGAATTTTGTCAACAATGACAAAAACTGCTAATTATTCTTTTTTTTATTCTTTACAGGCTTAAGTGGGAGAAAAAAGGTCAGTTAGAGAAGGGTTAAGAACCTAGGGTGTAATTTCAAAATACTTGGAAAAGTTGTGGAAGTAGAACGTGAAGCTAGTGTTGACAAGGAGACACTATGAGACTGCTTGTTAGCATATGATGAAAACTGCCTTATATGTTCAAAGTTCACATCATTAATTAATACACAGTTTAAGTGCCAAAACAGATAAAGCCAAGTCATCTTCGGATTTTCTACGCTGAAGGCTGATCAGATTACTGCAGGTTGAATTAAACATGTCAAAACAATGACCTTTTTTAATAAAATGACATTACCTTGTCATCTTGATTTGCTCACGAAATAGCTAAACTTAGTCATTTGGATCAAATTTATGTGGTCTTTTTTTCCTCTACCACATTTCAGGCATGCAGTACTACAAGTGCCTTTGAATCCACTGTCATTTCACAGAGATCTTCAGGGATATTAAGGGTATGGAGCTAACACAAATTATTTGTGAGTTTTCTGAAGTACTTGTCTAATATGAAACCTCATAAGTGTTCTGGAAATAAAACAGCCCATTGTTTTTCCTATGTGTATCATTCAGTGACATTCTCTCTTTTTCTGCTAGCATTAGTGTACTGAGCTGCTTCCATGACCTCCCCAAGAACCAAGGATAAGAAAGAAAACATTTTTATTAAGGTGGTCTTCTATGATCTCCTTAGCAAATTTGTAAATAAATCACTGAAGTATACTAGATTACCAGAGAACTTACCAATTAATGTAATGATTTAGTACTAATATGCCATTTTAGATACATAAGTAAATGGTTTTGTTACACTCAAAGTGCAACTTTTCTAGTTATATATTAATGAATCTTTCAAATTACTAAATGAAAACTATACCAGATATAAATTATTTTCAAATAACTTTATTTAAAGAAGCCTGTGATATTTCTAAACATTTTGTAATAAGTAAATACTTTCTACAATTCACTCTACGACTATAAATATTTTCTTAAAGTTAAGGAGAGACTTTGGAGCAGAGCTTTGTAATTTTTTTTTGTGTACAGCAGCCACCATAAGTAGTTGTAATCATAATAACTATCACCAGGAACAGCTTTTTCTTCTGTATTGAGAAAAATTACTTATGTGTCTTGTACCATACTTTGGCAGGTGTTTCTACAGAGATTTTGTAGAATTAACATAGTCACTATTGATATTTTTAGTCCTGATAGGATATTTTACTACTGACTGAATAGTCTAGGTAGGACTAATTAATTTTTCATCTTGGTAGGATATTTGTAATTGAAAAGAAAAAATAAATGGAATAAGTAATTACATAAATTGGGACTACTCCCACATCAAAACACTACCTGTTATTTAATTTTGAAATTTATAGAGGAAAAGCTAGAAAGAGAGGCACTTAATTTGAAAGTAGCATAGAGCATAGCCTCTTGATGACATTCAGCTGTGAAATAATTCTTTTAAAAGAGGATGGGGCTATAAGGCATTTTTAGAGTAACAGCCAGGAAGTTCTGCAAAGACATTTTAATTTTTAAAAGTTTAATCATCATCTTTAAAATCTAAAATTCCTATACAATTTTTATTTTTCTTGTGGCATCAATAGATGTGGCTAGTACAGAAAGGAAGCCCCTCCTTAACTGAATTGTCTGAAAGGAATGAGAAATGGCACTTGCGTTGGAATTAAATTCCAGTAGAAAATTTGTGCACCATATCGATACCTGTATAGAATAGCAAAGCCACTTCCCTGTGGTAGCAATACTGCTGGGGAATGGTGAAAATGTTGTTTAGTTGAGAAAATCAGGTATTTGTTTCTGCTCGTATGAAATAGAAATAGGTCAGTTTAGATAGATAAGAATATGAGAGCTGGCTCAAAGCTGCTTCTGTGGTACAAAACCAATCATCCCAAGTATGCCAGTGAAATAAAAGTTCTGCTTTTTCAGAGTACTTATAAGCCATCATCTAATTCTGAAACATAACTAAAGTTGGAGAGTGAAGATATTGAGCTGTTTTTTATAAATACTTGACATTTACTAGTGTATAGCTTCTCTCATCAGGATTGCTTTCATCAAAATGTTTGCAAGCTGTATAGGAGCAGAAACATTAAAATGCACCACCATCTAAATGGTAGGAGCCAACTAGCTTAGGGAGACAACTTATATTCAATCCCTCTCCCTCTCCCTCTCCCACCTGACCTGACCCGACCCGACCCAACCTGACCTGATCCGACCCTCTCCTCTCCGACCCTCTCCTCTCCTCTCGCGTCCTCTTTTTCTAGTTTATTTAAGACTGTTATTAAGCATAAGAGCACTGGATATAATAAATAAAATCAATTTAGGGGATTATCAGACAACACACAGCAAGACATGGCAACATGTAAACATCCTGGAATTATTTTTCTCTCTACCTGGTGATGGTTATGCATGTCCAGTGTTTAGAAAGATTCCCTCAAAAGTGATTCTCTCATATGATTTTCACAAACTCTTAGCAACAGGGAGGATCTTCATTTTTCCAGGTGGAACTTCTTCTACTTAAACATTTCCCTGTGAAGAGCAGATGCGAGAATGAAAAAAAATTTATAGTGCAGCCAGGCCAGAAATGTGTACCATTTTCCAAACAGAACTCCAGTTCCCATCATAACATAAACTTTATAATTTTTTGTGAAATACTGTATCATATGGTTTCATTTCTTCAACCAGCTGAGTCCATTATCTCATAACACTTGTCAGGCATTGTTGCAGGCAAAAAATGACAATGAGAGGATCTTTTGTGTTCCATAGGAAATGTTTTCTATTATCTTCTTGTCTTTCGTGCGCTGAAGGAGTTTTGGCACAGTTAAAAAATAATAGACTATAATGGGGAAACTAACTAGTAAGTACCCACTGAACTGAACTGTCCAGTTGTCTCACTGGCTGGAGTAGGGATAGTTTGGATGCAACAATTGTTCTTGGGAAAGATCACATCAAATTACATGATAATTACACTATATTACCACCATTTCTCACGTCTTGGCTTAAGCTTTATATATACAAGTTAAAGTTGCAGCACTCACATGCTGCCATCCCCACAACAGGAAGACTGCACTGCATAGGCTGCGAGAAAATCTTGGTAAACTCCTACTGTTTAGGTACCTGCAAAAGCTACAGTCCATGTGCAATAACCTGATATCCTCAAGAAAATTTGTGTGACCAAGTAAGGAATGAATAGGCCACCTGGGCTGACTGGGAAACTGATTACACTGAATCTCTTCAGAAGCTAAGTTTAAGAGCAGTTTATCTGCAGCTGACTGTAAGTCTAACTGGTAATGGACCATCCATTAGGAGTATAAGTAAACCCCTCCAGTTGCTCAACAGGTACTTACAGGGTCTGGAATAGCTCTGATTTGAGTGCCTCTTGTATCTCTGCCTCTGGTCTCCCATCATTTACTCCTCAGTTCCCACTCACCTTCTGAAAAAGGGTCCTCTTGACAGGTACATTCTTGACTTATTCCTTTCTTTTTTGTAGACTGATATGAATTACAACTTTTATTTCCTTTCTTAGTCTTACCTGGAAGCCTAATTTCATGTCACTACCATAGACAGTTGACGAAATAATGCTTTAGTGCATTGTGCATCTTTGGAGAGAGAGCCTACAATAATAAAAGACACAAAACATAAATGTTTCTGTCTTTAAGACTTATTTCTGATCCCATGTTTAATACCACTCTATATTTTGGAGGTCTTTCATTTAAATGACACAGGCCTAGTCAGCAGAGAGTATAGACTGTGTTACTTGAGCATTAAATGAGTATT
Source organism: Manacus vitellinus (assembly GCF_001715985.3). Taxonomy (NCBI): domain Eukaryota; kingdom Metazoa; phylum Chordata; class Aves; order Passeriformes; family Pipridae; genus Manacus; species Manacus vitellinus. The sequence goes on from NW_021940750.1 coordinate 15,301,633, forward strand.
ATGTGAGCATAAAAGTTGGTTTCCCAAGGAAGCAAAATTATCAGAAGATGACAGACATTCATTAACTGCTGATGGCAGATGGTTGACATGGATATTTTCTGATTTCTCTAAAGTCAGCAAAAGGCAACTGGTGTTAGATAGGAAATAATCACTACTCCCCCAATATTTCTCCTGGCATTTTACTGAAGTTTCTCTAAACATTCTTATGCCAACTAAGGATTTTTAAGAAAGTTGATTAATAATTACTCAAACAATTACACAGTTAAACCAATAGAACAATATGATTTTATAATTAGCTTAAGTGTAGCTCATATTAAACTGCAATTAAAAGTATCTTTCCATGCTGTTAGCTAGCACTCAAATACATCTCTCCTGGATATCTGCATAATTTAGACCAAAAAAACTTGACAAAAGGTGGATAATACTTTAGCATGGACTCATTGTCCTGTCAGTGAGAAAAGAAACTTATTTTGAGCTTATACTGCTACCAAAGAAAATAAAAATTTTAGGAATGTTATGAGGTTGTTTTGATATCTGAGGGGAGAAATAAAATTTTAAGCCACAGCAACTTGTATTACTTACAAATTCTAACATTGTTAATTAGAACCTGTCTAAAGTAGGGCATACACATATAGAATAGTAATGTAGCACTTTCCCATTGAATTAAGCCCTCAGTTTTGGTAATTACATATTGGACAAGTCTCCCAGGGAACATTACTCACACTGTTTTTAACCAGACCTAGCTTTGGAAACATTTCTGCTTGTCAAGCTGAGTGGAATTCAACAGACTCCAGAGCTATCTCTAATTCTAGCCTCTAACACAATATTAGAAAGCAGACATATTTAATATTATTTCTTCTAATATTGCAAGGTGTAACTTTAAAACTAAATGATGCTTACATTGAAAACAGTAAACCTATCTGCTCAGCTGTTAGGAAGTATGAAATAACTAGAGCTATAAGCAAAACACCACCTCAGTATACTTTCTCCAGCTTCCTAAAGTCTCCCTGAAGACTCTACCTATGTCCTTTATTTGAAGGCCTCTCAATTCTGAGTCTGCTGATTCACTTCAACTTTTGCTTTCTGTTTCTATAATGAAATAACACATAGCAACCCAGGATATTGAGTCCCACTATGTGCAACTGCAGAAAACAAAGAACAAGCAAAGAATTGCCCACAAGATCTGGTACTTATTTTTTCTGGTTTTGTTGTGAATGTCAATATTCCGGGATGCAATGTTGTTAAAGGAGAGCAATCTGTTCAGCAGTACTATCTGAAGCAACCACATTTTTCCAATAGCCTTACATATATGTAGATTCAAGAAGGCTGCTTCCATCCGCAGCATGCAAAGTTTCATTAACCTGGAAATGTTAGTAATAAAAAGGAAAGTAATTACATGAACTGCCATATGTAGTCTCTAGTCATATGTGATTTCAGTCTTCATTTTCTTTCTTATAACAGGAGTGGGGAACAGTTCATTGAATGCAGCCTACAGGATGACTCCATCTGTCTGCTACCTTTGAGTTTGAAGTATTAAGAAACAGCTAAAAATAGTAAATTAATGCTAACAGCATTCCCACACCAATGCCCACATCAGCAGCTATGGCCAAGCATTCAGAGGCAGAAGTAGTTATACTGAAACTCTTTAGTCTGTGAGAGAATGCCATAATTGAACTCAGCCTTCTTTTCAGGGAAGATGGATTACCTTGTTTTGTCAGATGAAGTGAACTGCTTTTATGGTTGGTAGGTGTTTTTTTAATGTACTTCTGTTTCATTTACTCTCTGTTCAGGTTATATTGAAACTTAGGGATTTCAGTTTACTTTGACCCACATTTTGGTTACGAATAATTTCATTCTAATTGGAAACTATCAACTGGTACAGCTGTAGGAATCTGAACAATAACAACTCATCTCTGAGATTCAGTGTCATTTATTGTAGCTCCAGGGCTTATTTTCTTTACTAAATAAATATGGGCTCTCCACATCTCACAGCCATTGCTTCACCTCTCTGCTAACTCTGAAAGGTTGTGATTTATATTGAGGCACACTTTCTCAGGTTCCTTCACAAGTGTTTTGTCTAAAGACTTATTAAAAATGAAAGCTTGGATGCCAAGTAGCGGGTTGGCTTGTCCGTATACCCATGGTGTCATCTTGCCTTACAAATGGTTGTTAGCAATCCTGTAGATGGAGAACAGCTCCCGTTGTGGGAGGTCCCATGCCACTGAAATCTTTGCATCATGTAGTGTATTTTGCTGCTGCTAAATATAAACAGCATGCATGTTTTAGAGGTACTGGAAACATTTTCATGTCTCCTCTAGGGCTCACTTACAATTTTCTTTCAACACATTAACTTTAGCATAACTGCACATTTAAGCGAGATACACTATCCCAACTGCTAGAAAACCTTACTAAAGACAACTGACATTACTCCTTTCATTTTGGGTAGTTAATTAAAGAGTAATTTAAATCTAAAATGTAATATGGTAACTTTCCACTCCAGGTGATAATGTAATCTGCTAGCCCCACTGTGGCAGCAGCAGTGACTGAGATAAGTCTGAGGGTGAGGGTTGGATCCAGCTGTACAGGGGGGGTCCCCAAGCTCAAGGACAACCCAACAGCAATACAGAAGCCCTCAAAAGCCAATCAGGTGCAGAGGAGGCATTACCAGGAGCAGTGAGGGAGATCTAAACAGTTCCAAGGAGTGCGGAGAATAAACAAGGGTGTGACAGAGCAGTGAGGGCGTGGCACAGCAGTTTGAAGGGCAGTTCATGCAGAGGGCCATACGGGAAAGTTCAATCTTCCTCTGATCAGCTCAAAAGCAGTGTTCAGGAATAGTTTCCACTCAACAGGCACTAGGTCCTCTGAATGTGCCAGGACGGATGTGGCAACACAAATGGAACTGCAGTGGAAACATACAGGGGTCAAGGTTTCAGGGTTCAGCAAGAAAGATATGATGTAGTTGCTATCACAGAAATTTGGTGGGATGACTCTCATGACTGGAGTGCTGCAATGGATGGCTACAAGCACTTCAGAAGAGACACGTGAAACAGGAGAGGTTGTGGGGTAACACTGTATGTTAGGGAGTGTTTTAATTGTGTTAAAATTGACAATGATGAAGATGACAGTGCCACTGGGTAAAGATCAGAGGAAAGGTCAGCAGGGTGCACATCATGGTGGGAGGCTGTTATAGACCAGCCAACCAGGATAAACAGATTGATGAGGAATTCTACAAGCAGGTGGCAGAAGTCTCACAGTCACCAGCCCCTGTACTCATCGGTGACTTCAACTCGCCAGATGTCTGCTGGAAATACAGTGCAGCAGAGAGGAAGCAGTCCAGGAGGTTCCTGCAGTGTGTGGAAGACAACTTCCTAACACAACCGGTAAATAAGCCTGACAGAGGAGGTACCCTGCTGGATTTGTTGTTTGTGATCAAAGAAGGACTGGTGACGTGGTGGTTGTCATCTGTCTTTAGCATAGTGATCACAAAATATTGGAGTTTTCTACACTGAGTGAAGTGAGGAGGGGCGCCAGCAGAACTTCCACCTTGGATTTCTGGCGGGCAGACTTTGGTCTTTTTAGGACACCAATGGGCAGAGTGCCTTGGGATTCAGTCCTGGAGGACAAAGGAGTCCAGAAAGGCTGGATGTGTTTCAAAAAAGAATTGTCAAATATTCAGGAGAATATTGTCCCCATGTGTAGGAAGAAAAGTTGCCAGGGAAAAAGACTGACATGGTTGGCAGCCAGTCACCAGTCACTAGCAGTGTTTCCCAGCTCCAGGCTGAGGGAGCTGGGTTTGTTTAGTCTCAGGAAGAGGAGGCTCAAGGGGGACCTCATTGCTCTCTACAACCACCTGAAAGGAGATTGTAGTGAGGTGGGGGCCAGTCTCTTCTGCAATACGTACAGTGAGAGGACCAAGAAGAAGAGGCCTTTAACTGAGACAATAGAGATTAAGACTAGATATCAGAAAAAAAATTTTCGCCATTAGAGTGGTCAGGCAGCGGAATAGGTTGTCCAGGGAGGTGGTAGAATCATCTCTGGAGGTGTTTAAGAGGAGTCTGGATTTGGTGCTGGGTGATATGTTTCGGTGGTTTGAGGGTTAAAGTGGTAGTGCTGAGTTGACTTTTGGACATCATGGTCTTAAAGGTCTCTTCCAACCTGGACAATTCTACGATTCTATGTTCTTCTCCTTATTTAATAGTCTTCTCTCTATTTAGGTGATTCCTGTACAGAGCCAAGTTAAATGATTTAAATACTACTTATTTTGTTTATCTTCAATATGCATGTGCAGTTCCTATGAATTGTAATGGGTACTATGTACAGTTGTCATGGGTAGAATATTAGGCAATTAATATTTCTGAACAACACCCCTCACACCTCTTTGTTAACATTTTTATAGATTTACACACATGAGCACATAATCCTGGATTCTTATAAGCAATCATTTTAATGTTACTTAGGCTGACATTTTCTCTAAACTGATTTTAGTAAAAAAGGATATAATGGGTGAGGAGGCAAAGTGATGGTAATTACCAGTGAATGATTATGTGATATGATATATCACCAAATATCTACTTGCCTCTGAAACAAGTCCAACTTGATAATACTTAATTTTATTAAATCTCACACATTTCCATTAAAATAAATATCTAGAAAAAGTCATATTAAAGAATTTCACTCTGTTGATTGAAGACTTCATATTACTGTGATTTAACCCCAAGCACATGACCATGCTGACACAGTAGTAATTTGAATCAATACTTTTAAAATTATTTTGCAGAGTGATAGGAAATCCATTTGCTACAATTTCAATAAGGTTCTGATACAGAAATCTGTCCATTGTACTAGATCTTAAATACTGCTTTTATTCAAAGAACTCAAATAATATATAACATTTCAGCAATGAAAGATGAGGTACGCAGTCTTATGAGGAACAGGTGAGGGAATTGGGGTTGTTTAGCCTGGAGAAAGGAGGTTTAGGGGACACCTTATTCCCCTCTACAACTACCTGAAAGAGGGTGGTAGTGAGGTGGGTGCTGGTATCCCAGCTAACAAGCAATAGGACAAGAGGAAATGGCCTCAAGTTGCATCAAGGGAAGTTTCAACTGGATATTAGGAAAAATATCTTCACTTAAAGCATTGTCAAGCATTGGAATGGGCTGCCCAAGGAAGGGGTGGAGTCACTATACATGGAGGTATTTAAAAGATGTGTAGACATGGTGCTTAGGGCCATGGCTTTGTGGAGGACTTAGTACAGGTTAATGACTGGACTCTATACCCATAAGGGTCTTTTCAAACCTAAATGTTTCTATGATTCTATGAATCTTTAAAGATATGCTTGTCTCCAGTTACTTTTTTTTCAGGTATACATGCAATAATTCTAAATTGCTTGTTCTTTCCCTTATTCTACTGTATCCTTTCTTTACATACATACATTTGCTCACATACTGCTAGTACATTTAGTGTATCCCCTTCTGCCCTAATGAGTGCACATGCCCCTTAGAATTGCTGGTTACTTCTACTGCAGGCATATTTTGGGACATATAAATGTGTAAGGAGGATTTAAGTGTTCAGCTTTCCTCTCTATTCCATGCAACATTGCTGTTTTCTGTTTGATTCCTTTCTGTGCATACATGAAGCGCTTGTGGTTGTTTACCCCTAGTGCAGCCCTTTCCTGCACATAAACACATTCCACAAATGTACTGTAGCTTGGTGAAAGAATGCAACTGAAATAAATGTGTGAACTTGAAAAATGCTAAATTTGATTGCTTTTATGGAAACACTATCCAATAAATATATTTGTAATAAAAGTGCAGTCTGCTACCCAAATAATTATTTAAATAACTTCTGAGACAACATTACAACTGGTTAAATAATGAATGTATATATTCATTAGCAACATATGCATACAAAATTATTTTGGTCATATATGCAGACTACTGAGATAAATTGTGCCATAGAATTGTCCAGTTTGTAAGCTTGAATGCCACATGCAAAATGAAGTATTTTTTAATATTCATATTTCTCTATTTATTAATTTATTTATTCATTTACAAATTAATCTTAAAAAGTGAGATTACTTCCCAGAGAAAAAACTTTCATTTCCTCTACCACTGGTTACCCACACACTTCCCAGTATTCCAACTAACAATTTGTGCAAACTTTCCTAATGTTTAGTGTTCACAAAGTATTATTTTACTGGTTGCAAATAAAACGTATCTACATGCCTGTGGTTATAATAAATATTGTGGTGCTTGGCCTGATGCTCTGAAAGATGAACAACTTAATTCTAGGTAGTGCACATTCTCCTCACCCGGTTTTCAGAAAGCAGTCTGACATAGCGTTTGTTAAGAACATCACTCTTTAATTTTAATTTATTGTTATCTATTTTTTTTTTCAAGATGTGCAAGCAGCTGCAGCAGTTTTATACATAGAACCACAGGTATCATTCGCAGCTGTCGCAGTCCGGGGCCCTGGGGCGCCGCGACGCCGAACTGGCGGCCTGCAGTGACATCTAGTGGGAGCTGCAAATCCTGCAGCCTCGGCTTCCAAAATGACAAAATTGGGAACACCAATAATCGACATTTGGAATGGTTTTGTTTAAAAAAAATTAGTTTTGTATGCATTCTACAGATATTTTGTCTTAGGTAGAAGCGTGAGTGGATGACCTTTATACTTGTTATCCTTGAGGTCTTAGGTGTCATCATAGAAAAATAAAAGAAAGGTTATTTAGGCCAAGTTTAACAGACAGGTGGTCACTTAGCTTTCTTTGAGACGTTTCTTTTCTTTGTCACCTCCCCTGTTTTCACTACTTAATATTATCTCTAAAAATAAACCTTAAATATAAAATTTCATTTCTGTCATATTTTATGAACAAATAATTATTTTAGAAAGGTATTTATATACATCACTTTTACTTTATATAGTCAATGTTTAGGTATAACTCTGACAAACAAATCTAAAATCAAATTGCAGTCTATATTACTTAATTCATGTTTAAGTAATTTTTATTTTTAACCAGCAGCCCAAAATAGGTTGGTCATGTTTGATACTGTTCATAAAGTATGACTCTGGATTTGGGTCCCATACTTTGCTACTCACCAGAAGAAAATGTAAAATACAAAGGCTTTTAAATCTCAGCAAGATTAACACAATTCCACCTCACACTAAGAAGATTATTCATGTGGGGAAGAGCCTTTATTTTGCTCCATTTTCCTTCCACCCTCTCTCCACTCTTAATACAGTAAGCCAATTCCCTAAAGAAAAATCCCTTTAAAACACACAAACTACTGTAATGCAGAACAGGCTGATAGGAACATGAACACATAAACCTTTCCTTTGCTTAACAAAATTAAGGTTGTTAGTGTCAGGCATCATCCTGTCTGTAAAAACTATTGTCGCCAGTTACCTATGTAGCAATTTTCTAAAAATACATATCTTGACCTCCTCTCAAATGTATTCCTGAATGTTGTACATGGATCTCTGGAGATTTGTTTGTTATTCAGCATACTTGTAAAACAGTGTCTGTTAAATATGAAGAAATTACCATTCTGCTTCTATAATATTGCATTGCAAAATGAAAAGTTTTTCATTTTTATAAGCCACTCTGTAACAGATATTTTTCTGTGACAGACATTCTGATGAGACTGCAGCAGAACTGATTGAGCAGAGATTAATAACATACCTGAAAATACTCTAGAATTACATTCATATTTTTCAGCATTCATGTAAAACCATGGGAATTTTCTTAAAACTCAAATTGCTTCCATCACCAAAGATCTTGATCTATTTCATTTCACCGAATAGCAATGAATTGTGGAGATGTAAGCAGAGCCTTGGAAATCTCCCCTGTACTTGACAATCTGCTGACATGGAGATTTTATTTCCATTAGAGCACAGATAATTTTTAAATCACAAATGAACAAGAAAATATATCGAAAACATCAGAGAAATGGAGAGGAATAATCAGAATAATTCTGGTTCAGCTTCTCTTTGGTGAGATCTTTCAACACAACCTGAGACAGAAAATTTGGCCTCTGTAGTGATGGGCCACATGTGCTATAGTATCTTTTATCTGCCTCTTGTTTGATTCTGAATATTGTCTGAGAAAAAAGACTTTATACCAAGTTGTTGTTATTGATTATAATAGACTTCAAAGTATTGGGATCATGTAATAATGATGCTTGTGGAATCAATTTTTTTTGTAATTTAGAAAAAGTAAGTTAAAGTAAGAAATCTAGGAATACTGGATTCTAATTTGGAAGAGTAGAAAACCACATTAATTTAAGAGTCAAGTATATATACTGAATCTGTATCATTAAGACAAAAACTACAAGAAAATACTTGTCAGTATATCAGATTCCCTGATTCTTTCTCTCTATCAGGGATGATGCAGAAAGATTATCTAAGAATAATGAAAAAATTTTGTTTGGGTTTTGCATAGTCAGCTTATATATTTGAAGCAATGGTTTTTCTAATGCATAGCATAAACCTATGAGGAATCAGAGAAATCTAAGAAAAAAAATATACTCAGCACATTTCTTTGGCATAAGACATATACAGATTTTTCCTGAAGCACATTTCTTTTTGTCAACTTCAGTTTAAAAATTCTTTCTTGATGGCATTTCCATCATTTCCCTCAGGAAATCACTCCACTAGAGAGTATATCATTTTGTGAGGGAACTTTTCTTATGATCAGCCTAAATAGTTTTTTTTTCATGTGGCTAATTAGCTTTAGCCACCTTCCCATGAATTTTATCCCTCAGCTAGCAGCACTGTGGCCTTATATGCTAAGCCTGTTTGAGTTAATATATTTCTTATGACTAAACACCATGCAAGTGTCATCTCATGGGAAGGATCAGTCAGGAAAACCATTTGTATCTTCAGCTTCCAGACATTAGAACTTTTGAGATGTAAAAACTTCTTAATTTTCATATTTCTCAGTAGTAAAGTACCCTACTCTGTATTTGGAGAATGAGCACCTGTCCCACCTGCTTAGCAGAAAACTGTTTGAAGGCTCTAGGATGAAACTGGGGGGAATGCTGATTGCCACATATTCAGTTTTGCTGCTGTGTGGTGCCACAGCCTCTCTCCAAGTTTTCATACTGTGAATGTAATGTTTGGGGAAGCCACATCAGGCACATAGGACCTCAAGTTACAAAGAAGGTGTGGTGCTACTTGTGTTAGTGTCATGACATAACTTTTGGAGGCCAAAAACCAAAGGCATGACTCTTGATGTGCCAAGTTTTAGAGTTGTCAGACTGAAGTGAAGAAAGGACATAGGGAGCCTCCATTGTCCTATTCAGAAAATCAGTGATGCCCCAGAGAACACACTGAAGAGACAGGGCATACCTGGGTTACTACTGGGTGACAATGTCATGGTCATACCAAGGGCTGTGACACCAGATTGCTCAAATTATGTCTGTTCTCCAAAAATTGGTGGATCCAAGTTTATTAAATCCGGAGGTATATAGATGTGCATATGTGAAGTTTCTGTGTAAATGCACTGTGTATTTTAGGCATTCTGGGAAAAATTCAGCACAATCAAAGTGGAACTTACTGTGTATGTGCTGTAGATTTGATCTTTTCAGGATATATTTGACTCACTGTAGAAATAGCAAGGCCTTTTTGCATATATGTACTGGCCATTAAATATAGACCTGGAAATCCAGCAGATCATTGTCTAAATGGGTAAAGTGAAAGGTTAAGGGCAGAATTCTATTGTCAAAACAATATAACTGGCAGACTTTTTTTCTTTTTTTTGTATTTACTCTTTGTGGATCTGATTGGTTTTGTGTGCTTCTTCTCTTGTCAAAGATTTATCTGTGCATATTAGTTCTGTGAAATGACCCTTAACACGAGCTTTCTCACCTGGATGGACGATTGCATCTCCAGTTTTAAGCTGTATCTTACTGAATCATGAACTATAATTTTATTAGTAGTTATCTTTATATGTCTCCCTTACTGAAATTGTACCTTCCACATTTAAAAGTGGTAAAAATGCCTAAGGTGTTTTAAATATATTTTAGATAAAATTTATTTGCTTTACTGCTTTGCATACCCCTCCTTCTATGACTGTTTGGAAAGATGTAATGGAATATTTGATGAAGTAAGATTTATGTAAAGAAGACTTTTTATACATAACAAGGCTAAAGATTAGGTATATGAATTGACGATTAGCATTTATGACTTCCACAGATTAAATAAAAATATAAATGTCTTTTAAGATCTAAGCAATCATTTGGAAGTCTTAATAAAATGTGTCATCATGCTCAAGTTAGATTACAAATAATGGGAAGCTACAGTGATGATATTTTCCTTATATATTTTATATATCCAAAGAAGACATGAACAGAAGTAAAACAGCTGGAGAGGAAAATGAAATGTGTATTTTCTCTCAAGTGAAAGAATATATAAGTGTAAGAAGATGACAATACTAGTGCCTTCAGAGATAAAGATGAAGCTTCTTTCCTGGGAGAAAGGAATATATTTTCAACCTCATAGATAGAATTTTCTGAGGAAGAAAAAATTCATATAATTAGACTAAAAAAATATATATTAAGAACTTGGAATATAATATCCCATTTTCAGCGGACATAAGAAATCATAAGCAATATTTTGAGTTTGGAACACTTTGATACTAAAGGTAGAACTAAACAAAATGGAAAAAGAAAAAATTACAGAGGTGCTTTTCTTTCACATGTATAGTTCAGTCTATTAATTTTGCCATTCCAGCAAACACTTATAATAATTATTTGAATAATCCCATTATAATAAGTTAAATTACTCATGCTTAAAAGTAAGCATATACCAATGAGTCATGGATCCTGACTGTATTCAAATATATCACCAAACGTTTAAAAAATGCAACATCCAGAGAAGGGCATCTATTCCGATGCTTTTCCAGTTCATTTTCGATAGCACCTATGGCCACAGGCAATTCAATATTCTTTTTGATTTAAGAGACAGAAAAATTCACCAGTACTGTATTAAGAAGCAATATTGTTGATCCTAATGTGTACTTTGAAACAATGATAAATTTTTAGCAATAACAATTTTACTGTTGAGAGTATCACAACGGTTATTTCGTGTGTGTGTGTGTGTGTGTGTGTGTGTGTATGTTCTCTTCCATTTCTATTTGGGTTTTTCTATGGCATTACAACTGTTTGTTTATCCTTTTCTGCACAATTGAAGGGAGACAACCTTTCTTCTCAGAATCTAAGGAAAGAGAAATGGCATCCATAGATTTTGTAAGTCTTATGTGATTCTTTTGCTGAACTATCACCATGTTTTTCCTTTGAAAATAGTAAGGCAGGAACATCCTCCTTAGTTAAACTTACTTAAAAAACAAGCAAACAAAACAAATTACTTAAAAGATACAAAATAAGTCAATCACAAAGTAGTATACAGTTAACAAATATATAGTGACTACACATATAAATATTACCAGATTGATGAAGAAGATTATCTTGTCTATCTCAGCTGTTGCACATAAGGATTGAAAGAACACATGCCAGCTTTGCATTAGACACATTAAGGTGTCCTACTCCCTAAGAAATCGATCAGAAGTAAAATTAAAATGCAGATCTTCATTCCCTTCACCATGTTTTAAATGAGGACAAACTCCAGAAAGTGTCTTCAAAATACAACTCCATGAAACCTACTAACAATGTACTATGCCAGCAGGTTGACAAGAATGAAAAACAAAGATTAGCTCAGTTGGTTAGAGCATGGTGCTAATAATACCAAGGCTGTGGATTCACAAGTTGGACTTGACAATCCTTGTGGGTCCCTTCCCTCTCAGAATAATCTGTGAAATTTAGGCCCTAAAGACTTCTTTGCATTATGAAGGCCTGAAATGTTTATTATGCATGTTTTGGTTTTTCAAATAATCTATGGGTTTTTTTCAGTTGATGTCTAATGTCTACTGGGATTTTTTATACATTATATTACTTGTAGGGCCATGGTGTTTAGAGAGCTGGGTTTTAAAGACTAACTCTTGCTGCTGCAAACTGTAACCCAAACTGCATTTTTTTTTAAATAAATTATTGCACTGAATGAGGAAGAGACTATAGCATTCTTTCAACAGAAACAAAGTATGATCCCTTCTGTCAGGAGCAGGGAATATGAAGAATGCAACAAAAAAAAGATTTTTCTTTCAACTGTTTGTTAGACATTTATAATAAATTGTAGCAGAGTTGAATTAAATAGCACAGATCTTTAAAAAGTCTTTTAAAAATGTTTTCTTACTTGGTTTGACAGCTTCAAGTAAAAATTTTTCCTTTATTGTTCTGGTACCTATTCTAAATTCCTGTTCATCCCAAGTAAAGCTTAGGTGGGCTAACTAGCTCAACAGGATAAATGCAGCCAATTCCTAGAGTTGTGTAACATGGCATGCCATCCCTAAGTGTGGAGACATATACCTGTACCACAGTCTGGAACATCTAAAGATCAGACTTACATACCTTCAATACCTTTGATACACATACTGGCTCCCCTTCATTAACTCTTCCCTCTCTGAGTGGGTCTTCACTGCCTGTCTGAGAAATTACTGAATCCATCATCCTCTAAGTGGCACTGGGTCCCTGCTGTGCTGTCATGCCGTACATGAAAAGATTGAGTCAAATTGCACAGAGAACCACAAAAGCTCCAGTTGACTGAAGGACCAAAGGGTTCTCTGGCTGTTGTCACATAGAAAATTGAATCTGGCTTTTAGTAAATGTTCTTTCTCAGTAATGTCCATTCTTGCTATTGTCTTGTTCATTTCTGCACACACTGGTCTACTTGTAAATGCTTATAGAAATGAAAAATGCCCTTTCTGACATATCCGAGAGCACTTTCTGGTTTTTTTGCTTGCTTAAACCTAAATGTCAAACTAAAACCGCATTCAATTAATACAGAAAGGAATCCTACTGTTCAGACTCATCCTCGTCATCTTCATCATTCTGACATACTAAAGATGTCTTTTGAAACCATTTGTCACAAAACGCTCTAGAAGGTGCTGTTGCCTGGTACAAGACAGCAGAAGAACCTGTATACACCCAACTATTATTTTTCTATCTAATTCTACTTCCAAGGTCATGACTCTATATCACTCTATCAAAGAAAGGATTCACCTAAGCTAGTCTCTGATTTTGCTTTTTTCCTTATTCTAGAAGAAGATGAAAAATCCTCCTTTTCCTAATGCACCTCTGATAGCCAGAAATACAGCTGACAAATATCATACTTGCTACTCTCAGGCTTACCAGTAAACAGGTAGCTCTGAGGGTCATGAGTTATCTGTGACTCCCAGCTTGCCAGACTCAGCCTCTTTCAGCATTGTGCTATGCCATTGAAACACTGAAATAAAATGGAAAATGATAACCCGATCAGAAAATCATTGACCTATAAACCTGTAACTTCACACATTGAAATTGAAGGAATGAGATGGCAGGAGCAGGACTAAATATGACACTTTGTAAGACACATGCCACCAGATCTTGTTCATGACCAACTCTAATGAATAACATATGACTGGTATGCAACACTTGCAACATTTACCCAATAGTAAATTACTGGGGGAACAAAAATGATAAATCGGCCTATATTCATGTGGTCCTTGCTAACCATCAAACCAATGGAGAAGAGTTGGTTTGGTAACTTCTGAACACCGCCATTACCTTCTTATGGTCCTAATCTTCCGTAACAGGGAGAGTGTGTTAAGTGTCCTAACAACTTTTGGGTTCATAATGGATTGAAAGTCCTGTCTGGTAGGACAGATTCCTATAAAATCCACCTGACACACAAACGGCCACCTATTAGCAAGTCTGCAATACGCTGTGATAAGATTAACCACAGGTTCCTATGTTTGTGTTCTGGGTCTGAGCTCCATGTGTCTCAGATCTAGAGTTTTCTCTTAATATACCTTGATAAAGATTACATAATTTGTCTGTTTTCTAACTATATACATCATATGAATTAAAGAAAAGACCAATAACCATTAACCAACTGATATGAAGACTGATAACCATTTGCAGGAGGGCAGCTGGTCCCTACATGCCCTGGGTGTTGCCTGATTCTTACTCCTTTCCTTTCTTTTCTCGCAAAATTGATACCTTTCCTTTTAACAATGCGCTGGAGACGCCAAACCAGAGCTACGTTTAGGTATTTCAGATTTGTGTAAAACACCAAGTTGGCTCAAATAACAGATTTCACATTCTGCTTCTTTGCCAAAAGTAGCAAACCAGCCTACTGATCTCTGCCTTCTACCTGTACATTCAGATGTCAATATAGCTGTTCATCAGCCCTTGAAGCTGAAGTAATCGTTAAAACCAAACATCTCTTCAAGTCCTTTAACAGTAGAAAGACAAATCACTACTCTGTCTCTCATCCTATCTTGTAGCCTCAGAAGTATAGTTTTATCTTTAGCATTAGGGAACTAAAATCAGTTACCACTGCTGAGAAGTCTTGAGCTGTCTCTGAGTCAGTTCTGCCAACCTCTGAATTCCGTTCAGCAAGTCCTCACTGACAGTAAGCCTATTTTTTTAGAAGCATTGCAGACCCCAGAGTAGGCAGATGGAACTGCAATGATGATGTGATGCATTTAAAATAAATTTCCTTTGCTCCTCCAGTCTTTTTACTTTTTTCCTAACTTGGTTTCAAAACATTTCTTCCCAAATTTTCTTTTGATCTGAAGAGGCAAGAGGAAATGTCTGGAACTTTGAATTAGTCATCAGCACTGCTGCCTATACCTGGGCTGCAGAAAGCTTACCGTTGGATTAGATCTGCTCCTTCCCACAATAAACAAACCAGGGAATATAAAGAACACAGCCCTAGTTTCAAGAGAGTAGTAAAAAACTCTGTCACATCCCGGATTGATGCTATTTCATGCAACGCTGTATGGCTGGTAAGTTAGTTCCTGCATCCAAGAAGAAAGCCACATGACACCCTACAGCTTCTGTAAGGAGTTAACTAGCTCCTTCAGCATGTAATTGAATCCATTCCTAGGCTCTCTAGTGGGGTCCTGCTTCTACCCCAACTGCTATGTTATCTGAGAACCCTTCCAGTGTGGTGATCTCCCACTTAGTTACATATCTTCATACCTGTCTTCTTCTTGACATGATCAATCCTACCAGATCTAAGCCTGAACTGAATTCTGGCTCATAGAATTTACTGTTGACACCTTTGAGACAAAAAAATAGCCACTCAAATGTACTTCAAGGAGGTAGAACCAAGGTAATATATGTAGGACATTTTAACCTTCATGTCTTTGCCTGGGTCCAGCCAAATCCTGTATTACAAAGGGATGTAAGAATTATCCACCAGTCATAAAGCTTTCAGGAAAAGAGACAATTCCATAATATTTCTATAAAAAACTGCTCAAAAATAGCTAGAAGGATGAAAAATAAGAAAAAAATATCCTCAGGTTTTCTTTTTATCATATACAGAAAAGTCAAAACAAATAAAAGTGCACAATTATTTTTTTCCGTAAACCAGTCACCTATAAACTACAATTTTATTTTTAATCCTCTTCTGTTTAAACAGCAGACCTATTTTTATATATTACTTCTGTTGGCAATTTTCCTCCAAGTGCTTTGAATGTGTTCATAATAAGAGCGTTAGTTTAGTGATTGCTGCACTAATGTGATGTAAGGAATGAAAAGAATAATTCATTTCATATTCTAAAGCTTTAAATACAAATTAACACACACAAAAAAAAAGCCCCATTAATCTTCTTTGGGGGGGGATTTAGATGTTGCAGTATTAAGCAGGCTACTTAAAAGCAATAAAAGAAATAACCTTAGAAAATTAAGCAAAATGAATTTTCAATTAGTTCCAGAAACCTCGACAAATGCAATTTGAAAGGAAAGAGTAAAATGCAACTTTGTTCAGTATAAATTGAAATTGCCTTTTGTGCTTAATATAGTTCACTTATAATTAGCTGAAGATTTTGTTCTGGTTTGAAACAAAGTTCCATCTTGAGATTACTATGTACTGTGTACACAGAACTTTTATCAAGAAAGGCTGGTGCTGCAGGGTTTGCTTTGACAGCCTTTATCATAGCTTTATAGAAATGAAAAGTGAAAGAACACAGCTGGTTTTAACAATGGGGCATGTTCAACATTAGACCAAAACACATTAGATATTGCAAAATATTGCACATCATATTTATAGCTCAATGCAAGTTTTTGAAATTCATGCTGATGCTGCTCGAATCCAGCTTCTTAGAACAATCTGTCCCCTAATGATGGAATTAGATTTCACTTTGAGAAACTGCTTTTTAAACTGGTGGCGGAAGGGTTGGATCCAGAGCAATGATAAGAAAATAATTAATTCAAGCATATTCTAAAATCACATTGTGGTGCAGTTTGAAAGTCTCTATCAGACACCGAAACTACATTTGCAGTGGTCTATTTTTCGTTATACCTCACTGTTTTTGAAAATACCATTCTGAGAACTACCTGGCATCCAGCCGTGGGGAATTATGCTTATAGTAAAATAATTTAGGATGAGATTTCCCAAATACATTTAATAAACAGAAGGTCCAACATTTAAGCACCACTGAAAGATTCAGAAAACTCACTCATTGCTTCATCATCCTTGAATTACCTAAATTCCATATATTCTGCTGAACACACAGACACACAAAAGGTCACTCAAATCTTGAGGTCCTCAATCAGTGCAACATTTAAATCTTTGCAAATAGATTAATAAATCAGGCATTTTTGTTTTGTTTGGGGGCACAGGGTGTTTTTTAGCTACTCAGAGCACGCCACATCAAAGAGGGCAGTAAAGAGCTTTATTTTTCCTAGCAGAGTACTGCTTAATATCTTCACCAAATATATGAAAAATGGAAAACCTAATTTCAACTTCCCCTGTTTAGGAGACATTTCAACACAGATCCGGCGTCTGTGGAACCACTTTTAATATAACAAAAATGAGGGAATGGCTCATAGAAGAAAGTGGCTGTATGGCAGTAAATGAGAAGCTTTGAAGTATATCAGTGCATGAAGAGGTTTAAGCAGCAGCCCATAAATCACTAAAGTCATTGAAAGACTTAAATTTCAAAGTTCTGATCTTTATTTTATAAGCCCTTCTGGTTTATATAAGACTTTGAGAATGAAATGAAAATGAAGGACTATACCTTTGCCAGTGAGAAGGTTCATCTAAGTATGAATTTGTCCCCTAAGAAATCTTGTACTATGGAAATAATGGAAATGGTAGCTCTAGAAGATATCACAGCCTCAGAGAATAATACCATTTTCTTTCTGTCCTCTGTCCTTCCCTCCTTTTTCCAGAACTTTCGTGACGTTATTAATTCCAGTGTTTTGGGACTTTATTAGACCTGTGTCATGGAGGAAGGAATTGCCGCTTATTCTAAGGCTGATGACAATCTCAAGTGTTGGCATAGCCCAAGAGAAAAACTATTCTCAGGCCCTTGGGGTGAACTAGAAATTTTAGTGAAGGAATTCTGAGCTGACCAGTTTGTTTACACATAAAATAATGGCAGACAAAATTGCTATATTGTGCTATCTTTTCTGTAGATGAGTAGCATTCATTACTGAAATATCACAGACCAAGTTTAAAGGTATAAGCCTAGCAGGACTTTATTTTGTATATTTCAGATGAAGTAACTGTATGAAACATTAAAAATGTTCAGTTAGAAATGTCTCTCTTGTTGAAGGTATAGTTCAGTTTGACCAGTTTGGTAATGATTCTCCATCATTTTTAGTGGCAATATGGAATTGTTGCTAACACCCACAGTGCCAGTGAAAGCCGCCTTCTCCCACTGCATAGTATGGGCAGATCTCTTCTGCTGCTCCTATAGAAGTCTCCTGAGAGCAGTTCCCTGCCCAGATGTAAGGTAAAACATACACAGGTATTCTTCCCAAGAATGCCAAGGTAGTGGATTAAAAAATGTTTATTTCAGATGCAAGGACTATTTCTTAATGATGCTGCACACACAGGCCCCCAGGGGAAAAAGGCAATGCCCCACCTTCTCCAAGGCTTCTTCTATCTTCTCTCTCTCCTCCCCCACCCTCTCTGGCCCGAGGAGGCCTTGTACATGTGTGCAAACATGTTATCTTTCTGCATACCAGGGAGAGAGAGAGCTTGCTCACAGCTTCCCCCTGCAACTTTCTCTGAAATGCGGAAGGAAAAAAAAAGTCTAACCTGTTCAAGAAGGCATTTTGCCATCTTCCAAAGCAAAATCAAGTTCTAGCTTTCTGTCACAAATTCTTCCAAAATTGTACCTATCCCTACACCAGGTCATGCACCATGCCTGCTCCTGGCAAGAAGAATGACAGCTGATCTAGGCCAAAAACACAACAAACAGTTAAACAATGTGGATGATCTCATGAGAGTGTCAGACTCTAGCCCTGAATTGGCATTGCTTACATAAGATATTATAGGTAGGCCTGCTCCTGATTTACTACAAAAGTGAAAGCATATTGATATCTAATGTGAAACAGGTTGCTCTTTATGATGTTTGGAAGAGATTACAATCTGCCTACTGCAAAATCAAACTCATTGAATCTTTTTATCTGTTTGCATATGATCAAAAAAACTCAGTGAAAATAATTTTTTAGTGAAATACTGAGATAATACTCTCGTGCTTCAGTATTTTTGCTTATATTTGTAGTCAGTCTTTGAATCTATTATTATGATCTTGACAATAGGCAACAACTGAAAACTGAAATAACATGACTAATATTTATAAATACTATAAAATATCATTGTCTACCCAGTGGTATACTGAATGTAATTTCCGTATTAGAAGGCAATCCTTTGTCATTAAGAATAAAATGATGAACATTTTCTGTATGTAAGGAATACACTGCATTGCTGATCTCTGGAATGCCAACTTCATGTTTTCTAGTTTGATTCTACTGATGTTAGCCACTCAGATGACCTGGCACACAGTCTGGTGATTCACTACGAAAATTCAGTCTCTTTACAAGCATGAGTATCAAAATAATTGTCTTGACAAAGGATTTTTAATAATGAAGTATTATATAAATATTTTAACCTATTTAGTGTTAGCACCAGTAGTTGTACTCTAGGAGTACAAACGCTAGGTGTAAAGTTACTTGATAGACTGTGAAGATATAAATAATGGATATTTGCAAACACTGTGGGTTTCAAATCAGAAATTGCCACTATTAAGATAGTTAGGATATACCTGTGATTAAATGAAGTCATTAAGCCTGGTCTTTTTCGGTTAATTCTTTGTTAGTGGAGTTATTACTCTAAGGGTAGCATATGAAAACTTGAAAAAATTGTAAATCTTACACTTTCCATCACCCTAGTAACTAGATCAATTTTGTAAATGATGGATAAGAATATGATTTTGGAGTTTGCTTAACTCAACTGTTGGGTGTCAACACTAAAAAACATTAAATGTGAGAAGGTTTGGAAGGTGGATATTCAGCGCAGCCAAGCTCCCTACTTTGCCTTTCTGCAATTTGTGGTTAATGTTTATGTTTCAAGAACTGCTTGGTAAAAAAGGTAATTTGTTTCATGCACTCTGTGGAGTTTGTTTACTTGTAATATAGGTTATTTCTACACAGACTAATGTCTGGCTATGTGAATGATTTGATACGCATCTTTAACTGTATTAGTTCATCATGTATTATTAAAGTTCAGGAGAAAATCATTTTCTCTTCTGCTGGTTTTCATTTTCTGAAGACCAGTTTTGTCTTGACAAAAACATTATGCTGAACCAGGATAATGATAATGCTTCATTTGGGTGTAGTGCTTCACATTTATGGATGCAAAAATCAGAGTCCTAGAAATCTTCAGGATTAACTTGGCAGTAACAATGTTAATTGCAGCAACCTTTACTGTACATCAGAAAGCATTCCTATAAGTTTTCTATCATAGAATATTGGGGTATATGTGTTCTTCCAGTTTCTTAACTGTGTCTACAAGTGTGGTTCATGATTGGGAATGTGGAGATGTGCCCACCAATAAAGGTTAGAAAACACTGTTTCAAATCAGTGTGGTTGTCAGACATATGATAAAATTGTAATTTAATTATGCAAGAGCATATGAAGTTTGAAGCCCAAAACATCAAACAATTACGAGTATGCACAGAAGACCTAAAATGTTACTATATACATAATCTATCAAGATGACATTACCCTTTATGTAAAGTGTTTCATTTTATATACATACAGAAATATGAATAGCTATTTATTGCAAACATAAACATAAAAGCATTGAGATAGTATAAGTTTATGATCTAATTTTTTTCAAATCAAAGCTATGAAAAAAGCAAGAAATTTAAGAAACTGACCTCTGAATAATATCCCTTTATATTAAAATATTAGATATGCTAACATCAATTTTGCTGAAAAAATCCTACTGTTACATTTTGCTGGAGAATTTTGAAACATGAAATATTTATATGAATAGAAATTCACATATTGTTTGACAGTCATGAGTATATAGATTATACAACTAGGAGACAATGCCATTGATCAGTTTTCTGGAAGAACTGAGTTATCGTTTAGATTACTGAATATTCAAGTGCATTAACAAAGTAAATAAGGCATTACAAATGCCTAAGTGAATCCAATAAACCCATGGCATTCTTGCTAATGTTCAGTCTGTCTTAGCCAAACTTGAGTAAGCAAATAAATAAATAAATGGACTTTGAAGTGAGTCTTATAAGCCAAGACAGGAGGCCTACAATTCATTAAGATACACAACCCCTGCTGGGGTTGGACTAGTAAGTTTGGTCATCTGTCTCCGACAACAGCAATAGGAGATGATCTTTACTGGAAGTAAGTGAGCCTGGCCATGTCCTGCAGTCCAACCCCTTCCCAGCATCCATGGTTGTTTCAGGGACTGCTAGTGTGTACATCCCTGTCTGTTTTCATCAGTGTTTGATTTATGAACCTTCGTGAATTCACTTAATTCTTTTTTGAACGAGACTTTTGTACTTAGGAAAGATACAAGTTACTCTCATTGAGTGTATTGGGTCTAGCTGAGATGGATTTCATTTCCCCACAGCAACCCTCACAGTGCTGTGCTTTGCATTGATAGTAAGAAAGGGGTTGATAGCACACCAGTGTTTTGGCTACTGCTGAGTAGTTCTCTCACAGCATCGAGTGCCTTTCCAACATTCCAGCCCCCATCAGTAGGCTGGATGTGGGCAAGACCATGGGAGGGGAAACAACTAGGACAGCTGACCCAAATTGACCAAAGGAGTATTCCATGCCATATGATATCAGCTCAGGGGGACATTCACTATTTACAATGTTTACCTTCCAGAGCAACCACTCTGGACATGCTGAACCACTACACATGCTGAAGCCCTGCTTCCCAGGAAGCGGCCAAACATGGCTTGTTGATGGGAAGCAGAGAATAATTTAATTTTTTTCTCTTTGTTTATATGCACACAACCTTTCACTTTTGCTTTATTATCTTAAGTATGCTTATCTCAACCTATGTGTTTTCTTCCATCTTATTTTCTCTCTCCTGTTCAGCTGAGGAGTGACAGAATGGCTTGGTGGGCACCTGGCATCGATCCAAGGTCAGCCCACAACATTGAGTCATTTCATGTTTACACTAAGTTGCTCAGCAGATTTTAATTTCTGCCAGTGCTTACATTTATTGTAGTCCTTTTGAGAAAAAATCGTCTTTTGTTTTCTGTTCCTGTTATTTCTTTCAGCTTCTGCAGCATGACCTCTATATACACACAATCTTCCTCGTGTATATTAAATCAATCAATTACTAATTACAGAATGATGGCATTTAAAATATATCAGTTCTCTTCTGTTTAATTCTGTGAAGCTCATTGGTAAAACACATAATAAAAACACTTTGTAAAGACTTATATGAATGTATTTCTTAATTTCTTCCTATTTTGCATTTTTTCTCTCGCAATCTAGTTTGCTGATAAAAATAGCAGATTCCTAGTTTGCAAATTGGACTATCTTGTTTGCCAATCATAAGAAAGACATTCTTGCCACTTTATGTATGTTTTGTAGTACTTGTGAAAGCACAAGATTGGTGGCCTCAAAGTCTGACCTTTTCCACTACCAAAGGATGGGGGTGGTGGGAAGTGGGGGAATTTGAAATTCTCCACATTCCTTTACAAGAGTTAAATCACAATACATCGGCAAGCAATGCTTTGAAGGACCAACTCACAGCCTTTGAATAAGACCATTGAACTTTGCTAAAAACCATGATAAATGAAATACAGAAACTGAGCAATGTATTATGTAACAGAGACTTGGTTAAGTAGTACTGCCTATACATGCCTGAAAGTTCAGGACCTATTGGAAAGATAATCAAAGGAAACTATTCAGGTTATTACAGTCCTTGGTTTTTCCACTGAAAATTTCTTTATTCTGTATCTCCAAAATGTCATAGTTCATAAATGGCAAACTAATGAACATGCAGAATTGTAAATGTTTTTTCTATTAAATATCAGCAAGCCTTTCTTGCAAACAATAGCACGTCTGTTATTAGCTGTTCTTTTTACCATTGAAATTTGTTGTATTAAAGGACATATCACCATTTATGCTCTTGTTTTGCTGTGCTACAGTAGATTTTCAGACTATCAGATATTTACTGTAACTTTGAGTCCTATTGAAAAAAGAACGGAGACTGCCTTCCTACAGCCTTACAGAACAGGATTGGTCACTGTACAGAAAGTCTGGGCTGTACTATTATTCTATGAGCCAGAAGTTGTATAGGCCATTTTTATTAGTTGAGATACTTAATGGCTTAAAGGAGAGATACTTAATCTTCAAAAGTTCTCAAACTTATGAAAGTCAGTTGAGAAAATTTCTCATTCAAGCATTTTGTTGACTGTAGAAAATTTTGTACCTAATGTCATGAAGGTTATACAATATCACTGATCCTGTCAGTAGAGTACACAGTATCTATGAAGACATTAAAAAAAAAAATCAAAGCAGTAAGAGATAAGAGATAGTGAATGTCATGTCTGTGAATATTCTTGATTAAGGGGAGATGGGTAAATTGTGCTTACTTATCAACTCATTTTTTTGTGGTGGGTTGTTTGTTTTTTTTTTAATTCCCAGGTTTTCTCCTTGTAGTGTATATACAGTAAAGATAGGGTCTGGTGGTGGGACTTTGGGGGAGGGAGTAATTGTCTCTATAATCCTTGTTATTATATCAAAAGTGATAGTTGAGGGCTAGGAGCTGAAACAATATTTTACGAAAGTATCATGTTGAAGTTTTTGCAGGTTTCAAAATATTTAAATATGTAAATCTCAATGAAGAGACTTCAGATTTTTTGATAGCCTAATGATTTTAAGCATCTCATTTCTAGTCAAACACTGACAAAAGATGTTCAGATTGCAGTGTGAGATGGTTTCTATGGTTACAGTTGTTTCCTAGCATTTTAGTGACATCTTTTGTGAGCATTGGCTGCTTCACTTATTTGTCACTAATGTATGTGTAGAACTATAGTTAATAGCCTTGGGCGGACAATTTTTTTTTTCTCTGAATGGTGGTATTGTTTTTTAGCAGCATTTTTCAATAAGGTGACAATGCACTAGAATACTAATGGTATGTATGGTATTTTAAGATGTCAAGTTTTCAATAAAATGGTAATGGAAATTTTGCATTTCATTTAATAGCTAAATATTCATGAATTTTTCACAGCATGATCAAGCGAGCAAAAAAAATAAAGGAACTGTATAATGTGTAATACTAAACATCATAAATTTAACTTCTTTTCATAGAATCTATTCAATACTTTTTAATAAGTAGTTCTTTATAGGTTTAAACCAGCTGTAATAAAGGTGTATAAAACCAAAACTTTATTTTTTTATATAGATCTCGTTTATGTTGTATTGTGAATGAAACATACATTATGAATAATATTCTACATGTGCAGAAAAACCGTTATGGCCAAAGGCTGGGCACTTATGTGTGATAAATGAGGATACACAATTATATATTCAGATGAAAAGACCATTATAAGTTTGTGACTATTTTGTTAGAAATATTTTGATTTATTTGAATTTATTTAATCGCATTGTTAAAGTGTGAAATATGGTAAGTTAAGAAGAAATGGATATAGGATTATAATTTGTAGAGTATAGTGCTATTAATTCCTCAGCATATTAAGAGTTTGGTTCTGTTTCTATGTTAGACAGTAGGAGTTTCTGTTGTATTTAACAGAAGCTGAATTGGGTTATCAAATGAGTTAATCCCCTATATATTGCCAGTGCCAGTAACCATATGTGCAGTGATTTATGACATGATCTCCCTCCTTAGTCTCTACTTACAAAGCATTCTTTTGCTGAAATGTAGTCACTCTAAGCTGGGTATTTTTTGTTAGCCAAGTCAATATTTTAAATGTAGATTTTTAAAACGCAAGTATGAAATGCATTATTCAGGAGCAACACTGGGCTAAGTGTTGTTTTTCCTCTGCACATGAGGGAACTTCCTATGGATTCAATTCCAAATCATAATAACCTGTACCATGCAGTACCTTCAACTCTATCACTGTTGCATGATTGCAAGGTATATTTTTCCTTACCTCTAATTTCTTTTTTTTTCACAGGCTGGTATGTTATTTCAAGTTCAAATTATTCTACATATCTTGCCCTACAAAAAATAGCGCAAGTATATGTATATACAGCATCATATCTCCCAAAAGACTTGCTTAGAATACAGACATGCTCTAGAGCAATGGAATGTATAGTCAGTTTGTTCCATTACCAACCTGTTGGTTGGGTTGAATTCAAGATCTACAGCAAATTACATGATGCAAATTTCTGGGACAACATAGGCAAAATCAATGCAGGGGACAGAAAGATCAACTATATATGTGTGGAGGTGATAGAGTAACGTGCATTCTCTGCCTAGGGAAGCATTAATGCTGTGAGGAAGGCAACTATTCCCATATAGAGCATCAATTCTCACTTTCATGACATAGTCAAGAGAGCTAAAGGGCCACAAAAAGCCAAGAGCCTCTGGTTACCTGGCAATTGCTTCTGACCAAACCGTTTGCTCTAACCTGCCCTCCTGACTTGAGTTACATGAAGCTGAACTGAATTTTTTATACAGATAGGGCCTGAGATCACAATTAATATTTTTTTTGTTTTAATATGGCTGAATACAGACAAAAGAGTAGAAAAATCAAACCTTTAATCTAATTTAGATCCTGTCTTCCTTCCTGACCTTTGGAAAATAGTTAAATTTTTCACCTTATAGGTTTTTTTGCATATTTATTTAGTCTCTTTTTCCTGTCTCATTTTAGGGAACTGTTATTTATTAAGATGGCTAATTGACTGAGACTGATTTGAGTGGTAGAATTATCCAAAGGTCTCTTGCTAATTTGCTTCTAATAGCAACTGTTTCAGGTTTAGCAGTAACACAATTAGATCATGTGCCCATCAAATACATCTACTTGAGTGACTCAGATATTCTTAACAGAGGAATCAAATTCAGTATGTACAGATAGGATTGGTTATATATATGTCTTCTGCCTTATAATTTATGCATCAGTATGCCAGCTTAAGCCAGAGCAGTGGCATATGCCTATTTAAAAGGAGGACTAATGTATTGGGGGTTTTTATGTAATCCTCATCTGATAACTACGCTTTCTGATTTCTAACAAAAATAGAGTAAGAATGGCTCTTAATGATCATACCTGCAGGAGAAGAAAACTCACTTCCTATATGCTGTAAAAAGCCAGATCTTCATGAGTTGCACTCTAATACTCTATGTAGGCATGTCACACTGATTTCCTGTTTTGCATACCAAAGGAATTGACTAAACACAATAGAATAAATACCCAAACCAAACTGTACTTCACGGGATTATTGATTGAGTGATTTTGGATTTGACATACATTCCTCATTAACCTTTTCATTCAAAGATCCTCTTGTTCACAAGTGCTATCTTGGACTAGAAATATAATGCTCCTTTGTTATTAGTACCGTTCAGTTCACTTTTAACTACTCAATACTTGGATAATCAGAGGCATGGGAGAAAACAAAATCTATGAGTAAATTTAGTGTAACTGGGATGTAAGTGCATTGTACTTGCATATAAGATATGGGAACTTTCACTGGTAGAAGCTTAACTATAATCTGTCAACCATATCAGTAAAGTTCCTTTAAACAAAGCCAAAAAAAAGGCTTTTAATAGTACTTTATGAAGTGTACAAACCTAAAATGAAAAATCCACCTTCCAGCAGAGGCAGCACTGTTTTGGATTTTTACATTAATATAGCAAAGACTGTGATGACATGCAAGTTTTTATCTGCACTTTTAAGCATCTTAGAAAACATTATTTTATTGAGCACAAAAGTGACATTAGGTTTTTGACTGAGTAATTCTTCAGCAAGGTACATACTGACAAAATGTCCCTACAAGGATTTCTTCTGTAGAAGGATATGCATATTGATGAAGTGTATGCTGACAATATATATTTGTGGACCTGAGAATAAGTTTAAACAAAAATGTAATCTTTTGTTTTATATGGTGTTGAAAGCTATCTTAGTCCTTTGCATACAGATTGTACTGAGAGTGCCATATTTAGAACATCCTATGCTGCAGTAGTTCATAGGATGTCCTGGTTGCCACTCTCAACTTACCAAATATTGAATACAAACACAGGTGCAATGTGAAGTCCTGAAGTGAATTTTGGGTTTTTTTTAGTGTTTCAGAGCACAGCCTACCCCAAAGCTGACACACATTATACATGCTGGAGAAATGGGCTACCACATGCCACTACATGGCTTTGTTCTTTAAAGGTGCTTTTCTTCTGTGTGTTCTTCCTAGGAGTACAGTGAAATACATGTAATTAACCTGAAGACAAGCTTGTGTTATAATTGAAGAATGTTGCCTCCTCCAAGCTGCTTTTCGGACAGAGAGAAATCTTTCTTCAGAATTCTTCACATCAGACAAAGTCTCTGGGAAGATCAACAAGCTGCTCCAGCTCATTACACTTATTAGAGGAGCAGGTGGCATGTGGTGGTTCCTAAAAATCAAAGAATCCCCAAGTTGATGAAACTGCACTTTTTAAACACTCTGATTGAAAAATGCAGCTTCTTTGTTGTATGTTTCCTAGAGTTTCAGAGGTCTCTTGGAGATAACACCACAACAGAGGTCTGTGGGACTGGTGGCCAAGCACAGTCACGGGTGACAGACCCCAGCCCCACGGCCCCTGAGTGGGCAACCAGGGGCGAGATCATGGAGTACATGCCTACTGACAAGGCAGGTCCAAGACCAAGCCATGATGGCAATCCACAGGTCAGGATCAGGGCTGACAGGGATAACCTGAGCCAGGTACAACCGAGCCTGGCCAGTGCTGCAGCTCAGGCAAGCAGTGAGAGCACAGACAGGGGTTAAGCTGAGTGCTTGGGCCCATGGGGAGAGGGTTTGGGTGGAAGTGGCAGAGGACTTCACTCAGGACTGTCAAGACCTGTCACAGTGCACTCAGGGCCCTGGCAGAGACATCTCCTCTTCTTACCTGCACTGGAGGAGCATCTAGAAGGGTACCATGTCACAGACTGGTTCCTATGTAAAGGGAACACACAAACCGCTTTCTTTAGGATAGGCTAAAAACAATGCTTAAATTACACGACCTCAGAAAAAATAGGATATCCAATACACTCAGTGTAAGATTGAACATTTGAGCGATCTATGTGCATGAAACCCCACATCTTCCACGTCACAAAATGTTCTGCAACCCCAGCAATAATATTGCAGCAATACTAGTCACAGAAGTATTAGGCATGAACTCTGTGCTACACAAATGTGAAGTAAAAAGTATATTTAACATATCTTCCAAAATATTTCAACACTCTTATTCAGAGTAACTTGATTTTCATAGTAGACGTTTTTTAAGTCTGTATTTCTTTCTGCATACAATGGGTTTTTCTAAGAACAACAAGAACTGTTTTTATTCAGTGTGCTTTCCTATTCAGCAATATTATCTTGTGTTTTATAAATGTTTAATGACAGTAACTATTATACTATCAACGCTTCTGGGGACAGCCTATGAAATTTTGTAAGATGCAAGTAAGAGTATGGTCAGTATAAAAAAATTGAAGATTAGTCAAAAAAATCTTGAAATAATCTCTGGAAAATCATGAAATTGTTCTGGAAAGTTTCCTTCCTCAAATGTGCTACAAATCCTGTTTCTGCCCAGGATTATTCTTACAAGACAGCTCTCTACTAATGGGGAAGCCCTCCATGATGTTATGCCTACTACTGACAGCTAAGGGTTTGTTTTTTCCTATTCACTATTCGTAGTAGATTTCAGATTGGTTTTGTGCCCATGAAACTGAAGACTAACAGTCTCTGGAGCCAAGCATAGTCTCTTTGTTGGGTAGAAATAACACCTACAGGAGAGGATGGATGTGCTTAGCATCCCAGCAAGTGGCTTGAGATGAAGTGATATTGGCAGGATTCAGACTGAAATTATTACAAAACGTGAATGCCACATGTGCAACTGCTGCCTGGCTGTTTCTGTGCTTCTCTCCCTTTGTTAAAAAATGCTGTCTTAAAAAAATACTATTAACCTTGATCTTGTGCCATTGCTATCTGAAAATTGCTGGGTCTTACAGATCCCAGGATCAAGGGAGAAAATGATTGTTCTGCCAAACATGAAGCTTTTGTAATGACAGTATTGTGTATTTCTTCCATAGAAAAAGCCCCCCTTTAGCTTAGCTGGTAAACTAGCCTTACCTAGAAGTTTGGTGGCATGCTGCCTCCTTCTGAAAACAATCTGGGAAACTATTAATGGTTACTATCGAGTTTGTCAGTTATTTACAGTAGATTGGTATATTTTCAGTTTTACTCATTTGGACTGTGATAATACAAAATTATGTGGGATTTTCTTTAGGTTAGGTAATCACACTAGATATTATGATATTAAAATGAAGAAAAGCACTGTCCCAAACAAGTTGTAGACAGGCTTCCTCAGTCCTGCCAGTACTTCTCAATCCTAATTGTTCTATCCCTTTAGTCAATCCCACGTTTGTCAACAAGAACTCATGCCAGCTGAGTAGTGGGTATGTGATAAGAACAGCTGGAAATCAGTATGAGATCATTTTAACCTTAGAAAGAATTTGAATCTTGTTTCAAAGTGAAAAGTTGGTACATCGTTGTCTCTTGTTCCCCTTTTGTGAAAGAATGTCAGGGTCTTCTACCATGACCTTCATTCTTCCCAGTATCATATGCCACTCTATTTTTGTTAGCACAAGAGTAAGTTCATTATCAGCGTGTTAATTACAGAATTATGGAAGCTAAATGAAAGTCTTGACTTCACCAGAAATGTTTTAGTAGCAGTGTAGATGAGATAATGAACATATCTTAGTAGTTATACTATGGTTTGAAATTAAAAGCAAGGACATTACTGAAGGAATTGCATTCCTTGATCCAGTGTGTGGTGGTTTGAAAAACCTTTTCTCTGGGGTAGTAATGGTTTGCCCCACTGATAATACTGGATCAAATCAAAAGTCCACATGCACCCTGTGGAAATTACATACCCACAGAAACAGAAAAGAAGGTGGTGAAGATAGTTTAGAAGGTAGGTAGCCACGATCTGAGCCAGGAGGAAGCAGGGGGCCAGTGATCCCTTCTGGGGGCCAAGGGCCCCCAGCCCCCAGCTGAGGCTATGGGAGACCCAGTATAGTGTCAAAGCTGAACCAGGTCACGTAATCAAGAGCTGGAAGAGTTTCCTTACTGTCAGCAACAGCAGAAGACATTGAAAGCAGCAGCAGAGCAGTCCTGAACAGAGACATCGGTGGCTCCAAAAGGATAGCCAGTACCAGCAAGATAACATGAAGCCGGCTGAGAGATGTTCCTGCAGGAGGGAGAGCTGGCAACAAAACAGAGGAAAACTCAACAGGGCTGTTTTGGGGTAAGACTGTATCACTTTCCCAAAACCCAGAGACCTCCTGAAGAGGAGGGGTGGACTTCCAAACCCTCAGGGAGTCCCAAAATGCAGCAGCAGCTAGAGAGGGAGAGAAAGGAGCTGAAAAACTCAGAGTTGTCCTGAGAGCTGAACCAGGACAGAATGCGGAGGAGGTGACCTTGCCCTCTGCTGCTGCTGCTGCTGCTGCTACCATGCTGGCAAGCTGAGACAGAGCAGAGGAGCTCTGATAAGACTGAACTCAGAGCTGCCTTAAATGCTCTAACCCAAGAGAAGTGAAGGTCTCCAGGGAAAATCCCCCGAAGGCTCGGGCTTGGGGTTGGAATTTCCACAAAGTAAGAACAAAAATCCTGACTGCCATACTTAAATCTGCTGCCTTAGAAAAATGAAAGACACTAACCAGTGCCACAAAAAACTGAAATGAAGGAACTGTGACCTTAGGAGTGATAGAAAGACTTTTCTCTTTTCTTCTTAGACTTTTCTCTTTTCTTCTTAGACTTTTATTGAAGGAAAAGAGGAATTTAATTTAATGCAACTATATATATGTATGTAAATAAACCTTTGTAAATATTTTCCCCTTCCCCCAATACCAAATAGTTGTGTTTTGTCTGAAAACTTTCCACATGAGGTGAGGAAGATATCAAACCCATGCCATCACTAAACCCTCTCACAGGGGCAAATTGTGGGAGGGGGCTTAAACTTAGAAATTGGATTCTTAGGAGTTTCAAACCACCACACAATGCATTTAATTCATTGCTGAACTGACACCATTATATAAGCCCAGTTGCATTTCTTAATCCCAATACTCTTTAGGAGAAAGAACAGCTACCATGACTTCTTTAGTAATGTTACCCATTTTGGAATTATTACCCATGCATCTCAATTATGATCACATGCTCAGGCATGACCCTCTAATAAACTCATGGTTTTAGGACAAGCCTGGTAATTGTTCTAGAAAATGCATTTTCTTGGCATTGCTCCAGAAAACCAAACATTTGCTACTTGGTTTCTCAGTCCAAATTATTTAGCGTCCTACTCCTTCTCACGTATCAATATCTTTCAACAGATCATGACATTTTCAGCGCTGGAACTCTTCTGTTATTAAACTGGATTTCAGTTTAAGTTCCTCCACTATTTTTGTTCTTAATTTTGCTTAGTCTTTTCTGTCTGAAGATGACTTCTCTCCTAGCACTCTCTTTTTTTTGAGTTGTGCCTTCCTCATAGGTACCAGATGGAATCATTTTGGTACTCAGATTCCCTCTAACACTTTCTTTCCATTTCTTGGCTTATGTAAAATATAGCCAGCCTCAGTCTTTAGTATAGTGTCATGCAGACACTGTACTTGTCAACTGTCTAGCAATGGTTAAAAGAATCTGAAGAATCTAAATTTCTGTAATTCTGTCCCTTCATATATTGGTTTAGCCAATACAACAAGATATTGCCTTCATTCTAAATCGCCAAATTCGAGATGAGTTGCCGTCTGTTAATTTTCAACTACAGAATCTTTAAGTGAATGGAAAAAGTTTGGATTTTTAGCCTGTCATTTGCAGGGAAAAATAAAGACACAATTACTGCTATTACCACCAAAAGTACAGGGTATCAATTTTTTACCTTTATTCTCGTGTAGTGTGAGAATATATTTACATTATTTTTAAATCCTGTCCTTGAAGTAATGAATGTCAACATGTTGACATGCAAATAGGGTATTTACTAAATTAATTAATTTAGCTTTTATACAGCATAAAGAACTAAGCATCACGTTTTGTCTTTTTCTCTAACAATTACTGGTGCTTTACAAGCATAAGTTGAAAATAAAAGTTAGAACACTCTTGTGTTTCCAGTTGTTCTTTGATGATCATCCTAAGTTTTCTTCATCTGTAAAGACTGTGACAAATCTAGAGCAAGTCTACAGAGTTGTATTGGGGTTTATAGTTTTCTTCATCTGTCAGACCTGCTTTGGTTTAATTTTGTTTGCATATTTCTGAAAGAAAGAGGGAAATTTTGCTTAAGTTTTCTATTGGAAATTTTTGTTAGTAACAACCCTCTCTTTCCTTCTTTTCCTCTGATAGATTAGTTTAAATTGCTTTTTGTAATTTTGCTATTTTAAAAACTATAATCTAAAATATATTGGACTCTGTGACTCCTTTGGACTCTAATAGTAATCAGTCTTTGATATATTTCCACATGATTCTAAGTTTTGACTATAGTTATAAACTTACAGTTTCATGTGATTCAATTACCTGTGCTATAACAGGATATTTTACATTCTGCTGTTGATGATACCTGAGAGTAGTTTCTATTTCTATCTAGGTCTTGCTAAATTTTGTGTTCATGATTCTGCTTCCTTCCCTTTAACTGTACCTCGATTGATGATACAGAAATGACTGCCACCAATGTTTTTTTAAATTGAAATAAAAAGTACTTTGTATGATTGACAATACTAACACAATGTAATTTTAAATGTTTTCTATAAAGTGCTTGTGAAGAGGTGCTGTAGAATGTCAAGTGCTAAGGAATACATTTAAATGTATTTTATTACTGTTTCCAATTTAAATTACATATTAAATATATAGCATTACTAGAACACAGTTGTGATCTAAAAGAGCAGTTTGGAACAATCAGGAAGCATATTTATGGAGCTGAAGATGGAAATCACTGTATCTATTTAGTAAAGGAATGAATTCACAGCCTTTAATTTTGGGTGAGGAGGTCTTCCACAGAGACATTTACAGAAAATATGAAGAAAACAAGAAATACCAACTTTCATTTCTGTGGACCTTTTCAAAGTATTTATGTTGAATAGTTTTCAATTTTTTGACAGCTGATGAGAAGAAATGTTTATTATGGTAGTACATATTTTAGATCAATTTTATCCAGGGGACAATAAAAGGAAAAGGGCCTGTTTGATGTTGACATTATGTTGATTTTCATGGAGTAAGTCGTCGGTAGACTAGAAAATATAGAAAAAAATTAGACATAATTTGGACTATTAAATTCTGTGCATTTCAAAAAGCCTATAGTTTAATTTCCAATGCCCTACACAGACTTTTTACCAAAGGACAGCTATCCCTGATATGATGTAGCTTAAAAGCTGCAGGAACCATAGCTCATTTTTAATTGTCATTTCTATTTTGGGTTTTCAGAAACTGTTATTAGTATACTTTATGTATCAGGGTAGATTTCTAAAATAGTAACTTGTAAGAATAAAAAAATATGTCCACAGAGAGCTGACCATTGTCAAAGCAGTCTTTCTTTTTTCTTTCTGCTCGCTGAGCTGAGAAAGTGAACATATTTAAGATTACTAAATACTACTTTTCATGTGAATGGTTGCTAGCTGCCACAACAGAATTATGGGATATGAGGTTGCCAGAGAAGTTGTGGCATGTTTGTACTTGCATACATTAAAAAATTCAGCTGGATCTGTAACTTGGAATTTGGCTCTGACTTCAAAGTTGATCCTGCTTTGAGCAGAGGACTGGAATAGATGACCTCTAGAGATACCTTCCAACATGGATTATTCTGTGATTCTGAGTCTGCATGATTGCTGTGGAAGGAGATATCTTCTTTAAAAATAATCTCAAAATATTCTCAAATTTCTTGTTCAGATTTTCTAATTCTTGTTCTGTGCTCAGAATCTGAGTGATACTTAGTAACTGTATAATGCATAATACTCCATAATAATTATAATCTTCTTGATTTGTGATTAATGTGTCGGGTCAGCATTACAGTGCACCTAATTTTCAGAAACATTTTTTCCTACCCTATGACCAAATTTAAGATTTTATAATCTTGTAACCCTATAAAGGGAAGATCAAATTTCTTGCTGATTTCTATATCTTGTTTAATTGATTGTATAGTGATTTTATGATGAGGTTCCTTTCAGAAATAAACTGTGCCAAGAAGATTTTATGCAGTGGATCTTGAATACCTACATATTCACAGAAAATATGCCCAATAGGAAAGCAAATACCAAAATCATTTTCAAATGTGGGTAAATATTCCATTTGTGTAAATGATTACTTGCCTTAATATTACCAGCAGGATGTCAATTCTAGCTCTTGATAATAGATGTAATGTGGGTGATTGGTTATTGCAAAGATGGCATTTTATCAGAGTATAGGAATTAGAAACAGCTCTATTATACTGGACCATTTATTTCTTTTTAGCTGACACTTCCCTGTAAGACACTGAAGTTGCTGAATTCAATATTAAGCTCACTGACAGTTAAAATTTTAAAGAAAACTTTGTAAACTGTACAAAACTTTTTTTTGTTTTCTTCAAAAAAGTGCTTATGGCTTTGTCCTAACAACATTGAAATTCAAGAGAAGCTGTTACTGATATCCTCTCAAACTGGAGGCATGGATCTATTTTTCTTGAGCAATATGACTCATTTTCCAAAAGCCTCAGACTATAAATCCATATTCTCTGAGAATCTGGACTCTATTTTCATATTGCACACAATGGTCATGTATTGTTCTTCAAAACAGTTAGAAATCTATGGATACTCCATGGTGGAGTTCAGTACAGCTCCCTTGAAATTTAAGTTAGAGTTTGAACTGGTGTCTGTAAAACTTTTCTTGTGGGGATGGAAGGTCTGGGAAAGCTGATGCACAGATTACTGTACATTTTTCTTAGCAGAGAAAGATCTGTCTTCTACTCCAGAACAGCCTCTTTGAAATTTGTTGTATTTTGATTTTAACCTTCTTCTCTATCTTCATATTATGAATTTTTACAACGGTAATGCATGTTTTGAAAATTCAGCTAACGTAATTGAGCAATCTCCAGTCTTTATTATTGAAACAGTTTTTCAGCTCAGTGTGTAAGTTTTTTGTACCGATCAATTTTCAGAAAGGACTTTTTTTTTCTTTTAAGTTGAAATGCCAAATTTAAAAGCATGGCAGGTCTCAAAACCTGATAGGCCCGGGAATGGGAACTGTGACAAGAACTCTTCTACAATGTATTGTAGTAAATCATCTTCTGATTTCATTAAATTTTTACCTGTTATTTCAGTGCAACATCTTCCATAGAATCACGGAATCATAGAATATGCTGAGTTGGAAGGGACCCACAAGGATCATCGAGTCCAACTCCTGGCCCTGCACAGGACACCCCAAGAATCACACCATGTGCCTGAGTGTTGTCCAAATGCTTCTTGAGCTCTGTCAGGCTTGGTGCTGTGACCACTTCTCTGGGAATCCTGTCCCAGTGCCCAACCACCCTGTGGGTGAAGCACCTTTCCCTAATACGCAACCTAAACCTCCTCTGACTCAGCTTCATACCATTCCCTCAAGTTCCATCACTGGTCTCCAAAAAGAAGAGATCAGCACATTTCAGGTGGAGCTGTGGTAGGAATGTCTTTAGGAGGCAGTTAGGCTTTTTTTTTTATAATCTTATTTGCTGAAATAGATGAGTTTATGAAAGCTACTGCAATTGTAATGTTTTTGTCCACTTAGTGAAAGTCTGCAAAAAGTCTGACATTTTCTGTACCATATTATTATTATTCATCATGCAGATTCAGTAAATTTGTTGTTACAGGACTGTTCTGAAATTCGTTGATAATGCTGATAATGCTTGGTTTTTTTGAAGACAGAAAAGAGCACTTAATCATGTATTTAAAGAAACCCTTCAATAAATAATTTCACGGTCTATACAAGCAGCATATTAATGAAAAAAAAAAGAAAAAACAGAATAAAAATAAACCAATTTGAAAATTTTTTCATGAAAGTTGGCATTGAGTTTTGGGAATGTTCAGTAATTTTGTTTAATACTGCAGAGAGTTGTGCTTAGAAAATCAGTATGATGTATCATTTTTCATATTACAAAACAAACATTTATCATATGCATAAAACATTGTTTATTATATGTTTTCACACATCAATTTATTCTTGCAATTTTGATTAACCTACACAATCAGAAGGTGAAAATGCTTTTGTCAAGGGGTAGCCAGTTTACTTCTTTGAAATTTTTTTCTTTAGTCATTTCCAGACAACACACAGAAGAATATGTTACTAAAGTATTGATGGTTGATTGAAATATTTTTACATATGCTTTTTATTTTTTGACTCATCCATATGATAATTTTTTTCTGTTCTCCACAGTGTTGGCCCATAAACAATGCCACAATTTTTCAGCAGTATCATGTGATAGGTAAAAAATGGTTAATGTCACCCATTCCAGGTTAGTCAGAAAGAAGAAAAAAGAAAAACTATTACCTCCACCTACTCTCTACTTTAAGGAGTAAGTATATCAATAGTTATAGAGAGTATACTATAACCTTATTCAAAGGTTAACAGTCTGTTATACCTCACGGTGATTAAAGTAAAGCTATTTTATAATACATAAATCTATAAATGTAATAGTTAACAGACTGTAACACTAGATTTATTCAGAATACTTTATGATTTTCAGACTTCCTGTTCCACTAACATTAGATAATTTTCTGTTAATCCCTTAAGCACAAAGTACTACACAGAAGACTTTATTGACGTATTTTCACCTATGTTTACACAGCTTCGTCCTCAGAGAAATGAAAATTACCTAAGGATCTCAGTCTTACAGCAGCTTAAGCAGTTGTGTTACTGTTTCCTAAAATGAACTGGAGATTCAGTGGGCACAAAAGATTTAGTCACAAAATATGATATTACTACTGTGAGAGCAAGAGCCTAACAGGATTGTTAATCTATGGTTGTTGGGTTTTTTTCATAAAATTAAAAAATCTTTGAGGTAAAACTGTGCATTATATCTTTTACTTTCATTTTTCCCACCAGTCAATTTACTTAAAAGCCTGTATAATACCTTTAAAAAGTAAACATATATTGTAGCCTTCAATGTATACTTTCACAAAGTCTGAAATAGATGCGAATAAGAAACTTGAATGATTCAAAGACAAAATATGTTCAGGAAATATGTGGGACTTCAGAAATTAGTTTAACTATAGAAAACCTCTTTGTGAGTAAAGATCTTCATATGAAGGTGATAATGTATGTAAGACTATACTGGTGACTAGAACCATATATGAAACAGCACATTTTCAGTCCTGCAACTCAGCCCAGCAGGCTTTCTAGAAAGTGATATCACTATTATGGACTAGCAGAAGTGCATTAAATACTTTTCTCAAAGTTCAGGTAGTATGGATATTGCACTTTTGAGTCTGTTTTCTCATTAAGAGCTCTCTGGAAGAAAGGATAGTGTCTGTGAAAATAATAATGAAAGTACTTCCCTTATTGTGTCATTATAGCAGATAACCGATGATCCTCACTGAACACTCACATGTTCGCAACAAAATGTTCTTCATACTTTTATTTGAGAAGCTTGTTCAGTATTTGTGTGTTGATGGTCATAAACTGTACATTTTATTTATTTGTACATAGAAAATATTTTTAGAAATTAGGACCTAAAATTGGATTTTTCAGATATTTAATTTTGAAGCCTTATCTAGCTGATAATGTAAAAGCTTAAAGATGGTACATACTATTTTAGAAAAATTTTGAAATGCCACCATGCTCCATTGTAGGGAATACATAGAAATGCAATAAGTAGGACTATAGATACCGGTAGGAACAATAGGACAATAGATACAAGGTCCAAATAAGGAACAAAGTAGCCCTAACATGAAGGGAAAAAAAGGAGAGGTAAAAGAACTCATGGCAAGTGAAAGAAATGCATGAATCACAGTGCACTGGGACTGAGCAGGAGATGGATTACAGCTGTGTTAGGCAATTCCCAAATGTTGGAAGTCAAGCAGGTGAGACAGAAAGCTGGCTTGGCTGAGCAGGCATCTTCTCTTGGAAATAAGACAAAAAAGGAAGGTGTATGCCCACTGTAAGCAAGGTCAAGGGACATGGGCAGAATTCAGAGATGCTGCTTTCTGCTTTAGGGAGAAAATTTGCGTGGCCAAAGCTCAACTGGAGTTGAAGCTGCAAGAAATATGGGAGACAATAAAAAATTTTTTTCAAATATGTTAATGGCAATAGGCAGTATAGAAATATCATTGGCCCATTACAGGATGGGGATGGTCACCTCACGAACAGGAACAGAGATAAGGCAGAGATATTTAATGCTTTCCTTACCTCTGTCTTTAACATGGATGACAGACCAAGGGGGTCTCAGCGCCCTGAGCTGGAGGACCATGACTGCAAGAATGATCAACTCCCAGTCAACTCTGAAACTGCGTGGGATCTACTGCTCCAGCTGGATTCCTACAAGTCCATGGGACCTGATAGAATTCATCCCAGAATCCTCAAAGAGCTGAGTGATGTCATTGCAAAACCTCTCTCGATGATTTTTGAGCGGTCTTGGGAATCTGGAAAGGTCCCAGCTGACTGGAAACTGACAAACATTGTCCCAGTTTTCAAGAAGGGTAAAAAGGAATGCCCCAGAAACTACAGGCCTGTCAGTCTCACTTCACTGCCTGGTAAAGCTATGTAGAAGATTACTGTGGGAGGTATTGAAAAACACCTGAAAGGCAATGTAGTCATTTATCACAGACAGCATGGTTTCATGAGAGGTAAGTCCTGCTTGTCCAACCCGATTTTCTTCTATGACAAGGTAATCCAACCTAGTTGATCAAGGGAAGCCAGTCGATGTAATCTTTTTGGATTTCAGTAAAGCTTTCGATACTGTCATTCACAGTATCCTGGACAAAATGTCCAACACACAGCTCGATAAATACATCTTGTGGTGGTTGAGCAATTGGTTCACAGATTGAGCACAGAGGGTAACAGTGAATAGGGTGACATCAGACTGGTGACCTGTCTCTAGTGAGGTTCCACAGGGCTTCATCTTAGGCCCTGTGCTCTTCAACATCTTTATAAACTACTTGGACACAGGACTGGAAGGGATACTAAGCAAATCTGCAGCTGATACAAAACTGGGAGGAGTTGTTGACTCCCTCGAAGGCAGGGAGGCCCTGCAGAGAGACCTCAACAAATTAGAGGACTGGGCAATCACCAACCATATGAAGTTCAAGGGAAGGTGCTGGATTTTGTGCTTGGGATGGGGCAACCTCAGTGTTCGTACAGACTGGGAAATGAGATGTTGGAAAGCAGTGCCACGGAAAGGGACCTGAGGGTCCTGGTCAATGGCAAGTTGAATGAGTCAGCAGTGCCCTGGCAGCCAGGAGGGCCAACTCTGTCCTGGGGGGCATCAGGCAAAGCATCGCCAGCTGATAGAGGGAGGGGATTGTCCTGCTCTGCTCTGCACTGGTGCAGCCTCACCTGGAATATTGTCTGCAGTTTTGGGAACCACAATGTAAGAAACATATTGAGCTATTCGAGAGCATCCAAAGGAGGGTAATGAAGGTGGTGAAGGGCCGTGAGGGGAAGGCGTATGAGGAGTGGCTGAGGTCACTTGTCCTGTTCAACCTGGAGAAGAGGAGACTGAGGGGAGACCTCATTGTGGTCTACATCTTCCTCATGAGGGAAAGAGGGACTTCTCTGTGGTGACCAATGAGAGGACCCAAGGGAATGGCCTGAAGCTGTGTCAGGGGAGGGTTAGGTTGGATATTAGGAAAAGGTGCTTCACCCAGAGGGTGATTTGGTACTGGAACAAGCTCCCCAGAGAAATGGTCACAGCACTAAGCCTGACAGAGTTCAAGAAGTGTTTGGATGATACTCTCAGGCACATGGTGCGACTCTTGGGAATGGTCCTATGCAAGGCCAGGAGTTGGACTCCATGATCCTTGTGGGTCCCTTCCAACTCAGCATATTCTGTGATTCTGTGATCTCATTAAATCTACACCTAATAAAGGTACATTACAATAAGGGACCTGGTTTTCAGAGGAAACCAGAATTTTCTGAAAATTTGGCCAATTATATGAGGTATTGACTTCCATATGACAAAAGACAGTAAACATTTTTATTTGGACTTTTTTGTGCTTTAAAAAAAAAGAAAAGCTAAGCCAAAAAAATGATTTAATTTAAAGCAGATATTACTTGTGATCTCTGCAGTTAATCTCTATTCTGTCTTGGCTGCTAATTTGCATGTCTCAAGTTGTAATTGTTGTGTGAATTAGTGGTATGAGGAAGACTAAACTAATGTCTCAGAAGCTGCCACTGACAGTCTTCCTAGGGCTTGTTTTAGAGTTATGTGGTCATATACTGGTTTTGAAAAGGGCGACTGTCTTTTTTCAAATGTCTGTGAAAGCAATGCAAAAAATGAATACTTTGAAAATTCTAATTTAAGATCTAGAAATATATACAAAGGCACTATAGCAAACCTTAAGAAATATATACAAAGGCACTATAGCAAACCTTAAGTCTTTCTACTTAAGAATACTAATACTAATACTAATATTAATAATAATATATACCTAGAAAGATGGGAAACTCTTTATGTGCCTTGGTTCAATTTGGAATGGCAAATGTAATTACATAATGGCAAATGTAATTCCATAATAATAGTTATTTGGACCACTCTGTTTGCCATCAGGATCCCTAAATGGTATTTGGAGGTACATCTTTGAAATAATTTTACATATCAGTGAGATTTGTAAACTCCTAAACTGAACTTAGGTTGAAGATAAAGAAACTGTGGTGTATGAAAGAAGTGACCAACATAAAATAGGAGAGACGCTATTTGAGGGAAACAACAGGAAGAAATTAGGGAAAGAAGTGAATGAGAAACTTAAGTCAGTGGCTTCGTGGATTTCCTAAGCAACAATTTTATATAGACATACTTTGTATTCCTTGTTTATTGTTTGAATCCTTTTTTTCTAATGCCTTCTCAAATAATAATTGTTAGTATAAGTGCATGTCAAAACCATATAAGTATCTGTAATACCCTGATTTATATTAAGACACTTGAGAATAGTCTATCCAGTATCATTGCAAAAATGTATGTTTCTTTCCTTTATATAACGTTTTGCCTGAGCAAATGATAATTTTTCTTAATCATTGCACAGTAATGTTCTCTTTGGTTCTGATACTCTGAAATACCAAGAAATCTGCAGGTTTCCATTCTAGTTATTGTGAATGCTAGGATAGAAAAAATGGGGAGGACACAACATTTAAAAAATATTTAATTGTTTTGGCTGCTCCTTGAATAAATTTGGAAATGTTTTAGCCTTGCATCAGCAAAATGTACTACTAAAATTGCTTAATTATTTGTAAGACTATATGTATTTGACATTGATAATACGTGTGTCACATCTACATTAGATTCATTAGTCTACTAATTATGTGATCCTATTTGATCTAAACTATAAACATATCTCCCTAATGAACAGAACAGTGTTTGGAATTCTCGGTGCTGTTATTACAGCAGTTTTGAGTCCTAGACTAAGGTTCTGCACTTTTCATCTGTACGTGAAGACCCTTGATTTTAAGTATTTTCAGTATTTAAAAGCAAGTTAATTAAAGCAAGTTAATTCACACGTAAGTGTAATAGTGTTTAATAAAGAGCCTGGACATGGCAAAATGTTGAAGATAATTTTCTTTCTTCAACAGTCATCATAGAGAGTAGGACGAAAGGTTGGTGGACAGGATTCTATTACAAACATGCAGTTCAGCTTTGCTATTTCATAAATTCCATGAGCTATATTACTTGCTAACTGCATCAGATAATCTAAAATAGTCCAGCTGTGTGGTATTATTTATGTTCAAGATTTAATAGCATGGCAGATCTAGTTAACTTTAATAAAAAGTCATTGTTTTTAAAAATAAATCTAACATACAAATATGACACCTCAATAAATCTCTGTAATGTATAAGGAATAATATAGCTGTATATAGCGTGATGGCTGTGTAGGGAACACATTTCCACATATATCAAATTATTGCTAAGACTGAAGATTTTTTTTAATTTGGTTTCTCTTTACTGCAGAATTGAGAAAACTTAGTGGAAATTCTAAGGAAGCTGAAACCTTTTATAAATATATAATCAGAGTTATTTTCCTAATAATTAATCAGAAATTATAGGAAATACTATTTTCTATCACTTTCCTTTGCATCATATGAATTATTCTCGCAATGGTTCCTAAATCCACAAAGCCTAGTAGCTATCTGGGGAGGTTGGCCTGGCAATTTACATACACTATATTAGATCTCCATTGGACAAATATCATATAGTGATCCTTGAAATTTTCAGTCTTATCATGTAACTTCCCTTTTAAATATCTGCGTAAGTGGGATAGCTGAAACTCTACCTCCAAGCTGTTTCCACTGAACAGTTTCACATATAGCTTTTCCGGAAGAGCAATACAGAATCTAATAGCAATTGCCTCCCTTTGATTTTAAGACACAAGTCAAATGCTTTGAACTATTTCTGTTAGAGGAGAGAAATTATTTGATAGACTATGTTCATCTACAAAGAATTTACAAAATCTTCTTTCTAAGAAGACAGCAGGAATCAAATAGCTGGAGACAATTTGTCTTCTCACATTTCTCAGCGCTTTCCCAGTATTTGTCTCCTCA
Organism: Manacus vitellinus; assembly: GCF_001715985.3. Taxonomy (NCBI): domain Eukaryota; kingdom Metazoa; phylum Chordata; class Aves; order Passeriformes; family Pipridae; genus Manacus; species Manacus vitellinus. Next base: position 15,343,893 of record NW_021940750.1, read on the forward strand.
GAGACATTGCCACTCACTTTTTCTTCAGGGTCATTTTACTTTTATGTCTCTATGGCATTTTGATTGTTTCTCTGACTTTATGTCTCTTTTCCTAGATGTACACAGATACACTCACACTGACTTCCTAGAACCAAAGAAACTCCTCACTCTTCAGTGTCTAAGTAACTTTATATTTCAGTGAAATAACAATTTTTTAATGTTTCTTGTTCAAAACAGAAGTAGTAACAGCTTGCTGAATCTCTCCTGAATAAAGAGTGACTGTCAGCTTTATCATACTAATTCTCTTTCCCAAATAAAGCCTTATGTGTTGTCTGAGGGTAAACTGTTTATATAGTTATTTTAAAAACTGTTGAGATGATAAAACACTTTTCACATAAAGTTTCTAGCCAAAATGAAATGTGTACCCAAAGGTCTAAAGAAGCACAGTGCTTACGTCACTTTGTTCCCCGCTGATGAACTGTGTGAACAACTTCAACCTATAGTCAAAGCCTACGTCAGCTTTCGAAGTAGTTTTATTCATGTTCTTCCTAGGAATTTTTTTTGTTTCCTGGGCTGATAGGAAGTGTCTAACAGAAAGGGATCACCCATAAGGCATTGTATTTGCCAACAGATCCCAGAAGTCTGTTTAGAACATCACAATAGGAAAGACAATGGAGGGTGAACATGACAAAGTGCCTTCTATTTTGACAAACTGCCTTCTATTTGCAGGGATCATAACATGTAATATGCAATTTCAACACTAAGATAGACTGCAGTAATCCTCGAGAATTTCTGATGCTTTAACAAAAACTTTGAATGATACGAGGGTTTGAGATTAATAAAGAAAAGTTATTCTATTCCCCTAAAATATTCATACAAATTGCTACACATTCTGTCAGCATCTCTTGTCTGGAGTAGTAAAGTTCACAACTGTTAAGCAGGTCCCTTAACTGAATAGATAACAAGGGGCAGAATAATTTATTTTTGCTCACTTTTTCTGTCCTACCTGAATTTCAGACATAATATGATAAAGGCCAGTGATTTACAAGAAGTTTTCTTCCTGAGAATATGAATCAGAGAGAAAGAAAATAATTAGCAGAAATAAAGATAAAGGAAAATATCTGTACGATTGATGAGTCACTATGCCATACCAGTCATTGTGAAAACTCTCCCATATACCATGTAATTAACAATCTTCTCTGTCTGGCCACCAAGACAAACAGGACATAACAGGCTGACCAATTTATTACGACGGGTCTTTTAAGACTAGACTCATTACAGAAAAGACTGATTACAGAAAAAATTATGGAAAATGTTACAGAGGACATTAAAATAGATGCTACATATTAAAATGCTACGTATGCTAGCATTTTCCAAGTCTTTATTCATGCTGAATATCACTTATCTCTCGGTACAGGGGGCCCCACAGGCAGCCATAGAAGAGGATTGAGCAGGCTGTCAGTATTTTTCAGATAACACAGGGATAGACTATGGCAGTTAATTTTGCCCTATTTTCAGGTCATTTGTGTAATTTTAAGCCTGCCAAAGGCAGGCATAAACTGGCTTTCAGTGCCATTATTCATTTCCTTGCGGATCAAGAAAGAAACCACATTTTATTATTGCACTGTTCATGGACTCATTCCTTAATAGACTAGTTTGGGTGTGTTCACAGCAGATCATTCCTGCTTGCTCACTGAAGCAGTTCTGATCTCCCTGACTCTTCACACTGTATCTGAGTATTATACTCACAAACTGAACCTCACTTCTTGTGCACTGAGAAATAAACGTGCAGAACTATACCTGTTGGAGCAGGACATTGACCAACTGAGTCAATCCAGAACAGTATCAGTCAGAGATTTCTTTCTTCTGTACACATTGAAACCTTTCCTCCTCATTTCGCAATCTGCAAAATCTGCATTAAATCAGTTGGGAGGTTTACATTTCTGTAAAGAAAACTGAAGATCTTCAAGATATGATATTGATTATATAATATATAATACTCTTTCCTCAGGTTCCTTATAGCTGTATCTTCTTGCCTTGGTATCTTACTGATGGTTACTGAAATATCAGATATGCCAACTTGTGAATGATATTTAGAAAACTCTTACAGCCGTTGTGTCCCACGCGTTTTCCACAAAAGCATCAATTTTGGATGAAGGTCAGATGGAATTTTGCCTGCCTCACACCTCTTTTGTTTTTTAATTATTCTTCATAATTTTCAGTTTTAAATTATAATGTAGTTTACTCGGCACTTCTTGAAAGTGTTATATTTCACACTAGTATCTGTAACATAGCAGGTGAACTGATCCGTGTTAGGTTTCATATGAATACTACCTTTCCCAGCTTTGCAAAATTATAAATTCCTTAGATTCAAAAATAATAGCTAAGGCATTTTGCTGCTAAGATATTATTATTATTTGGTTTTAAGTCTATATTGAATTATGCTCTAGATAAATTAATCTGCATTCTGATCTTGTTTATATGAGTTCATATGCTCATGCCCTTTAGAAAGAGGACATTGTGCACACTTTCAAATGTGTGACGTGTGTGAGAAGGCACAGAAGCCAAGCAACAATGAGGTAAAATGAAGAGAATAGACTTCTTAGCATTGCAAGTACCATCTGTTCTGTAGAAACGCATCCTCTGTGTTGGCATTGCCACACTGGTATGACATGTGTTATTACTTTTAATCATACTTTGTGCTGAAGAAAAGTCTGGTTACATGACAGATTCAGAGGTTGCAGACTCCCTCAGAGTTAGTGCCTAGAAATCCAAGACTGCTTAGAGTGTTCAGTATTTTTGTTTCTGAAATATAATGACCTATGTAAAAATATGCAACCGGGGACCAAGATACTAGGACAAGTATTATTACACTTTTGTATGAGATGAAGAAAGCAGAAAGCATTTACATAAAAAAGATGAAATTTTCATGATATTCTAGAAAATTTTATGCTAAAGCGTTTGTCATCATTTTCATAGGATAACATTGTGGGCTGTTACAGGATAATACTAGACACAAAAAATGATAGAAGGATTTCTGTCCTGACTCAGACTTTTTTGCCCAATTTACTAATAACAACAATGCTTTGTTTATCAAAACACGGAAACAGTTCAAAGCTACTATGTAAACGAGTCCTTACTGAGACATCTGTTGTGAGGTCCTTGCATATGTAAGAAGGGAAAGCTTACAGACCTAAACAATGGTTTTTTATTCATCATAATAACTTCATTTGTATAATCCACAAAAACACACATTTAATTATTGCCTATTCTTAGACACTGTCAGCTAATATAGATGCAAGATGTTGTCCTTACAGATTAAATAGAGACACAATCCATAACTATTAAGGATTGTCTTTTTTCAGTTGTTAAAGTATTAATAACCCCCAGTCCTGGAATCACACATTCTACTTCTGTTTGCACTGACAACCAAATGATGTCATATTTCTCTCTTGATTAGACCTCACTTTTATGTCATCAGTGACAATGACCTTTCAAGCACAGACATGAGGTGATTTGTAATTTCTGGCTATGTGTTGTCAGGAGGCTGTTACTAATATCTGGATCCCAAGATTTTCTGAAACAAGAGAAACAGCCTTTTGGTCTAGTGTTAGATTCAAACAGCATGGCATCCAACTCATGTTATACAGTTATGATGGCCAAAACTACAGAAGCTTGGCAATTTATTTAGGAACTCAAGTACTTTTTGGATGAAAATTAAACATCAGAGAACTGTTTCATTTGACAAAACATTTAAATCAGTGTTGTTTTGAATATAGTCCCAAAATATCTTTTCCATGACTATCTTTCCACATAATATTTGTTTGGTAAAATATTTCAGTTTAAATGTTTATTTTTCTAACATTCTAATTTAACTTGTCAAAAATCTTCTCAGTAGATGCCTGTGCTGTATTCTTTAAAAGTCTTCAGTGTCCATTATTATACTATATACCATAGCAGAGACATACCAGACTTAAACATAATATAAAATATTATTTTTATAATAGTGATTGTAAATAATTAATTAAAGAAAATTAGATTATGTAAGATTAATCATTCTTACTTGTTTGTAGAATTGGTTAATAAAACTGTGCTCAGAATATGTGTTTTCAGAGACTTCATGAGTCACTTAGGAAAGGACATTATTGATTCACATTTGCATTTAGGATTTTGTCTTGCACTTTATCAAATCTAAAAAAAAGGGGTTGTAGTATATTTATTTATTCACTTCTAGCTCAGCCCTCAAAGGGGTGGATATTAGAATTGTAGTTTGCATGCATATTAGAACAACTGTCAATGAACTGGTACCCCTAAAAAAGCTACGTAAAACATGCAATTCAAAATGTGTTCATCACAATCTCTTAATATAACTGCAGAGATAGCATGAAACATTAAACATGCATTTCTTTGAAGAAAAACCCCCAACATTCAGCATTATTTTAATTCTGTTTTTCTAGTTCCCTTTGAAATCCCTGGAATTTTTAAAATGAAGAAGATAATAATATAAGTGATAATACACTATTATCTGTATGATTAGTCACATCATTCTAGCCTTTAGGAGACATAAGAGAAGAACTAAAGTGTACTTATTGTTAAACACCAAATATATTGATTTCTTTCACTTACAATTCTCTAGGACTAACAACTAATGCAGTAATCTACATATCTATAAATAGATGTTATATAGAATATGTCCCAATTTTGAGAAAAAACATGCATCGAGTCCTCCACTTCAATACTATCTTTAATTCTAAATTGAACAGAAAATGTGAAGTTCAACTTATTATGTGCATCGCTAAACACAGAGATATTCAACTGGTTCAGGACCCTCTCATTTTTGTTGTCTGGCTTTCAAATAAGTTCCTACAAGGCTTAATATCTGCAGCTAAATTTGTTGGAAAATAAGTTAAGCAACCTACAGACATAATTAAACATTTCTGAACCTTTTTGATGGTGGTTAAATCACTAGACTTCAATAAGAGATGTGTTTTGATTTTGAATAAGTTGTCTTTTGATTAGCTGTAAAGATCTATGGTTCTGAAGTTACAGAACCAGGTTCTAGACTTCCTTCTTACTTATGTAGAATTTAAATGCTACTTAAAGTGAGAAGTTTATTCTTTGGGTGGCAAAAAAATCTTTCTTAAAAGATTCTTAGAAAGTTCCAGGTTTACTCTCCCATAACAATCTACTGATTAGAAAAACACACAGTCCAGGAAACTCTGATGGACAATTACTGAAAAAAGATTCCTAGGTTTTGGTTCCTACTCAAAATAAATGGCTGTTCACACTGGTATTAGAATTTGCAGATGCGGCATCGGGAAATAGGACCTCTCATTCCTCATAGTAACTTAATATTTTGTCAGAAAGCAAGCACTCAGTTAAACAATCCATACTTCTACCCCTTCACTTGCTCCTTTAGTGGAACAGTTTGCACAGTGTACAATATTAGGTGCCCAGCTTGACCTGCAACCTTCTCTGAAGTCAGGCCATCCCATTATGTACTAGCTGCAGCTTGGGTGTGTCCTCATAGGCTATCCCAAAATGCATGTATTACAATTATTCACTCCAGAGGCTGTGCATCTCCCTGTGCTGTCTGTTTCCTCCAGCAGTGCTTGAAAATGTGCTATTATTGAAAGAGTTAAAAAAATCCCCTTGGAAAAGCTAATTATTGCATGCAGATACTTCTTTGTGTGATCAAGGAGGGGACAATTTAATAGGCTCTATAATACAACCAAGAACAAAATTGCTTTAAAGGAAGTCTCTTGTTGAGTGACAACTCTGTTGCCTGAGCCAATTAGGTCCCAATAAAGAGTGTTGAATTGGCTCCTGCTTTCTCATTAATTATGTTCTGTCACAGACATGGGGCTTGATTTAGCAATTTTGTATTACATTAAGATACTGAAAGGAATGGAACAAATGGCTCACTCTGATAATAGGCATTCTATACACGGTGTGACATTTACTATCCAGCTGTCCATAAGGCAGCCTAGCACTTCAGTTCAGGGGTTTATTTGTCATTGCTTCAAAGGGACACTCAGCTTTTCACAAAAAAGAAACAGAGAGGCTAATAGATAGGACAAAATGTACTGCTGATATGCTTTATTAGAGATAGGATGCTAGGGTTTTGCTAACAAGCTCATCCGTTGGTACTAAGCCGAGTTTGCTGTCAATCATCCTACACACAAAAGCACACTAGTTAACAAGGAGAAATGAATTACAGACACTTATTCCTGCCTGTGGGATCACAAATACACCAATCTGTGAAAGAGGCACAAACTCAGAAGACAAACTACATATTTGTCAATAACCTCCTAGAAAGAACCCTAGTAATTCTTTGAAGACCTTTGATTTAGCTTCCCTCTAAAATACATGTATAGGAAATGTTTTAGTTACCATGACATTTTCCTTTGTTACTTGTACAATTTTTCATCACATTAAAAACACCAAACTGAGGAGGTCTGCAAATGTTGTGCTAGGTATATACACTGCTTTTTATACCAAGCCACAGGGGGCAGCTGCTGTTGTAATATTCATTAATAGCAACAGAAAATTAAATCTTACAAACTAGTTTCAGGCTATCTTGTGTCAATGTGTAGAGCATAACCTAAATCCCAATTTATGTGTTATATAATAATTAAAATAGCAGGATTTTTTTTAGGTTCTGCTTATTTTTTTACCTTCCATTGTATATTTTCATGTGGAGTTTTGATCCATTGCTTGCATTGCACTTGCAGGTTCAGATTCAATGTGCAATTCAATAAGTAAATTTCTTTATCTATGCTTTGTTTATATATGTAAGTAAATATTATTAACATATACATATGTGTGGATGTGTGAATTTTGTCATGAGTATTTGACCCTGATTTCATATTCTTGTCAAAGCATTACCATTTATAATGTAACATGTCCAGTGTAACTGACTTCATCTAGAAATAAGAATCCTTAGGAAACTGGGATTTATTTTGCAAAATATTGATTTCGTTTGAAATAAATGCCAAGAAAAAACTCTAGATATGAAAGAGAAAAGAGGAAAATAAATGAATGTGTATTGTTGTGAAAAGAAAAACAAGGTTCATTTTCCAGACAGAAATGTGTAAACAATAGACTACAATGTGCGTATAATCCTTGCCATCAAAGTCTTATCTAAACTTAAGCAATGCATTCCACAATTTTCCATGTCTGAAGGATTTTTTGTAGTGATAGTTCTTGTTTCAGTTGTATGCAATAGTATTTGTAAGACTTCACTATTAGACAGTGACATTACCTTATTTTGCCCTATTTTTGAGATAGAAATCCTGCAGCTAAGTCCTTCATAGCCTCTTCTGTCAGGTTTTAGTATTCTTCCATCAAAATAAAAAAATGCTCCTTTAAGCTTCCTCTTCCTTTGCACTTGCTAATGCTGCAGGCTGGGATTGTGAAGGAGTCACCCTCTAAGCAGTTGCCAGAAATGAAAGTAAAATGTTCTTGAATAATTTAGGAAAGAGTAGACAGATTTCTCCCAGTAACCCACTCAGGCCTGGGCTTGTGTCTATGAGCTGGTTCATTGGCAATGCTGGCAGAGGAACATGGGGAGGCTTTTCCAGCTGAAAAACCTGGATAACAGGCTTGGAAACCCTCATGTAGTTAATTTAAAAAAAAAAATAGGTCCCAATCTGAAGGGGCCAAGAACAAGCTCTCAGCAAAAAGAAGGTTGGTCAATTTGAACCATAAACCTTGGAAAACAAGGGCTGACAAAGATCTCCTGATTTGAAGAAGCTGGACCCCCATCATAAGACCTGTTAAAGAACAACCTTATGGATTACCCTGGCACCAACAGAATTAAGAAAGGACTTTTTGAAATTTTGTTATCGAACCATGTTTAAACCCCTGTAATCCTTCCCCCCCCACCACCCCCCGTGTAATCCTGCTCGAAGAAAAATTAACTATTTTGGAACTGCAGTAAAACCTTGTGCAATCCCTTAATTAACATAGCACATCCTCCTCATTAACATGTCCAGCACCCAAGGCCCTTAAAATTGTGTTCTCGCGTTCAATAAACTACTCCAGTTTCTACCCCATACTGGAATCATTTTAGTATTTTTCAGACAGCCACTCCAATCCTTAACAGAAGTATTAGGGCATTAGATGCAGGAAAGAGGGTTTCTAGATAGGTAGGCAAGGCAATATGCCTTTAATGAGTAAGGTAGAATGTTCTCAGGTAAGTTACACTACAAACTAATTAAACTGCTTCTTCCAAAGTGTAATTATTCCTGAATTGGTAAGACTTTGAGTCTCTGTACAACATCCCCCCAACAAACCTATTCCAAAGATCTTACAATTTATTTTTTTTTACTGTTTGCTTCTCCTTTACAGCACTTCAAAATAATCTGAGAAGTCAATATACTAATCACCTACTTAATAAATATAGGCTAAAGAAACAAACTCCTAATCAAGTTGCCTAATGCCACTTCTGACCCATAAAGGTAAAGTCTGAAGCTGGTTGTTGGTTTCTATAATTGTTATCCTTCTGTCTTGCTTATCTACTTATTAATTAAGTATTCTGCTATTTCTGTGATGATTTTACAAACTTAGAAAGGAAATCAAACATGCTACAAAATTTGAGTATTTTTGTTATCAGTTTCATTACCCTCATCTCTCTATCCCTATTCTCTCGTCAGGTCTCATGCTTGCCTTAATTTAAAAATGGCTTCATCTCTTCTAGGTTGTAGGTATTTCAAAATTTCCATTAATTCCTTTTATTACTATAATTGCTTTCTATTTTTTTTTCTAAATAAAAATGAAGCATTAGAAATGTATATCTTGGAAAAGGAACCTATCTAGAGTCATGGTCAATTGAGATTCAACAGCTTTGAAAGCAGCTGTATTTGAAAAGTATCAATCGTGCAGCTAGAGAGCTTCTGTGCAAAATAACTTGACCCAGAAAGTAATCCAGGTCATATGGAACTATTTTTAAACATTAACAAAGAATGAAGAGTTCTTACCTTGGTTTCCTAGATTTTGACAAAGTTTTCCCACTTTAAATACAGCTTCCCTTTGATATAAAATCCCGATTCTCAAGTCAGTGAATACAGGATCTGAAGGGCTGGAGGGATCATATTAAAATTAACATTTTTCTGAAGCAGACTCACAGCCCTGGGTCTGGATAATACTAGTCTGGCATTGGTCACAAATTATACCAGAGATTTCTTTTCCTTGCAGCCAGAGGTAACGAGTTCCTGAAGACCAGTTCCGGTAGTAGTAGTAGTAGTGTCCCATCTATGTCCTCTCAGTGAAATATAATTGTGCAACATGATTGAAGACATGGTTGAAGATAAGAATGAAATAAACCAATTATTATACATCATCACTACCAGTGGCTTCTCCACAATACACCGCTGAGGGATTTACTTATCTGGTAAAGGGCAAGTAGGCAATATTATCTGATGACAAAATTACTACTTATAGTTCCTCCTTTAGGAGGACAGTTTCCACATGTTCTCTGCACCTCAAAAGTAAGAGAGATTCTTTCAGAGTATATCTCAGAGGACTGTTAGGAATTCTTACAGGGGACAAACTGTAAGAATTGACTATACAGGAAATTGATGGAGACAGGTTTGCTGATTATGATGACTTCAGGGCAAAGCGTGACCTTCTATTCATCTTCAGAGTAGAATTAATAATTTTAATCATTTTCCAGGACCTATAAAAGAAGAGTTTGATGTTTCATTCATGTAAGTTCTTACACTGCATTCAAGAGGTTCTTTAAAAAGTGATGTCTCCCTCCCGTGGAGAATGTACTTATATTGCTATGGGATCATGGGAATCTTCAAAACAAACAGCCCTTTACCTGGAAACGAGTTTGTCCAGTGTGTTTCATTTGGATTATTGATAGTTTTATAGCAGTAGGTGGATTGGTTTGTGGTCTTCATAGAAATTACAGTTTTATAATTACTATGGTAATTATTACAGTGATGACAAATTGTGGGAGAAAGCAGTGATTCTTTGAGTTTTGATGGAAATTGCTGAGGGAATCTCTGTTCAACATACATCTGTGTTCAACATCTGTACAACATAAGCTCACAGATAAAATTATTTAAAATCTGTTCCTTAAAAAGAGACTATGAAAAAATACATAGTGCAGCTAGGCAGACAAAACCTATAAGGTGTTCGTTGTTGGAGACTAAGTTTCTATGTTATGACATACATATGACTGGTGGTATGTCCAAGTTGAAACTGAAATATCTCAGAAAAGCTACGGTTACATTTTGTATAAACTACTTGTTTCGGGATGTTCACTGTAACTGGTATGTTCCTGATGAGGTGATTTGCATACTCATTTCCTCAGGTACAGTCCTCTTTGTCTTGGAGGAAGATGGCCTTTTGAATGGCAATACATTTAAGGATGGCTTTGACAGTACTTTACTTCATCAGTGAGAAGTGGCTGGATACTACAGCACTGCTTGAGAGAGCACTGTTTGGAGAGACATAAAAATATTCAGTGATTTTGCCAAAGAACTGTCCAATTGGTCTTTCATCCCAGGAAACCAAAATCTTATGCGATTGTCTGAGCTGTGCATGATCATGCAGACCAAATTTGAAGGTCAGGTACTGCCAATCTTAGACTATCCACTGAAAAATGAAATCTTCCTTCATCACAATGAGCATGGTTTATTTCAGTATTTCACAAGAAAACAAATTCCTGATGATGATGAGCATTAAACGCTAGTCTTTGAGTTTACCTTAATATTGCCTCAATCCTTTCCTCTCAATTCAGTTTACAGTTATGAGTCCTCCTCAGGAGCTGTTGGTATTTTCCTTTATCTATTTGCCTTGCTGGATTTTGGTTTTTTTTACTGGAATTTTTAATTTTAATTGGATGTGGATTCAGCCTTTTCTACTAATATCTAAGTTTTCAAATGTCATCTTAAAGCTTCATCTAAAAAATAAGGAAAAATTAATCTGCAATTTTATTTTTGTTACGATCAACCTGAGGCAGGATGTTGTCTTTCTACTGAAAAATACTGAAAGGCAGTTGTAAAAATCAATTAGCATGTGCCTTGAGAAGGAATTTGAAGAATCAGAGTAAGATCTTAGAAGATTGTCTGAGGTTACCCAGACCATCTGTAGCACTGTCACTGAACACAAGGCACAAGACCAGGAAATCCAGATATTTGCAAGACTAAATACTTGGGAACTCTGATAAAATAACCTAATTATTTTCTGTCCTCATAAGCCAGAGTTGCAAAAGATGACATGTTGGGAACAGCTTAATATTCACAGATGCCCAGTGACAGGTAGTACTCTCATCTAAAATAGCTTTACAATTTTACTACATTTTTTGACAAATACTGGTTTTTGCTTAACAAAAACTCAGACAAATGTTGTTTGATGTTCCTGATGCTTCTATAGTCTAAAATCAGTTTGACTTTGTCCTCACCAGTAGCATATTAAGTATCACTGACACATCAGTCAGTGACCCCCTGAGACTTTTTAAATATAAATTTGTCTTTTTTCTTTAAAATAAATGTGATATTCAGCCTGACTGCAGATGCTGTCACTTTTTTTACACTGCTATGAACTTTATTTTCAAAATCCAAAATTATTTTATATTTATAATGTAACTTTCTTTTCTTTCATTTTTTTCCCCTGTCCTGATTTATGTGCTTGTTCTTCTGTGGCTGTGTCAAAATTCTGCTTAGATCAGGAAATTTTAGATGGTGGCTGAAAGCCTTTCGCTCTCTTTCTCTAGAGACCTGGGAAACATAATGTAACTATGATGTAGAAATAGTCTGTAAATGTCAAGAAATGATCCCTGAAATCTCTCAGGCCTTACTGCTTTACTGTTAAGCTTAGAGGTTCTAGAGGAAAGGAAATACCTTGGTATCTCTGCTGACTTCAAGGAGGATGTGGCCAAGCTTTGTAAGATATACTAAAGCTAATACATGAATGCAAATTTCTTAAATCAGTTTGGCCTGAGTTATGTACTGTTTTCTGTTATTACTTTACCTGGATCAATGATGATTAAATGGTTGAACCTAAATCAGTTTTGGCGTAAGATTCTAATGCCTAATTAAAATAGCCACAAAAAGTTGATTTTCCTGTTTAAGGTTTTTTTTCTTAATTCAATGTAAACATTGAGTCTGGAAAAACAAATGGTCCTATCTTGCTCTGTTTTTACTATTTCAGCTTTTAAATTTAGGCAATTTATTTTAAGTGAAAGTAGTAAGAATAAGCTAGAATAAGGTATCTTTTGTTAGACATCCAAGTAATTATAAAGTTATAAAGACATGAAACAAATTTGGTGCAAATGTTTAAGTAGACACTGTTGGACTGTAATACATGAAAAAGGAAAGGTGTGCTCCAGTTGCAGCATAGCATTTCAGATCCAAAATCTGTTTGACAACATTCTTAGGTTGTCTTGGCCATATTATAGAATCTCTAGGAAAATAATAATGCATAGGAAGTAGTAGTTAATTGCAGTTTTTGTTTATGAACTGATTCAGTGAAACATGCTAGATTGTATATCTTCTCTATAACTACATTATGCTAATTAGCTAATAACACATTTTCCAAATGATTTTTAAATAGCTCTGTTTAGATTCTGACTCATACAAGTAGCAAGCTGTTAGTTTTTTTTGCATGAGCTAGAGTGAGTGATTAAAAACTATGTGCGTGACTCAAAAAGAAAAGTTCAAGTTTTAAATAATCATCAAAAATGCTTAGGCAGTCCAATTGGAATAGAAAATATAAAAGGGCTGCCATAATTAAAGGAGTGAACAAAATTAGATTTATATTCTTTCTGTTTAAATATATGAAAACAGGTCCTACAGACTGAACTTGACACATACACAAGAAAAATTAATACACACTATAAAACATATTTTTTCATAGTATAATCTATAAAAGGACAAAAAGTAAAAATACATTTCTCTACTGTTTTATGCCACTTGGAATTTTCTGGTTTACTCCCCGCACATGAATCTGATATGAGTTACCCAAGAACTGTCTGAAGGTGTTCAGATTGACAGTATAAGACTACAAAAAACTGCTAATGAAATAGAGAGGGAAGTAAAACATCTTGGGAAAAAAAAGGATTATGTCATAGGGCTTGAGTCACGTCAAACATTTGTTTGAAAACAGCCCAATTGTTTAAATCACTTAATGAGATATTAAAAGAAAAGCAATTAAGAACAGTGTATAATTTTTTTATTTAAAAGCATTCATATCACTATAGGTTATGAAATGAAAATTATAAATAAATCCCCACAGATTCATATTTTTCTAAACATTACCCAAGAATATAAGACGTACTAGGAGTAGCAACCTAGAACTCAAAGTACTACTCAAAGAACTAGAAGTAATGCCAATATCTTATGCATTATAATTGATACTTTAAATAATCAGTATTGAATTTGAGTCATACTGGTTTTCCTTTCAGTGTGACAGTGTTCTTATAAACAGGGGTCTCAAAATCAACCTATATAGAAATGGGAATATTCTAACCTGCAATGAACATCACTTTGTATCCTCATCTTGCAAATTTGTTGCTGAAGGATAAGTAAAGGGATCAAAAGTGTTAAAACAGTTAACAAGGTTTGCTTTCATTTTCTTTTGTCATCTAGTAATGTTTTGATTTAATACTCTTTTAGTAATCCTTTTGAGATCATAATTTTCACGTTTTACAACATTTTAACTCCAAATTAATACCCACATCAGAAAAAAAATCTTTGTCTAAAACCCCCTACATTTGCAGGTAGTGTTAAGAAATTTGTGGTTAAGAATTCTAATTTTTCAATCCTAAGTACTAAATTATTTTCTGGGTACATCTGCAGCACACTAATTATGCTACCCCTGTCTGTACAGAATTTTCATTTTGAGCAGACTTGCCTGAGGAACTCTTTCTGATTCTCATATGGCTGCATTAAGCTCAGGAATTCTGTTGATCACTGGTTTACTTCTACTATCTGAATTAAGCAAATACAGACAATAAACAGTTTTGATGCACTATTGTATTATTACTTAGCAGAATGATCCCATTCTGCATTCTCTTCCTGTCTGTGGAAAGAGCAAGACAGAAAAAGATAATGATAAACTTCCCTTTCTATGAAGCGTCCTTCTAAATCCATTGAAAGTGCTTCTTCTTTTTCCTTTGGATTTTTTTTGTTTGAGGTTTTTTGGTTTGTGGTTCTTTTAGAATTATTAAGAGTATTCTAAAACTCCAAGCAAAAGTTCCATCAAAGGACTGACCATTTCATGGCTTTATGTTTCTGTAGTCTACATCAAATTTCAAATTCCAAGACAGCAGAACATGTCTGGACATACTTTTAGCAAACTTAATTTATATATAATTTTTTGACTCTGTTATTCATTTGGTACTCTATATTGAATTAAGTTTCTTCAAGGTGAGCTCACTAATATGTAAACATATTTAGTTTACATATAAAAATTAATTTAAATAGTCTGATAACTCCCTTTTCCTCTATACATTTTAATTAATGACAGCTCCATAGGAAGTACAAAAACCTAATTATAGGCTCCAGAATCCAAAAGTCCTTCTTCCCACATAAGCAAATTGCTGGGCTAGAGAACCACACTCCTATTTCCATGCTCTTCTAGATACATTGAATTTTTTGTTCTTTCCTATATCGTAGCACAGCTTTAGGGAAGTTGGAAAATTTCCCTGATAAGTCTGATCAAAAGCTAAGGTATCTTGGACTTCTGTCGCAGAGCTTTTACCATTGGTGTACTTTCATATTTAGAAGCCAGTGCTACTCTGTTTCCACCTTAGCTGTACAACTTCAGCTCATCTTCTGATATTCCACTCTAGACAGGCAAATCTACTCTGAGCATCTTAGCAGAACTTGTGGAAACATATTTCTGGGAGAGTGCCAAAAACCTTCTGACAACTCAAGGAAATTATGGATAGATAGAGGAACTTTCAATAATTCTTTGGAAAACCTCTAAGAAGTGAACAGATACTGACAACACATGCTAGACCTTTTCTCAAGAAGGAAACCAGATAAATGCTCTGATGTGAGTCCTTGCTCCAAACTCAGTCTGAAAAGCAGCAGTAACAACACAACTGCAGTGTGTCAGCAGTGGCAATCCTGGCAATGAGCAAGAAGGAGCGGTGACGAAAGCTGCAGCTGATAGGAGCTGTGGCCACAGCAGTTCCCCATCTGTGGCAGGCACTCTCAGTACTTGACAATTATGTCACCTAAATGGAACATCTTTTTTAGACCTAAACATTGCTCATAGACTGGTGGATCAGAGTTATATTTCCATTCTAGCACGTGTCTATCCTAGATACATGCATTCTAATTGAAGGGGAGAAAGCTTGAATACCTTTTGGCTTAGTGGCCTGCAGTGTTTTGTAATCACAGCAGTAATACCATTGCCTGCTACTGTGACTGTCTAACTGTAAAAGACAGGCATTTCTGAAAATATGAGAGCTATTGTTGATAATTCTGACATGCTTCACCTCCAATAAGCCTAAGGGAGCTTTCGTATTCCAGAGTGTGTAATAGCAGGAAGCAGTAGTGGTTGGTATTTACTTCTAAGTCTGGTGAACTTCTAGTTCACATTTATTTTCTTTCCACACAAAGGGTTAAACACCACATGCAATGGGAATTATTTTCTCAGTATACTAATGCTCGGGTTCCCAAGGGACTCGGCTGCTCACAACATTTCTCTGCTTTGATTGTCAGTTAGGCACTGTCATCAAGTTACTAGCTCTATGGCTTGTACAATATTGGTCTGTTGTTATCTAGGCACACTGCTGAAGCATTTTGTAGTCTGATAAGGGAAAAATCATAGAATCTAAGAAATAATTATTTGCGTCTTGATAATTATTGTTGTTCAAAGTCTTCATTATCTCCTTTCTGACAATGGACATAAGGTTTGTTATTGTCTTCTGAAGTTTGAATTAATTCTTTTTTTTTCGTGACTTTGCTTTTGCACATTTTACCAGTGACCATATGCAAGTTAGTTATTCCACTGCAATGAAAACTTTTCTGGGGCTTCCATATTGTTGATTGTAATAACAAAATAGACAAAAATGAAACGGACAGATGTTTGTTCACCAATGGTAATACACTCATCGTCAGAGGCACCAAAGAAAATTGCAGTAGTGATTCTTGGGTATTTTTCCAGTTTCTTTCTCTTTAGAAATGAAATGGTAGCAAAAAGGTTTGCAGACCACAAGAGTTTTGGTACTTTCAAGTAACACTACTAATAAACAAAAAAAAAAATTCAAGAAAGCAAGAACATTCTTCTTAGGATTCTGAAAAACAGAAATCCTTGAATTTCCTTATTCTATGCATGGCAAACTTTGCTAAATGTTGGAGACTTTGAAAACTTGATCTTGGAACAATGGAGATCAAGACCTACTCACATTTGAAGATCTGTTTGCTTCTTACAATCTGCAAAATATCCAGTAGTGAAAATCATAGTTTCTTTTTTCAGAATATCATGTTGCTGAAACATAAAACTCTTAAGAATGGAAAAAAAAAAAAAAAAAAAACACAAGTATGAGATAGACAGTGTTTGCATAGATTTCTGTATCAATAGCCAAATTTCTGCAAATATTTCCATCCATTTTGAAGGAACTACTTAGATCTATGTTTCTAATAACAAAGTCTTTGTTTTATACTTTTAATATCATAAAAGAAACTGCCCCAGTAAAACAAGGACACTGTGATCCAGAAAAGGTTTCATCAGAGCACTAAGACATTTCCTAATTTATTTCAACGGCATTATTTCATGCTATGACATCAACAGTAAGTGTGGTTTACTATGAAATCTATATTTTAAACATATTTTATACTGTAAAAATAACAAAAATTAGTTTTAAACCAATATTTTGAAACTTTTTGAAATAAAAATTTCTATGGTGAATCTTAACTACTTCTTTCCTAGACAGTTATTGGTTCTGTCCAATTTGTCTATTCTTTCCCTTTTTGTCTTCCACATTTAATGGTTTTGACCTTTTAGTTCCAGTCTGAATTCAGAATTTCTATTTTCAGTCTCTGTGTACTGATGAACTTGCAATTATTTTTATTTTTTTCACCTGACGATTTGCCCAGCAGATAATAGCTTTTACCTGTTGTCAGTAAGAAATTATACGCCATTATCAGCCACTGTGAAATGAGCAGTGAAATTATTCTTTTAAGCAGTTCTTCTTATCAAAAATATAAATTGCAATTATTGGTTAAATGAATTTTCCCCATTTGAGCTAATCACAGTAAACACCTTTGTTTTAAACTCACATTAATGGTTAATTTTCATGAGTATATCAGTATTAATCGAGAGAAAAATACATCTTTCAATTGGATATCAAAATACAATCACCATTGGGTTGTCTGAAAACATGAATCATTGAAAACTAAGTAATTCTGTTTGTCAGGAGCTATGATTATTATATAAGAACCATACTGTTAAGTGTCCTTTTTAAAAAACATGACATACCAAATTGCTGAAAACTGGTGTTTACCACTGTAGCATTTCATTCTTACTTGTCATGTTAAATCTTGTCAGTTTTTGTTATGTTGTTTCTCATCATATCGCAGTTGGATGTGACACATTCAGTTACATGACATGACTCATTGCAACCTGAGAAATCATAGATTTGTTGGGAAAAAAATGCTACTGTAGAAGAAGAAGATTTTCAGAAGCCTTCTTGATAGAATATATGTTACTGTCGTTGCTTTTTTTTCTCTCATAATTGAGCACTCTTTTATCTACCTGACACTTCATTCTGAAGTGTCTACTCTTGCTTTTTTATCAGAAGTTATTTGTGGTTTGCAGCTTTAAAAAAATCTACATAGAGGTATAACACACAGTTATACTTTATGAATGTAAAATACATACAAAATGAACATCATCTTTTGACTTCATAGCCACATTATCATGTTATACCAGTACCTTTCTATCATGTATCTACGTTGACCTAGTTTGCAGAAAATTATCTTAGATTCTTAAAGACAAAGTTAGCTGTTTCTGGAGTAAATTGTATGTACACTCAGAAAACCCCAATGGGAAAGTTGTAGCAATTAAGTTGACAGATCTCAGTTACAGAATCACAAAACAATTGAGATTGGAAGGAACCTCTAAAAGTCATCTGATCTAACTGTCCTGCTCAAGGAGGGCCACCTAGAGCAGGATGCCCAGGGCCATGTCCAAAATGCTTTTGTCTGTCTCCAGGAATGGAGACTCCACAATGTCTATGGGCAACCTGTCCCATTGTTCAGTCACCCTCACAGTAAAATAAAATTTAGAAAAACCCATGTGTTGTTCTGTTGGTATGGAACATCCTGTGTTTCAGTTTATGCCCATTGTCCTGTCACTAGGTACTGTTGTAAAGAGCCTGGCTCTGTCTTCTTTGCATCCTCCCTTCACATATTTATGTACATTGATAAGTTTCCCCCAAGCCATCTCTTCTCCAGGTTAAATAGTCCCAGCTCTGTCAGCCTCTCCTCATAGAAGATATGCACCTTCTCAGTGGCCCTCCACTAATCTCTCTCCAGTACCTCCAGGTCTCTGTTGTACTGAGGAGCCCAGAGACAGATAGAGTACTCCAGAGAAGGCCTCAACAGTGTTAAATAAAGGGAAAGGATTACCTGCATCAACCTGCTGGCAACACTTGTCCTCATGCGGTCCAGGATGCCATTAACCATCTTTACCTCAAGGGCACTTCGCTGCTTCCTGTACAACTCTGTGTCCACTGGGTCCCCCAAGTCCTTTTCCACAAAGCTGCTTTTCAGTTAGCTGGCCGCCAGCACAATACTGGTGCATGGGGTTGTCTTCTTTGCATTTCCCTTTGTTGAATTGCACAAGGTCAGTGACTTCCTGTCAACCCATTTCTCCAGCCTCTCAAGGTTCCTTTGAATAGCAACACAACTCTATGGTGTATCAGCCGCTCTTCCCAGTTTTGTGTCATCAGCACACTTGATAAGGGTAGACTCTGCCCCCTCATCCAGCATATTGACAAAGATGCTGAAAAGAATCAGGCCTAGTATTGACCCCTGGGGTACACCACTAGTTACTTGCTCCCAACTAGATTTTGTGCCTCTGACTGCCTCTCTCTGAACCCATCTGTTCAGTCAGTTTTCAATCCACTTCACTGTCTGCTTAGTCAGCCCATGCTTTATCAGTGTCTTTATGACGATCTTGTGGGAGACAGTGCTAAAAGTATTACTGAAGTCTGTGTAGAACAACATCTATTGCCCTCACTTCATCTACCACACTAGTCATAAGTAATTTCTTGAGTCCATGGAACTGGAAACTTGAAAACAAGTAAAAGCGACAGGACATGCCATTTCTTTGTCATCAGTAAGGGCCTACATGAGTTCACTAGAGCTTCTCCTGTGAAGCAAACTGGATGATGACTTTTCCTCTGATCTAAGCTAGTTATGTAGAAGGCATACTTTATTTCAAAATAAATAAGGGATGGTCCAAATCAGAAGTGCTGAGGTTTTAATGTCACCGCCATACCATGGCAGAAAAGTCATGGCATGGCTACAGCGTGTGCACAGAGAAGGATACATGGTAGCATCTGAGTCTTTTCATGAATGTCAGAAGAGTTCCCTACTTTTTTTATTAATCTCACACTCAAAATATACTCTTAAAAATCTGAGAGAGAACTGAAACACTGAAAGTTTCTACTAAAATTATTAAATACATTTTTACTTGCATTTCATCTGTCAAGAATACTGTAGAGAAAATTTCTTTCTGGTTTCCATGGGAACACTCTTGTAAATGTATAGGGATTCAAAATGTAAAGTGGTTGGTGAAAAACTTGTGAAAATACAGTGCATTTACAGGTTTTTTTTCCTTGATAAATGTATGGAGAATTAAAACCTTTGACAAGAAAGGAGTGATAGCATATGATTTTCTAGACATATGGGAAACGTGTGCAAACTCAAGAGGCATGAATTATTCCTCTTGAGCAAAAAAAGGCTGAGCAGATGTTAGTGTGCAAGGACCGTGTAAACATTCTGGGGGCTTAAAGAAGGGTAATTTTAAAAATTCATCAATAGGAATACAGACACATGAAACTGCAAACCAAATATTTTTATGAAATTCACAGGTAGTAAGTATTTTGCTAGTTACTTTTCTCTGTTTTGTTGGAGCATGGGCCAGTAATTTCCCAGGAAAGGTACTGGTCAGTAGGAGTATGGGATATACTCTAAAAAGTGTTGTCATTCCTGATCATTACTACTTACAAAGATTTTACGGTTTTAAGTACGTTAATCTGAGGATCAGACCCAGCTGTTCAAGGGACAGGACAGGCTGTCAGCTGTAATTGCATCACATGACCAGCAGCACATATGCCCCATTGAGCATTGTTGGTGGGGAGATGGAAAATTAACCCTTCCAGCACAACCCTACTTGCCATCCATGAAACAACTAAAAATTTGTCTAAGTAGCGAAATAACTAGGAGGCATTTTGCTCAAAAGGAACAATACGTGCATGACAAGTTAGACAATGCAAGAGAAAGTAAAGATGTTGTCAATCTAAATGGAGATAAAACCCAAATATTATTTGTGAAACTTACACTTTTAGCTACATTTAAAATGTTTCAGCTCCTGTCAAGTATTCTGAAGAAAATAGATTTTAGGAATTAGAAATAGGTCTCTGACAGAGCTAAAAACTGTTAAAAAATTAAGTTTTATCTACAACTTCTAAGGAAATATTCTGTGGAATAGAATATTTTCCAGAACATTTTAGTTTGCCTAATTAGCTTCCTGATCTACTGACTGCTCTCTCAATCTGAGTGAGATTTGTTTAGGTGGGAGATAAGACTCAAAAAAAGAAATGGCTTTCTGTGAGTTTACAGGCTTCAATCAGAGGCTGGAAACTGAATGGAGAGTGACGTTATTGTAGTACCATTGTGGCTCTTTCATTTGGTCACATTCTTTACCTGCTGAATGTGAGTGGTTTTGTGCCTCGATTCTTTGGATATATGTTGACAAAAATTTGAAGTAATGCAATGCAGTTTAATAACTCAAAAATATGAGATCTCTGTCAATTAATGCAATATGGTAACCAAATACATGCATTTATTTATGGAGTAAGAATGAGAAAAAAAGTAATTAACCATCAGTTTTCAGGTTTTCAGTAAACAACACTTCTCACAAGCAGATATTATAGACAGCCACTCTACATTGCCCTTAGAAGTGAAATATGTTTTGTATATAAATAATAGCATTCTGCTAAATGTAATATGAAAATTCAACCTGGTATATCAGCATTAGATTGAGTACTGGGCACAACACTGACATAACTATAAGGACTCCCTAAGGTTAAATTGGACTCCCACACTGAAATTCTAATTAAAAATATGAGTGCTCTAACTCTGTGTAAGTGCATGTCTGTTTAATTATGTTCCCTTTTTACCTTACATCTTTCATTATTCCATAGTCCTTTTCTTCCTCCTTTCTTGCTGTTTTCAAGCAAGCCAATCTTCTCACTTAATCTAAGTGTAGGACCTTCCTATAAGTTGGTATTAATTGATAAGCAGTGTTTAATTATTATTTTTCATCTCTGAAGAGACCTGATATTAACTGACTGAGGGCCCTAGACAAGCATCTCAGCCCTTTGACTCAAGTGGCACAGCTCTGCCATCTTCTGACATATCTATTTTCTTATCAGCAAGACAATAATATTCTTCAGTGTAATACCAACAATATTTTGTCTATACTTTGTCTTTAGGAATTTCCTACCTATTTAATAGTACACAAAACATTTTTACTGGAGAATAAATACAGGTACATCTCTCTGTACCTGAGAGATGTGTTTAACTGGGTAGGACAGCTGTTTTCTTTATCACACTAAATGACTCTTAAGAAACCTTACTTTCACAAATATGAGTATAGTATCTAAGCTACCACAAGAACATTGGGTTATTTTCTATTACCACAACTCACTTTTAAAAGAGTATATTAAGTTCTTGAATTATTCATATCTAGTATTCATTTGTTTTATTTTATTAGAGAAATATAATGAAATAAATCTGCTTTTGTGTAGATTAATTTCAGTGTAAATTCACTGGCCACAATAAAGATAAAGTATTTTCTGTTCTAAGATGTGTGAATCTTGAGGATGAGGATGCAGAGTATAAATTTTGTTTTGATAAACCAAAGTTCCTAATAAGAACTGCTTAAAATTTACAATTTTCCTCTGGTAGAATAAATCTTATTAATTTAAATCAGTAATCTTCCCAATATTCTTAATGAAATTCCAGCACACACACAAAAATTTTCAAACAGTTCTCAGTAGGTACATCTTTATTAATGAAAATTAAAAGATCATGGTGAGTCAGGCTCAGAATGAAATATTAAAAATTAGAAAAGTTTTTTTATTAGTATTAAGATTCATGTTCATCTGCATTGAAAATATTGAAGTACAAATACATTGAAGTGGAACAGACATGCATATGAGTCCTAGAGTAACTGATTTCCTTTCCTGGGCAAAGCTAAATTCTAAGATCTGAAATCTCCTTTTAATTGCTGATTTGTACTTTCTCAAACCTTTGTTTTCTTCATCACTGATGACCCTAAGCTTACTCAAAACTTTTCTCTCCCTATGGGCTTTTTTTTTTAGAGCTACTATTTCTTAGGACAGACCTCCAAAAGGAACATATGCACAGCCTTTCTCTATAGCTCTGTTTCTTGTCAGTCCCAATAAAAGAAGGGAGATAAGACAGCCTCTCCAGCCGCAGGAAAGTCATAACCCCAGCTATCCTTTCGTAAAAGGTCTCTCATTGCTTGTTCTTAAACTATTCCTGGTCTATTCTGTAAGATGAACCATGACATGGTTAAAAAAAATATGAAAATATTCTACAAGCTTCTTTAAAAAGAGGTAAATACTAGATAATGCCATAATCTATGCATACTTTATATTTACACATTAGTAGAAAGTAATATGAGGTTCCCTGAAAACACACTTTATCCTCATAAAATATTTAGTTTGGGTAGTGTAATTAATACAGCATATGACCCAACCAAACACTGCCATGAAAATTCAACAGGCATTTAATCTCTAAAACTGCAGACGGAACACCAAACAAAACCAGAATTTTCCTTTAGCCTAGATATGTGGAAGTTATGGAGTCCATAAAGCCTGGAAGTACATCCAGACATATCCTTCACAAATATCACTTCTGAAGAAAAGCTTGTGGTGTATCCATTTGATTTGTACCAGTTTGTCTGTACTGCAGCAGATTTTTTGTTGTTTTCTGTTTGTTTGTTTGTTTTTAATTTTTCCAAGTATGGCCAGGAACTCCATACTCAGTGGTCTTACATGCAACTTTATTACTGAAATCCAGCACGTGCTTAGGTTTGGCTAATCTATATGCAAGTTCTCTGTGATACATGTGAGTATTTTTAAAAAATATAGAGCAGACTGGTGGTTGATAATAATTCCTGGAAATTGACCCTGGTTACATTATCATTTATTTTTAGAATCTGTGACCTTTTGGGATAATATTTTTATGAGTGAAATAAGATGATCTAGTGTATGAATTAATGTTGTACTGATGGAACAGAACTGATTGCACTCAGCCTTTAGCTTCATTCACAGCAACACATTAGTCGTGAATTAGCGTGCAATAATTCATACCCTGTTGCTTCTTAGGTCTAAATATAACATTTGCTCAGCTTTAGAAATACAACATAAAGGCAATAATATTTTCAAATCAAGAAGTCCCCCTTAGTATTTTCATTTCAAATATGTTGTTCTAGCTGTCTATGTTGCAATAATAACAGTTTATTAAATAGTGACATAGATTTCAGCCTAGCTTCTATACACCTTCCTTCTGTACAGGTACTTTCTACGCCCAAGGTGTTGGGATCCAGTGACATGAAATGGGATCTAAGAGTCTCTATATTGAAACAATCATACTGTATGATCACTCTATCTTTTAATTGTAATTATGATTCAAGGGGCATGCCATAAAAAGAAAGCAAGATATTTTTAAAAAAGTATTTGTATTATTTTTCAGACAGAGTACACATTGAACAGACAGGCTAAGTATTAGTCACAAGGAGTCTTAGGCAATTAAACCTAAAATTTAGGATCCTAGAATTCTCACATTATCCTCAAAGTCCCATAAAAAAACAAGCATGGCAAGAAGATACTCAGAGAGGATTTTCTCACAAGTCTAAAACTGAGGAAAAGGCTGAAGCTTCTCACATATTGTGGTACTAGTTTCTCTTCTAATAAAGATTTCATCACTCACATGAAATTAATTAGAACTGGCAACACTGAATTCTGCAGAGTAGCATGGGACCCCGAATTTAGGTCTGACACACAGGCCTTTTTTAGTACTGTAGAAAATGAATCCTGATGTCTCACAGACTGTCAGATGCCCTGCCCATTGGACTGTTGGATGTGGGTTTTTCAGTAGACTACATACAATTACATGGAGATTTAAAAATTTAAGAAAGAAGGTGCAGCTAAGGAACAATGAAGAAAAGTCAGGAAATCAAAGATAAGTTCATGCACAACATCTGGAAAACAAAGTTCAAGATCAAACCTTGCAGTAATACAGGTGGAATATCTAATTTGGTTTCTAAAGCTGTCTAGCAAGTGGGCTTAACAGACAACAGGAGCTAATATGGTAAGTAGTATAGTAACTCTGATGACTCAGTGGAATAATTTCCTAAAGTTTCCTATACTTAATGTGTCAGTACGCAGTCCTTTTGAAAATGTTCTAAAATTAGAAGTAATATTAGACCATTCTATTTCTAGCACTTGTTCAGTTCCAGTTCTAAGAATGTTCTTGCATCTAACCTGAGCAACAGAACAGAGGTAACAGACTAATCTGCCCTCACAGAAAAAGCCACTTAATCCAAAATCCTGTGGTGCCCATTCGCAGCGATAATCATATGAATTTTCTCTTTCACGTTTCATAACTATGTGGTCTAAATAGCTATCACAGCTCATTTTTTCTGCAGATTATTCTCCCATAAAATGAGTAAAATGGATTCAATAGCAAAATGTATTTGTCCCTGCTCTAGAAGCACATGTTGTTACTTGGACTGCAGTACAAAAGAGCCATAGACTTTCTACACACGTATGCACAAAAAAGTAGAAATACTACTATCATATAGGTGACCATAATTTGTGCTAGTTTCAGCTAATCAGCATAGGGAACAAAGAACAAAGTAGTGCATATTGTAGTATGCACTGTAGATTTTCAGAGTTGTTTTCTGAATCTAGATCCTGCTGAGGGCTTTCCCTGGTGTACCTGATATTCACTACTGTTGTTAGATATCCTAGCTAGGGTAAAGTGAATGTAGTTGGGTCAATCCATGCTACCCTACAGGTGCATTCATTCTGTAAGTACTCTGCCCAAAGCAAGGTTTAATGCTTTATTAATGTAAATTATCACAGTATCTATTGCAACAAACTTCACTGTTTTCAGTTTAATTGGTAGTATAGAAACAGGAACATTTGCTAGAATTCTAGAACTCTACATTTCTCATCTCTTCCCTTTCATTTTCTTCTGCTGCTTTTCCTGTTCCCTTCTCCTTTATCCTTCCTTTCCCCTCTTTCACTTCCCTCTTCCTATTCCCTTCCCATTTCATTTTTTCCCTTAGAGGTATTATCCAAAGCAGAATCAAAATTATGTAGCTTGCTTTATTTCTGTAAATATGTGCTGAACTGTCTCCTATCATAGCTCAAGTTAGAATTTATTAATAATGAAGGATACAAAGTGTTATTGCAAATGTATCACAGAGAAAGATGTATTAGGGAAGTAAATCTATTAATAAATTGGGATGGGCTTGGAAGTTTCTGGGCCCTTAAGCATTCTACTGGATTTGATTGCAAGATCAGTGTCACCAAAAAGAGTCACCAAGTCATTAAGATGCTGATGAAATGCAATAGATAGGAAAACTAGGTTGTCTAGGAAAATGTGGAGGTACTAAGTAGCTAAGTGAATTCAGTTAGTTATTTTTCACAAGTTCCAATTGCTTCATGATCTACACACTTTCAGAGAAGTGACTAGAGTTCATAGACCAGAGCTGCTTTGAAAAAATTGTCTTCAGATTGCATGAAAAAGAATATAGCTTTTAGCCTCTGTTAACCCACTTTACTAATTTCTACTTTAGAGCGGGTTTGTTAGAAACACAGTAATCCTGGCACTAATTGCCAAGAAATAATCTAATATAATGCTAATTTATAATAAAAGTCAAGTATTTTTAACAAAAACATCAATTGTTAATTGAACTATAAGCAATACAAAGAATTCATTTTCTCAGAGAAAATTATTTCAAACTTCATTGCTTTTTTTAGTCAGATAAAAAAACAATAGATGAAGATATTGCAGTTGACTCTATATGTTTTTACTGTCATCGAATAGATACAAAATTTTGCATGAAATATTATTAGGTAAATCATGATCTTTGTTAGAAGGAGTTCTGCAACCAAAACACATGAAAAGAAATTGGGTTTAAGTCTCATATTACCTAGTGATGCTCCTAAAGAAAGGATTTGCAGTATGTCATTGTATTTACAGATGGCATTATGACTCCCAAGAGCATGGAAATGTTATAAATATAACAGGAAACAAAAAAAAGAACAATCCAGTGTGTATAAAGCAATTTATTCCTCTGGAGTGATTATTTAAGAAAATATTGAATTTAAAGATCAGATGGTTTTAACAGAAAGTTTAGGGTGAATTTTCAGTCAATAATATTTTATCTGGTACATGCAAAACCTAGGAGGCAATAGCACTAATTAAGGAGCTAAATTCAGTAATGACACAAGGCAGATTATAGAGTACATTCTGTGCAGGTATCAAATCTATATTTAGAGCAGAGTTAGTTGGGTGATAGGCACGCTCTAAATGCTAATAAGAAAGGAAAAGCTAGATAAGAGGAACATACCTATTTAGTTTGTTGCCATTATGGCAGATAATAGAAGGGTATTCATCTCAGTGTTTTTTCCCCTCTAACTCATATTATTCATGGAAATGCTTTTGACGTGTGAACTGAGAAACCAAGTATTATTTTTGTCAATGGACAATATGCTAAGGACACAACCTTCATTACCTTATACAACATAGATCCACACCAATTTTCTTCAGGACAGTAACACACCAGAAGTAGTGCATGGTTTTTCTCTTATTTGGTGGGGGCAGGAGTGAAGCTGCTTGAGATGTAGTAGAGCAGTGAAAGATGGGGTAAGAGAGTCTTGGAATAAGAATATCTGTATCTGTTTTCAGACTGATTTGGAGACTCCAATGCCTATAAGTAATAATTACATTCAGACTTTGAAGAATGAGGTGGGATTGGCTATTATGTGGCATGAAAGGGAAAAACAGAAGGATGGAGGTTACAGAAGCAATTCTTTAGAAATGCTCATGCTTTATTAACATTGAATTTTAAAATCAGTTCAACTATTCTAGTAACTTCAGGTTCAAAATGTTTGCTTTTATACTTTGCCTTGACCTTGACTTAGATTCTACATCTTCCAAGGAAGTTGCCAGACTAATGTATCTTAATGGGTTTCCTTTACTACTGTTCAAAAAGCTCTTTAAAACAGTATTTGCTTGGCTCCTAGATTATCTGCTGCCACTATATTTATTGTTCTGCAAGTGATAGTCCAGGAGAGAGATATCCCCAGGATCAGCATTGTTCAAAAAATATGTGTACATCCATACAGAGTAGTAGATAGTGTTATCCTCTGTTACTTGTGGGGAAAGAAAGAAGAAAGTTGTAGTCTCCCTGAGATAATCAAAGGCGTCTGTATTTAGAACTGAGATGCAATTCCTTGCTCTAAGGACTATATTCAGACCATGACACCATTTCTTTCACATCTTTATCTTTAACCTGTCAAACTGAGATACTTCTTATGGTAGTTGTTTTGATATTAAACTGACACATTCACATATCACTTTCTATGTGTGAATTCTTACTCAGTGTTTTGTGGTAACAATGACAACATCAATATTTAAAAATAAACAACTTGTTTAGTTTGTTAAATAAAGGCTTGTCCTAAAAAGAGCACCTCTTAAAATTCATCAAATTCCATGAATGAATGTCTCATTAAGTACAAAATGTCATTTAAATTGGCAAGTTATTACCTCTTACATTGTTACAGCTACTGCTACAAATGAACTTCAACAAATCTTTTCTGATTGTCCTCATCCCACAAAACTATCTTGTTTTGTCTCATTACATTGCTCATCACTGACAATTTCTTGAGTCATTCTAGCATGTATTGTAACATTTAAAGAATATTTAAGGTTGAAATATAGCCTCTAGCTTAATCTTGAATTGAGCCTTTTTATGTGAGAGATGTTTTAAAAATTTTTTCAAAGTTAAATTTTAACTGTCATCTGTACTGAGTCCAGTTGGGATAGAGTTAACTTTCTTCATTGCAGCTCTTCTCATGCTGTACTTTGGATTTGTGGCTAAAACAACGTTCATAATACTTCAATGTTTTGGCTACTGCTGAACAGTTCAGCACTCTACTTCCCTCAGTAGATCGGAATGGGCAAGAATTTGGGAGGAGACACAGCTGGGAAAACTGACCCAAATTGACCAAAGGAATATATTTCTTACAATACAACTTCATGCTCAGCAATAAAAAGCGGAGGTAGAGGAAGGAGAAACATTTTGTCTTCAAGAAGACCATTGCTCTGACACCAACTGGGCATTAATCTGACTAGAGGTGCTGAGTTCTTAGACTTTCCAGTGTATTGTAACTAATGATACACTTGGAGGTACAGCATTAAGATTTAGTGGATTTACAAAATAAAAGTTTCTTTTCTCTGCTGTATAATTTTGGTTTTCCTCCAAAGACTAAGGAAGATGTTCTTTAAATATGAAATGTGAGTAGTATACTTAAGATCTTCCACTTCATGTGCAATGAACTCCAATTCACAAGGCTATATTTAGCTGAAAAAGAATAGTTCTGTATAAAGAAAAGAAGGTAGTTTTGGTCAATAGCACTGTTAATCCCCTAATTTCATAAAAGTAGTAAAGTAGTTTTAGAATTTGAATCGAAAATATAGGGAAAAATTAGTAAGTTTCTCAAACAAAGATAATTGTGCCCACAGCCATGGTAATTACAGGACTAATTTGAGACCTATGTACTTTGAAGCCCTCAGGAGTATTTTCAAGATAGAAGGGCTATCTGAGATGTCAGATTGGCACAATATAAAATGAAAGTAATGAATATGGGAGATTACAAAGTACACGAAAGACTGTTAGGCACCAAGTAGATGTAAGCAGCCTTAAAGAGCACATACAAACATTTCAAAATCAATATTCCACACCATTCATTATTATGAAAATTTATGAATCCATAGCCTAGAAAATGTTTCTTTTTAAACAGTTTTTCTACCTTTGAACTTTTCTTAACATCTAGAAATTTTTTATTTTCCTTGCCTATTGAAGATTGAGAAAGAGAAGAAGATCGAGCATGATAAGGCCCCCAGTATTGAAGTGGTTCTTCTTTCTTGCTTATCATAAAATCATACAATTGACTAGGACAATGTCAAGGCATTGACTGGGAAAGAAACTTAACAAAATCACTGACCAGTGTTCAGAGAACTGGTGAGATAAAGGAGTAAGGCAGCTGCCTCAAAACATTAGTGCCCTGTGTGCACCATAAGACCCTGTAACCTCTTACCACTGTCGCTCCCAAGCTCAGGGGTTAATTGTATTCAAGGTTGTCTTTGATACAGTGCCTCTGTACGGCCTTGGATCAAACTGCTGGAAAAAGTGCAGTATGAGAAAGAATGGTGAGAAGCCTCATCCTCCCACTTTGTTGAGAGCTACATTTAAGCCGAGGACCTTGCAGCACTAGGTTGCAGGTAAGCCTGCATATGGATGGCTTGACTTTATGGATTGGTGTCAAACTTGTGTCATCATTATGGGGTTGTTTGACAGTCACTCAACTGTTGGCTGACCCTGGTTAATGGCACCAGACCTGTTCCGTTCTTTTGGAACAGATACCAAGGTAACTGCAGCCCATGTGAGTGAAGTCACAGCCCTGTACCTGACTTGCTCTCAATCTCAGCTCACCTTCCCTTGCAGAACACCTTCCCTTCCTCCTTCTGTTGCTTCCTGACCTGAAAAAAAACACATTAAAAATAGGTTGTATGACAAGATGAGGAGCTCTTCATTCTATCATATGTGGAGATCATCTCTGTATGCAAAAACCCACACTTTCTTGTAAAAAACTTGGTAGACAAATCTTTATTCCTTTCATCCTGAAACTAAAGACAAGAAAATAAGCATGGGAAATATTTATACCATTATCTTAAAGATCCAAAGACGATAAAATAGAAATTTCTTTCTCTGGAAACACAAAGGCAAAATCATTGAAAAGTGAATTTTTTTCTTATTTGCATGATGGAGAAAGAGGAATTATAACATAAGGCACATCAAATACCTCCACTGGCCAAGTAAGCATAGTGCAAAATACTCTCAGCTCAAACACCAGCCTAGCAATCAAGAGCCAAACAACAAGTAGTGTAAATACCGATAGAGATTTTAGACTAGATTTTGATCAGCCAGTAGTACTAACAGAATATTCAGAGAATTGTTTCTTCAATTCCCTTTTCTAAGACAGGAAAGCCCATCAGTTCAGATACATTCTCATATATTATGTCTACTCATTTTAAATGTTTAATATTTTTGTGTATTAATTATGAATGTATTATTTTTCCCAGTTTTATTGTGTTAAATATGAGTACGGAATAAAAACATACAAGGTTTTTATGAACTGTTGTTGCATGCACAGGGCCAATTTTTCCATGGGAAGCTAATTTAATCTTGAAAGCTGAGGTCTTGCTTTATATTAATGATGCATAAATGCAAAAAGAATGTTGTACAGTAAACACCATGAACTACAATTTTTACTGGGAAAATGGCAAATCTCAGGCAAATGAACTTAATCATAACTTGCATTTCTAGGAAAACATACCATTTCAAGGTTTGTCTGTAAATATTAACTTAATACCAATAATCAGTAAAGTGAATTAGACACATAGTTATAATTACAGGACATGAGCAAAGAATTCATTACCGGGTGAATCCATTAAAGATGCCATAAGAAAAAGGGATGTTTGCAGACATAGATGCTCATAGACCAGTATCTGCAAAACTCCTTTAGAGTACTGGGGCTTTTTAATATAATTTTGAAATTCAATTAGTTATAAGCTATGGAGACCCTGTCACACAGATAGATGTTAGTAGTGTTCATCAGCAAGAACATGCTAATGAAAATGTTTCATGGTGGTTTCCATACCCAGTTCACAGTTCCTTTTACTAAAATTTACAGATATAAAAGCACTACTTTTATGTTTCAGAAGTATTGGAAATAGACTTCATAATTCCATATTTGGGTCAGTAACATAAAATCATAGAATCATAGAATGGTTAGGTTTGGAAGGAACCTTAAAGATCATCGAGTTCCAACCCTGTTCCTGTGAGCAGAGGTGTCACTCTGGACCAATTGCTCAGGGCCCCATCCACCCAGGCCTTGAATACTTCCAGGATTTGGGGGATCCACAACTTCTCTGGGCAACCTGACCCTACTGAAGGCCTTCAGCATTCTAGGTAGATGACTTTAGTCGGTCTTTCCTTGTAGACCACTCCAGTCACTCCACTATAGAAGGCCTCATGGTTGGTCAGACATGATTTGCCCTTGGGTGAAATATCCTTGTTTCACTAAAAATTTTATCAATGATATCTAATGTCAAGTCTCAGTGGGATCAGTACTTTTACCAGTTCTGCCAACACAATGATGTAGACATTAGGTACAAGACTGACGTGAAAATAATATACAGCTCCACCACCACACCATGCATACTCCTTGCCCCCACTGTGATCCAACGTTCAGGCAAAACAGACCATGTAGCTGAATCTGAATGCAAGCAATTCAAGGCTAGTGCTATGAGCAGAGAATAGAGTCTCTGTGGAATTTGTAACTGTACTTTTGTCTACTTCATCAGATCTAAACCTGTAGGTCAAGGCTTTTTATTAGTATGTTTAGATATGTTTTGCAGACAGTTTGCTCTGCTCTACCATGCCCTGGATGGCTTAACGTAGCACAGCACTGAAGAAAATATACGTGGCTTTCAATCTGAGCTTAATAGGTTAAAAATAAGAGGAAGCCAATGTGGCTTTTCCTAGCAACAGGCTCACATCTGGCTAGAGCACTGTGGATAGAGTGAGCTCTGGTGTGCCTGCAAAAGATTCCCCCATATGTAAATAAACAGATATTGTTTATAGATTAGACTTTCTTCTTTGTCTAGTTGTTGAGGGGACTGTGTCCGTCCCAGGCAACTGTTGGTCAGTCTTCTATTGTATTAACATTGGTCTCCTTTTTCTAGATTCCATTAACATATTTGTTGCATGAAATCATCAGTAGCTTCATATCAGGGAGCAGCAAGAGCAGGCTGCCCTGCAAGGGTAGGGAAGCCAGGAGCTGAGCATGACAACAAGGCAGGCAGAGGTTCCACTGACAAGGGTCTCACAGCACCAAACAAGGTGAGCAGAGAAGGTCCAGTGAGGGTAATCAGCTGCAACTAATAATCCAAATCACTAGTCAAGCTCTTGATGAGGAGGAAGTTTCAAGGTCAATCTGGAAAGGTGATCAGGTCCAAAGACATAGGCCTGAGGCAGACACAGGGTCAGCACCTCCAGTGAAGCCCACAGAACTCAGAGGTCATGCCAGGAAATCAGATGACAGGTCGTCTGGTAAAGATTGGATTAGTGGGGTACCTTTCTGGATACAGACATAGGCATAGACATGGCTTCTGCCCTAGTGTAACTTAAGTTACACTTAAGCAGGAACTTAAGTGTACACTTAAGTGTACTTAAGCAGTGTAACTTAAGCAGGAACCAACAGTTAGAAATTCATCTTAAAAGCAGAGAACCCTACTGAAGCTTATTAGAAGTCTTTTGGGGAGACCTTGAGCAGAGACTCTTTCCATCTGTTTCCTCATAATGTCTTCTTTTCAGCAAGTTGGCCTCAAGTACAGAAAGATGAACTCCTCAAAAGGAAGACATTCACTTACAATGCAAACAGTCCAATTTGGATGAGACACTGTGATTCATCTTCAAATTAATGTGTACTTTTCTACTTCTTTTTTTAATAAATCTCATGTTTTAAGATAATAGTCTTGCAATACGCTCAATAACTTGAACCTCAAATAAGCAAGATCTCTCTTGAAGATCTACGTGGAGACCATAGCTAACATGAGTTAAGCTCACTTCTGCTAAGTTTTCTAAGAAACATTACAAAACTATGAAAATAACAGTTACATTTTAATCTGGGTTGTAATTTCTGTAGAAAAGACATTTTTAAGGAATTATTTTTTTTGTCGTCCTTTTATAGTAGAGATATAATTAATCTGCCAACCAGCAGAGTAAGGTAAAAAAAGCCACTCTGTATTTTTTGTTCATTTTAAGACTTTTTTTACAAGTTTTTATTTCTCATTTTCTGGTTATTTTTAGAATTATTTTTCTTTCTCTTCTTAATTGGTATATACTTATGGGGTTTTTTGGGGTTTTTTTGTTTTTTACTGTATGCGTTTGGACCTTCTGAACAAATTTGTGCTTGTGTACTTAGTTTAAGTGTTGGTATTGCATCAGAAACCAATTCCCTCAAAACAGACTGATGGTCCATCTGGTTCAGTATCCTGTTTCCTGTAATGGCTAGTAACAGATGCTTGACAGGAGATTGCAAGAAATCCCATAGAGCCCAATTTTGATACATTTATTCATTAGGGTATTATTTTCTGAGTTAAAGGTGGACATCATAGAGTTAATATGCCTTTATTTTTAAAAAGGTATCTTACCATGTAACAGTGACAATTATTTTTCAAGTATTTCTTCAATCCTTTCAAATGTGATCAATCCCTTTATAAACCATATTAACTCATCCATCGTCACATAAACATAACTGTTTTCTCCAGTCAAATTTAAAAATGAAAATATTCATTCTTCTGGATTTGAGATTATTTATCTAAGTCGTTAGTAGATTAAATACTTGTTCATGGTATATTTTTTAGAAAGAATAAATCATACAAGCTGTTGGAGGATACATTTAAGACTAAGCAAGGATATTTGTGCAAATTAACAATAATTAACTTCTGGAGCACCTGGAATTATTTGAAATCAAAAATCCATTATTCAGAAATTATCTTTCCTCTATATACAACCAATAATAGCAGTAATATCACTGGAATATGTAGATGAGTCACTTTCTCCATTATAATTTTTAAGTACTGCTAAATGATCATATTCTAGTCATTGTGTTAGCAATACACATAAGCTAGTATTGCATATGAAATTCCAGTTGCCTTATAACTGATTCTAGATGGGGATTTTTCTTTCTTTTCACATCCCTGTGCTATACACAAACCTCCAGGTCAATGCGTCTGCAATAGTGTAAACATTATATATGCCAAGCAACGTGAATGCTGAACAGATGGTTCTGTGCAGACCATTACTACTTCTTGCCCCGTCTGCAGCTTTGTTTCAAAGCAAGAAGAACTGAGACAAATTGTTTTTATTGCCATTTCTTTGGGGTTTGTGATTATATTAGTTAGAGCTTTTAATTATTTTGTGAGTCTTGAAGGGTTCCACGTCACTGTTCCCAAAAGTAGGTCAGATATCACATGCGTTGACAGCTTAAAAGAGGGCACAAAGATGAGTTGCAATAGATGTTCAGGAAATTGAGCTGGAAGCAGCCACAGAGTTTGTAGTTATCTTGGCAGTCTGAAACTCTCTAAAACACAGAGATTTTAGAAGAAAAAAAAATATCTTTCATACTGATGCTTGCCAATTTTATTTAATATAACAGTATACAAACAACAGAATATGTTTATAATTATCAAAATGTGTATTTTAAGTTGAAATAGAATGCTGCTATTTAGGGCAATTTTCCATCATCTGTAAAGTCTTGTAAAGACTATAAAAATATTTTTAAATACATGAAGATTCAAAAGCAAGCAGTCAAAACTTCCGATATGACTGATGTAAAGTTGCCTGCAGAAACCTAATTCTTCACCATCATTCCCCTTGCATGCCATTGTAATATTTTGCTTAAATAAAGCATCACAAAAGCTAGTTTTCACAGGTCTCCTTTTGCATTCACTGCAAAGGATGGACAATACTTTCTTTTTGAGCATTTATTGAGAGTTTTGGATTATGCTCATTGTTCAATGTGTTGCCTTTTATACTCTGTGTTATTCAAACTTTACTTAGAAGACACAATTCATTAATTTCTTTTCTGTGACATTCATTACTGTGCTGTTTGGCTATTTTTTGCAGCACTCAATTTATATTCATTCGGTCCTTTTGACACTGAGGGTGAACTCCTCATTTTACAGCTGGAAACTGAGACAGACAGAGAGTAAGGGGAAATTTGTCTTTTAAACTAAGAGTCCCAAATCAGATAAACCCATCTTCGATTCTCATATAGAGAATAATTTATTATATTTATTATAACATATATTTTATATATAATTATTTATAGAATAATTTATACCTTTATAACACAACTGCTTCAGTTGCAAAGGTAAGTACTTGCCATTCAAGCAAATTAGACTTCCAGGCTCAAACTGAATCTCTTATTTGAGATTCCCTGCAAAGTTGTTGGCTACTTAAGCCATTGAAATAACTGAACTACCATCATACTCTGTAAGGACTGACAGTACACAAGACATACTTATCAGCAGAGTAATAAAGAATTTCACTGCACACTCTGAAAATGATATTTGTTTTATATTTCTCCCCATATCCTCCAGACCCTACTCCTTGCCTGTTCTCCAGTTTCTAGGCCATAATAATGTACTGTTATAGAGATATTACATTATAGAGTCATAGAATCATGGAATCACAGAATCATAGAATGGTTTGGATCGGAAGGGACCTTACAGATCATCTAATTCCTAGCCCCCTACCATGAGCATGGATGCCACCCTTTAGACCAGGTTGCTCAGGGCCTCATCCTACCTGACATTGATGCCTTTTGATGGGATATCCACAACTCTGGACAATCTGTTCCAGTCCCCACCACCCTTTGAGTAAAGAATTTCTTCCTAACATTTAACCTAAACCTACTCACTTTCAGTTTAAAAACTTTGCTCCTTGTTCTGTTTCTATATCTCTCCATATAAAAATTCTCTCTCCCTACTTTTACCCTTAAGGAACTCTTCAATGAGGTCTCCCTTTAGGCTTCTCTTCTTAAGGCTGAACAACCCCAGCTCTCTCAGCCTGTCTTCACAAGAGAGGTGTTCCATCCCTTAGGTCATCCTCATGGCCCTGCTCTGGACCTACTCTAACAGGTACATATTATTCCTATGCTAAGAAACCCAGAGCTGGACACAGTATTCCAGGTGGGGTCTCACAAGGGCAGAGTAAAGGGGTAGAGTCATATCTTTTGACCTTCTGGCCTCTCCTCTTTTGATGTAGTCCAGGATGTGGTTGGCCTTCTGGCCTATGAGTGCACACTGCTGGCTCATGTCCACCATTTTGTGAACAAGAAGGCCTAAGTCCTTCTCCACAGTGCTGGTCTTTATGACTTCATCTCCCAGTCTGTATTCACTCTAGAATTGCCCTGACCCAGGCACACCACTTTGCACCTGGACTTGCTGACTTCATTGACTTCTCATGGGCCTGCTTCTCAAGTTTGTTCAGGTCCCTCCAGATGGCATCTCTTCTTTCTCTTGTGTCAACCGCCCTGCTCAGCTTTGTGTCATCTACAGACTTGCTGAGGCTGCACTCAATCTCACTATGTCATTGATAGATATTGAAAATACAGAGCCCTGAGGGGACTATACATGGGACACTATGTTATTATAATCTTTCTTTTCAGTTTTTGTTCACTGTCTGAATAGTATAATTCTTAGGCATCTTTATAGTTTCTAACCTCAGTTTTCTTATTTAGTCCCTTTCACTTCCCACATCTTCTTTAAAGTCTCTTTAAAACCAGCACCACAGGTTTCCTATTTAGCACTTTGTCTGACCTCTGTCTCGTACCTCTTTCTCATCCATGTGGTTAGGTAATTCATTGAAGCACAAATAAAATAATGTCTATATTGTACCAGAGCTTAACCCCATTCCTCCATTAAGCAATTAGTAATAGCAATTGCAGCAAGTGTTCTACAGCATGTTCCCAACGTGCTGCATGTTCAGTGAACATCAATTGTAAAACAGTAGAAATTTAGTTCTACTAACATTACAGTCAACATGCAAGTTTATTTAGGTCTTATATAACAGTGTCACATTTGGGCAGATTTTTGTAGGGGTAGTAGAAGGAATATTACTCAACAAATGCCATTGCCTAAATGAAAAACTCTAAAATACAACAGCTACATATACATAGATGTGAATTTTTCTTTAGTCTTTTTCTTACAAGAAGCTCTAGTGTTCTGGATGAAGCTTGAAAATAAAACAAAACAAAACAGCACAAGGCAAACAATATTGGTGTAAAAAAATTAGCTCAAATACATATACAGTTTCAGATGATTAGACATGGAAAATGTGATGTTTCAGGGAATTTAATCAATAGGCAAGCCTGCCACTTAGAATTCAATGCTACAGGAATTTACAGAAAATTATAATATACCTGAAATCTGGACAATAATTGAAAAACCTAGAAACTAAATAAAAAGTTAACTGATATGGTCATAAAGGTTAGGAAGATCTTGATCACTAAACTCCATACAGAATCACAGAATCACAGAATGGGTAAGGCTAGAAGGGACCACAATGGGTCATCTGGTCCAATCTCTGATCAAGCAGGGTCATTGTAGAGCACATGGCATAGGATTGCATCCAAACAGTTCTTGAATGCCTTTACTGTGGGAGAGTCCATGACCTCTCTGGGCAACCTGTTCCAGTGCTCGGTCACCCTCAGAGCAGTTTTTCTTTGTATTCAGGTGGAACTTCCTGTGCATCAGTTTCTACCCATTGTGCTGTTGGTTGGCACCACCAAGAAGAGCCTGACTCTATCCTCTTGACACCCTCCCTTCAGATACTTATATACATTGATTAGGTCCCCTCTCAGTCTTCCCTTCTTGAAGATGACATGACATAAATATTACAAATGAAAAGACAAGAGGATGATTTAGAGGGTACATCCTACAAGGAGCAGCTGAGGGAGCTTGGGTTGTTCAGCTTGGAGAAAAGGAGGCTCAGGGGTGACCTTATCACACTCTACAACTGCCTGAAAGGAGGTTGTAGCCATGTGCGGGTTGGCCTCTTCTCACAGGCAACTGGTGACAGGACAAACTGCACAGGGAGATTTAGGTTGGAAATCAGAGGAAATTTCTTCACAGAAAGACAAATGTCAAACATTGGAATGGACTGTCCAGGAAGGTGGTGGAGTCACCATCCCTGGAGGTGTTCAAGAAACAACTGGACATGGTGTTCAGTGCTATGGACTAGTTGACAGGGTGGTGATTGGTCAAAAGTTGGACTCAATGACCTCGGAGATCTTTTCCAACCTAAATTATCCTGTGATTCTGTGGCACTAAGGGCCTTGACTCTTCACAAAATATTTGCACTAGTTAATAGCTGATTTAAATTTATGTGAGAAAAATATTAATATTAAGATTGAGTTTTAATTGAAGTAATTGCTCTCTGCAGTACATTTTTTCTTTAAGGAATAAATCTGAGGCTGACTTTCAACTTCCTCATTTTGGCAAGCATTACACTTTTACATTTTTTTATGGCAGGAGATTAAAATCTCAGTTGAATATAGGGCCTTGTTGGCTTAGCCACAGAACTGAAATTTAGCAAACCCTCTTCCCAAAGATCTTTCAGCTTAAACAGGCAAGATAGGCTACACATGGAAGAATTCACAGGAGATGCAAAGTGACTTGGAATCCTACTGAACAGATAAATGGCAGAGACAAAAGTAAAATCCAGGCTTCCCGAGATTCAGTTTTACTGTTGGTTAACACTACTGTGTAACAATTTGTCAGCATTCAGCAGTATTTGGTATTGGTTTAATTCACGACTATTCATTTCAACTCAAACTCTGGTGCTCGGCATTGCTTTCAGACAAATTTTTTGCCAAAGATCAGCTGTACTCCATATGTCATTTAAGTTGTTACTACACAACACAACAGAGGCTTATGTATCTCAGATCCTGTACTCCAAAACAGTCCATTTAAGTATACTTTTTTCCTGCTAATTCAATTATTACTTTAATGTATAGCTATCAAAATTTTCAGAGGTATTTATTTTTGAGTCATGGAGTATGACAAGCCATCATTTTCTAACAGATTGCATGGAAACCATCTTCACTAGATAGATATAAAGCTGTAAATTCTCTTTATCTGTTGACACAGGCTGGATTTCAACCTGACTGGCAATTGCTAATTCTGGAAGCAGCAATCCATGCCTAGGTTTCCTGGATTTTGCTGTCTTAGAAGTGGTTATCTCTCTTTTTCTTTTGAGATAACTATAAAAGGGCAGACTATTCTGCTTTCTGCATTCTGTTTGTTGGGGTTTTTTCTGAAAGAAAATGAAAGCTAGAAACTATATTACTTGCTATACATGGAAGACCTTTATAGTTTAGACTTAATATTTTGACCTTTTTAGTTTAGACTTAATATTTCTATAACGTTTTGAGGTTTTTGTTTCAAAACACCTTTGTCTTTTTATGGTTGATAGTGCACCAATATTTTGGGAGGAAGGTACAGCCTTCATCCAAATTCAGCGGCACTTGCTTCAGCAAGTGTTCTTGCTGGTGCTACCCACATGAGTGAATGGTATGCACTGTTACAATACATGCACAATGATATGCATTGTGAAAGGACCTTTAAAGACTTCTACACTTCGTACTTTTTGGTTATGCAGAAGAAATCTTGGAATAAAAGAGGAAACATGGACAAGAAAATGGATTAAGCAATGATTTTGAGATCTGAAACTGTGAACGCTTTTTGAACACAGAATGTCATCTGCATATATGTTTGATTTATTTATTTTCTTAATTGAATATCAGACTGAATAGGCAACACCTTATGACATAGCTTTATTTAACATATTTGATCATCATTATACTAATAAATTTTGTGTTATAGAAGTACAGTTACAATTTAAAATGTATTTAGAGTGAATAGATGAAATGTATTTAGAATTTAGAATTCACTGTTAGAGATTTACAATTAGTTTAAATTTTCCACCATATTTGAGGTCACATCAATATTTCATCAATGAACAATCTGCACATTGGAGACTTAACTGGTCATCAGTGATGAAGCAATAATATTTCCTTCACAATCTGACAAAGTGTTATTTTAAAAATAACATGATAAAGATAGGGACTATGTCAGTCAAAAAGAAAAATGTTTTCTTGTCTGTATTTTCTTCATCCCTTTCAGGAAGAAACAAGTCTTTGTATCAGTAGAAGTGGATAATTGTTTTTCAAGAGTATAATTATTAATATGGGCTTCCTACACATAGCTCAGCCAAAGAATTTCAGTTCAAATTCACATTATTTAATTAGCACTCATTGATAGTGGGGTACAGTTGTGATGCCCTATGTATAGCCTTGTTGTCTTACATATTTTTGAATAATGAATGTATAATTGTGATATGCAAATTTTGACTTTTTAACTGCTATGATAATGTGTCACCTAATTTGGACCACTTCTCTGTGCACCAATTTGTAGTAATGAAAAATTGCACTTTGGTTCCATCTGTGTTCTTATCAGAATATGAGATAAGGCTATTAGTACAACAGTCCACTGCAGTTCATAGACTTTATAGCTGAGATTATTACACATGACTGCCTGGAAATGAACCATAAATAACCATGGCTTGGTGAGCTAAAAACAGCACTATGCAATATCAAACAAAACCCCATATCTCTTGTCTGATCTCTCAGTACTAGTACAGATGAACTAGACATGCGAAGGAGAGGAAGATACTAATTTTTCTGCATGCTATAGGAATTTTTTATTTGGCAATTTCCTGCTGGTCAAGAGATGACTTTAAGATATTAATTCAAACTTGCTTGGAAGATAAGGCACAGACCCCAGTAGACTTGAATATTACAGAAGGAATAATGAAATATAATATTAATTACATTTAGCATTTTGTTCTAAATCTTTGTTTTATGCATTTACTATCTTAGGGTTGTATCCAATTATTAAAAAATAGTTTGAAAGACCATAATAAATTATTTCTGAACAAGTCAATTAAGCATTTGTGATAAAATGAATTTGTAATGCTGTGTAATGTTTTGAATATTTATTGCATATCTGTTTATGTTGAGCATATTGCTATACCCTCCAGGACATTTTGCAGAAGACATTTCATTTGAAGTGTTATTTCCTGAAGGAACAAGCAGAAATATAACTCTTCTCTATTACGTCAACATATTATGGTACCCCTCTCTGCTACATAGTCAAAGATGTTATCTAGTCAACCTTTTGTCCAATTAAAAGCAAACTGTTATCAGGTATGAATGTAGTAACTCAAGCTATTGATGGTCTAAGTATGTACTCGCTTTGTATTTGAAATGTTTTCTTTGACACACAACCATTATTGTACAAACTTAAAATTGCAAACTTAAAAAAACAGTGCTATTTAGGGTCATTTAGCTTACCATACACAAATTATTCTTTACTGTAGGGAAATATTTAACCTTCAACCTCCTGGGCAAACAACCATCTGTTAACTGACTGTCAATCTGACTGACTGAATCTTCATTTAAATCTACCAAAAATATCCTAAAGGACTGATCTGTCATTATATGATTGCACAGAAAAAAAAAAGAGAAAAGAGAAAAAAAAAGGCAGAAGCTGTAGAAAACTTCCATCCAAATAGAATATCTATTTCTTCTGTGCTACCACCTCTAACCTAAGTGCACAGCAGCATGAAAATTTGTAAAAGAAAGAAAATATATTGAACAAAAAGATCCATCCAAAAATATCCTGGCAAAACAACACCAAAAAGTATCAAATCAGCACTGACTGTATATGCCTCCTCTTTTGGAGGAATGAAAATGCAAATAATCCATAATGGATGCTATTCTTCTTGCTTGTTACACTGCTATGAGCTATTCGGATGTGATTATGGTAAGTGCAGTGTGCAAATATATACAGAACATAATAAAAATATTTATGAAATGAGCTATAACTCAGTAAGATGAACAGTGCTGACACTTCAAGAAAATCAAATGTCTGATACATTTTATATCATTTTTGGACATGCAAATAATTGGTTTTGTCATTTCTATAATAACACACAAAACTTCACGTAGAACACAAAAAAGGTTAAGTCCCCAATACAACTGTAGGAATGCTTTTTCTTGGAGGAGGTTGGAGGAGTACTTACATTAAGCAACACGAACAAAATCTTTCTCAAAAGCTCAAATTACTTGTTTGAATCTCAAATTAGTTTGAATAAATACCTAGTTTCCCTTCCGTTCTCAAAAATTCTTTTGTTTTCTTGAGTTTCCTTTTGGTGTGAGAAGTAATTTTCAAATTATCTGTCATCCTCCAATCTCTCATCATGGGTCTTCCACAGGGCTAGACATACTTGATGCCTTCTGAAGTATCAGATTGCTTTGGACTGAATCTTCTATGCCGCAGAGTGAAGCAAGCTGAAAAGCATTGGCTTCTGGCAATCAGACTTTTTGCTTTTTTATTCTACAACAGTAAAATACTGCATGAAGTAATTGTTTAACCCAGTTTTTGGCTCTCTCCTAACTCCATAATTAGCATGCTGCCAAGCACATGAAAGATAAAAAAGGCAGCCATAGACACCATTACTTCTTGTTGTTACCACTGCTAGACCCAGCAGTAGATTTAGAGAAAGCAGTGAGGGTTCTTTTATTTCCCACACTAGCCTCAGGCTAAAGCTTGGTTTGGTCTTTGTAATGGTTATTAAAAAGGTTCCATTCTGTTTATTGACAAAGATTTTATTTATCCTAAAATAAAGCCAGTTCCACATCATAGACATGTGCTATCAGAAGATGGTAGAACTGACCTTTCTGGTACCTTCTTTTCTATGATTTTTTTAAAATTTTTGTTTTGGTACTAATGTGATTTGCACACCACATCACACCCCATCTCCTAACTATCATTTCCTAAATGTTGACATCAGCTGCAAGAGCTAGAAAAACTTATATTCATTTCCATGTCTGAAAATGTGTATGTCTTCCTGTACAAAGAGGTAAGGTGGTTTCTTCCTTTATCAGTACTTTGGTCTATCACTCCTTCAGTTCTTTCCCCTTCATTTTACTCTGTTACCCTCAAATATTTGCAACCAGGCTATTCAGAGTAATTTTTAGGTATCTAGCTCTTGCTAAGTTCAGGGATGAATACTACTGAAATTACCTGTTTTCCTAAGCATCGGGGATGAGACTTCTTTTTTGAAGACACATTAAGTAAATAAAAGCACTTGTTATTGTGCTTTCTTTTACATATTTTATTCTAGCAAACATATTGCTTCTCAATCTTTCCTAAACCATAACAGTTGTCTCATCAGAAATATTAACCTGTGAGGAATGGTTGGTAACAATATTATATGATACAACAAGCTAGTGTGTCATTTTCTCATGATTCATTAACGATTCCCTGTGAAAAGTCAAATATTGTAGCTTTTAAGTTACAAT
Source organism: Manacus vitellinus (assembly GCF_001715985.3). Taxonomy (NCBI): domain Eukaryota; kingdom Metazoa; phylum Chordata; class Aves; order Passeriformes; family Pipridae; genus Manacus; species Manacus vitellinus. The sequence continues at coordinate 15,387,457 of NW_021940750.1, forward strand.
GTTATCAAATATCACCATACAAAAAATTAATTTTTCTACACCTTCAATATCTATTTTGAGTAGAAGTGTTTGCATATCAGATGACTGTTCTTAAGGCTGATGAAAGTACCACCAAGAGCCTTTAGAGCTACAAACTTGACTACACAAAGCCACAAAAATATCAAGGAACGTTTTCAGCTCATACAATGCAATGCTCCAAAAAGGTGTTGTCTACTTACCATCTTGACATACACAACCCTTGAAGAGGGTAAGGAGAGAGAAGAAGGGATATTTTCCAGTTTTGAGTTGATCCTGGTCTTCCTTTTACCCTTGATCAAGACCACTGTCATCTTTTAAAATATCAATCCTGTCATTTTACATACGAAGGAAGGAATTTGGGATTCAGCAGGCAAGTAGCTCCACCATTGTTGAAGCCTCTCTCCTTCTGACTCAATACAATTTGTATTTCAACCCACAGTACAAACATTATGATGGCTGACTGTATGTGAACGTGGATAACTGTAGAATACATGTTGGTTTACATCACAGAAAGTGAGAATTATACTATCAGGTTAGCCAAATTCTAACCCAGTTCTTCAATTCAGTGATATATTTTTTTTATTACTAGTTTTTTATTGTCTTATCACTCTTAGGTATCATTTATTGAAAGAGAAAGCTAACACTGTGGCTTGCATAGGTACCATTATATATCTCTTTAACCTTAAAAGGTTGTGTGAATTTGTAACCGAGTGAGTTTTTTCTAATATTTTTTTCTTGTTTGTAAGAGCTCGCGTGCTGTTTTTATAATGTTTTCATTGATGTCAAGACCTTGGTATAAAAACAAGACTAGCACTGTACTAATTTACCCCATGGTCTCCTGTGTCTTCCTTTGCCTCTCTCCTTGAGCAACTGGCATAGCTGCAGGACTGTTTACTCCAAAGCTTATTTCCCCTTTATCTTTGATGTCCCAGGATGTCAAAGGCTGTGAATTTAATATTGATTTTATAAAGTACTTTTACTGTAACATGTCAGTTAGGATTAGCTTCAACCTCAAGGAAGCTCAGGCAGTGAGCTGGATTTGCACGCAATGTGGTTCTCCAGCTCTCAGACTCTTTTCCCGAGCGAATGCTTTATTTATAAGAGTGACAGTGTGCTGTGAAAGCAGGGATAGCACACAGCCCCCAGCTATCTCTGTGTCTTGTATACACAACGTCAATGCCCTGTGTATACATTAGGCTTGAAAATGTAAGTGGATCAGAGAGACGTATCATTTGCTGGTATGTAAACAGACAGATGAGTTTATAGATCGCATTAAACCCCAGTGGCTGTAACTAGTGGAAGAGACTTCCTGGAGTCCCATCCCCCATCTCACTCCTTCTTTCTCCTTATGCCATCAACACCAACACCAGCACCTGGGCTCAACTCCTTTGGTGAGCAAATAAAGGCATCTTTCCAAAGGAGGAATCACAGCTGAAGAATGTTCTTGCTTGATCTTGTTCCCTTAAACTTTTATTGCTCCTTTGAAATGGCAGGTGCTGCTGATGGAGTGTATCAATCCACAAATTAATCTGCAAAGTCTTTCATAACTCAGTATTGATCCTTCACTCAGTCCCAACAAAGGTGAAGAATTTGTCTTGCTATCTCCCTTTTCTCTCTTTTTTTTTCTGATTCTTTTACCTTATACTTTTGAGAAAGAATCAAATTGCAGTTGCCATATTTGGTATCTAAAACAGTGAGGTGAGCCTTCTTCAAAGAGTGATAAAGCTGAAGCTTGGAATTAGACTCTCAAGGGAACAGTCACCAGTTTTCTTGTTTGTTGAGCAAATCATGCCAACTGATTACACACTGTTAATGAAAGATTAACTATTTAATGCATTAGCTTTTTGTGAGCACATAGAACAGCTGTGCACTTGGGCTATGTCTGCCCCATTCATAGCATGTTTGATTTCTCATAGCTCCCCAGTTGCTCTGATCTTGCCTTCCTCCTCAGCTGGGACTTGAGTTAGCTTAGGTCTTCTGAGCATGTTGAAAATATTTATTGTTTGGTTCATTAATTATTCTGTAAGCCTTGACTTTGTAGCCTATGTACACTTATGGCAATGCATAAATAATAAAGAAGTTATTATTCTTTATATACAGCATATATGGCTGCTTAAAAAATATCATTCATGTAGCTGCAATATTATTGTTTTTAATTTCTTATGTTGCTATATGTCTAGCTATATATGACTATCAAATTTGCTTTAAGCCATTTTCATAAAATATAAGTCATTCCAGTGTAAAACCTGTGAAACTTCATAAATAATATTTCTGAGTTTTAGTAATTGAAGAAAGAAGAAGATAAAATTAAAAGCACAAAGCATTTTGAGTGCAACCTGTCACTACACACCTGCCAGTGTTACTATCAGCCCATAAATATTTGATATACTTGAGAACACCACCTCGTCTGTTTCCTTTGCATTAGCTACACAATTTATCATATGTAGTTTTTTTAGAATTTAGATATTACTTTTTGTCTGTCTATGTAATATGATGTGCTACTTTTTTCAAACAAGAAGAAAATTAACTTCAGAGATTTCGGGCTTATTTAATAGGGTATGTGCTAAATAAGTAAGGATAACATGTCAATCTGTAGAAAAAAATTCAGTTGGCTGAGCTTTCATTCAGTTTTTATGGAATTCATGTATACAAGCTATGATGAAATAACAGTGAGGATTTGCTTTAAAATTCAAAACTTTGTAATTAATTTTTGTATTACTAGAAGAAAAGCAGTTGGTTCAATACAGAGTGATACAAAGTTGAGTATGCTATAACTGACAGTTTTGTAACCCAATAAACATGTGAATGATAAAACTGTTCAAAATATGGCCTTATATTTTTAAGAATGTGCACACAGCCCAGTATATCAAAGTTCTTTGATATCCAATTTTGCCCTGAACAGTATGTTCATTGCAACACATCAGAAAAGCTGGACTTTGGAGATGTCTCATTCCACAAAAATAATCCATGAATATGTGCAAATCTATTTGCAGGATATTTTTTATGACTATTATTGCAAGAAAACATATACTCAAGAGATTTTTAACTAACCTGTTTTTATGGGTGGTTGTAGATGCCTTCTTAAATTTTACATGCTAAAAGACACACAGAAACAAAAAAATCCTTCATGTATTGAAGCCTGAGCAGTCAGCTGTGAGTTAGGGAATCTTCTATCACAGACCATCCAAAGACTGACAAAACTGATAGTGGACTTCTAAGGCTTTATGCTCAAAGTTTCCAAAAAGATTTTAAATTAATTTCATAGCACATTTATAAAGTATGTAAATGTTACTGCTGCTCCAACATACAGCAGCAGAAGACACAGAAACTTCAATACTTCCTAATATCACTCAAAGACTCTATGATACAGTCAAGAATTGAATGAAGGTCTCCTGAATCTCTGTTCACAGCAAAGAGTTTTGCTTTCATCTGATAATCCCTGACTGCCAGAGGCTATTGCAGGGTGGCCTAAATTAAAGGAACCCTGAGGCAGTGTTAATTTGTGCCATAAGGTCAAAACAGTCTCTATTACGCCAAGGGCTTTGTTTGCACAATGGTAACTTTTGTTATTTTTTCCCTGTTGCTCAACTGAGCACAGCCTAGATAGTCCTAAACACTGGATATTGCAGTGTTCAAACTTATTTGCCATTAGAAAGTCTTGAACAACAATTTATACTGACAAAGTTCTGGCTAAGGCTGTTAGTGAGTTGTTTATATTTTGTTGTGTGTGGCAAGAATACTGTAAAAATAGCTTGTTTCTACACTTTAAAGAATATCTACATCATTTAAAATAAATAACTTAAAAGAAAGTAAATTGAGCTATTGACTATTCACCATTCTTTTCTTTATTTTTTTTCTCAAGACTAGTACTTCCAGAATGTTGATAGAAGCATAAGTGCTTGTAAACAGCAAATAATGAGGTGTATAAAGATAGTTAATTTGAATAGCTGTTCAAAATTGAACAAATGCTTATAAACAGTCTTTTGAAATATTTGACCAGCTTCGCCTATATATACTTCAATAATACATACATGGATGCATGTCAACATTTATAACATCAGGGTTTGTATACTTATGCATTTTCTCATTAACTCATGAAGTGGATTTGTCCCATCTGTTTGTGAAACTTCATAAATAATATTTCTGAGTTTTAGTAATTGAAGAAAGAAGAAGATAAAATTAAAAGCACAAAGCATTTTGAGTGCAACCTGTCACTACACCCCTGCCAGTGTTACTATCAGCCCATAAATATTTGATATACTTGAGAACACCACCTCGTCTGTTTCCTTTGCATTAGCTACACAATTTATCATATGTAGTTTTTTTAGAATTTAGATATTACTTTTTGTCTGTCTATGTAATATGATGTGCTACTTTTTTCAAACAAGAAGAAAATTAACTTCAGAGATTTCGGGCTTATTTAATAGGGTATGTGCTAAATAAGTAAGGATAACATGTCAATCTGTAGAAAAAAATTCAGTTGGCTGAGCTTTCATTCAGTTTTTATGGAATTCATGTATACAAGCTATGATGAAATAACAGTGAGGATTTGCTTTAAAATTCAAAACTTTGTAATTAATTTTTGTATTACTAGAAGAAAAGCAGTTGGTTCAATACAGAGTGATACAAAGTTGAGTATGCTATAACTGACAGTTTTGTAACCCAATAAACATGTGAATGATAAAACTGTTCAAAATATGGCCTTATATTTTTAAGAATGTGCACACAGCCCAGTATATCAAAGTTCTTTGATATCCAATTTTGCCCTGAACAGTATGTTCATTGCAACACATCAGAAAAGCTGGACTTTGGAGATGTCTCATTCCACAAAAATAATCCATGAATATGTGCAAATCTATTTGCAGGATATTTTTTATGACTATTATTGCAAGAAAACATATACTCAAGAGATTTTTAACTAACCTGTTTTTATGGGTGGTTGTAGATGCCTTCTTAAATTTTACATGCTAAAAGACACACAGAAACAAAAAAATCCTTCATGTATTGAAGCCTGAGCAGTCAGCTGTGAGTTAGGGAATCTTCTATCACAGACCATCCAAAGACTGACAAAACTGATAGTGGACTTCTAAGGCTTTATGCTCAAAGTTTCCAAAAAGATTTTAAATTAATTTCATAGCACATTTATAAAGTATGTAAATGTTACTGCTGCTCCAACATACAGCAGCAGAAGACACAGAAACTTCAATACTTCCTAATATCACTCAAAGACTCTATGATACAGTCAAGAATTGAATGAAGGTCTCCTGAATCTCTGTTCACAGCAAAGAGTTTTGCTTTCATCTGATAATCCCTGACTGCCAGAGGCTATTGCAGGGTGGCCTAAATTAAAGGAACCCTGAGGCAGTGTTAATTTGTGCCATAAGGTCAAAACAGTCTCTATTACGCCAAGGGCTTTGTTTGCACAATGGTAACTTTTGTTATTTTTTCCCTGTTGCTCAACTGAGCACAGCCTAGATAGTCCTAAACACTGGATATTGCAGTGTTCAAACTTATTTGCCATTAGAAAGTCTTGAACAACAATTTATACTGACAAAGTTCTGGCTAAGGCTGTTAGTGAGTTGTTTATATTTTGTTGTGTGTGGCAAGAATACTGTAAAAATAGCTTGTTTCTACACTTTAAAGAATATCTACATCATTTAAAATAAATAACTTAAAAGAAAGTAAATTGAGCTATTGACTATTCACCATTCTTTTCTTTATTTTTTTTCTCAAGACTAGTACTTCCAGAATGTTGATAGAAGCATAAGTGCTTGTAAACAGCAAATAATGAGGTGTATAAAGATAGTTAATTTGAATAGCTGTTCAAAATTGAACAAATGCTTATAAACAGTCTTTTGAAATATTTGACCAGCTTCGCCTATATATACTTCAATAATACATACATGGATGCATGTCAACATTTATAACATCAGGGTTTGTATACTTATGCATTTTCTCATTAACTCATGAAGTGGATTTGTCCCATCTGCCATACTATTAACTTTATTCATTAGCAAAGATAAATTTAAACCCAGTGATTACAAAAATACTATATCTTTACAGTTCATCTGCAATGTTATCTTCACGATCTGGGGGCAAATCTTGAGTGTCAGCTCCAACTTCAGCACTTGTACTACTTAAAAAGGCATTGGTGGAGGGATGAGAAGGAACACTAGGATCTGGCAGGAAAAAAACTATATCTATTCTTCACAAAGAGAAAGGAAACATCTTTCCTAATGTCTCAGTTAATTAAGTTTGGGAATGTGTCCATAAAACCATTGTGTTTTGTAAGTCTAGTGTACTAACAGCAAGCTACAAAACCCAATATCCTGTATTTATCAATTACATATTTGCATATTGGCTATCTCAATTTCAAGAATGACTCCTAAGGTAACATCCCCCTTTCCTGCCAAGTCTATTGGGAAATCATCAGTTTATGGAGGTTCTGCTTTGTGTGTTGGTACTTGCTCTTCTTGCACTCAGAGCATCCATGGATTTAACTTTTCATCTCTGCTTCTCAGAGCCATTCACACAAACTACCATTTCTCTTTCTTAAAAATATTTCTGTTTCTGTGTATTTTAAATTCTTTATTTATTCTTTTATTTTTATGTACTTTCTGTTTGTAATTACATTCTTCAATTTTGCAATTTAATGTATACATTTGTTCTCAATGGGAATTCATTTTGCTTGCTAGGAAGATGATACAAAAATATTTCAATGTATTTTAACTGCATCACCATTTAGGGTTTTGCACAACACATCTTTCTAGAACTGATAGGACAGAATGGGCAAGACAGGCACTCAGGTCACAGTGGAGTAAACAGCTGTGTTCTTCACATAATGATTGTTGGTGGAAGACAATTTGGTACAGACACCTCGAAAGTGGGGCCACGTATTTTAATGAAATAAGGAATGTTTCAGTAAATTGGGTTACATTTGAAGTTCAGCCATACAAGCTGTGCATCCTTTGTCAGTGGAGAGAAAGCCATGTTAAACTGCTACCACAGTCGACAAGTTTCTACTGTCCATCAACTTCAGGGAATCCCCTTTCAGCACAAAGCCAGATATCAAAATACTGGTTATATGATCCCTTTACTGCCTAAGATTCTGCCTTTCTTTGTAACAGGAATTTGTTAATACTGTTTTTATACAAGCAGAGGACAGAGGATGCTTTTGGATCTTTTCAATGATCATTCACCCATTTCTTTATACTTCCATCCATTTTTATCACCATATCTTCATATTTTGCCTCATATACATTCCTTCTCCCTAAATGCATCAGCAATGAGAGACTTTAAATTTGTATATTCCCACTGCAGTCTGCTTCAGAGGGATTCTCAGAATGTCCTGTCTTCCCAAGGACAGGATAGACATCTTTTTCATGGAAGACTAAAATCTGAATAAGAAGTAAGATAAGAGTGATATCAAAATACCCCTAAAATGTAGATAAGGCATTATTTTCAGATCCCATTGAATCCCTCAAGTGTTTTCTAGCCAGTTCTTGTTTTGCTACTCCAGTACTGTGTACTGTGTTAAAATTAGCTTCATCCTTGAAAACCTTATTAAATGTCACTGGATATATTCAAGCATTTACATGTTTTGATGTTTTGCCTTGTTTTGAGCAGTATAACTTAATCAGCAGTCATGTAGCAACATCCAAGACAAACACAATAATAGCCTTGCGTTGTATTTTTCATTAATTGAGATGGAGCTTACACTGCCTTCCATTGCACTTGTATTCATTTCTCTTATTTTTTCTATAAACAAGAACAGAAATAATTTTTTTCATTATCAATGAAATAATTTCTGTAATAATATCAAGCTGCTTTCATGAAATTCTATATGATGATGATAAATGTTGATATTATATTCAATTTGGAGTCTCTCCTATTCATGTCGTGTTGCATTTTTTAGGACTTGGAAGGCTAAGCCCATGATCTAGCTTAAAGAGATGTAAATTAGGATTATAGCCAAAAATATGAATCAGGAAATTTATTACTGAGTGTTGTGAGAATGTCTCCTTTAAGGTCTTGAAAATTAATTAAAATATGCTACTTTCATTTTCAGAAATCAGTTGTAAAGTGTTGTATATGAACCAGAAATTTCAGTGTTGAGGCCTTTGCATTTTTCTAAGAAAACTCATAATTTACTATTCAGAAATCCAATTGTTTTTTTCACAATCTCTGTCCAGGCTTCAACTGAGAGAGTATTTCAGTAGTAACCCTTGGAATTACTAAGAAAGAAATATAATTCAGCTTTTCCATACACATTCATGACTTAGTAATAGAATCATAGAATACCAGGTTGGAAGGAATATCTGGTCCAACCTTTCTTGTAAAAACTGCAGTCTAGACAAGATGACCCTGCATCTTCTCCAGCCAAATTTTAAAAGTGTCCAGTGTTGGGGAATACATCACTTCCTTGGAAAGATTATTCCAATGGCTGATTGTTCTCATGGTGAAAAATATTGCTCTTTTGTCCAATTGAAATCTCCATGGGAGTAATTTACCTTGTCTTTTCCATGTGACTCCTTGTAAAAAAGGGAGTCTCTGTCTTCTCTGTAGCCACCCTTTAAATACTGGAACTAGGTGATGAGGTGTCCTCTATGCCTTCTTTTCTCAAGGCTGAACAACCCCACTTCTCTCAGCTTTTCCTCATACGGCAGGCTCCCCAGTCCCTAGTCCCAAGATAACCTTGGATTACCTTTGCAGCCCTCCTCTGGACCATCTCCAGCCTGTTCACATCTTTCTTGAATAGCAGGGACCAAAACCAACCACAGTATTTCAGATGTGGCCTGACAATCACTGAGCAGAGTAGGATAACAACTTCTTTATCTCTGCTGCTGATGTCCTTGTTGATTCAACTCAGCATCCTCTTGGCTTTCTTTGACACAGCAGCTCACTGTTCACTCATATTGAGCTTGTTGTCCACCAGGACACGGAGAACCTGTTCCCCTGAGCTACTTCCTAGACTGGTAGATCCCAAACTGTGCTGCACTCCTAGATTATGTTTTCCCATGTGCAAGATCTTATGTTTACCCTTGTTGAATTTCATAAGATTCGTGTTAGTTTTCTCAAAATCTATTCATTCGTTTCAGTCTCTTTTGCAGTAAAATAAGGCTGAATTATGGAAGTTTATTTTGAATTTACTGACTTGGTGAATATGTGGCACATTACAGCTATAGTTCATTAAATATTTTTGAGGATCAATGCATTGTTTGTTCCAAGTTCTGCTGTATAGGTATTCCTTCTTGGTAGGTATGCTTCTGAAGACCAGAAGACTGCACTCCTTTTTTATAATCTTTGTACATCATAGGTACTCAGGAGCAAACTGTTACACAATTGTGACTGGAATTGTTACCAGTGAGAACCCAATAAGTCTTTATGGAAAGCAGTACTGACAAGAATACTGTAAAACTGGCTTTTCTATGTCCCTCTTCCATTTAACAACATTAGGTGTAGCAGTGTGGCAAGCTTTGGAAGCTATCTCCAGAAGAGTTGTGTTTTATTTCAGTTTTTTTCATGGAGAAACAAGCACCCTAGTTTGTGGAAATTGTACTTGGAAAAAAGACCACTATTTAAGACAATGGCAAAATTCTTAGTGATTTCATTAGCAGCCAGGCCTAACAACAAATTGCTGATAAATAAGTCTATAGCATAGTTTATTTAAGTATTTACAGTTCAGCGCTTAAAGATGTTCATGTGAAACTTTTGGCACTACATTTTAAATATCAGATAGCTGTGTTATTTATAAAATATTTTACCTAAGATTTCACGCTCTAGAGAAAATTCTGATTTTGTCTTTGCAAACCATCTGCTTTTATTTGTCAGCCTGGCCTTTTTTCTAATGCTCATTAAAAGGGATTCTCAATTTTGGCCACTGATGTATTTAAAAACATTATAATGAAAAAATTCTAAACCTATATAATAATACTGTAAATGTTCTCTGTCTCTTCATAGGTAAAAGAGCATAAAATTTCATGCAAGCCTCTGCCTGACTGTATTAAAAGGGATTGGCCAGCTTTAAATCTTATCAGTGTAACCATTACAGATAACAGTGAAGTCACTTCTGATTGTAGATAGTCATAGCAACTCAATATTCACAGTCCACACTGTAGTAACATAGCTGTGATACTTAAATGGACAGAAACAACAATTCATTGTAATAAAGAATTTAATCTTTGTTATTAGAATAATAATAGGCTTATCAATTCTCTACTGTTAATTATACTTCATCTTAATAAGATTATATTCAAATACCCTTTCAAGTAATGCATTGTAAATATACCAGGCTACAGTTCCATTTAGAGATGCACAACATGCCAAAAGTATCTGGCATCAGTATTTTCAGAAATGGATACAGAAAAAGAAATCCTGTGAAGGGCACAGTTGTAGGAAAAGAGGGAAAATTTCTATATGGTAGTGTTTAGAAATAATTGGAAGAGGCTTGTTTTGGTTTTTTATATAATACTAGTTCTCACAGTGCTGAACTGGTTTATTTACTGATTATAAGGAGGTAGCTGGACTGACAGAAGCTGTGCAGACTTTGTCAAAGTATCAGTTCTTTACTCCTTTCTGATGCAAGTTCCTTTCATATTCAGCAGAGCAACTAAAAATTCTCTATTGTGTCAATTCAGTCCTTCAAATCTCTGTTATTAATCACATTTTATGCATAAATGGCATGATATTTTTATGAATTAGAATAATTCAGATAAGTGGTAAACATGTATTTTTTTCCAAAAACATATGCTGAAGAGTTACACGTGAAATGCAAAGGCACTGACTTGAAGCTCATTCCTGTGTCCCCACTTCAGGAAAGCTGACTGGTCTGTTTACTCTCTGAAGGACTGGACTTAATATGAGCAGGAAATGCACAGGAAGGAAGACCTGGAAAAAAACTGACTTATATAGGTAATTGAAACACATGTATAATGTAATTACCAATACCAGATTCAGAGAAGCAGTTATCCTAATTTCATGTGTGTTTTAACCTTTTAGCAATTTTTTCTCTCAATATTCATTTATATATTTTATATATTTTACATAAAATTTGGTCACTAACTAAAGCCTAATGACTGAAATTTATCTTAATTTCTCTAAGGATCAAAGCTTTACATTTGAAAGAAAAGACTTTATTTATCATGAAGTGTCACAATATAAGTGAAAATGAAGCAGAAGGACAAAGATAACTTAAACACCTCTTGTATTGTAACTGAGAGAGGTGAAATTGTTTTTGCTGTTTTGTAATATTCATATATTTCTCAGTTTTTAGAATTACCTTATGTTCAGGTATACTTATGAGAAACCCTCTCGTACAGTTAAATATTTTCATTAAAATATAGTTAAGTAGTTTGTAGGCTATAAAATACTGATATGCAAAAAAACACGAATAAAATACAGGAAATATTGGCAAATGCTAGTGTATACATGATCTGCGAGTTGTAGGCATAAATAAAACCTTTATTACAACAGTGGTAATTAGTGTAATTCCATGAGCAGAAATGATAGAGCCGCAATAGAAATGGAATAGAATGAAAATTCTATTGCATTCCTAGCAGAGTGTTTCTTATCCTTTTCTGTACCATAACTGTAGGAGAAAACTAGATCCACCACTTTACTTCTGGACAAACACAGGCAGAAGAAGGGCTGACATCCTTATGCATTGATTCACACAGTATGACACTGAGCTAGTTGCAAGTGACACATAAACCTTTGGTTCTGAGGGTCATTTTTTAAGTCATTTTATGGTCACGTGCTTGAAGCTCTTGAAAAGTTATCCAATAAAAAGTGAAAGTAAAGAGTTGAGTCAAAACAAAATATTACATAGTAAAACTAAGTGAAAAGGCAACAAGCACCATAAATTAATAATTTGCTTTTGCGTCTATTTTATAGAAATTTCCCATCATAATTATATAGCAAATATATATATATATATGTATAGCATAATTATATAGCAAACCCAGACTTTTAACCCATTAATGGAAATTGCTTTTGGATTAAGGTGAGTATACTCAATGGGTTAACCAGAAAAAAAGAACCGCCTTCTAATACCTGCCATCTATGATTATTATAATCTTGCAGACAAATATAATTACAGTGTGTGATGTCTGTTTATGTCTGTGAAAGCTTTGATTGTGTAGTCTTATCTGTATTACACTGCAAAACAGCATAAACATTTATATTGTATAGTAACTCTAATCCATTGATAATGCCCTGAGCTATGGGTGTCACTTCAAATTGCAAAGATTTATGTGATACTTATATCTGCCTTTTTCAGGTGAATTTGACCACAGTGAACTTAGTGTTATACTGATTTGTAGAATGTGGAAGCTGATGAACAGATTGCAGAGAGGAGTGAAATTACTTAAATAAAAGCACATATAATAAAATCATAATTACTCCAGAGTTTCATTATCTCATACAGAATTTAAAAGAGAGGCTGTAGTAACTTTGTAATGATTGAAATATTGAGATAGGACCTCTTAAATTTTAGAGACAAGGTAGATTTTTCCAGGGTAGATTATATTCAAATTCATCATAACATGTTACCAATGTGCATATTACATTTACAATAAAAGCTCTTAAGTTGCATTGAACGTGTCTAATCAATTCTTTAAAAATTCTGAACACTGGAAGACAATAACCTGAAAGAAATAGGCGGCTATTGTATTTTACTTAGATTAGGAAAGAAATGGACTGACAGAAATGAACACAGGGTTTGTATGCAGTTAATGCCATCTCTCAACTTGAAATGAAGTTGAACCTCTAGTTCTAAAGGTAGCCAGTTCAACTGTGTGGTGGTTTGACCCCAGCTGGCAGCCAAGGCCCACACAGCCCCTCACTCACTCCCCCACCAGCGGGATTGGGTAGAGGACCAAAAGAGAAAAAGTGAGAAAACTCACGGGTTGAGATAAAGACAGTTTAAAAGAGAAAGCAAAAGTAGCATACACAAGCAAAGCAGAACAAGGAATTCATTCACCATTTCCCGTGGGCAGGCAGGTGTTCAGCCATCCACAGGAAAGCAGAGCCCCATTACACGTAATGTTTACTTGCGAAGACAAACAGCATCATTCCAAATGTCCCTCCTTCCTCCTTCTTCCCCTCACTTTATATAATGAGCATGATGCCATATGGTATAGAATATTCCTTTGGTCAGTTTGGGTCACCTGTCCTGGTTGCATCTCCTCACAACTTCCCATGCACTTCCAACTCCCTTGCCAGCCTAGCAGTACAAAAAGCAGAAAAGTGGCTCTGTGTAAGCACTGCTCAGAAATACCAAAAACATCACTATATTATCATCACAGTGTTCAGCACAAATCCAAAATACAGTCCCATATCAGCCACTGTGAAAAAAATTGTCTATCCCAGCCAAAATGAGCACAATAGCCAAAGGATCACAGAGAGATAATAAGGAGACTTTTAAACACGTTCTCATGCTATGTGATGAGTGTGTACAGACCATATAAAGTGTAACATCCTATTTGATAGGTATGCGAGGTCAGTAAGGGAAATAATGACACAGTGTGAATGCTCACTTCAGTGGGGTGACAAGTCACTCTGGGCAGTGCTCAAATCTGTGAGATCTGTGGGTTTTCTCTTCCTGTCTGCAATCAGGTAATGAGAAAGAATGAACCAGAGGAAGTTGGTGTCAAAGCCCCTTCGTGGGGTTTTGGCTGCTTTAGCTTAGAGCCAGCACTGACAGCAGCGCAGCTGTGCAGCCCCAAATCAGAGCTGTTTGAGGAGGAGCTGTGAGAAGCCTTAGCACAAGCTGTCCCCTTACACTCAGGAGCTGCATTAAAGCTGGAAAATAGCCCTTTTTCTCCGTCTGGGCTGTACTGCATTTGTGCGAGTGCCCAGTCACATACCTCACATCTGAACCCAAACTGCTGGCCAGGATTTCCTGGCTTGACCTTGCACCTGCCTTACTTCTTCTGGACTTTCCTGCTGTCCAGCTTGTTGGCTCACTGTCCCCAGCCGTGCTCTGCCTCTCTTGTTGAGGTGCTGTGGGACTTGTCTGTCAGGCCATTGTCCTGCTGCCTTTGGGTCTGGCTCACCTCCCCGGCAGCACAGCGAGTTGCTGCTGCTCCTCTGTCAGAGCCCAATATGAATTTCACCACTGCTGGAATGCACTGAGGAAAGCATCTGAAGAGGATAACCTTGTTTACGCTTAGCTCTCAACTTCTGTGGAATACAGAGGTTCCTTTGTGATATGCATTTCTCTTGTGTCATTAGTGTCATCAAATTTTTTCAGGCCCACAAATGGAGAACTTGATAAGTGGTACTTTTAATGAGACTCAGGTAAAACTCAGGTAAAACACTAACCATTTTGCCGTGCCAGTCCACTCATATATAATATATTCACTTGTATTTAAACATATTTATTTGAAAGTATATATATAAGATCAAGCCTCTGAGTGCCAATAATACAATATTGTCATTAGGATGCTGTAGTATCAGTGAAGATGCATTCCCTACATCATCATGAATGTAAATCAGAGCAAGCAACACTGACGTAGCATGCACAGTGTCTTGATTCTGTCTACATAAACTTAGCTTACAGTCACAGAACTACAGTAAAGCAAAATGAACATCCTCATTCATACTGTTTATGCTCCAGTTTGCTCCATGGATATAGAAATAAGTTGAGACATTTAAATTAAAGCAATCTTTGGCACAAACACTCAAGCACACTCTACTAAGTGCATGATTTTTTTTGTTTCTCATCATTTAGAATCCAATAGCTAAGAATGTTTTAAGACAGAAGAAATTGCTTGCATGACAGTAAGACTAGCATTCTGCCAAGAATGGTGATTAATTTATCTGTGCAGCACTTATTTTTTTACAATTTGTGAATTTCCTCTTTATGTAAAATTTAACTGAGTTTTCATGAATGGTCTTTCCATTTTTTGTATACCTATCATAATAAAAAACTAAAAAGAAAACTCAGATACAGATATTAGAGCTACAGTCATAAAACACAATTTTAAAAGTTGAAATCTAGTCTTCAGATCCTGCAAATTTCTAACGAACACAGTAAATAGCTTTTAAGTTGGTACTGGTTTGTGGACTTTGTAAATCAATTGTATTCATCAGTTAATACTATACAAACCTTCTAAGTGAGATACTGAAATGTGAAAGATACATTGAGAACTGTGTCATATGAAAAAGTTTGCATTTTATATGCAGAAGTTTAGTCAGTTAGTAAGTAAAATTAAAGTGCAAAAACTTTTTTGAAAGTGGGGAGTACCAAATCCAGGAATATAGATTTTTCTGATGCAGTTTTTAAAAATTTTCTTCCTAACAGAAACCAGGAATAACAGACATAGGCAAAATATATAGAAGTATATATCCATCTATTGATGAATTAAATACTTTGAAAGTAATTTCATCTGACACCTGCAAAAAGGAAGACATTTTATCTAGGTACAGGACAGTTCTTTTCTTGCTTTTTTAAGCCTCTGAATCTCTTTAAGAACACAGTAAAGAACAGAGTGCTGGTGTGCAGTTTCAAAATAGTGCAAATTCTATACTTTCTGAATGGCAAGAGCAGATTGTTTGCACATGCTTGCTATGCATACACCTGAATTCTTTCATGGTTAGCAAGCTGGTGTTGCGGGATAGGAAAAATAATTATAATAAAAGCTACCCAAATGTTCAAAATGCCTTTCAACCAAGATTAAGATTCTACTCTTTGGCTCTGTGTATGTTGAAGCTGACCTAGCAGTTTTTATTCCTGAGTCATACACAGAAATGCTGCTGTGCAGTGAACTGTTAACAGCATGAAAGTCTGACCATTTTGCAGATTTACAGAATCCCAGAAGCATTTTCTTTCTAAATATAAACTATACGCTATATTCAGAGGCAGAGTCTTAAAACAACACTAATGCTCTGATATCAGCATTGCCAGGAAAGCACTGATGCTTTGAACTGCTGTTGTTGCTGGGCAAGTCTGTCATTTAAAAACTTGAATGAAATCTCAAACTCTGTGTATCAAACACTGTGAAAATTACCCATAAAAATATTGTAAATTAATAAATATTTTTAAAGTTATTTCTAATCACTTTAATTACCCTCAGAGTCACAATGACTGAATACGCAGAATGCATAAAGGGAAAGCCATTTGTTTGTGAACAGCACTGAATGTAAAGGCGATACTGTAATTGGCTACAGGTTTAGTTTTTCCATCATAACCTTCACACTTGAAGGTCTTCAGTATCTGCCAAAGCAACAGCCATTCTGCTGACTGTTCACTGGATCTTCAGTCCACTGTAACTTTGCAGAAAGAGTTGTGGATAAAAAATCATTCTCTGAATTATGAGCCAACTATAGAGTCTACGTAGGATATAATTGATAACATGTCTGTTATTTACTATATGCTTATTTTCAGCAGAATTGCATCTGGTTTCCATTTGTGAGATAGAAGCATGTTTGAATACATAGCCTGTAATATTTTTTTCTACGTTAGCCTGGGACTTGGAATTATACTAATGCAGAGCATTTTAGTTCATCAGCTTTCTGTAGTGGAAAGACATAAAGTGACCTTTTAGGTGAAATGTCTGTGACTGGGGGGAAGTCAGAAGAGGGCACAGTGGAATACATTAGAAGAGTCTCCATGAGTGATGACACTGTTCACACCAAAACATTTGTTTGTTCTGCAAGGGGTAATGCTGCTGGATTGAAATGCCTGAGAGCAGCGAAGCCCCCAGCAGCCAATCCCCCTGTGAGATACACAAACGTCAGCTCTCACCTCTACAGACCAGCAAACTCCACAGTCTTTCCGGTTTTTCTCTAGATCAGGTTGGGACTCCTCTGGTTCCTCCAACAGTCAGCTCTTCCCATGGTCTCACCCTTAGGCAGACAAGCAGACACACACACACACACACACACACACACACACACGCACATGGTTCCCTGGCTGCTTCACCCACGTGCTAGTTAGTCCAGTGTGATCTTCACTAGTGTTCACAGGCTCATTCACTTGCCTGCACATCCTCCAGTTACTGGCACCACAGACACAGGGACCCTCCAACCCATGGTCTGATTCCCGTTGGTGCACTCAGAGCCTCCCCCCACACATGCTCGCAGAATAGAGAGTCCCTCACCCAAGAAAGAGTGGGGGGGGAATTCAAAAAGATAGGACAGATTGCACTTCTGAGGCACAAGGCGTGGCCACATAAGCATACCCATCAGCAAACTATTTACAAGATAGGTTCTTTTTTTCCCCTTATTCCTCCATTTTCCGCACACTTCCTCAAATCACGTAATTTCCTCCATTTTCCTGCTGTTAGTTCCTCCCCTAAACATTCTATGGTAAATCCTGTGCAATCCTGAAATGTTCTTTTCCTGCATCTGATAATGTGTCCCATACCTTTAGGCAGCAACCCCCATCAGAACAAGAGGTGCTCCAGCATTGAAACCCTTAATGGGTTTCACACCTGGACGATGAGGCTCAGTCTGTCCTGGAAGAGGTTTGATAGAATGTCCATTTCTTTCAGTCCCTAATTTGCATTCCTCACCTGATTTTTTGCCCCTGTGCTCCTCTGGTCACCTGGATATGGGTCTTTGATGGGCTGAGGCTTCTGTGAGAGGCCTGGAACAAACCTCCCCCAGAAGCCACCATTTCTCTGTGCTCATTTGTGGGTGTGCGGAGGAGCATAATATAACACATTCTATGAGTAGTCTGTATTAGAAAGGATTCAGCAGACAAAGCATCCCCAAAGCACATCATCTTCAGAACAGCACAGACAAGAAGTTGCTGGACCTTCAGTATGGGTTTGTGTAGTAAGAGAAAAGTACCTTGTAGTAGATATAAGGATGACTTCCCTCATAACTCATTATACTTGTGATTAGAACAGCATCAATTGCAGTAAATGGTTTCTAAAACTGTAACCTATTATCACAAATAGAAGAAGATTTTTTCTTATATTTTCCTGAGTATAGAGAGGTAAACTCAGCGCAAATTAAGACTAAGGAGGCAGGAGAGAACACTATAGTCCCAGGTAATTTGCTTGCAAAGTGAAAGTCTCATTGATCGTTATGCTCTATAATGGAGTGTGCGTTGGTTCCAGTGGAGTTTCAGCTTATAGACCTTCCACACCTAGTGGGGATTTAGGACAGAGGTGTCCAAACTATGCCTTGACATTGAAAGGCATAGTCATTCTATCACATCTATTATTCTATCACAATTCTACCAAATCTATTGATCATGTTCATGTGGTTTCTTGCAATTTTTATTCTTGGAATTTCAATCTGCCATTGGTTTTTTTTGTACTAGTTTGGAATTTTAATTAATATTAATAGGTAGAACTCCCATTTGTCATACTCAGTAGCAGAATGACAGGAAATTAAATTTTCAGGTTAAATTCTCAGTGATTTTGTGGGTGATGAAATGATACATCAAAAAAAGAATGCAAGAGAGTATTGTGGGAGAGAACCCTCAACCAAGGACAAGGCTATTCCTGAAGGGTACCTTTCACATGTAACACATATCAGTATCTGTATTAGGAAGAACACAAGATTCCCCATTTCAATGACTTTCATGAAATACACAGAATTATTTTAGAAAAAATAAACTGTGTATCATTTAAGAGAAGACATAGACTGCCTCTGAACGTAGATAACATTTAACATGGTGAGCTAAAGGGCGTCAATGCACTATTAATGTCTCAAATAAGTTCAAATCTACTGTTGCTGAGATAAAGTAAAATCTACAGACTTCTAGATTTCCACAGACATTAATCATTCAATAACTTGCACAGGAAACTATTTGGATATTGTCACATTAAATGAATAGGAAGCACACATATCACATTAAAATATTGTTAGATGTTTGCTAGCATGAATTAAACTGATATTTGGCACAGGATGTTAAAATGAGATGACCTGTAAACAAGAAGTTTTTTGAGACCCTGTATCAAATAATATCTCTACTACCTCCATTCAAATGGAACTACATTTTTGGGGAGGGGATTCCTTGTATGTAATTCAACTATGAAAATAAAGAGTTTATTGTAAGAAAGAGTAAGAAAGAAATAATTCTGAAGGCATATAAATTAGTAGTATGCTTTCCCGTTAAATTGATTTCAGTCCTGGCAATCTTACCTCAAAAAAGATCACATCAATAATAGAAAAGGTTTTCAAAACACATTACTGAAGAAATGCAAATGGCTTGGCAAATTTGAGTAATGTGAAAGATCAGCAGTTTCATTAGAGGAAAGAAGAAAAGTGTAGAACAAGCTGAAGAAGAGAATATATGTCATAGATATTCAACCTAGGGAACTCATTGCTATGAAATACTACTAATGCCTAATAAATCCGGGATTTGAAAGTCATAGAAAATGTCATGCTGATGAACAAGCCATCATAAAGAAAGTTAACAAAAAGTTGTTTTCCTCTTATTAGGTAATTTCAGGTATGCTTACTGTGGAGTCATCTGTGCCCCTGAAGTATCTGCCAATTTATAGAGTGAGGAACTGAACTGAAAGTGTAGAGAATTTCTTGTTCATAATATATGTGTGACTGTATTTTATTAAATAAAACTCAGAATATTCTTCTGAAGAAGGACCAAGCAGAAGCTTGATTTTTGCACCAGTATATTGGACCCCTTCTGTTTCTGATTTCTTTGCCTTTGAAAACATGAAAGCAAGAAATTTGCTGAGTTTTCCTGCTGGGTAATTTTTTTCCTGTTTAGATGTTCCTTTTTCTGTGTTCATTGTAACACAGAGAATAATACTAATATTTTGTTATTGGAAGTGGAAATGCACTGCAAAATACTTCAGTGTTTCTCCTAGCGTACTTCATATTATGGCTTCCTCACGCTCAACCCTTCGATATTCACCATGTTTTAAAGAAGAGAAATTTAATTTATTGTCACCAGAAACAGTATTAGTATAACACAATGAATGATTGCTGTCACCATTCAGAGCTGGATCTCATATTCTGAGAACTATCTCTAACAAAACATTCTTTGTTCTCAAGAAAGTACACATAAGATCAAAGTATTAGCAAGGCTACCATAGCTGATCTCAACTATAGCATACTCTGTATGTCTGAAATTATGATGATATTTTATTATGTGAACATCCTTTTAAAACTTACAGATGAGTGTTAACCAGTTATTATGGTGTTCAATAAGATCTCCTTGGCAGAGACCTCTCTCTGCTGCTAGATAAAGTAAGATTTTTTAATATATATATAAAATATATTATTCCTCAGCTATAGTGGTGGGTTCCAAAGAAGCAGTTACCGCAAGTATCACTGAAAAATTACAATCTTGGGGTAAAATACATGATACTATCAGAATATTTGTAGTTCATCACACTCTCTTTTATGTTTATTAACTTTGCTGTTAATCCATGAGTAGGATGTCAGTGAATGAAATCTATTTTTACAGCTGGTTTAAAATTGATTGGATTGCAGGCACACCTACCAAAATCACTCAACTGACTGAAGAAACAGAATGAGATTTGTATTATAGGGTTTCGGATAATACCAAGTCCCTTGTGAAAGGTATGTTATTTCTTTTCTTTGTTCTGCTTTTGGAAAAATATAGCTGTGGGTTCATGGGTTTTTTTAACTGTATAGGTCATAGGAATTACAAAGATTTCCAAAGCAAAATCACTGAATAATCCAGAGTAGAGTGGTTTGCAAAGGTATTTAGTGTGCTATATATGATCATCATCAGTGTTCTTTCATGGACATAGGAAGACATCCTTTAGCTATCTGTTCAAAGCAATTCAAATACTTCAGTTTTGATGAATGTCTAACCATAGAATTTGTTAGCAAAGCTCTTAGAATTAATCATACTACACAGTACATTACACAGCTAAGGATAAAAACCTTTTTTGCTGAAGTGATAACCAAAGCTGGTTCCTTACAGCAGGGTTTGAAAGGCTACTGCCCTGCTAACTAAATTCCTTTGAGTTATTCAGTTCTAGAAGAGCAACTGATTCAAGGGATTTCAGTATGCACATCTTCATAAGCTGAAAGTGTAAAAAAATAGTGACATCACAGAGAAAATCAGATGACTACAGCAGGGGAGTCTGAAAAACTCAGCATTTTTCTTTCAGAAGTCTTGAGACCTACTCCTTTGGTTATCTATGGACTGTTAAGGCACTGAAGTTGAGTTCAATGCAGATTTTCATATATTCTTTTTTTTTCAGAGAAGCCTCTCTAGTATCAACAAATACATATGAATTTAACTGTATTTATTGAGCAAAATAATGCTTATCAGAAATAGTTGCATTCATTTACATTCTGTAATTTTGTGTGTTAAAATATATTGTTTGAATATATCTACGCTATTGCTGAAAAAAATGTGTAAATTTGTTTGCATGTAAATACAATAAGAGAGTTAATTTATATTGACCTGATAATGTTTTTTGCCCTATCCACTATAACATCCTCAGAAGCAAATTATTGTACAACAATACCAAGTGCACCGAAAATCCTTCCACATTATCTAACTAGAATGATACATCATCACAGGTTCCACAAGAATCCGTCTTGTGTTTACTTCTGTATTCTTGTTATTGATTTGCATCATGGAATAGAAAACAGACATCACATTTGATGACACAACTTAGGACAAGTTGCATGTATAATGGAAACTATAATTGCATTCAAAAGGTTTTTCGTAAGCTGAAAAGGTGATGCTGAAAAGGGGCTACTGCTCAGAGGGAACAAATGTCAAAGTATTACATATTAGCAGCAATGATTAGCTATACAGGCAGGGCATGGGCAGTACGAGATGAGAGAGAACATGATCTGCAGAACATGGTCTGCAATAGTAAGTCTCATACTTTTTGTCCAAGTTGTGTTGACTTATCTTTTCACTGTGCTTGAGATCAGCCAGAGAACTCCATCCAGTCTTGGCAAATGATAGTTAAAGAAAACTATGTATATCCAGAGTCCAGAAAGGAGGAAGTAAAATGGACAGAGATCTGGAAAACATGATATATGACTACAGGCTGGAAGAAAGTAACTAAAAAAGGCTGAGAAAAGGCAGCAAGGAAGAGAATCTGTTATTAACCTGGCCTGTGTTGGATATGATGAGAAAAAATAGCCTGAAATTGCAGGAAAGTTAAATTAGACCTTGAAAACTACCACATAAATTGAAAGTATAATAACATATGGCTGTAAATATATTCGGCAGACTGCAGAATCACCAGTAGCTACATGAACCTTAAAGACAGGTTTGATGGCTTAGTTCATCTCAAGCTCAATATCACCCCAAAGTCAGTTTTTATTATCCAGTCTTAATCAAAAACCAATAAAGTGACACAATCTTAATCAAAAGTAAGGATTGATCCCATTTGCAGAAGTTTGATTGTCAATTTACACATTTACGTGAAATGTAAAGTGTAATTTATCTTCATAAGTATTAAGGTAAAAATGACTAAGCTTTTAGGAGGTAGAAAAGAGCATTTTCCTTTTTGTTTTGGTAGCAATTCACCTCTAAGCAACACTGAGTATTTCAGCATGTTATAATGGCATCCAACATGCCCAGAAGGCCTTGGCTGGAAAGGGGAGGTAATGGAGTGATGAAAGGAAACTTTTCATCACTGAGTTAAAGAAAACCAGAAAAGGTGGGAGGGAGGGGGAGCTGTATGAATAACTCTCATAGATAATCTGCTATAAAAATAAGTTTGATTCCCCACTGACAGATTCCTTCCCATTAATACATCTTGAAGATGCAAGGCTGTAAATCAGCCAGAAACCATGAAGTATGTTTCAGCTTGACAGCTAGATACAAACAGGGTGAGAAAAACTTTCAGAAGTTCCTACATAGAACTGTAGTCATCTTTTAATTTCTGTACCAATTTTCTTAGTACCTGCATTCTTTTTAATTTATAAATGAGCACGTTTATTTCACCCATATCTCAAACAAGGTGTATTTAGTTCTTCTGTGACAAAAGATTTATTCCATTTGAAAGCAGGTGCAGAACATGCAGATAGGGACCATCAAGCACTCTAGCATTACCCATCATAATATTAGCTGACACTGGCCGTGCTGTAAGTGGAGAGCTTGTAATGTAGACACACACAATTAAACAGGTTTTAGATGTCAACCAAATAAATTGTTTAGAATGTTTCAGACCATCTCTAAATCCATTCCTGAAGGCTTTTAAGACCAGATTTTCTAAGACACAACAAGATTTGTTCAGATGTAGTTCATTCTGTTTTGCAAGAGATTGGTAGATCAGATAATTTCTTACAGTCCTTTTATATTTTCTAAAAGCCTATGAGTATGTCTATTATGCAAATAAAGGCAGTATTAAAGCCTAGAAAAGTGACAGAGACTAACTTTAGCCCAGTTCACACAGACAGGAAGAGCAATGAAGATCTCACAGACTTTTTAGAGCTTTATAGGCTTTCTGGTATCCAGGATGCATGATCTCAGACTCTATTATTCTAATGTGCTATTTCTCGATATTTTTACCTCTACCATCTTCTCTTTCTCTCTAAAGTCAAAAATATTTAGAACATGAACCTTCCTGGAGACCTAGCTATTTTTTTTCCATCAAGTATGCTGGAAAGTCCTTGGTGTGTGCTAAGTTCAAGTGGGATAATTCTTGTCCAAAGTGGGTGCCACTGTTTATATACCAAGCATACAGCCTAGATGCAACTGAAATATCACAGATTTAGTAAATCTGTATGAATGGCTGAACTGTGATTGCTGTCTCCATGGATGTCCCTAGTCTGCAGAAAGTGAAAGAAAATATGGCAGAGCTTAAATTGCAATGAGAACTTGACTAATTGACTACATCAAGATTTACCTAGTTACCTATAAAGGAGAAGAGTTTCTAAGGGATCCCCTCCAGAAAAGAAAAGATTGCTGAGAAAATCATGGGAATTACACTTTATAATCAACCTTCGTATGTTTTGGTCTGTGTGCTTATTTTCTGAACTCTTTCATAAAGATAAGTTGTAAACTAATTGATACCTTTGTAAAATATTTAAAAGTCTGAGTAAGAAAATATGGGCATTGAAAGGAATTTAAGCAAAGTCTTTTTATTAATAGCATGCTCAGTTACTGCAGCTCAGCTGGCACACGTTTAGTTTCACTGTGGTCTCTTTATTTTTAGTCCAAGGCTTTAGTTTCTTACGCCAGACCTTGCAGCACTGAATGAAACAATTCAATAAAACCAATTTGGATACAATACTCAGAACTGGTACTTACTGCAATATCCAGTGTTGGTGACAGGCTGCCTGGAGTCCTGCCAATGCTGATTTAGCAGTATATGCCAGCTCAGTGAGTCAGAAACAGTTTTTACATGTGCCAGCTCAATTGTGCAAGGTTGCTCAGAAATCTCTTTCAATATCCAGGCAGAATAATTGCTGTATTTCCAATCTACTTTCCTTAGGAGAAAGGAAAAAAGGAAAAGAGAAGCATCAATAGAATAGCTTTTACTATCAATTTTGTAGCCTGCCATGGAAGGTCACTGCTTTGAAAATATTTCACTGTAAGTGAATATTTAGGTCATGTGATAGTGGGTGCAGCTTTCTGTTATTCAAGTATGCGAAAGAGAAAAATAGTATTTGAAAGAATAAGTGCTATGAAACAGCAAGAATAAGGGTTTAAAAAGTCACTTGCCTTGGAAAAATATAGAGTTTAGCAGAGACTGAGGAACATACATGTGTATTTTTATGTAAATTTAGCTAACATATCATATCTGAGAGCAAAAGTGAAAGACGGAACACAGGTATGATTTTAAATGTGTCTTTAATGAAATGATGTGGTAACAGTATAGTTGTAGGGATGTTACTTTCCCCCTCAGTATAGAATGACTTTGTAGAAAATGGGTTTCAGACCAATTCCTGTAGAGTTCCTCTGTTCAGCTCACTATGAAATATGAAAACAGCATTTTTAAGAGTCAAGTCAAAATAGATATTCAACATTTGCCTGGGACAGCATCATTACGTACTGGTTGCATAAAAAACAAATTGTAATTTAGGACACCAGAACCCAACTGGAATAGGTATGTATTGCTTTATTTAAAAACTAGTAAAAAACTAGATAAGAGGATAAAATTTACATTCTAATAGTCATCAAAATCAATAACTGTTACTTAACAAGTACCTGTCACAAGACTGGTTCAGTGTAAAACAAAGAAAAGTTGCCATCTACTCGAATTTTTTTATGAGGAATTAACAATCTCTGTAAGAGAAATGTTGTTTAAACACCTAAACCCATGTTCCCTACCCCAAATAGGTGATTTTGAAAACAAATTCTCCACTTCTAGGCTTTGAATGAATAACCGACATGCTTTGCAATGCTGTTTGTTACCAAGGGCTGAAGCACCTCCTTGTGCTCCCACCTGTCTTTCTTACATGACAAATGACCCTTGACTCCGATGAATTTAAGAGTCAGATAACTTCTGCTATTTTTAACCTCTGAAAAATCCCTCTCAGTATTTTGTACCAGTCTCTCTTTCTTATCTGCTTCCACCACTGGCTCTAACAGAGGCAGATGACCCTCCCATCAGAATTCCTACTTGATGAGTTTTCTATGCCTGTTTTCTTTTATTTCATGTCTCAGCTTTATCACACAGGCCTCTGTATCTAAGGCCTAGCTTATGCCATTCTAATCACTTGAAACACTGAAAAACAATTCCTTTTTATTTTTTTCTAGATGTTATTTACCTTCTACACTTCTCCAAAAGGAAATGCTCAAGAGTTCTTAACAGCTGATGCAGTGCTTATAATAATCACTTAGATAATAAAATTAAAACAACACCCAAAAAAATTTTTTTTAATACTGACCCCCATTCCTTCTTAAATATGGCTCCCAATAAAAACTGAAGCAAAAAGATGCAAAGGGAATTTTTTTAAGTTCAAAATTATATTATCATCATTAGCAGAAATTAACCTTTCAACAAAATCATCAATTCAAATTAAATTTCAGTATATTTTAAATCTAAAGCAATGTCAGTGTAAGTAGGCTGATTGGATGGGGCTAAACCAAGACTGGATGAGGTTTTGAGTGCTTCAGCTTCTCCTTTAAAATACCTGCATTGAAAGACACACTCAAAAACTGTAAGTCCAAAACAGTGCTAAAAACAATAACATCAAACATATCTTTAGGTAGAAAAAAAATTTTTTAAAAAAGCTGAATTTGCAAGTCTCCATGTAATCTCTTGTCTGCAGGTTGATTGTTCATAAACTCCATTTTCACAATGCAAAATTTAGCTCATGACAGATCTTAAACTTCTCTCAGAGAAACGTAGCCATCTGAGAAATGTGGTGGGTGTCATTGCAAAATATTGCATCATATAATGATATTACAAGTGTCATAGTGACATGTTATGCCAGACCTGTGGTCTGGCAGTCCGTATAGCTCACCTACTGAGCTGCGCAAATACTAATGGGGGGGCTGAGAGTACCATGCCCTCTTTGCAGGATGGAAACAAGGTTGGAATAACAGAGGTAAACAACTTTGACTTCATTTCTGAATTACATATATCTTCACCCAGGCATATATGCATGTTCAAAGGTTATAGGGACCAGAAAACTTCAGCCTAATCAGGCATAATCTGAAACTCAATATTAAAATGATTTGTGTAGTCTTCTTTATTAATCAGAGTTTGTAATTTTTTCTATACTGAACAAAGTCTTATTACTGATGAAAAGTCACAACACGTTTCTGCACAGTTCCTGAGGAAAGTGAATGTGTTTGTCAAATTACTTTTGATATAAAATATGTAAGTTTTCTGCAATAACAGCTTTGAAATGACTGACGAAATAGGGAAGGTTCGAACAGCACTAGTTAATCTCATGGTTGACATCTGCAATACTGGGCACTGTGTGTTAATTATGTTGTCTGCATGGGTGGCAGGTCCCTATGATATTTGTGTACAAGTACACAATTTAAAAAAATAAGAAATGTGGAAACATGGAATTTTGATAGTGATGGATCATTGAATTCCCAAGACAGAATATAGCTGGTATTCTTAAGAATTCCCAATGTTACATGTGACAACCATATAACTATTCCCATGCTTTAATCTCTTCCTGCAGTATGAAGAGTGGAGTAAGTCCAGTAAATTAATTCAGAGGTTATAAAACCATCATCCACTAAATCAAATTTTCTTCCAAAAACTAGAGTGTGTAAGGCAAGGTGGCCGTTGACCTGTAGAAAGAAAAGATATACATAGCATAAGTGAGCTAATGTGCAATGATTGGAGTGTGGGAGACAGTCTGGTCCAGTCATTCTTTTCTTCCCACTCATCCTAAACTGTTTCTACCTACACTACTGCTTTCTGTTCTTTTGAGGAAAATAACCTGGGGTATATTGGAAATCAGTCAGAGCAAGAGAGAAACTTTTCCCCAATTGCTATTAAAGGAGCCTGATCAAAAGAATTAGAGCTGGAAATTAGCTGTGATGGGATAAATAAAATCAGGTTCCAAAATCTGGTTGGGAAAGAACACCATGTTCAAGGGATGTGATAACACTTCCTTTGCAAAGCTTTTGCTGTTTCTTCTCTATATATCTACTTTAAAAATAAAAATGTTGTATTGCACTTAAAGAGAAAAGCACTGGTTTTGTCTAAGCGAGACCAATTTCTTGTAGTGGCCCTTTAAGGCACCTCTCAGTATGTAGTTTGGGCTATATAAATTCAGGTACACTTTTTTTTCTACCTGTTTTTCTCATTATTATGCATTATACTTATATCACACTCTAATATCTAATAACATCTCTTTAGGCAGAAGTTACTAGAAAAAAAGAAATATATGTAAATTGTCTTATGTAAAATTTTTAGGGTTTGAATATATAGAACTGCTCTTCAAAAACATTTACTTCAATCTTGATTCTGTCTCTGATTTGCTATAAAATGTCAAATGCAATGTTTTCCTCAGATCTTCCAGTAACAGTGCTTTGGTTCTGTCCTTTCTAACTAGTCTATTTGGAGATGTTAGAGCATGTCCTCTGCCATTTCCCCTACTACTCAGCAAGTAAGGTCCTGTTTCTACTGATTACACTCATTTAATATATTCCCAGAGACCAGAAGGGGATGAGAGCTTTTGCAATCACCAAAAGATCATGTGCCTTTCAGTTGTTTGTACGCTTGTCTTGCCAATTTGAGCAACAGCGATATTATCATTCAGTACTGATAGCCATAAAGCCTCATGTTTTCAGATTGCTCAGATGTTGTGAGACAGGGTATCCCTGTTGCTGATTAGAGTCAGGTGAAGTAATTTGAATAAGGCAAAGTAATTATATCTGAATGTTCTTGGCTGCAAAACTATGTCACAGATTGAGCGTATGAATGGTAAGATTGTACCTTTGGGCTGGTTTATGACAGTGGCAAGTGAGCACTCTTTTATCCCTAGTGAAATCTGCTTACACTGGAGAGAGTTACCAACATACAAGAAAGCAATAAATTAATGGTCCTGACAAATCTAAAATTCGATATTTGATTTTACAGATTAAATATGAAGCTATTGAATTCAATAAATTTGAAGGAATCATCGGAATGGGGAGAAAAAAACACTGAAAATAAACAATCTTCATTATTATTTAGGTAAAGAATATATAAGGTTACACTGTAATCAAGGCTTTATCTGTTCAACTAAAATGTGTGAACCTACATGGGCAAAAATGTAGACATTTTTGCATTAAACTGATGAAAACTTTCCAAATTTGCCCTCTATAATTTTTCATTTTACAGATACATATCTGTCAAGCTCATGATTACTAAACGCAGTTCTGTCACATTAAAAAAATGTATCTGTGACAAAGATGAGATGACTGCGAACAAGGCCAGTGACACTGAGCTACAGCAGGACAGAATAAAGCAGAAGGTTTGATAATGAGAGCTTACACTTTCCAGCTATTCTTGAGGACCAGAGGGAGGGAATTATTTGGCTTATGCTGGCAGCAATTTCCCTAAGCCATGTGAGATGGCATACCTCAAGCTGTTGCAAATGTAGGCAGAACAACCACAGGCCATGGCTCTTGGTTGGATCTAGATTCCCCAGGGTATAAAATATATTGAAAAGGCTCCTAAATAGGGGCTGATCACATAATTTGACTGTTTGAATGGAAGTCCCACATATTCTTCAATCACGAATCCTTGTTCACAGCTCCCTTGAAGTTTAATAATCACTTCTGATTATTTTTTTAAAATTAGATTAGCTGCTCATAGTTACAGTTTTACAACTGTAACATATCAGATGTGTTAAGCAGAACTTATGGACTGTACCCTTTTCTAGGTTCTGTAAAGCTGCAATGGACAAAGGTTATTAAGTTCCTGCTGTGTTTAAGTTTCCTACCGATCAGTTTTAATAAAATGTTTATTTCTTCAGAAGTGTACAGTAGCCACATTAATCCTCAGTCCTTGAAAACTTAAAACTTAAGCCAAGATTTCCCAAAGAACATTTGAAAACAGAAATATATTAGTATTCATTTACGGGTATTTAATTAGCCCATGATTTATATTTTTCTGTAAGGAAATTGTGATTAATTGCAATGGTTAAAGATTGTGTTGTGCATTTTTCAGAAGTGATAATACTTATAGCTTTTTGTCCTTTATACTGTCACTGCAAGAAAAAAGTCATTCAAAGTTTTCAGTTTTAGTGAACAAGAATCACCTTTAACGAAATACAAAAAACATCTATTCTTATGCAAATTCTATTTCAGACATCTAAATGACCTCTTTTGTCATTCCTCTACAGGAGCTGATTGATTCATGCTACTAGTCTAAAATATACATACAAATCAGAGCACTAAAAAAATTTTCTTTTCATAATGTCAGATAACGTAAACTTTATTATAAAATACTTCGCAATTACATATATTGTATTTCAATTTAAACCCAGTCAGGTGTTCTGCAAGGATAATATGCCCTAGACTGAAGTAAGGTACTTATACTAAAAATGTACCAATTTTATCCACCTCATTCTGTGAAAGTAGGTAAGAATGTAAATGTGTGTATGTGTGTCTGCTTGTGTGTGTATCATGCAGACCACTTGTAAACTGTCATGAAGATTAGTCACCTAATTAGTCACTGTATATTATTTTTTAAAAGATCCTGATAGAAGATGCATTGGCAAATGTTCAGACCATCTTTATGTTATTATATCTAATTGTAAACATCAACACATTTAATTATCATGCAAGCATGAACAATTATGCCATTACTTTGTAAACATACATGAAAGGTTATTCATCACTGCCATATATTACAAAATATTAGTAATATCATGAAATAAAACCATATCAAACTTTTTCCCCAATCTTTGGTCTACTCATCATTTGAGAAATTTATAGTAATGAGGTCACTAACATGGAAGAGTGTTTTTTCTGAGGGAGAATATATATCTGTTCTATCTGAAACTGAGATGTTCTATCTGAAACTGAAGATATATCTGCATTATCTTCCCATTAATTCCTCTTTGAAGTTTTTTATACAAATTTATACATCCTTGACAATATTTAGTCACATACACGCCACCACAGGAAACAGAAGCAAACATCCATTTCCCTTCTGAAGAGGCCTTATGAAAACTGACTTAGACATGTTTCAAGAAACAGGGGAGAAAAGAATCTAGGATCATAGAAGCCAAACCAAAATCAAAATGCTTTTCAATTTGTTTGAAAGCAGGTAAGGAGTAGGCTAACAAAAAGGTAGTAATTTTATATTATCATGTTACGCATGCTCCTACACATAAAAGATACTAATTTTACTAAATATCTGGACTTAAAGTTGTCTAATGCTTTACCATTTTAATATTCAAATTTGACTTACATTTAAATTTGCTAAATTTTCAAACTCTGGACTGAAATTCTCAAGTCAGGTGTTGGATGCCAAATACTGCATGGATGAAAACTTGCTATTATAAAATTCTTTCATAAGGAATTCTTAGCCCATATGTGCTTTGAAGGAAAAATCTCAATTTTGTCCAGCCAAATACAGCCAAGTTATAAACTTTAAGATATTACAATTCATCTTGTACTAAGGAATATCACATACTAGATCTCAGTAAGAAGATTTTAGAATTGAGTGATATAATTTCCTGACCAATAGACATACTTAACTAACTCAAAAATTGAGTTTGTGCACTAGGCATCCTTCAACTCTACCCAGCAGCCAACATGCCCATACAGTCCAATGTATTCCAATTTAAAAAGTCCAGAAATGGTTTAGGCATGTCAGATCCAAACTGCATCCATTCTAATACACCTGCTAAGACCACAGGCTCATTAGCTACAGAGCATCAATCTGCCAACATAATTATACTATTTCCCACTTAATTGCTCTGGAATTCTTCTGTTGTGAGAAAAAATACCTGTGAAGCACGCTGGGAAAATGGCTGTAACATCAGCTTAAAGAAAATAGCCTATTACTTACCACCTATTTTTTCAGATATATTACTAAAGTTCTGTTCTGTTAATTACATACGAGAGATATATATGCATTATTACTTTACAGCTAATTTTTGCTATTTATTTTCTGCAGGAAAAAATAAAATCAGAAGTTGTATGTATTGCAGTACAAGAACGTTAACTTTCTAAGTTCAAAACTTAGGAAACCTAAGAAATAAGGTTGATTCAGCAATGTTAATTCAGCCCTCACATCTACATTTTAGTTTGTAGTTCCTTATTTATCTGTTCATGGAAGAATTTTTTTCACATTCTGGCTAATTAAATAGAATACATTCTGTTCTGGAAGCATATAAAGCATAAACCGTGAGGGACAATAATGACCAAAAGAAAACTGATTAATCCATCATATAACTAGGAAAGTCTGTAGGACCAGGGTATGTCTGGAAATGGCAGGTGAAGGATAATGGATTTGAATCATGACAGTGAGAACTGCATCTACCACAAAGTTCTAATGTGATGGTAATTGAGACACTTACACCAACATTTTCATATGGCTGCTAATGGCTGCTAAAAATGGCCACATTTTCTAGGTACCTATTTGAGTCATCCTTGGCAGATTCATAGAAGTGCCAAGTGATCGCAGCTGGGCTGAAATGAGTTGGATCTATGCTTGTTATTTAAAATGCTCTAAAAATTCAGGTCCAAACTTGTTCAATTAGCAAAATACTAGTGAAAACATGATAATTTTAATCTCTTTCAAATATTTATTTTCTTGCACAGATTCCTTAATAGGGGAAGAATTATTTTACAAGTTCTTGAGGTTTTAATCATCTTAGGGTTTTAATACAAAAATTTTTTGTCATTTTGATGTAGCTTACATAGGCAGACTTAAATGCTCAGACTCAACCAATAATACACCAAATTATCTGTGCCCAGCGTCAAATTCAGAAATTACATTAATGCTTGCAATATTGTTTTCACTTTCACTAAGCCAGTTGAGCCTCTGAATGAATTTAGCACTGTAATGTTAGACTGACTGTAAATCTTAGCTGGTTTAATGAAGTTTCAGACGAGCATAGAGATGCTATTTCTATTGCATTTATCCAGGAATTCACTTTCTTGCTTGTTTTCACTGTTCCTACACCCACTGGAAATGTGGAGCGTCTTCACCATTTTCAGAAACTTACAGACAGCATCATGCAAGGACATATGTTGAAGACTGAGATAATCAAGCATACATCAAAGATTTCAGTTTCTGACCTCTGGGCTACTTCCAAGCTAGCTTTCATCTGAGATGTGTTTTTATTTTTTTAATTAATTAAAGTAACTGACAGTTTATTTCCTGGTGGTAACAAGATCATATTTATAAACAGGATATATCCTTTATATCCTATTTTGCAGCAACAGAATTTTAATAGGAAATCTTGGCTGTTTCTAGCTAATGAAAGAAATTAGCCTGGGAGGATCACAGAAGGGTTGAGGTTGGAAGGTCTTTAGTCCCACCCCTTACTCAGGCAGGGTCAGCTAATGCAGGTTTCTCAGGACCAAGTCTAGTCAGGTGTTAAGATTGTCTCCAGAGACAAGAACTCCACAACTTCACTCAACTAACATACCTGTATTGAAGTTAGCTTATATTTTTTCTATCTTATTTTTCTTTCTCAAATTGCTTGAAGTCCTTGCTACTAAATAGTTATACCATTATAACATAACAGGGATGAATATTCATCGGTTTTCATCAACCTCTAACCTACTTCTTGGACAACTAATTTATTAAATCAAATGCAAATTAAACACAGTACCTTCCAAGTCTGATAATCAGAAGTGGCAGACCAAAATCTTATAGAATTAAAGTCACAATGATTTTGACTGAATTAAATTCTGTATTTATAGATTTTCATTCACTGTACAGATTTTAAACTGTATAGTCTGCATTTTCTACTCAGGTGCTGAGGCTGTAAAGGTGTAACCTGTGCTTAAATTTAATGGATTTTATGTCCATTGAATTCCAAAGCATTAAAGTTTCCTATGTTGTAAAGTTTCCATGTTTCACATGGTTGTTCTGCCATTGAAAAAGAGCTGGTGTTCGTAGTCTGAGAAAAAACATTTTCATTAATTTTGTTGAATATCATCTGTTCTTCCTGAAAATTGAGCTTTGAGCACTTACAATGTATGACCACTGATAAATTGATAGTAATATTTTTACTGTGATGGGTTGCCAGCTACTTTCTTTTTAAACTCGAACATATTTTCCAAGTTATTGCTTGGGCTAACTGTTTGGCATTCCTGTTCCATTATTGTTTAGGTAGGTTTTTCTGGATTCTTTTGCTACTGTTTACTATTTTTTGCTGAAGAGCATACTGAAATTTGGCAATAAAGCATATGTTCTTCTTCCTATAAAGCTCATGATTATTGATTCTGATTAAATATTGTGAAAGATATTGTAATAGTTCTGTACATTATTCTCTTGGGGAGACTGAAGAGATAGAAAAGTCTGTAGCTAACACAGGCAGTCTCCCTCCATGCAAAATTCATCATTGACTTTGTAGCTATATGCTCAGACTCTTCAGTCAGTAAGTAGTGCTGGTGGTGCAGGACAGGGTATGCGTGTGTGAGTTGTAGGGCTATGGCGAGATATGGGCTTTATTATAAAGGGAAGTGAGCTTTCAATCAAAGGAAAAGCTTTGATCTTGAAAGGGAATGTGGGAAAGGAAAGAGAGAAGAACAATACCCTGAGCCTCAAAGTGTCAAGTGATGGAAGTTTCAGTGTTGAAGTGTTGGTCCTGAGTGCAAAATGATCAAACAGGAGGAAGAGGAAATGGGATAACATGAAATGGGATAACATTTCTGAAGACAGAGCTTAATTTCTCTTGGAGATCTTAAGTATGAGCTCAAAATGGTTCAATTATGTTGTCAAAACTCAGAGCAGAAGAAAATGTAAAATAAATCACATATAGAATTGGTGGTGTGCATGTTGACATAAGAGGACAAGGCTTGAGCTAGATGTGAATGAATGAAATTGAGAGTGAAGACAGGGAAAAGGTGACACTGATAAAAATTTATCCCAACCTGTCCTTACTACAAAATGTCAGAGTTTTCTATTTTAGTACTGAAAGCAAGATGAAGAGTGCCCCCTTTTTTCGTTTTTTTTTTTGGTTGGTTGGTTGGTTCGATCTTTTTTTTTAATTTCCGGCCAACTTCCATTTTCCCTGTGCCAGAATGTTTCCCTGAGAACGCCTGAACACAACACCCCAGTTTTTCACTTTAAAAATACGATCAGTCTGCAAGGAGATAGAAAGAATCTTCAGATTGCTACTGAGTTACCAGTTAGTTTGGCATAATTTTCCACATGACCTATCTTGGATGATATTTTAACTCACTTTCTGAATGATGCTTCCAAATGGAAACCTCGATCTTTAATGGTTGATTTTGCAGCACCAGACAGTCTCATAATTTTGATCTGAGTAACATCTTGGTCTGATGCTTTTCATATTTGCTGTGTTTGCTTTCAGCTACACCAGTGTAAATATACTCATATTAAGTCTCTCAGCCTACTGAAGTACAATTCATTTTGAATTTTGGTCTATCATATCACAAGGTACAACAGAGGTTCAAAACCCACACCAACTTTCTAGAATGTGGTTAGTCTTTTGGTAATCATCTACCTTCATCAGCTGATTGAATACTTAGTATATTCTATCTGACAAATAATTACTGATTTTCAGGCAAAATGATTCCAAATATCTGTCATGACAGCTAGAAAACTAGAATCTCACCAAAAGTCTCTGGATGTAAATATAGATTTGATGTTTTAAGGATAGAAGCGGTTGGTCAGAAAGGGAAACAAAACCATTCATCTTTGACAGAAAATATAAAATAGATTCTGATTTCCTCATCCCTAATTACCTAGGAATGACCTGGGAATTCCATTTGAGCTTAAGTCCAGTGGGAAGAAAACAACACAATCTACATTCTCTTGGATCCTCAAACGTCTGCCATCCTACTGGGGTGACAGTTTTTCTTCCTCTTTTGGCAAAAGAGGAAAAGGACATTCTTCATCCGTTGTGTCAGAGAATATATTCCACTATCATTTAAAATGCGGTTTTCCCCCATACTGAGTAAGCTGTAGTATTTAGCTTCCTAAAACAGCCTCTGGATAGAAGTGCAATGTGTTCAAATAGAGTTTGCTTTCACATGTGCAATTTGTTTGTGACTCATGAATCCCCATCAATATGCCTTCTGTAGAAGATGTTATAAATGGCATCAATCCTTTACTTGTATTTGAATCACATGCATAAGGCGCTGAGATTTCATAAGATACCAAGCAGATTTTGGGAGGACAGCAGTTTTCAGCTTCAGAACAAAAAAAAAAAAAAATCATTTATGTGCAAGATTTCAGTGTAAATTCAATGTGAAAGAGCAACAGAAATTCTTGACAATGCCTCCTCCCCTTCAATCCCTCCTGCTGCCTCTCTGTTGTCATCCTTCTTAAGTATCACCTCTCCTTTCCATCAGGACTGGCACTCAAGGATAACAGATGGCAGCCTCAAGATTGTAGCACCCTTTAATGTCTGCCCTTTACTGTCTGGCAAAAGTGTTGACATTTCTGCCTTGAATGAGAACTGAAAACATGTAAAAATATATTCAACATGAACATTCAGTGTCTAAGATGTTTACACACTGCTAATGGGCTTTGACTTTAATAGAATGATCCTTAGGTCTGCAGAACCCACAGTCAGGTGTGAACTGTATATTTTCTTCTGTTATTTCCACTGCATTAGAGAAATAACCAGCCTTGTTACCCATGGACTTAAGAGCTGTGCATACTATTTCCATCAGCAAATATGAAGGCACTGTTGTGAGTTTTCTTGCAAGCATCAATCAAGCTACGGGAGTACAATCTCCTAGAACTGCCCACAGGAAGTTCTGTCTCCTCCTCTGGGAGGAGTCACTAAATGGGTAGGATCAGGAAGAGATAAACTAAGAAGCTCAGGTGCTATTAAACACTGGAGTCTTGAGCAGTTACTGAATTTTAATACTCATCATCACAGGTTTTTGTCTTTCATAGTGCACTGATGTTCAGAAGATAAATTGTATAAATGACTCTTTGTTGCTAAAAGTAAAGTTAATTTATTTGTTTGCTGAACTGAGCACAGAAATAATGGACTGAATTGTTCGTTTCTAAGAGTAAGCTTCAGGGAAATCTCTGGAATTATTTTTTTCTTAGGGACTCAAAATAGGTGCCTGAATTCATAAGACCAGTATTTCTGTAAAACATTAAACTCTCTCAACGTACAGTGGAGCAGAGCTACGTCACAGTATTGGGCATTGGCTGAATGCCCCCCTGGCACTTTTCAAGGAAGCACTGCAACTCCTGCAACTCATTTTTAGCACCAATTTATTTCTGATGGAAATTAAAAATCCCTGCCTCCTCTTCATCATAAACTATTAGATAGATCTTACCATAAGGTTTTTGAAACAGCATTTCATGTTTTATCCGTTTGTAGAGGGGTTTTTTTTGTTATTGTTTGCCTTTTAAGTATTGTCAGTTGTTATAAGGTAGAAATTTCCCATTAAAAATATATATGCCCCTTCAATCTTCAAATATGTGGAACAATTCAAGTCATATGGGTGACAAAATACAGGACATAATTTACAAACAAATCCCTCAAATTAATGTATACTGCTTAAAGATTTTGCACAGGAGGACTACACACGTCTGGGAAATGTGGACTACTTTCTGCTTGCAAACCCTGTATTTTGACAGGCTGTATTATCTTGAGATAGAACGTCAGAAAAAGAATGAATAATTTAATCAGAAATAAATGAGACAAATTGTGTAAGGGACAGTACATGGATTTCCTTCTTGAAAGCTGAAGTCTGCCCATGCTTCACATGACCGGCCAACCATTCCACACTAAATGGTGAGCTGATCAGAAGCAGGTTTCTTCCTGCTAGTTTTTAAACCAAATAAATAAAACATTCAGATTGCTAGGAGATGCAGTGAGTTGTTCTGTGGATTTAAAGAGGCACATAGCTTTTAGTACCCTTAATAAAAGCCTGTAAAGTAATTTTAAAATTACAACTACTATCCGGTTGATCTGAAAATTTTTAATCCATTTTTG
Organism: Manacus vitellinus; assembly: GCF_001715985.3. Classification (NCBI taxonomy): domain Eukaryota; kingdom Metazoa; phylum Chordata; class Aves; order Passeriformes; family Pipridae; genus Manacus; species Manacus vitellinus. The sequence continues at coordinate 15,424,924 of NW_021940750.1, forward strand.
TATTCAACAAAATAATGAAAACAGTAAGATTCACTTCCATAAAAATATTACATGGATTTACTTTTTCGCAAGCAAGCTTTTAACTGAAATAATATTCCATACATTCCATTGCTTATCTGAAAAAATTGAATACCTTTGTACTTCATTAGACATCTCCCTTCTCTGCCTCAGCAACATGAGGAACTGTAGCCCAGAGTTATTTTTAGATGGAGTGAGCAGTGTGAGAAAATCTGTGTCTTATTTAGGAAAAAATACGTATATTAAGAATTAAATGTGAATGGTCTCCTTTGATCAAAAGTGTTGGAATAAGCATGTGGGACACAAATGCCTGATGTCGAGGCATGCTGTTCCTGCATTGCCTAACTGTTCTTTCAGATTTCAAATGCTGTTTTATTTAATCTTCACATTAGAACATGCTGAGTGATAGGGTTAGAGAGACCTAGTGTTTTTAAATTTGCACGTCTAAATCCTGTTTATTGGTATTTTGATGACATCTAGTGGTGACAAAACTGTTAGCCGGATTTCTGTCCTATGTTGATGTAGCAGGATCATCACATTATGAAGAATGCTTGTAAATGTGGGTGTAAGGCTCGCATTTTGTAAGATGCAGAAGAAAAGGCTCAGCAACCACTCCCCTCTTTCACTGTCTAATCATAGGGAACAGCAAACTTCTGGTACTTTCAAATATAAAGAAACTTATTCTTGTAGTTTATTTTAGGATTTCAAAGGCAAGTTCCACTGATACTGTCAAAAGGGGTAGCAAAATAGAAAACTAGAACCAGGGTTAGACGAAGCCATAGTGAATCTATGCTAGCCAGCCTGTTCTTCAGTCTCCACCCACTGCCAACAAGTTAAAAATATTGTGTACAAACAGGAAGTGTTTGCCTGCAATAAAGCAATACCTGGTGCTGACAAAGAATCACACGGTGGTTTTGGATGTGTCTAAATGAAAGAGAGCAAATCTCAGCTGCCCTAGTTGTGAATATCAAACCAATTCTACATATATTAGATGGTTGCCCTTGTTACAATTCACCTATATATCTGCAAAATCTGTCTCAGGCCCAGTGTATGTAATAAAATAAAAAAAAGGAATCGAGCTGTGAGAATTCTCTTCCCCCTCCCTCAGAGAATTAGTGTTGAATGAATAGAGATACTTTGGTTGAACAGCACTACTTTCTACAACACAAATGTTTTACTTTTAATAAATATTTATGAGGAGTTGGCAGGGGAGGAAGAGGTTATATTTTGATGATTAGAAAAAACAGTGATTCAATAAATGACATTAACTTACTAGCTTCTCTGCTTTTGTTTCAAAACTATGAACATGTAGTGAGAGAGTGTGTGAGTGTGCGTCTGTGTGTGTGTGTGTCTGTGTGTGTGTATGTGTTTGAAAGAGAGAGAGTGTGTGAGACAGGTGGCAGTGGGGTTGCTATAGCAATTACTTGTCACTAATGATAGGAGGGTAATTACTGCAGCAAATTCCCACATAGCTATTCAGCACACAAGTTAGACTATTTCCCATCCCAAAATATTCTTTCTGTATGTGCAAGATTACCTTTTTCACCAGATGGCTACTGGCTACATTTCTAAAATTTAAAATAGTGTAAAACCAGAAGTTCATTAATTATGGTTTCGCTGGAATCAGCATTTAGTCGCCCCCATCAATTTTGAAAGAGGCAGTGAAGTTCTGTCCTAGGAGGTATACTTTTCTTAAGGTGCAATACAAAATTTTGTTTTTCAGAACACTTTTTGTAAGTTCAATGTCAAAAACATCTTGAGGTCACCTTCAATGTTGCATTCAAGAAATCGAGATTAGTATGTGATTGAGTCTGACTCATCACTTAATTGCACAAGATGTAAATCAGGTTTTCCTGCAGTGAACTAATAAAATTAAACTATTAATAACTGTGAAAACAACTACAAATCAGGCCATGTTCGAAGGAAAATAGACACAGGTATTGAGAAACTCATTGACAGAGTTTCTTTGCAATATGTTCATTAGCATATTTTTCATTCCCTTTCTTTCCATGATTTGTAGCTTAACAGTGGGTTATCACCTTATGCAAATCAGAAAACCATCTACATTGCATTTCATTTTTAGGCTGGTTCATTCTACAGTATTTAAAACATTTCCAAAGGAATAAATATAGATGCAAGTTCTTTGCTAACATATGTAACGAAAATTTTTGCTTTTGTATAATCTGCACTAATAAAATGGTCTCCAAAGATGTGTATCTTATTTCCACAAAAGCATGATGTTACCTAAGCTACAGTATTTCTTAATGATTCTTTCTATCCTTTTACCTTCCTTTTACTGAAGGAAATACAAATTACAGACATTATTTTTTAATTAACTGGTGGGAAATATGTGGAATTAAAAGCTGCGTTAGAGAGTTCATTTTTTGCCCCTCAGCTGGCTGGACTGTGATAATGTGAGAGAATATACAATATTTTCTCTCTTTTCCAGAAGATGAAGTAATGAATTTCAGAACTAGGGGCTAGAAAGGTAGCACCTGGGCTTCCTTGGTGGATGAGATTGTCTACTATGCCATATTGAACAAATGTTTGATTCACTCCTACTTGTGTATTTCTTTCTGATTCGCTTGTTATGAAATTTAAACCTGTACATCTCTCTGGTTACTCATATTAAAAAACAGTACGAATCTGCTTAAGCTTAGTTCACTTTCCATCCAACGTTGCATTTTATTAATGTGAAAAGAAAAAGATAACTGTTACTTTGTGTTAATAATGCTAGAAGAAACCTTTATAAAATGCAACTGTTTTCAGATATTTTTTGGTACAGTTATTTCAATTCATAAATAAAACCAGGTGAATATGCTGGAAGTTAAAATCCAGCTGGTGACCTTGTACAAGTAAGTAAAATAATACTTGCTGTAACAACACAAATAATTGTATGTTTAATAAGGATTTTCACAATTTTGTTTCCTTTGTGTATGCCTCTAGTGAGGTTGCTTTATAATCTGCTTCTGATGTGCGAATCAGTAAATCTTATGAATCAGTTTATCCTCAAAGACAGCACTTGAATTCCCAAGGATTTAATGAAAAGTGCTTTCCATTTTTCTCACTAAAAATATATAGCTTGGTGCCAATTAAAATTCAGTGCACAGTGTATCCAGTAACCCTGATAATCAGTAAAAACATGTCAGAGAGCAAAATGGTTTCTCCAACTGAATGGAAATCTCAACGAGCAGTTAACCTACAATAGGAAGAAACTCATTACTAGGATAGCTTGCTGCCTTACAGCATTTGAAAAGCTGATTAAAGAAATAATGACGGGAAACTATATAAAATCCTGGCAAAAGTGACAGGGAGGATAATGACACATATTTCAGCTTGTACCAATACTTATTTTGCCTCAGAACAACAACAAAAAATGTTGATCAGACTGCTGCATGTTACATCAATGTACAAGAATGACAATTTCTTCCCTAAAACGCCACACTGTTTTTATTGTTTCAGCTCTTTGACTCTTGCTGACTTGAGTTCAAGTCCCAAACGGACTTCTGATCAGCAGGGTAGCTGATTTCAGAATACGGAGAGAGAGAAAATGTGTAAACTTGGCAAAGTACTCCACAAGCTCCAGCTTGCAAACCTCACAGAGATTGCAGCCCATCCAGCTCGCAAGCTCTCACCTAATATAACATGCTGTAAGTTGTGAAGAAATGTGTTTAAGTATAAATAGTCTCTACTAGCTTCAGGAAGTAAAACTGTTCCCTTAGTTTAGTCAACACATTGCTTGCTGTGGAAGCTGAGAGGCCAATGTCCTAGACTCACCAGTGATTTCTCCCTGTAAAATAAAAGTTACCAATAATTGTGTGTATAGTATTGTCTATTAGGTGGTGCATAAGGGCTTGCATTGTATGTACATACTGTAATTGTATAGAAAACATTACGGAGTGAGCCTGCTTTTAGCCTGATGCCTCATACAGTGGTAATTAAGGAGAACAGTCTTTTGATTTGCTACTATTTGCAGTTCTGTAGGAAAACTGAGTTTAGGCTATCTTGTGCTGTGCACTGTTGCCATGTTTAATCTCCTGATTCGCTAGGAACAATTACATGCGACACCTATGGGGAATTTAATTGCTTTGCTCCTGCCTTTATGGCAATTGTAATTATGGTGTAGTACTATTGGGGGGGTGGGGCGGAGGAGGAAGAGAAAAAAATGTGATGTTTTTTAGAACATAGCACTGAATAATATCAAGGTTAGATTTATACAACAGCATAGCTCCAAGAATTAGCTTCCAGAATTAAACCTGTGCTTCTTTTCATGAGAGGCCAGACAAAGTAAAGCACTGGTTATTGCAAATATTCTCATGTAAAGCTTTCCATTCAAGCCTATCAAATGCATGTATCCTCCCAATATATGTGGGAGTTAGCACAGCTTCTTTTTTTCCCCCTCCTTCTCCAGCTGAGGAAACTAAGGCACAGAAATGTGCTGCCTGATTTGTCTTTATGAAAAATCCAAAGGAGAGCAAATTAGTATGTAAGAAATTTTGAATTTCTAGCATTTCCAAGCTCCTTTTACTTTTAGTGGATGCAGCTTTGAAGGAAACATAATGGGCAAAACACATGGCTTTTTAAGCTATAAGACCTTAAAAAAACCCTGTAAAATGGAACATAATAAATAAATGAAAAAATGTTGCCGTGCACTATTCTGCTGATAAATCCTGTTGAGTAGAATTGAAAATGTCATTGTCTGAATCATACTGCATGATCCCAAGCAAAGGAAGTTGTAGACAGGATTATCCTATTGCATTCTGAGGGAAATTTTAAAGAGAATCCAAAGAGCAGTACTATATTAGAATTTCTTTTATTCCTTGTAGAAAAGAAAAAATGATCACTGCTTCATTTGCAGTAAGGCCTTTTGATTTCTTTTATCATCTAGATGATTTTCAGAACTGATCTTGATGGCAATTCAGTTAGAAATTAAATTCTCATCAAGAAGTCCTCCAGTGGCTTCACAAGTTAACACTCTTTGAGAAGTGGTGTACAGATCAAAATCAGGACAAATGCTCCACAGAATAGAGTCTGTTCTGGCTGAAGAACTCCATAATAATGCAGAGGTTTACTTGTCTCAAATAAACGCTAATCAGACAGAAGTGAAATGCACTCACAATTCTCCATAAGTTACCTGTTCACCTTCAACACCTGCAGTAGTTCCTTTTAAATGATATACAACATGGCCAAACACGTGACCTGTAGATAGCAAAAAGGCAAACCACTCCTTTGGTATAATTATACTGTACAAGAAATACATGTTTAAGATAACTACTGGGGTTTTCTCTTTGCAGCCTATCCAACATAAGTTTAGTCATGTCAGCGAAGGTATAATGCAACAGTTGCCTGTATGAATCTTGGTAGCATTTAGACAATGTGCTGCAAAAGTGAAGGCACACAGTACATACCCCTGCAGATCTGCTGCTATGATTAACCTGAGAAATTTTGTATGAGAAAGAAAGTAACTAAGAGAAATGTGTTTTCTTCAGATAATTATCAACTTCTTTTCATACTGACATCAACAGAACTGACAAGATCTCTTTGAACGTCAAGAGTACCTTTCTGGAGGTTTTGCATTCTTTCTTACTAAAAGAAAAAAATATCTTCGTTGACGTTTTAAGCTTTTCCCAATTTTCATCTTACAAAAGGTAAGGAGTTGATGGAAGACCCTTCCAAGGTCAAAAGGAATAATTCTCATACAAGAGCCAGTATAATTTTTTCCACAGAGTATATTCTTTTTCCTTTCTCTCAGTTAGTAACTGTAACTCCATATAGTTATGAAAACAGCTATAGCCTTTTCACTGAATTAACAGTTCCATGTGTAAACGATCCATATCCATTCTCCCCACCTTTTATTATGCTGTAAAAGGCTTCTGGACTGGTACAAGACAGGTCAGGTTTTCCACTCAGAACACAGTATGTGTGTTCACAGTCAATGTGATGATCTCCTTGAGAAGTCAGTACATGGGAACTATCATTTGAAGGCCTGTATTTGGCCACTATCTGGCCAAACAACATTGGATAAGTCACTTGCAGTCTTTGTTCGAATTTCTTGTTTATAAAGCCATTATCGACCAATATTTGCAAATTGCTTTGTGTTTCTGTTGTACATTAAAAGTCATTTTTGTTTTTATTTTAAAACCATGTTCTGACTTTGTTTCCTCCAAATTTACATATCTAACCCTCAATCAAGCCCAAACTGCATCCCTTGTTTTGCAATGTTAACAGTGCAGGCATAGTACAAAAGAGAAGAGACTCCAAACAGTGAATCTGAATGCACTTTTAAACATGCCTTTCCATTGCAGATATTTACAAATGAAACCCTCTGATGCAGCATTTAATTCCCACAAGAAGTACTATTCTCATTGTATCTTCTGTCAGTATACAAGCTTCTGCTGTGTTACTTGTATTGCCATTTTCAGCAGGGACTCAGAAGAGAGAAAGGATAGGAACTCAGACAGAATTACTAAACTGAAACACAAAGATAATGAACTCTAATGCAACAGGACAGCAAATTAGAAGACTGGGAAGTTGTTAGCCCATGTAAAAATAGGAAGAAAAAGAGCTTTATTCCATACTTTTCAAGCATTCTTCAAAGCTCAGAGAGCCTACTAAACGACGCAGTCCAGTTAATCTGCCTAGAGCTCCTCAGTTCGGCTCTCTTTACAAAAGAAATCCAAGCAGACATTTTTAAGAGCAATTATTTTTTTATGAAAAGGAAATAACTAAGACCTAGAAAGGCACATTAGGGGCTAGGAGACAACCAATCAGGAAATGATTTAAAATGCCCATTCAGCTCAATTTGCTTTAAAGTATTTCAAACCCCCTGAATACAGCAAATTCTACAAATAGCCAAGTGGCTGGGAGACATAGTGCATATTGCCAAACAGATTTAAATGCAAAACCAAGACTCCTGTTTCCCAAAGCTGTGGAGGGTGATTTTAACACTGTCTAGTCTTAAGGCAAAGCTAGTCTCTCTGTTTTTATGCATTCCCTACCAGTGTCCTAATGTTCCCCTTCTGTGCAAATATACCTACAGATAAACATATGTATACAGAAATTTGGTAGTTCCAAAAATGACACAGATTTGGCAAAATTGTGTCCTTTTTCACAACATTATCAGCCACAAGCATTCAAACATCATAAAATACCCCATGTCCTTTGCTTTGGGACCGAAATTATAAAGATTTGAAATTATACATTTAATAACATATTTTATTTACCTTCCATTTTGATAAGTCTTGTGAAAATCTAGATAATATATTAATTTTTTTAGAAACATGAAGTTATGAATTTATGTTTTCATTAAAACAAATCCTCAGATTCCCCCTCTATACAAATTATTTTAGCAGCTGAAACATACAGAAATGCATCACATATCACAAAACTGTGATAAAATTTGGAAGATGACAATATTGGATCCATGGGTTGCACTATAGTTTTATTATTCTAGAAGTTTATGGGTACTGTCATATGAAAGGGTACAAATCTATTATAATCCTGACCTTTTCAAGTAACTGACATTCTGAAAATGTTCTGACACTTATATGGAATGGGAGAATTTTATTTTTATTCTGGAAAAAAATAAGACATCTAAATCTCTAAGTCTGGATAGGAACTTGAGAATTGAAAGAAATGAAGGCAATGTTTCCAGATTTTTGTAGGGAAAAAAAAAAAAAAGCACTACCACTCAGGAAATCAGATACTCAGCTGTGTCTATGGAAAGCTACGACATAATCTTTCTGCAGAATGAGAGAGTCCTTTGAAAGGCTTCCAAGACAGAATAATTCAGAATATTTCTAACAAGACTATTGATTGCAAAAGCACATTTCCTTTCCACTTACCCACACTTTGTGATTTTAAAGGCCTACACGATAATGGTGAAGTTATATGAAGCCTAAAAACTAGTAAAAGCTGCACACAGAATCCCCGATATCTGATCAAAGGCAAGCTATTTCATAAGCAATCACAACTCTTTGAAAGATAAACTAAAACCATCTATTAAGAGATAATATTTGAAATAATGTCTGCTAAATAAAAATTACTAAATGGGTATTAAAACAGAATATGAATATAGTCAAATGGCAAATATCAGATTTTTTTCTAAGACACATGGAAACAATTTCAGAGATTTTCAGTAAAGAAGCACCATGTGACACACAGTAAAACCAGTCAGCTTCCATGTTTCAGCACAAGTTGTACCACACAGTGTAAAGAACAGCAGAAGTTTATTAATAAGCATGTAACTAGAAGACACCTGCCATGATGACCACAGTTGTGCAGAAAAAGATTCTTTCTTGGATTTCATAAAAATGTGCAGAAATTTTTTTCAGATGACATATTTTCCACATTAAAGAAGGATTAGGAATTATGATGACCTCGTGGAAAAAGGTATAAATTATGCCTCTTTTATGTGTAGATGGATGTTGCATAATTCACAATGGCTTTTTTCTGGAATACTAGCCATCCTTCAGATTGTGAAACAAAAGTCTGAATGCAAAACCCAAAGGTGGGTCCTCATTATCTGAAGAAAGAGGTGGGGAAGAAAAACACCTTAACTAGCTTGATGATGTCCAAAATTACAATATATGAAAAGTATAATACTGAAAACCATGTGAAATAGCTGTATTACATGTAAGATTCAGATTCATAACCATTCAGACTAAGTAAAAGCTGACCATGACTGAATTCCCAATCATGTGACTGGAAAATCAGCGTTTACCACAATAAAGCAAAACTATTCAAGAAGTATTATGGAATAAGAGCTCTAAGTAGGTGAACAAAATTCCTCTTTACAGAAGTGCTGTAGAACACAGTTGCAAGACATTGGTGTGAAAACAGAACTACGGCAAGAATGATAATTGCATGTAGACGAAATGTTGTGACTTCAACCTTTCCAAATAATGGTGAAGTGATTCATTCCATGGTCATGATAGCTATTCTTGCAGTCTGGTCACACTCATTACTGAGGATCAGTCCTCCAAAAAGCACCAAACTAAAGAAAACTAAAGCTTACAATTATGTCAGGATACTCAAAATACTACAGCCTATGTTCCTTCACTGACAAATTGTTACCTAATCACTAATAGTGAAAGTCATTGCACACACAGAAAAGAAAGAAGCCTAGATGAATTAATTGTTTGGATAATAAAGCCCTGAGATTCAATATTTAAATCCTATGAAGAAATGTCTAGTGGAATGTAGAATCACTTTGGCTACAAATTTGCCTGTCTCCTGGACTGTGCTGCTAAGTGATTTTACTGGGCATTTGTTGCTGGTTTTATTTGGCATTATGTTTAAGGTTTCATTTGCAGTAAGTGTTAAGCAAAATGAAGTCTCAACTTCAGTGTTCAATTAGTTTTATTTAAACATTAAAATAATTTACTGTTTCATGGAATCTACCTTCCTTTTAGCCAGGTTTTATATACTTTTTGTCACTACCTTTTCCTATCCTTCAAAGGATGTTTCAAGAAAAATGTTTATAAAAATCTCGTTTTGTTCTGCTAACCCTGAAAACTAAACATGTTTCATTTATTTTTAAATTAAGTGAAAATTAGCCAGGTGTGATAGATAAGTTTTCTATACACAGGTCTAAATATTGACAAAAGGAGACATGTCACAGGAAAAATCATCAGTCTAGCAATTATCACGTTAGCATGTTAAGCGGAAAAAGATGTGAAACTTCCAAATGTGTCAATACAGATTATTTCATTTCCACCAGCTATCAGCTATACTGTGAACATCAGTGCCTTAATGTCTACTCAGCAGCAAGTTAGTTTTTGCAAGCAAATATCTTAACGTGACACCCAGAATTGTCAGATCTCTGGCAAAACCATGTGTATCCCCTTAAGAAATCATCTGCCAAGTAAATATTTGACATTTCTAGAAGGACAGATAGTACAGAGATAGAGCCAGAGGACAGGGACAGGAACAAACACTCAGCTCTCACAAACATGGCAGTGACTTTCAGGTCCAAACCTGAGTGGACAGGGAAAAGAGCAGAAGGAGCTGGTCACCATGTCCCCAGAGAGGCAGTAGTGGCAAAAATGTGCTAAAACTCTTTTGAACAGTAGGTCCAGAAACCAGCTGCGATTTTAAGGGCTGGTTCTGCCAATTTAAATCAGGTCTCCTTCTGTACAGTCTTGATCCTTTCACATTTCCTTGCCTAAAACTTAAACAGGATTGGCAGCCAAAGAAGAAGCATTTTCCTCACTTTCTTCCAATCTCTGCTACTCTTTCAGATTCCCTACATATTAATAATTTCTCATATAAGGAATGTATTTGTAATATTCATAATCTAGTCAATGTCACATTATTTGCAAGTCAGTTTAACCTTTTCTGTTGCTGTTGTCCATCAAAAATTTTTCCAAGAAGTTAAATTAAGGTGCTCTCACTAATGAGCAGCAGACAAAGCAAGAAAGATAGAAAAATGATCCATGTAGTTGAACAGGGGGCATTTAAAACACATATTTTACTTTACAATGTAAATAATTAATTTCAAGATCCCTGAGTAGACTAGTGCTTAAATAGGTTTTAAGTTCTAACTCTTTCTCTGGTGAACAATAGTACTGGCAATTTTGTAGCAGCTTATGAAAGCCAGAATCACAGAATAATAGCTCACAGGATGCATTATTTTGGAGAGGGAACTTACAGAAGGTTGTCACCCCAGTGAGAACTAACAGCGTGAGATAAACACACTTGAGACCAATAACACTTTCTTGCAAAGATCTCATATAATCTTAAGAATTTTTAATATAATTTTTAAAATTTACTTTTGAAAAGCCAGTATTACATGATGTGTGCTCAAAACATGACATATTTTTGGTACTGATTAATCCAACAAGTATCAATATAAGGTCGGCAGCATGGACAGCGCCTCAAACAAAGCCTGGGACATTATAGAGAAACAACAACCGATTTCATTGACTTTGCTTCAGACCATTACTGAATGACTCCAGGCCACACGTGCAATTTGTATGGTAGTTTTGTTAAGACCTACAGTACTCAACTATTGTTTTCTGTCTAAATTATGTCCCACCTTTGCAGACTAGGAGGCCCTGTAGAATGCATGTGGGCAAGATAGAATTTATGATGTAACTTGATCACAGGTGCTGGATTTGTTTATAACCGCATTAATTGTACCATGGTCTAATAGACCTTTTTAGGTGAAGAACAACAAAATCTTCTTAATTTTATTTGTACTGCTTTTTTCTTAGAAGCATCCTTATTTGACATTTTAAGCCTATTTTGCCTTAGAAGTACATTATGCAGGCTGCTGGCGGGATAGGGAAAACATTATTCAAAAGTTGAAATTACTTTTCCAAGGAAACAAATCTGCATATGCTAACTTCTAATAAGTACTGGCAAATTATTAAGATGTATTACCCTCCCATATATTTCCTTCAAAATTTTACTATTCTTTGACTTCTAAGCAAGAATTCTCAAACACATAAAACAGTGACAAAGAGATTACTTTCAGACAAATATCAGGATTTTTATGTAAAATGCCTCAAGGAACAAATGTTTTTTTCCTATTTTTCATTGTAAACAGTTGGCATGGTATTAAATTTAAGATATTTTAATCATCCCATTCATCTCTTTTTCATTGTCCTCAGGAGTCCAGGGCTTGCAATCCCTTGGCACAAATAAGAAGTATTTCAACATAAAATTTCAGAAGCAAACAAAAAAGATATTTTAATATTTCCTTTATATCTTTTTTTACTCTCCCTTGGTGCTCAGCATCAAGCAAGATTTGGCCCCAAGTCATGGAGATTTTAGGCAATAGTTTCCCCATGCTTAAATTTTAAAAGTAGTTGCCATAGCAACTGCCAGACACGGCATATGGTGCGTCTGTTACCTCCAAGATAACAGAGCAAGTTCTAAAGAATTTTCTTTACAATATGTTAAGAACCTTTGTACTTTTTACAATTTTTCAGAGTGCAGTATAAGGTACTGTTGTTCCCTGACATTCTCTTCAAAATGAATGCTCATTTTGTAATTCTCTCTTTCATATTAGGGAAATATTTCCCTCTTTCATGTATTTCTATTCATCCAATATTCAGCAAAACAAGAAAGAATAAAGTGGGGAAAAGGACACATCTACTAAGTTTTATCTAAAGATTCTACTTAGTTTTGCTACAGTGTTTCCTTCACAGTGAAATCCAAAAGACAAAAAAAAAAAAAAGACACAAATCTTATTAAAATTCCTCTATTATATAGGTGCTGGGCATGCAGACATTTTGTGGAACTCTATGCAGCCTTCAGCCTTTGACTCCTGTACATGCCCACCTTCTCATTTCAAATGAAGAATTAGTATCTGTGCTAAGCGGCCTCAAACAAGAGGAACTCAGAAACACACCTGTCACCTCTTGTTTGGTATGTAGTACATGCCCCTTGGATAGCAAAGACCTGTATTGCAGACCCCCTTCCAAAATGGTTTGTTTTTGCTGTGTGCACCTCCTGAAAAGAAAACCCCTAGGACAGCTTGTGGGTGGGATGACACTTCCTACCTTCCTCCACACCCTGAGAAGATCCCACTGTCCAGCAGAGCTCTCAGCAGTTCAACCTTTCAATGCTTGCCTTGCTTTGCAGGATCCCATGCAGACTCAAGAAATAAGGGAAATAGGCCTTTATTCCTCCTTCTGCACCTTTGTGGTTGTATAGATCGAGACAGGATTAAAAAGAATAGTTACTAGGATACATAATAATGTTCTGCTCTATAATTCTCTGTCCCCTGAGTCCTTCATTCTGACAACTTTCTGCAATTCAGGCACTTTCTGCATAAATCTTCTAAAAAATTAAAAAATAAAACCCCACCAAAACAGGATGTAAGAGTGCACATTTAACTCTCCCTCTGAGGAGAAGTTAAAAAAAGGAATGAACCATTCATTATACACTTCACTTAATGCACAACTACATGATGCTGACACTACTCTGATGAAGACACAAGATAGTGTAAGACCAGAGTAAAATATTTTAAAGGAGACTTTGCATGTTTGTGGGGTTTTTTCTTGTATTTAGTCTTCATTTACCACAGTTACTTCTCAAGGATGGGGTGGTCATTTTGTATTTGGAATTGCATGTAATTGCCTTCAAGTAATACTTGTTTTGCAAAGAAATGCTTATATTTATTTAACAAGTTGCATGGTTCATTAGAGTAATTTATAGTGGAGATTTTTTTTTTTAAATCTTCTTTTGCTGCCTGGTCAAGGGAAGAGAGAGACTAAAGAGCATAGCAGCAGGTACTATTTCTGAGCTATAGCTTTCAGTGTAGCTTTCAGTAAAGGCTGAATGATTCTGTTGTGAGGAAAAAAAAAGACATTTTTGCTGCTGAAAAGAGACTAGGGACAGTATTTTTTTTCTCTAGTAATAGCAGTTGAAATTAACTAATAAGAGGAAAATACAGGAAAAGCAATGGTAGGAACTCCAGATTTTCGCTGCTAAATAGCATATAAGAGAAGGTGGGTCATGTGTGAGTTTCACCTCATCTTGGTGATGCATTATTGATTTATTATTCTGTAGCATTTAGAAGAAGAAAATTACTCATGGTGTCCTGACTGATTGAGGGATGGTGAGAAAAATATTATAAATACGTTAATTTTAAAAAATATTATTGTATTTATCATAATGTAAAAATTGTGATGAAATGAAAATTCTATAATGCAGGAGACATAGTTGTCACTCTCCATGCCTCACTTTTATTTTATGCTGTAGACAATATCAGACTGCATAAGTAGATCATCAGTTAAGTTACTTCAATACCCATGAATGCCATGTTTCTCTCAAATTGTAATTTCATAGGTTCTTATGCCTTAGTTTTCCTTGCCAGCCCATGGATGGCATTATTTGTTCCATTGGACATACACTTGACATTAGATCTCCACAAGTTCCTAAAGAAACACATACTTATTCACTTCCTTCTTCTAAAACAAGCTCTTTCCACTTAATTGTGATTTTTTTCTAGTTCTCGTCTTGGCAATCAGCAAGCAAATCTCCGTGGACATTGGCTGTCTGTACCAGCCAGCCACCAGACCACACAGTGCACAAGAAGGGGCTGAAAGAAGCAGTTCATTCAGTCCTGAGAAGAACAAACAAAGGGAGATCTTAGTGACCTTCTTGCTGTCTTCAACTACTTGCTAGGAGGGTATGGAAGAACAGAGCCTAAGTCCTTCTAGTGGACACAATTATAGGATGAGAGTTGGTGAGCACAAATTGTAACATGGGAAATTCCAAGTATATAGTAGGAAAAATATTTTCATCATAGTCAAACAGTGGAACAGGTTTCCCAGAGAAGTTGTGGCATCGCCATCACTCAAAACTCAATCAGGCAAGGTACTGAGTAACCTAATTAAGTTGATCCTGCTTTGAGTGGGGCCAGATGACCTCAAAAGTTCTCTTCCAACCTAAATTATGTTGTGATTCTGGGATTCTATTCAGTTCAGGAGAGCTCAGCAGGCAGTGTTTGCCATTGAAAAAACTACTCTAATTGAAAATCTGAGTATGTCTGACAGAATAGGTCTCTCTTATAAGTGAAAGGGTGTGATTTATTTAAAGTAGTTTGTGCCACAGAGGGAGAGGTTGCTATTGTTCTCTTTTGGATGGTTTTTTCCTTTATTAGTATAGAGTATGTTGAATTTAGTAAAGTTATTCCTGGTGAAATTACAAATAGCAGAGAATCAACTCTTAAACATTAATTTACCCAAAATAAAATAACGCTTAAGTTTCCTTTCAGTATGGCTTATTCTATTTCAGGAAACATAGGACCCAATAAGTTATATGCAAAGCCCCTCTATAATTAAGTGTAAGTGAAGTATACTGCTACACTGTATTAGTGACTTGATATAAACATATTTTCCTCCTGAATGGTTATAAACAGGCTCACCATAACCTCATTTTTAGCTTTTTTTTCCACATTATAAATTCATTTTTCTCTTTGCAAAATGTCACTTTCTTTCCAGCAGGTTAATCCCAGGAGGCCTGGTAACTACAATTACTCCATTTAAATATTCCACAGATCTGTTAAGAGTCAAAAGAATTCTGTAGTGTCAGTTTAAATATAAATATATATAATTCTAGTTAATAGTCATCACTTCAAGTCTGTTATGAAAACTGTATTACTCATTCAGAGTGTGTGTGATGTTATGTATGCAGCATTTGTTGCAGTATTTTCATTGATTTATTGGTTAAAAAAACAACCATACTAATAGCAACATATCAATGACCTCATGCAGAAACCAATGCTTTACACAGGTTAACTGGTCTATAAGTGTTTTTTCTCATTACTTAAGGAAAGAGCACCAGAAAGTTCCTAGCTTTTCATACAGAGAAATCTGAAAGTGTATATACTACTGTAAAAGTATATACCAGCAAAATATATTTGATGCTTTTCATGTCTATAACATTTCCATCTAAAGAAAATACTTTCATTTACCAGTGACCAGAACCTTATTTTTTTCTTGGTGGGTGGTAGGGAGGTTTGGAGAAGTTGACAATTTTCTGCTACCTTATAAATAGCCTGAAAACACTACACAGTTAAAAGACAAGTCTCTTAATGGCTTCAAAACTAAAATTGTGATGTTAATCAAAAATAGAACACAGTTTATTTTCTTCAACTTTAGTGTGCTCATCAGGTGTTTATTTACTTTTCCTGCTAGAATAGCCTTTGCAAAACAGGTAGAAGTGTAGCTGTTTTTACAACGAAAGTTTCAGAGTAGCAGAATGAATACCTTTATGCCCAGCAAACACAACTAATACCAAGGAATAGTATTCTGAAGCTTTTTATCTCCATGACAACCCACCTCAGATTCTTCAATAAAATGCCACAAACATACTCATTTATATACACCTACCATGTGTTCATAAATATCACCAGTGTTGTGTATCTTAAAACCATACTATCGATGTCCTCTCAGAAAACTAATCAGTCAGCACTCCAGCTAACAACTTCATTTGTATCCTTCTGCTTATATTAACTGTTGAATAAACAGTTCAGTAGAATAAGAACACAAAGAAATACATACAAAATATGGCTCAAACATATAAGAACATTCCTCGAGTTTGGCAATCATAAGGAAAAATAAAGAAATGGGAAGAATTACTTCAAATACCTACACACCAGAATCACAAATTGCACAGCAGAACTATTCACAGTACTTTTTCTGTCTCAGAAAGGAAATAGCTAACTTAAATATTATAAGCAGAGTGCTCACTAAGCTGTGTGAGTAAGGATCTAATTATTGATATGAGTCACTTACTGATGTAAATGTCGCTTAAATTAAGGCTGGAAAAATCACAATAAAATGTTTAAAAAACTGTCCCAAGACCAAAGTTCAATTTAAGCCACTCTGGGAAATGCGATATTACAGACATCTACCCAGGTAAAGGAAACAGATACCCACTGCCATTTGCTCAGCATTCACAAAATTCAGCAGTTACACTCCATTATCTTGCCTGGTTTGTGTTGTTAGGACTGATTCCCTGGGCCACCCATGCTGCCACAGCTGTAACATACGTGCTGGGGAGATGCATGGCATCGGTGCAGAGCAAAGTATTGTCACAAACGAAAGAATACTGTATGTTCAGGCCTGGATGAAAGCTTGCCAAACTTTTATGCATGGCCTGAATGGCTGTCGTGAGTTTACTGTGGCCGGATTCAAACCCCTAAAAAATTGCTAAAAGGTGAGAGAGGTTCACAACAGGCAAGACAGATTTTTTATGAGGAATAATATTAAATTTATTGCTAACAGAATAGAAACTAAAAAGTAATAAAATACACAGTATTAAACACACTTTTAACCACCCCTTGGCCCCTTGCATCAATGAAGGAGGAAAAAGTCTCAGGGCGATAGCTGAAGTCTCTCTTCATCAGAGTGCAGGGGGTCTCCGCACCCCTCCAATGGTCTTTCATGGGCTGTGAGGGGGCAACTCCCTTCACCATGATCTTCACCACATATCACGGAGAGTTAAAGCTCTGAGTCTTTTTGCTGCTACATGGGGTCCCTCCCAGGGGAATAAATTCTCGGGGGACCCCTCCAAGTCAGGACCATACCTCCCCCCAGTCACAGGTTTTGGGGTTCATCTCAGTCTTTATACCCTGATAGTTTTCACCAGAGTCCCACTCAGAATAAACCTGCTCAGCGTGGCTTCTCTCTCTATCTCTCTCCGAGTTGCAAATTTGAGTGGCGGTGGTAGCTGTGCTGGCTGTGCTTCTCTCTCCACTCCGCTCCTGGGCACGCTCCGTGCCATGCGCTGCTGCCGCTCCTCGCTCCATCTTCAGTTGCAGGGGGCTAGTAAACCCACGACAATGGCTCACAGTAGCTGCAACCCATACCTCCTACAGCCTCTACCTTCGAGAGGCAGTGTGACCCCTACCCCAACTCTCCGGAGCCTCCACTCCAGCACATTCTTGCCAGCATTTCCACATAACCTGTTTTAACAATCACTCATAGCTAACACCCCTACCCAAACACACAGACTTCATTAGTCGTGGTTAATTGCACATATTTCAAATACCATTTGTACCTGTTAAGCCACTCTGCAAGATAATAGCTGACAAACCAGGCATATCTCTTTTTCCTGCCTTCTCCCAGGGTGTGTCAAAGGGTAGCCTAACATCAGCATCAATTTTGGGAAAAGCAAAAGAAAAGGGGAAAAAAAAAGTCAGAAGCAGCTTTCAGCTGTGGGAATCAGCCTTATCTGTGGCATCACAGGCCATCCCTCATTTTGGCATGAGTCTGCTCATCACAAGCCATTTTATCCCAATTTGTATGGTCAGTGCATAGCAGCTGAAATAAAACACCTGTGAATCTCCCTGCCAGTCTAGAAGCACAGGTTATAAACTCAGCTGAGAGAACTCTGAAATACCACCAGATATCTTTACTGATAGACATGAACGAAAATTCTGTGCGTTTTCCTCTTCTCTGGTCCTTTCTACCATCCCTGCACTGAACTCCACTATGGAACAACACCACATTTATAGGGGAACAAAGGTCACTTCAGCATACCCGTATTTCCATGGTATGTCACAGGACTCAGGGCATATTGAAGACCTTCAGCATGCATATGAGTGATTTGGTCCCTAAAAGAGTCTCAGAAAGCATTATGAATGCAGGCTCGTTGGCTCCTGTACCTTGCTAGAAGACACATAATAGAATTGTGCTTCAGAAAATGTGAGGGGTCAGGGCAGAAGGGGTTCTTTGCAGTCTTGGACTAACAAGTGCTGCACTATCTGGCTACTCTGAGACATTCTCCAGCAGTAATCTAGTATATAAAATAACTCTGCCTATGCATTTAAGATTAGCTGTAAACTCAATAAAAATGCCAGTTTTAATATCAGCACAAACTTCTGCTTTTGCTTTAGGTGTCCATCCAAAAAAAAAAAAAAGCTTCCTGCAGCCCTCCTATAATGCATCAATACTAACAATGCTGTCTGTCCCAAAAACCTCCAGTGTGGTCACTCCTATTCCTATGACTCTATCAGTAATGAAGACATATTTGCATTCTAAAATGGCATTGCATTATACTATCAAATATTGTATTCCTCAAGTTTCATAGATAACTGCGCTAAATTATTACATTTATTTTCGGACTTCAGTACATGAAGTCTGCAGTCCATTTCACTGCAAGCCAACAAAATAAGTTTGTCAAGACATATTCCTCAAAATTTCTTGCTTTGCCCTGTAACTTCTTCATATAACATTTTCCCTGCCTGAGAAACTGCAATATGATCCAGAAAGTCATCTTTCCTTTAATTAGACATTTGTGCTCAGTCTAAACATGGCAAAAGGACAGGAAGTCTAAAAGCTGAAAACTTAATTGTTTCCCTAAAGAAGACTTAAATATTTTCTCATACTAAAAAGGTTCTAGAGTGTCAGGGCTATATACAATACTTTATAAGGCAAAACGAAACCTTCCTACAGAAAACCCTCGAAAAAAAACCCTTGAAGTTCTTCCTCTTCTAGCTTTTTCTCACTAATGGTCAGGTGCATCACTTCAAAGTTTTCATTACCATCCCTACATTAAAATGACAACATAAGTCACCAAAAGACAATGTACAATATATATTTCATGCATGTTGAATGCCACTTGCAGTGTCAAAATACTAATGCTTGATTGTACTATCTGTCTAGACTGAGCATCTAAATTTCATGCCTAGAGCTTCCCTGAAATGCTTAATTTTGTAAGCCAGTGCCGATGGTGCCAAAAAGGGCTCAACTACATTTTTTAGGTAGTCACTACTCAAGCACAACAAAAGATAGGAGTTGTCTTTTATCTGCATTTCTAAGATGTAGACAGCCCAAGGTTGGGGAGTTAGAGCAACCACTAGAGCAGAAATCATTGTAGAATATAAACCTAAAGAGATTAACCTTATTGTTTTCTCACTGTTTCTTTAAGCCACTATTAAAATAGAATTAAAAAGACAGAGAGCTGAACTTCTCATGGTGCCTGAATATAGCCGAGAGTAGCTTAAGAAAGTCACAAGTCCGGAGACACTAAATCTTATTAATCATAATGATATTTTTTACATTATAGCAACCACATTAGTAACAACTTCATTTTAGATAAAAAACTCTGCGAACATGTGTTTCTAATGGAAATCTAATATAGGGACCATAGGTTTTACATGGAATTAGCAGAACTTTTGAGCTGCCAAGGCCCAGTGCAGGTTATTAGAAGATTTAGCCATGTAACTCATAGTAAAAATAAGCACTTTCTTCCTACTGAATGAGTTTAAGTTCTAAACCAATACTTCACTTTTTAAAAAAAAGTTTTATCTGTTCATTTTATAACTACTGCATCCCAGTTAATTCTCAAGTCAAAAATACTGTTTGTCTAGGATCCTAATGACATTTACAAGGCCTACAATTAATGAACAAAAGATACTTTACCATCTCTCAGTGTCTTGTCCGTATAAAAATTATGTACCGCACTTCTACAGAAATGTATCTTTTCTTCTGTTTAGTTTATTACCTACAGAAAAGAAGTTTTACATAACTTTTTATGTCTTGTAGCTGTAGTCTCTAAACTATATGCAGCTACTTTCAATGAAAAGAGAAAAAACTATAGTGGGAATAGCTTTAATGTCATATTTTTACTAGTGGGTGTGAGAAGTGATTTAACTTACAGGTACTGATTATTTAATTGTATTGATATAGAGCATAGAGCCTACCATGACTAGTGAATCATTCAGACTGACAAGAGGAGGTGTAAAAACCCTTCTTGCTTCTATTCTGCCACATCCTTCCAGTTTAACAAAAGAAAAAGCTTTATTCACAGGTGGGGGTTAGTAAGCCATTAAAGTTCTTGATAACAGCTATGAATGCATAAAACAAACATGTCAAATCCATGCAGTATAATTCTGAAATTGATTGGATAATCAAACAAACTATTCCAAGAGATGACTGTATCATCAGATGCACAATAAAACTGACTGTGAGCCTACGGATGTTTTAAAAATAATCTTTGTAAACTTTACAAAATTAAGCCTGTATAGTGTGTTCCATTTCATTTGTTAGTGTGTGGTCTTTATTCAATGCAATTGTTGTATAAAGCCATTTGTTTAGATTTGAAAAGATACCACAAACTATTAAAGTTTTAGCTACCTCATTGTGTATGAAAGTAATTGCACTGTGTATTTTTAAACCTATGGCCCTGCAGCAGTAGTTTTCATCAAGGAACCTGACTCTAGTCTGCAAAATAATTGTTTTTTGGACAATACTTAACCAAAAACAAATATCAGTCACCAGTGTGCCCTGGCAGTCAAAAGGGACAACTGTGTCCTGGGGTGCATCAGGCACAGCATCCTGATTGAGGTAATTGTCCCACTCTACTCTGCTCACCTTGAGTATTGTATGCAGTTTTGGGCACTGCAATATAAGAAGGTTATAAAGCTATTAGAGAATGTCCAAAGGAGGGCTATGAAGATGGGGAAGGGTCTAGAGGGGAAGCCATGTAAGGAATGGCTGAGGTCACTTGGCTTGTTCAGCCTGAAGAAGAGACTGCAGTTTACAACTTCCTTGTGAGGGGAAGAGGAGGGGCAGACACTGATCTCTTCTCTGTGATGACCAGTGACAGGACTTGAGGGAATGGAATGAAGCCGTTTCAGGAAAGCTTCAGGCTGGATAATAGGAAGAGGTTCTTCACCCAGAGGATGGCTGATGGTTGGAACAGGCTCCCCAGGGAAGTGGTCACATCACCAAGCCTGACAGAGTTCAAGAAGCATTTGGACAACACGCTCAGGCACATGGTGTGATTCTTGGGGTGTCTTGTGCAGTGCCAGGAGTTGGATTGGATGATCCTTGTGGTCCCTTGCAAGTAAGGATATTCTATGATTCTAAGAAAAATAATTAACAGAATTTAGATAAATTCTCAGTCTGGCTTTCAGCAACCTGAATAGAAAAAGCTACCTATAGATAGGTTTGAATATGACTATTTGTGTTCTACAGTAATACTATAAAGGAATAATAGAGCTCACATTTTAGATATTTAACAAAGCACAGGCTTCTGGATCAAAAAAGTCTGTTTTCCTTTTCTTCCTCATCAATTTTATCTTTTTCACTAAACACAAGATGATGAAAAGCAAACAAGCAAGGGATTCACCTAAAACTTTTAATCTCTTTTCAATATCATTTTATGATAAGGGTAATCAAAAATACAATGCAAATCATCTGCTTTCTTTAAATAGTTATAATTTTTATTATTTACAGCCAACAATAGATTTTCAAATTATACTTTTCCCATCATTTTTTCTATAGTATTTAAATAATGCATACTTTTCTGTTTGTGTGGTTTTTTACTATGTAGTATGCATATAAAAAATTTTTATCTTCTATTTTCAGTATCATTACTATTTCCTTTATTGGTATAAATCAATATTCTAGAAAGCTGAGTAAAAGCAATATACTGAAGGCATTAACTAATGTGCCTAGTAAAAGAAACATTAAATGTAAGATGAGCTTTTTATTTTTATTTGGGTTTTTTGTTGCTATTGTAAGAAGAAACAAAGTAGGGTAAAAGCTGTATTAGAAGAGATTCAGCATTGGTAAAAGAGTTATGACCTAGTGATCATATTCACTAAAAGGTGAGAGTTCCTTTTAAGTACTGCCACATACTTGTTTTGCCAGAAATGAAGCGGTTTCTTCAACAAATTACTACAAATCTGCCTAGTACTTGTAGTCCAAGAAAAGCAATGTTATTGAAAGGAAACCTTATCTTCTTTTTTCATTTTGTACAAAAGATAACCCCATTGGGTCTATTTGCAGGGCAAAATCCTCAGAAAATGAAGCTGAGAATGGTTGTATATTCTGCACAACTTCAGAAGAGACATATTCAGAAGTGGCCCATTGGAAGAAAGTTGGCATATCTGGACAATTCTTTAGTGAAAACAAGTTTTATTTTACAGAAGCTAGACTATACTAAGTAATGCAACATGAAAAAATTTTTACAATAATCCTGGTCTAAGGTGAACTTTGCAGATCCTGACAGAGGAATCTTTGTGCTTATAAATTTAGCACAATTTACTCCTAACAAATGGGATTTCATGATTGTTGATGATATCCAAGTTGCTTTTCAGAAAAGTGCATAACAGTATTTTTATTTAAACATGAACTAAAAACTATAAGTCTGGCAATTCACCCTATTTATCAATTTCTAATTAATGAAAAGGATGAAAACATTAGAATTGAACTTACCCTTTGAAATGACAAGGCTGAAGAGAATCATAAGAACAACTTGGATACATGAATACGGAAAGTGAGCGCTGATACAGGATGTTGTAAGTCTCATAAAGAATTCTATTCAAATATTGCTATTCAGCATCAAATTGTAAAAAATCCTTTTAGATGAGGTGAAAAATCATAGAATTTTAAAGCTCAAAGAACAGGTAATGTAATTATAACAAGATACAGGGGAGCTACATAAATTATCATATTCCACTTAACTCAGTGATCATAATCATTTTGCAGCTCTATTATATCGAGCTATGAAGAATAATTTAGAAAATCATTGACTCCATCTAGTGGTAATTTTCTGTAATTTTCACTTGCAACTCTGCTTCAGTAGAGAACTAAATTCCAAACTTTAGTTTTAATTTGTTACAAGCCAAGAAACAACAACAGATAACAACAATCCAGAAAATCAATGGCTAGTAATGCCCACATCTCTTCCAAAACCAGTGCTCAAGATATTCTGCAAAGAAATTCAACATCATTTTTCATACACTTAGCTTGGGAAGCTGAGAGAGGGAAATTAGACAATTTTGACTAGTGCCAGAACGTGGACAAGAACCTCAGCTTCCCCAACAGGGTTGTCCCCCAGAGAACAAGGATGAGGGAGACAATCTTTCTCCCTGCATGGCTTTGCCTCAGATCACCAGTAGACTAATGGTGACTGATATGATGAAATGAAATGAAATAAATTAATGAAATGAAATTGTATTTTTCTTTTTTATAACTTAGAGGGGGTAGTCGTATCACTACAGCCACCACCTCAGTCATTACAAGTAACCACATTTGCAGCCCTCTGAGACAATATAGACTCAGACTTCAGAATATGTTCTGCTTATTCAGACCCCACACAATGTACAATTGAATCAAAGTGACAGCATGGCATGAAGAAATTTACACTGCCACTCCCCAATCTACCTTATTCCATAAAACAAAACAGAACAACACCAAACAACAGGTCAAATCCCCAGGGCCATAACTGTAATTTTTCAAAAGCATTTAATCCAGATGAAGTAATTTTGGATATTCTTGTTTATATAACAACTAAAATATAAGTATGCCTGAGAAGTCTGAGAGAAGTGGAAAGCAGTAATGGGGAGGCTTCCACATGTTTATTCAGGGTCATTGAAATGAAAATTAAGTCTACAGTGATCAGAATCAAAGGAACCACAGAGAAAAGTGATTTTAACATTTTGAAGGTTTGGGGCTTTGAGGGAATTTGGACATCAAAAAAGGTTAATTTTTATTTCTATTTTTACAATAATACTTGTTATATTCAAGCAATATGGTGGACCTCAGGAAGGAGGCCCAGTATTCATCTCCAGAGTTTCCATGACAGGGCAACAAAAATGTCATAAATACTGTTCTATTCTATGTAAAGTCAAATACATAACACTTCCCAATTAATAATTTGGAAAGCAATCAATAAATTTTGAACAACTACGAGAAAAATATCAGTTACTGACAGAAATAAACATAATTCCATAAGCACAAGGATTGGGGTTCAACTCAAGTTTGATCTGATTATCAGTCATAGTCTACACAGCCATAACACCTATGACACTGAGCAAAGGATGAGCACTATAGTAAACTGAGCTTTCAGAGCTAAAATTTGAATTATGAAAACATTCACTGGTGAAATTACCCAAATATTATTTTGAATGAGTAAACTTGGCAAACAGAGCGGTCTCCTAAAGGCAGTATAAATATTACATGTCATTAAAAAAGGTTGCTTAGCCTCTGCTGTTTTAATCAACCACAGTTGATTTACAGAATTTCTACACCTGAGCCCTCTCCCACTCTAACCTATCTTCCTTTGACAAGACTACTAATGAAAATTCACTGAACTGAAGAAATTTTTAGCTACTAGCATTCCTTCTCCCAACCCATTATGTTCAGTGTTCAGTACATTGCTTCTAGGACAAAGTAGTTGTATTCTACATGCTGTCCTTGTCAACTCCTGTGAATGAACAGAGCATTTTTAAATAATTCTCTAGACAACTGAGAGTGACTCTGTAGAAAACCAGTTAAAAAAATGCTGGAATTTCATAGAATAGTTATCTCTCAGATTATCAAAACAAACAAACAAAAAAATAGAGGAAAAGTTCTTTTTTAAAAATTTTCAAATAATGGAGATACAGGGTGACTTCAGGTCTTCATATGAGCTAACTGCAGCCTAGCAAGGGGTCTGTCAGTTAGGATATATGACATCCTCTACGGCATCTTACTAATAATTTGGTATAAGTAGTTTGATCTGATGATGAGCTCGCTTCTGACTGTTTATAAATGAGATGTAGATCAACACGACAAATGCAGAACTTGAAAAAAACACAGTAACTATATATTTCATGGTAAATCATGCAGCATTACAGAGCTGTAAAAAACCCAGCTTATTAATGTATTAAAAATAGCAGTGTCAGGTACCGGCACTTTTCTATTTGCCTTTTAAATTATACCACAGAGATGATCCCCAGTGCATAGTTCTAGTACTGCAGTCTTATAGCTGTATATTAGAACCTTCTTCTCCTATTACAGTCATACCTTAGAGAAAGGAAAATTGTCTGAACAGACCTCTTAATAAGCATAATTTCCCAGGCTTCTAGTTAAAAAACTATCTATTTCATAATAAAATTCTTCATTTGTAACTATTTGTATTTTTTAAAATAATAAAGGCTGTTCTCCCTTGATAATGATCAATAAAAGAATGTATTCAAGGTATTAAGTAATCTCCTGCTATTTTCAATCTTTTGTCTAGCCAATTTTCATATCTTTGGCAATTTGAAGAATGTGAGAAGTCTGGATAATCATGGATTGTGCTAGTGAGTTTTAGCTCTAAATTTCTGCAATGAGATAACACTTATGAGACAACATCTCAACTTAAACTATTTCTGTTCTCCAAAGAAGGTCTTCCTCGATAGAATAGAGGATAGTAAATTAAACACAGAATCCTTATGTAAGTGTACCACAGCTAAATTCAGGTGCAGAATATATCATAATCATTAAAACAATCAAGATTTCAGGTTGTCTAGCCATTTCAGAGTTGAGAATTTAACCTCATCTCAGCACTTGAGAAGAAATAATAGAGAGCTCTAAGAACAAATTTTCTTTCTCTGTAAATACAAAAGAAGACATTAGTAATAAATACACAAATGAAGACTCGGACTCATTTGTCACCAGTCAATAATGCTTCCTTGGCTGCTGTTTGTTCATCTGATATTTCCCTTACATCTATCCACAAACTTCGTAAGCGCAGGTCCTTCCCCCACAGAGTCTTTATTGGGGAAAAAAAATGTAGATATTGCAACCCCTTGATATCTTCCTGCTTTTTACTTTTACCCACCAAAGCCACGCTATTGCTCCCCTCCACAACTGGATAGGGGAAGAAAGAAAATATAATAAAAAGCTCATGAGTTGAGATAAAGAACATGAGAGATCACTCATCGACTGCCTTCACAGGCAAAACAAACTCGATTTGGGGACATTAATTGAATTTATTACCAATCAAAATCGGAGGAGGATAATGAGAAGTAAAAGAAAATCTTAAAACACCTTCCCCCCACCCTTCCATCCTTTTTCAGGGTTATACATTCTCTTCCCTCCCTCCCCCTGCCCCTCCCTGCTCGGTGACCCAGGCAGGCAGGAAATGGGGATTACGGTCAGTTCATCACAGGTTGTTTCTGCCGCTGCTCAACGGCAAAGGAGTCCTTCCCCTGCTCCAGCGTGGGGTCCCTCGCACAAGAGACAGTCCTCCACAAACTTCTCCGGTGTGAGTTCTTCCCACGGGGTACTGCTCTTCACGAACAGGCTGCCCCAGAGTGGATTCCCCACAGAGTCACAAGTCCTAACAGGAAACCTGCTCTAGCGTGGGCTCCTCTTGAGGCTAACATCTTAAGAGTCAGAAATATTTAACAATTTGCCGAGAGAGTTACAATGAATGAGAAGGGGGTTATGAAACCGGGTCCTGCCTTATTATTGCAAAATGTGGAATATGTAAAAATTCTATTAAGAAAGGATGTTCTTTGATGTTTGATCTTTGTATACTTTTAAGCCTAATCAATAAGAAAGGAGATTTAATCTGTCAATCAGATAGCAACTAAAAAGCAAGCTCTAAGTGATGTCCAGGTGTTAGAAAGACAAACTACTTGTTGGCCTTGTTTAGGTTTGGGACTTGACATGCTTCAATGATCTCAGACCTACAGGGAGGTTAACAAAGGTTGGGAAGAGTGTACCACTGATAGTAGGCATAAAGAATGCAGAATTTACGAGCCACAAGGACTTTTGTCAGAACTCTCAAGATAAGGAAGAAACTGATAAAGCCAACTCAGCAATTGTACTGAAATCAGCTCCGACTGGGTAAAAGGTAACTCCGGCAGGGGGGGATGGCGACCACTGACTCAAGAAACTCACAGACTCAAAAGAAGAGAAAGACTCAGCATGCAGACTAATTAGCATGAGAAGCAAGAGACTCATTAACCACTAGAAGAGAGAATGCTAATTAAAAGAGAAATATGTAACTTGTAGCCAAGGCATATTTATGCCTTTAGTTGTTAAAATGTATAAAAAGTAAAAAGTTTTGATAGTTGGTGTGCTTGATTTGTGGAAACCTCCACCTTGCACTCCGCACAGAATAAACAATATCTCCTTTCTAAGCTAGACTCTGTGTCTGTATTTACAGAGCTCCTAAAATTGGCACACTGTCTCCTCGGGTCCCTGCCAGGAGCCTGCTGAGGTGTGGACTTCCCATGGGGTCACAACTCTCTTTCAGGCATACATCTGCCCTGGCGTGGCTCTTCTCCAGGGGCTGCAGATGAGTCTCTGCACCCTCATCGACCTCCATGGGCTGCAGGGGCACATCCTGCTAGCCCATGGTCTGCACCATAGGCCAGAGGGGAATCCCAGCTCTGTTGCCTGGACCACCTCCCGTCTCTGCTTCTCCACTGACCTTGGTGCCTACAGAGTTGTTCCTCTCACATATTCTCACTCCTCTCTTCTCTGGACACAATTATATCTGCAGAATAATTCTTTTTCCTTCTTAAATATGTTATCACAGAGGCGTTACTACCACTGCTGATTATCTCTGCCTTGGAGCTGACTGGCATTGGCTGTCGGACATGGGGACAGCTTCTGGCAGCTTCTAACAGAAGCCACCCCTGTAGCTCCCCCCCAACTCCCTCCAAAACCTAATCATGCAAACCCAATACCTTCTTAAGTGAAATAAATCACAAAGACATCAGTGAGGCCATCACCATTTTTCTTCTGCTTTTGTCAGACTCCAGAACTAATGTTTTGTGGTAAAATTCCTATATTAGCATCTAAAACTTTTTAAAAGACATGAAGTTTTATAAATCAACAAAGTTGCCTTGGGCATTCTGGACCTTGAAGCTGGTATCTTCATTCATACATAATTCAAAGGCATTTGTGCTGCACAGGACCACTACTGTACTCTGGACTGGTTTCTGTCTTGCCTGGGTCTGATGAAAACAAAGTGTTTGCAAAGTGTCCTGAAGGATGATCCACCATTGCCTATGAAGGCAAAATTAGTGTCTTGATTGTCACAGTTAAACACAAAGGTCTTAAAAAACCATGTCTTTAAAAAAAAACAATAACTCACTTTTGTCAGGGCAGCTTCTTTTTTGGTGTGTGAAGATTTGTCTGTACGTATCTGTAAAAATTGTGAGGAACTTAACCATCTTAGTTGTGAATTATGTTCAGAGCATCGGTATGAAAGGAAAAGAAAATATGATTGACTGGACATTAGGTGAAAGGAATTTAGAGTCAACTCTGCATGATGGTTAGCCCTCAATGACAATTCAGGGATGTGTTTCCCAGTGCTTCCATGCTTTCCAAAATCTGAGTCTTCTCATTGAAGATCAGCAAAAGAATAAGTCCTAGTCTATTAAGAAAGAAAAACTAGTATTAATCACCTCTCCAGTAGAGTTCCCCATGAGTTTTTGGCAGAAGTAACATGCTAACAAGGGAACAGACAAAAACCTTCTTCAAATTAAAATTTTAAAAAATCATCATCTAATGTGCACTTTTGATTAATTTGATTAATTTGAATTTTTACTGACTTCTCTGTCCAGTGACTGCTCCCTCATCTGAGTCTTCTTGGACAGCTTAAGGTAACCTGTTTCACTCTTCACTGTTTAGTTATTACTGGATGAATAAGCTGACTAAAGTCTACCCAACTGAGATACTTTGGTTCAGCAGATTTCAGCTAAATTTGCTTACTTCTGCTTATTTATAAAACATATAAGATTTCTACAATAAACTAAACAGAAAATAACAGCCCTTAAAAGAACAAGCCCTACCCACCTTTAAAATAAGTATTTATTTCAATGCTCAAAGAAAATGTTTTATATTCTACTTAACCTTTATAGGTAAGATTCCAAGGTGGATTAGGAATTTTATAAGTAAAGCCACCTATCTCCGAAGTTATGTTAAATATTTGTATGCTCAAACAAACATCTCAAGAAATATTAAACTGTTTTAAAGGTTTAAGAAATACTGGAAGACTTCAACATGCAAAGAACTAAGTGGTAGTAGAACATGAAAACATTTTACCAACTAACTATTTCCTCTAAAGCTACTTACTGTGCAAAAACAGATACACTTTTCTTTTGGAATATTTTGTAAGTCTCTGAACCAAAAGTATTTTTCTTTACAGAAACTAATTCAGAGAGCTGAGGAAGCTATATAAGACCACCTCTCTTTATGACCTAAGAGTGTTCTTCTGTCCTTTAAAATACAGGGTGTATCTTGCTCTTGGAAAAGATGTTGTGGCTGGCTATTTGCATCTTAATCAAATACTTCATGAAGTATCATCAGCATCACCCACAATCTGCGATCAATGACTCTACAAAATGCTTTCTGCAAGATAAATATTAGTGACATTTAAATATAACTTTCAAACATAAAACAAAACATGAACTATTCAAGTAAAACAACACATTTGCATCTACAGGCTAGATGTTCATTCGGATTGGGAGAAGTAGAAGTTTTGTGACTATTTACAGGATGAAAAAGGAAAAACTGTTAAAGTTTTTTTAATGAACCTAAAAATCTCAATAAACTATCAAGTAAAGAAACAGAGATACATAAACAACAACTAGTCATCACATATAGAAAGACAATTTTAAGTATTTTGTCAACTTCAGGAAGGATAGCTGATACAATGTGTAATCACTTTCACCTCAATATCGATATCATGGTTCATCTATGCAATGCAACTGCCCTGGGCAGAGCACTGGCCATGGATCACAGTGTCCAGATACATCAAAAGAGAAGCACTAATTAAAATTTTAGCTTGGAAATGAAAAATTGTAAGCAATTTAGCTTCTGTCCCACCTGAAAAGCTGAGGAGCGGAACAGCGTTGTTGCATTTGTACAGGCACATTAAGCTCCTGACCCGGAATGAACACAGCAATGCAGGCAGCACATCAGCTCTGCAAGGGGAAGCCTCACTGACTTGCTGCAGGAGAAATATCACCCCTAATCACTGCTGCTCACATATCTGCTTATTATCAGAGCAATCCAGTAAGTACCAGGAGACCTGAAATTGCTGTTTTGTGAGGCAGTTCCTGCTGCCAAGAGGTGGTATGTTTGAGCTCAAAAGACATTGAGAACATTAAAAAGTGACTTCATACCAAAACATTCAAACAAGAACCAGAAAATATAATAGGGGAGAACTAGGAAAAGAAACACTTGTGTTTTGTGGTAAATAATGAGCTAGTACTTTTCAAAGGGTTATGTGAGAACAAAAAAAAGAGGGAGTTCATAATTAAAAACAATATATAAAAATTTTAAAGTAGCCTGGCCATCTTCTTCTAAGAACAATTAAGAATAAGGACCTTATTAGTTATTCTTTTAATTTTATTAATATATTACCATGCAAATTGAGCATAACATGCTGTCATCATGGTTAGGTCCTAAAAACTTAATAAGCTATGCCATGACTGAGCATCTCCATACGTGATTTGGAGTTTTAGACAGCCTACCATATTTCAGATGTTTAGAGGATGATGTACTGCTAGTCAGAGTTTTACATAAATATAGAAAAATATTTGAGGCTCATTAAATTAAAAAAAAAAATCCATAAAACCCAGGAAAACACATAGACACATTCAAACATTGATTCTTCCTTTAGAGCTTTTTCTCCCTTATGCATAGGACTACTTGAATGACTGATAAAGACTGAAAGAAAACAAAAATGTTCCTTTTATTTTTTACTGAGAATAATAATTTTTGTAAATCTAACATATCAGCTGAACCAAAATGAAACATTCTGTATATGGAACCTAACAGCATATAGCAAAGAAAATAATGGTATATATTAAAAAAGATGGGGGTAGTATAATAACAGTAACATTATTTATTCAGTAGACCATTACTTCGGACAGTTATCCAGAATGTGGCAGACTGGGGGCTGACTCTCAAATGATATTAAAGCTCATCATTCCCACTGGTAGTGTGATAATTCCTTTTATATATTAGAATACTCAGCAAGCTAGAGAGGATACAGACAAGAATGATACTCTATACTTCTTGAAAATGTACATTTGTATCCATATGGGAGAATGGAAGCTATTCCGAATTTTTCATATAGCAGGTAGGTTGTTGGTTATTGGATAAAATGGCACACCCACCATACTGAGGTACATTTAGGAAAAACAATGTAATTTCTTTAAATTCTTTTTTTAACAAGCAAATAATTACATAGAATCTATCTCTACCTTCTGTCCTGTTCCCCATCCATAGACATCCTTCTTCTTTTTTTTTTTTTTTCCTCAGAAGTACACACTGAAAAGGTATCTGATTAACAGCTGTTTAACATAACAAGACTTGGGCAACTAGCTAAGCCCCAGATACACAAACGCAGGATATAACAGAGACAATGCCAATCGGAATCTCGGGCCACTGATGGCCCATTGAAGGGCCCAGTCTGAAGGAGATTAAACTGGAATTTTCTAACTGTGTTAGAAAGGTACATAGTGTGTGAACAAGCACAGAAAAAAGGCAGTGGGACAATGGGGCCAGTTATGTGAAAACGAGCTGCTGGTCAGCACACATGCCTGGCCAAGTCCCACCGAGGTTCCCAGGTAAGCCCTGTGTTCTGCCTGCGTGTGCCGCTAGCGAACTTCAAACCAGGGTAGGTAGTGAACAGGGTTCGTGGCCTAGGACCTGGATACTGGGAAGAGCTTGAGTCTGGAGTTACTGCAGAGATCCCGGATTCAACAGCCAAGCTACCGAGGGTATAAAGGTCTGCGCTGGGTACTGGAGAGACCTGCCTGGGTAGGGAGGTGGGGGCGAGGTGGGAGATCTCCCACCGACACTGTCCAGTGTATGGGTGTGGAACTGCACCCCGCTCGGCATTCCCACTGGGTAGACCTCGGGACTGCGGCAGCCCAGCTGTACTGGACAAGGAAGCAGCACTGGCGTGCGTCCCGCAGCCGCTGGAATGAGCTCCCTTGTGATGCAGTGCACTGCCAGTGGCACTCCGGTGGCAAAACATCAGCACAAACATCAAATACAGAGCTTTAGTTGGGAAACTATTTTACTGCAGCAAACGCACCCCGACCCAGGCTCCCGGCACACCCCACGCCGTGCTGCGGGCCCGAACGCGCTCCGCGGCGGGGCCGGGGCCGGGGGCGGGGCCGGAGCAGCTTCCGGCGGGCGGCGGATGTTGGGGTTTGAATTGGCCGTCGGTTGGTGCGCGCGGAGGATCGCGGGGCGCGCGCGGTGAGTGGCGCCCTCGGGGGCTCCGGGCTCGGGGGCGGGTGCCGTGTGCCGGCGGCGAGGGCTCGGGGCGGCGCCGGAGGGGCGGTGTGAGCCGCCGGGCAGGGGGGCGGGAGCCTCTTCCTTCGCCTTGCGGGGAGCGGCGTGCGGCGGCCTCTCAGCCCGCGCTCGGGGGAGTCAGTGCTGCCTGGCTCCCGCCGCTTGGCTGGTGGCAGGAGGTGCATTAGTAACTAACCAAAGGGAGCATCCTCGTCTTCCCACCACGCTCCTGAGAGGAAAAACTAGCGGGAGGCGAGCGGGGTCCCGGGGAGACTCGGCCGTGCAGCCGCTGGCGGCGTGCTGGCAGGACCCGCCGGGGCCCCGGTGCGGGCCGGGGCGTCGCGGCTGAGCTCCCCCCGAGGTGCGGGCAGCACGGGCTGTCTGAATCCGGCCGGGATCCTCGTGACGCGGCGGGAGCTCCCCCCGTGCCCGCTGTCGGGGATGCGGAGGGACGGGTCTCTCCCGGAGCGCGGCGCCGGGGAACAACGCGGGATGAGCTGGCTGGAGGCTGTGTGTAAATTCGGGACACGCAGGATGCAGGGATGGGCTCCGGGAGAGTTCCTTTGTGTGCTGGGGATACCGCGTGTGCCTGATAGGTGCCTCGTGGGGTTTTTGGTTTTTTTTTTCTTTGCCCATCCTGTAGTTAAAAGTCTCCAAACACCTGACGTCCCGGAGCAGTTAAGAGTTTCAGAATTTAGCAAAACCTAAATACCCACTCTGAGGACTTTTCTAGCCTGTTTAGGCGAAGTAGGTACGTTTTATTTACACTGGTTTTGTAGACTCTGGGACATAACGTGTTCGTTCTTGTCTCGCATATCTGACTTGGCCGTGCTGATCCTCATGGAGTGAGATGATCATTTTAAGGAACTTGGGGGGACAACCTAAACGTTCCAAAATCTGCCACAGACCTTTTCTGCTCACAGTATCAAAAGCCTTGGTGAGGTCGACAAAGGTTACATAGAGACCTTTGTTCTGTTCCCTGCACTTCTCTTGCAGTTGTCTGAGAACAAATACCATGTCTGTGGTGCTCCTGTTGGCTCTGAAACCACTCTGACTTTCAGGTAGGATTCCTTCTGCTATAACGGGTATTAGTCTGTTCAAGAATATTCTTGCCAGGATTTTGCCAGCAATGGAGAGCAGAGTAATACCACAGTAATTTGAGCAGTCTGATTTAATTCCTTTCTTCTTACACAAAGTGATGATGACTGCATCACGAAGGTCTGATGGTAGTTCACCGAGTTCTCAACAGCGTAGTACAAACTCGTGAAATTTGGTGTGGAGTGCAAGACCCCCATGTTTCCAGACTTCGGGTGGAATTCCATCAACCCCAACTGCCTTGCCGATTTTCACCTGCTGTATGGCCTTGAGGGTTTCTCCTAAAGTGGGGGCAGTATCCAATTCGTACTTTACTGGTTGTTGTGGGATGGACTGAATTGCTGAGTCTTGGACTACACGGTTGGTACTGAAAAGAGTCTGAAAGTGTTCAGACCATCGATTCAGAATGGATGTTTCAAGGCCTCATAGAAACCTTTGTGATCACCCGGATCTGTGCATAATTGAGTTTTTCCAGCTAGATCTATCCACCACTTGTTCTGGATGTCACATTGAGTTTTTCCAGCTAGATCAATCCACCACTTGTTCTGGATGTCACAGAGTTTCTGTTGGAGCCTGCTGCATGCGTGACAGAAAGGCTCCCGTGACAGGATGGCAGTGCAAGGTGTGCTTGGTGGGCGGTTCTCTTCTTCCTCAACAAATCCTGGATTTCTTGATTGTTTTCATCAAACCAGTCCTTGTTCTTCTTGAGGGAGAACCCTAAGGATTCTTCAGAGGATTGCAGGATGCTGTTTTTAATATGGTGCCAAATTGTCTTGCAAACAGACCGATGCGAAATGCATTGTTTCTGTGAAAAGCCCCATAGGAGCCTCAGTGCATGGGGCCTCAGCGATTTTTCTCGCGTAACTTTTAACTTTGAACTTCGGGTTCATTTCTCTAAAGAATTCGAGAAAAGTAGAAGGAATTGCGGGTGGGAGTGGTATAGCGATTTTTTTGTGTGTGTGTGTTTTGCTGAAGCCAAAGAAAGTTAGGAAGATGGTTTCTGATTTCAAGCCACATGTGTGCTTTTTCCACCTGATAAAGCTTTTTACAACAAAGTCTGGTCTTGTGTGGTCATATACAGATAGTACTTTTGTTGTATTACCCTAGGACTTTGGTGACTGTGGAACTGACAGTGACCGTGCTGGGGAACGTGTGTGAGCTTTGTGGTTGTCTTTTACTCCCTTTGTACCGGATTAAGTATATTTATTCCTTTGTAGTTTAGAAAGAGGAAAATGTGTTTTTGTGAAAACTGTAATCGGTTATTTCATCTGACTGTCGGTGCAGTGTGTGCTTTTAAGAGCCTCTTCTCCTAAATTGGTTGTGGTGCTTTTTGGTTTGTTCTCCTTTTAGACCGCTTTTTGGCAAAGGTCTTTTGTGTACAACTACTCTGGTCCTCTAAAAGTGCAGTGGCATAGAGCAGTTTCCTTATGCCTGAGACTTCTGCCTCCTTTTATTTATCTTTCTTTCTCAATAGAACTATCCTAAAACTCCAGTAAATGGCTGCAGTACTTTGTTTGCAATAGTTTGGATTAGCCTGAGGTTTCTCCCTGAAGCTGATATCTGGCAATCATCAAAACTAAGTACCAGACCACTGATAGGTCGGAGTCTGTCAGGCTTCTGGTTTGGACCTTGGATTTGTTGCTGGCTTCTTCCCTGCCCACTTCAGCGTGTGAGGAGGGAGTTATCCGCCTGCATGAGGTCAAGCATGGATCTGCAGGCAATCACCCATGATTCTTGGCTTGCAAAACTTAGGTAATGCTTTCTTCAGCTTTCTAAGGGAAGGCAAGTCAAAGATCTATACATATGTTCCTAGAAGGGTTTTGATAAAGAATTATCATCTTAGTGCTGCAGTGAAGAAACAAGGGATTTTGCTTGTTCGTTTGTTTTTTTTCCAAGGTGGCCTTTGATGCATGGCATGGCACATAGTGAAGGGCAGCTCATGTGATGCTTGAAAGAAATGTGAGTTAGGTCGATGTTTTTGAATAAATTATTCTCCACTTCAAAATGTTAAATGCATAGTTCTAAGTGATGTAAATTCCCCTGTATGCGTGTCCCAATTTTGGATTCTTCTTTTTTTTTTTTTGTTTTCTTTTGTTTTGTTTGACTTTTTTATGGATCAGGATGTCTTTGACTAGGCCAGGATCCTTCATTTTCTCCAAACAGTAGAGACTATATTCAGTTACATCATTACCCTACACAGTTCACAGTTATTTTTTTATTCCAAGTTCTTCGTGTTAGTACAATCTTTACTTAAGCGGAAGTCACAGCTACTGCCTAGGTTGTCCTTGGACCATTATTTTTGATGCTTAAAATAAGTAAGAACTCTTCTGTACAATTGTACATAATTATGTACATTTGTACATAATTAGCTGTTGCATTGGACTTTTTTTTGTCTTTGGAAAATAAAATATATTGTGTGTTTGTTAGTTTGGGAAAATAGTTAAAAGCTGCTGTATGTTTCATTTTTCAGAAAAAATATTCTTAGACTGTTTGCATCCTGCTTTCTGAACCCTTATCTCTCAAAATAACGGTTGAATTCTAATATTCTTTTATTATAGTTCCTGCTTTTAGTTTATTGAGGTTATGCTCATCTTTACAATTTTAAACAAAATGTAAAAGAGGTATATAATGGCCATTAAGGTACTGGATGTATTTATTACCTTGTTTCTTTTTCATGACAGAGAGCCAGCCAGAAGAACTCAGGATGAGTAAACCAAATAATACTGACAGTCAAACTACATGTAAGTAAAGTTTTTATTACATAGTTTCAGAAATATTTAATCTGCATATATAATGCCAGTTGTAACTGGTTTTATTTGGGCTCAAAGAACAGGTGGGTTTCAGTAATCAAGTTACAGTGCCCAGTTCTGGCCCACTCAGTACAAGAAAGACAAGGACCTACTGGAGAGGGTTCAGCAGAGGACCATAAAGATGGTTAGGGGTCTGGAGCATCTCTGTTATGAGTGGAGACTGCAGGAGCTGGACCTGTTTAGTCTGGAGAAAAGAAGGCTGAGAGGGGATCTCATTAATGCATATAAATATCTCAAAGGCAGGTGTCAAGATGATGGTGCCAGACTCTTTTCAATGGTGTCCAGAGACAGGAAAAGGAGCAATGGCCATAAACTGAAACACCAGAAGTTCCATCTCAATATGAGAAAGAACTTCTATACATTGACAGTGGCAGAGCACTGGAATAGGCTGCCCAGGGAGGTTGTGGGGTCTCCTTCTCTGGAGACATTCCAAACCCACCTGAGAGCATTCCTGCTCTAGGTGACCCTGACTTGGTAGGGGAGTTGGACTAGGTGATCTCCAGAGGCCCCTTCCAACCCCAACAATTCTGTGAAATTGCATTGGAACCACTTGTCTCAGGACATGAAAAAGAACCAACTAATAAACTTTGTTGGATTTGTTTGCTATAATTTGAATATTTTAAAACGGTGTTTTTCAGTATTTTAACCTTGTGAATTCAGCTGCCAAATCACACAGAGCTGTGTTTGAGATGTACCATTCAGGGCTTCCTTGAGCTGAAGCAGTACCCCTATTCTTGTCACTATTATGACTGTTCTTGCTGTTAGAATATTGTTAATCTGTCTTTTATTTATCTACTGTGAATTAAAGGGAAGCTGTTAAATGTCTGTGGAGGTATGTTAGTCGGCTAGGAACTTCAGTTAGTGAGTAATCCTCAAGGTTTTAGTTAAATCCAATGTTGTCTCAAAGCCTTCAGTGTTTTAAAAGCAGTGGTAGCATATGACTTGGCACTGTCAGGGTACCATTCATATGCTTTTCACTGTTATCGCATAAGTAGACAAAGAAATAGTTAAGTCGATTCATGGATTCTGATATGGTGATGACTTTATGTACAATACTAAAAACAATTAGATTATATATTTCATATGCACCTGGACATTGTTGGCCATTTGATATCTTCAGGCGTTTGGGGAAGAACATTTCAGCTGGGAGCACAAGCTGCTTGTGAATTTAGCTTGGCTCATGGACCTCTCCTGAATCAGCAGGCTGGTGAAGTATTTTCTTTTTAGTAACTAGAGAAGGAACAAATAGTACTCTATTCTGTATCTACTATAAAATTCAACATTAAGGAAAGGGGTATCTACTGTCCTTTATCCAGGAATCTACTTGAAAGTGCGTGTGATTAAAAGAGATGAAAGCTACTCCTCTATAGCTGATCAGTAGTAATTCCAGTACATTCACTGTGATAATAAACATGATTCTTTGTTTTAGTCTGTGTTCTCTGTGGACAAACAGATGACTGCCCTGAAAAGTATGGAGAAAAAAAAACCTTTGTGGAATGCAATCTTACTGTTCATTATTACTGTTTGGTAAGTGTTGGTGTTGATCTTGGAGTTTTATGTTTTATCTGGGAAAAACAAATGTAAGTGCAAAAAGTATTTAATAGTAATAATCTGTCCAGTCATTTTAACAGTTTTGTTGTTTTAAAGCTTGAACTGTGAGCTTTAACTCATTTCCTTGAAGGCTTGTACTTGTCAGGTGAAGCAGATGAAGTAAGTAAATCCCAACAAGCTTTTATTCAAAGCTAAATTCTATTCATGGTCCATTTAAATGAATTTAATTCTCCCAATCTATCCTGGCATATAGCAATGAAGGTACATGTTTGCACCTACATATTTCCTTCTGTAAAAGAAGTGTAGTTTGAAAATTTGGAATGTGAAAATTTCACCTCTTGTGGGAAAAAATAGAGAAAGGTTTTCTTTTTCTCATTTAGTTCTTTTTTGGCTGTGAGCTATTCTCTGAGGTTCCACAGGACTTTGTAACAAACAATAATCCTACTTCTCAGTTAAGTAATACATACCCTACTGATCATATTGCTACAATATCACTAATTAGTAAAAGTTTGTAATTTAAACAAAGCTATGGATATAAACTGCAGTTGAATAGTTACCACACTTGACATTTTTCAAGCTTCATATTCTTAAAGGTATACTTCAACTATCTCTCAAATTCTAAATTTTTGCAGGTCTTTAAAATAATATGACTACCTAAAAAAAAGCAAACCCACACAACAAGTTTTTTGTTTGAATTTTTTTCCCCCAAGTTTAAAAAAAGTCTCAGCAGTATCGGGAATAATTTGGGGGGTATGTTTTCTCAACAAGTTTTTTCAGGAGTGTTGATTGTAGGTGGCTTTATAGGTTGGATACCGAATCCTTTAAAGACTAAGGAGAGTGGAGGTTTTCTTAAGTTAAACAAAGATAGAGTTTTATTTTCTTAAATAAATTTGAAGCAGCTGGAAGGAAATATAGGTCTGTTTGCGATAATTTTGTCTTATATAAGGCCATATGAAACGATAGGAAGAAGTCCTATCCTGATGGAACAGAACAGCTAGGAAAGGGCATGCTTGCAATCCTGAGCCTTACAATTTATAAGATATTTTAACTGCAGGAAACTCATCACAGTATCTTTTATGGTGTGTCTACTTTTAAAAGCAAGCAAACAAACCCCCTGGATTTTAGTTAAATATAGTGCATGTTATATAAGAAAAGAGTTCTAGAAAGAGACCAATGAGTGGTGCAGTTTCGGGTTTTTTTTGCCAAATGTCTCACAGTTGGAAAATATATTTAATTGGTTTTAATACATAATTTTACATTTATTTGACTAAAATATTGATAAAATTGTTTTTAAAATGATGCTATGTTGAAATTATAAAATGAGATTGTAAAGAATAGAGAAGGCATCAAGTTGTGAAACTGTTTAGTTATTTGAAGATTGTGATGTAGCTCCCTAACTAACTTTGATCTAAATTATCTTATGGCTCTTTTGATTTGCCTAGTTACTTGATTCTGTGTTTATTTGAATCTCCTCTAAAGCGAATTACTTTTCCTCTTAGGTAGCACTTCAGTACAGTTACTTCCTACTGTGCTTCATTATCTCCACAGCACAATTGTCATTCATATTAACTCAGCTAATTTAATTTTACTTCCTCTGAAGATTTATATGCTGAAAGTAATTGTTTGACAATTATCTGAATAGTCTGTATACTTCAAAAAGGAAGGCAAAATACACTGTCTCGGGATCTAAAGTATTACACAATACTTTGATGTTATGAAATATTTATTTTCATGTTACTGGTTACTATTCCCTACTGTCATATCAGACAAAAATATGTAAATGTTTTGGATCAGCTTTTTAATCATTTAAATATTTGCATACAAGCTTTGTTAGACTAAACTTCTCTCTTACTTGAGAAGCACAGTGTACATCATTTTAAATCTTAAGGTAGGTAAATGTTTTAAAATAATTAATTTCTTTTCATAGTTGATGTCAAGTGGTATTTGGCAGAGAGGGGAAGAAGACGAAGGTGTGGATGGATTCTTAATCACAGATATTAGAAAAGAAGTAAATAGAGCTGCAAAACTGGTAAGAGTGATGTCTTTGGTATCATCATAAGGGAAAAAGTAACTTTTAAGTGCATTTGGTGTTGCCTGCAGGATTTGTTTTCTTTTCTTTTTCCAATGGACAGTGTGCCGAGCCCATTCAAGAATCTGAATTTTACATTTAAGTAACATGTCTGTTGAGTTTTTGGAAACCATGAGGGAAAATAAAACCTGCAGAAGTTGTGACGACCCACCCTTAAATGGCAGGAAGCACCTAAGACTCGTAAATGCTTGTTGGGCAAAAGGAACGACTAAAGTCAAAGGGTCTGAAAACAACTAGAAAGTTTTGTTAGTAAATTATGTGCTTGGCATGGAAATTGGTATGTTAGTCCCTGACCTACCTATATAAGCACACAGCAGTGGGTTTTGGTTAAAGGGGTAGGGTGAAAAGCAGGAGAGAAATTAAAGAGGGAAAGATAAATTAAAGAAAGAAAGAAAAAGGAAAAGGATTAAAAGAGAGAATTAAAGAAAGAGAGAAGAGAGAGACATTACCAGTCCTGGTTCCAGTATTGATCCAGCTGAGAGAATGTCAGTCCTGGTTTCAGCATCTCTCCAGTTGTATCAGTCCTGGGGGTGCTGCCTGGTCTTGAGAGGGAGGGGTACTTTTTGTGGACAGGTTTCTCCACCAGGAAGATGAGTTTCTCTGCCCTTGAAGATAGATCTCTTGCTTTCTATGTAAATTAGTTATCATACGCAGTCCGTTCTTTCCAGCCTTTCTGAAAATGGGTTGGAGGGCTTTGGGGGTCTTTGGTGGTCTTAATCCTTACCCTATAATTCATGCTCACTTCCTGCCACTTATTCCTGTGCTTGTGCTGTACTGTGTTGT
Organism: Manacus vitellinus; assembly: GCF_001715985.3. Lineage (NCBI taxonomy): Eukaryota > Metazoa > Chordata > Aves > Passeriformes > Pipridae > Manacus > Manacus vitellinus. Next base: position 15,465,765 of record NW_021940750.1, read on the forward strand.
GGTTCTTTCTTACAGAAAAGTGTTGCCCCATCTTTGCCTGGCATCCCTTTTCCAGCCAAATCTTGTTCTTTCCCATGTCGTGTTAATACTAATAGTCCTTGGTTATTACCAGCAACTCTTGTATTACTGACAGTCCTTGGCTGTCTCCATATCCATCCAGTTATTAGTGTTTGAGACATACACATTAGTCCCTTATCTTCTAGGAATTGAGAGCTCAAAGGCTCTCACTTTGGACCGCTGTTTATAGGGTCACAAGAAAGTGAGTTTTAGTCCTAGTAATTTTCCATCCTGGCCACAATTCGAGTCAGTAACTTTCTTTGAAGGTTCAGTAACAAAAGTATTATTCCTCTTGGGTTGTTAGTCAGCCAAGAAAAATATGTTTCCAAGGATATTTGTTAAAAAACAGGAGCTCATTAGATACCTATTAGTTCCTGGGAACAGTGTTTCTGATAAGCTCAAGAGAGACTTAGTCCAGGTACAGTTTATCAAGGCCAAGGTCTAAAGAGCATTTCTCAGATCACAGTGTGGCCTAGGGGGTGGGGATTTGCTACCACAATGCGTCCTGCAACCACAGTCAGCTTCTCTGGGCCTCTAAAGTTTGCAAATATTTTTATTCCCTGGGTATGTTGCAGATAAATGAATATTAGCAAATTACACTTTCATAATACCTCCAGACATTGTGCTGAGCCTCAAGCTGGCAGTATATAATTTTATAGATGCAACTAAACTATAGGTACTAGTAAAATAGCTTGTATTTTAACTTACATGTCACGAGACAATATGCATATAAACCAATACATAAAGTCTGTGAAATAACTATATATATTTACTCATTGAAACAGAGCTAAACCACATTAGTCTTGTCATAGTTACAATCTATTAGCCAATATTCTTTCTTACACACTATTTATAATTTTTCTATTGGTTTAATTCCTGTAATTTTACTTGGACTTTAGATGCTAATATTCTTTTATTTCTAAAATTATTTTTAGAAATGTAATATCTGTAAGAAAAAGGGTGCTTCGATAGGATGTGTAGCTCCCAAATGCAAACGAAGTTACCATTTTCCTTGTGGGATAAAAAGGGAATGTATTTTCCAGTTCATGGAAGACTTCAGGTGAGTTTTGGGGTTTTGTTGTTTTCCATTTTCAATTCATTATATTTATACAGGAGATGGCTTGTTTTTTTCTTTACTTGTAATTGGATAGGTTGTTAATTATAAATGACATAGGGTTATCTAGGAAAAAAATATTGTATTTGTGGAAGACAGGGAGGCCAACAGTTATATTGCATACCTAATACCTAGAAACTAAGTTCTCAACACTTCTAAATACATAATTTAGTGCTTCTACAAGTAGTTAAATTCTTTATAAAATTGATCATTAAATTCCAGACTCTGAAATAAACTGCATAATGACTGATTTGGGGTTTTTTTTGTTTGCCTATCTCCTGTGCCTTTGTTGAAATGGCAGAGGTTCAGGTACCTATATCTCTTAGCAATGACAACACACTGTGTGCCATTCTGTTGTGTTTCGAAGCTTACTGGAGATGGACTGCAGGAGAAATGGATTTAACATCAAATGTCTAAAAAATGTTTATTTTCTTTTGCTATCATCTATCTAGCATCTTGGCTGTAGTCAAAATGCTCGAGTGTGTTATTCTGCCTACTGTGAGCTGAGTTTGCAGGGTGGATGGGTTGAACTCTGGCAGGCACTTCAACTTAAAAAATGACTCACGTTACATACACATGTAAAGATTATGCAGTTTCAGAAAGGTTTCTTCTAGAGCTGCACTTCTTGGATGTCTTATGTCTTTAAAAATTTGCTAAATTATAAAATTTATCGCACTACCTAGACTGCTGAATCAGTATGCAAACTCAAAAGTTTCTTCTTTAATGTCATGGTAACATTGAAATACAGGAAGAACTTGGAGTTCTGAGGACAAAAAACGTGTTATTTGGACCAGAAGTTTTGAGAGAAAGGACATATATGACCTCTATAATTTACAGAGCATCAGTTGGCGCCGTGATTCTTCCTTACTGTCATTCTGTTGACTTGCTCTGTTAGATACATAATTTGTTTACATGTGTTGTAGTTTAACCCAGACAGGCAGAAGAGCAAGCACAGCTGCTTACTCACTACCCTCAGCAGATCAGGGAGAGAACTGGAAGGGTAAAAGCAAGAAAACTCCTTAGTCAAGATAAAGACAGTTTAAGTAAAGCAAAAGCTGTGCACGCAAGCAAAACAAGGAATTCATTCGCCACTTCTCATCAGCAGACAGGTATTCAGCTATCCCCAGGAATGCAGGGCTTCATCATGTGTAGCAATTAATGTCTCCCTCCTTTCCCTCAGCTTTATTGCTGAGCTTGATGTCATGGTACAGAATATCCCTTTGGTTGGTTGGAGTCATATGTTCTGGCTGTGTCCCAGTTGCTTGTGCATCCCCAGCCTGCTTGCTTCTGGGGTGGTATGAGAAACAGAAGAGGTCTGGACTCTGCAAGCACTGCTTAGCAATAATTAAAACATGCCTGTACTATCAACACTTTTCTTCACAGGTCCAAAACACAGCACCATCCATTCAAGCTGCTATTCAGACATTTAACTCTATGTTATATTGATAAGGGAACTGTAAATTATTATTTTTAGATCTTACTGTTGGGAACATAAACCAGTCCAAACTTTTTTGGATAAAGAATCTACAGGAGCGTCACAGTGCACAATATGTCTGGATTTGGTTGAACATCTTCCAGCATACACTGTATTGAAAAGTCCTTGCTGTAAAAGTGCTTGGTTTCATCGAGAATGCTTGCAGGTAACACAGGTTCTCCCTTGCTTTTTGCATCCACAGAGATCACATTTCTTCTCTGTTTAAAAACAATGGAATAGCTGCTTAAAATTGTGTGAAATTGCTTAATGTTAATTGAGATAGTTGGTATGGAAATAGGTTTGAAGGACAATGCTAAAATTGTGTTACGGAGACAAAAAAGGATTTTGGTTTTTTAATGCTATTAATTTTTCCTCTCCTCACCCCCACGTTTCTGCATGTGTGATACACACTTCATGCCTTCACTTATGTTTAGGAACTGAAGTTCAACCTAGGTAGTTACTTTCTTGCAAATCATTATGTGCAGAATCTGAATGCTAAAAATGTCGTTTGTCCATCATCAGTTCTCTTTGCCTAAGTCCAAAGCCAGAAAAAGTTACAATTATTTTTGGTAAATTTATTCTGGATTTGGAGAGGTTGACTTGAAAAGGACTGTGCTTTTGTTTATGAACCTTGATCTAGCATGTGATCTCTCTCCCTTAAAGGAAGAGAAAATGCTCACCATTTGCATCAGTATCAAGTGATATCATGACTGATGTCAGCTTTAACATCCGTGTGAGGATTGCATCCTTGAATGTAATGTTCGTCAATATTAAGACATTTATTGGCATCTTAAGGATGGTAGTAATTCAATAATTGGTTTGGTTTTTTTGTTGTGTTTTTTTTTTTTTTCTTGACACAGTATCAAGCTTTGAGTGCTGGGATATTTTTCTTTAGGTGCACAGTATGCAATAACATGGACAAATTTCAAAAAGAAATGTTGAGAATGGGCATATACATTCCAGAAAGGTAAGTAATTTTGTGATAATCACTCCTCTACAAAAACTTTGATACTCTATAGAACTGCATCTATTAATATATGAAACTTTAGTTCTACCTTCAGTTGTAGAATTGTTCACTTTGGTAAGGAGTAGCCTGTTTCCTTTTAGTTATGCATAAAAATTGGCAAAGGTCAAATTATCTCAAACATAAAACAGAAAGCTCTGAAAAGTCATTTTTAATGCCATGATTCAACTAGGAATCCAATAAAAAGATAAAAGCACTTCATAAATACAATAATTTTGCCTTAACATAGAGGTTGCTCGGAAGTGTGCTTTCTGTGCCCAGGTTTTCTAATTATCTGAATTTCTATCCAGACAGAATTGTAATTGACTGATTACTTAGCCATACAGCTTCTATCTTCTGCCAAGGTATTGCTAAGGATATGTTTAGCATAATAACTGCTTCCAAAATTCTGAGTTGTTTTTCATAAGTTTCCCTCACTTGATGAGGCTCAAAATACGACAGAAAGTGATCAGGATGATGTTTCTTTGTTAGAAGTAGTATTCTCTAATAACTATTATTCTTCAGAGAGTGCCATTAATTTCCTCGAGTCCGAAGCTCAAGATTTTTGAGAGGAAGTAGAGTCAAAATATTTGATGAACTTTGCCATACTGGCCTGGAAAATTCTGAGTTTACCTTTCATGAGTCCATTTTCAGTGGTAACTTGAGTAGGTTACCTAAACAAATATCTGTGTTTCTTGTGAGAGAGAAAGTGAAATAATGTGAATCAGAGCAAACACACACTGAGGTCATGTGAAAAATAATAAATACTTCATATCAAAGTAACTGTACACAAGTCTGTCTGTATTTTACAGTATTATTTTAGTTACTAGACTTTTTTCTTCCCCCTCTCAGTTGTCTTAACCGTTGCTTAGAACATTGCTGGTTGAAATATATTCATGTGTTTATTACGTACTCTGTATTTGGAAAAAGATGTAACCCATTTAAACAATTGGAAATAGAATTCTAATATCTGATCTTCGGCTGTGTTTATAGGGACGCGTCTTGGGAACTTGAAGAGAATGCATATCAAGACTTACTGCAATGTTATCAACACTGTGATATTAGAAGATGTCTCTGCAAGAAAGGAAGAGACTATAATGAACCTGATAGGTATGATGCTTTAGCAGGAAAGTATAACCTACAATAGAATAGTTCTTTGGTGTGGTTTGGTTGTTGCCTTTTATTATCATTATAATTTATTTATTTATTTAAATCCTTTGATACTTTTCAGCATCAGGTTTTAATGTCAAGCCAGCACACTGTCTAAATAAAGTGTTTATTTTACTCCATATTTCAATACTAAATTTCTCTAACTAGGTTATGAAAGCCAAGAAAACCAACTTTAATGGCTTATCGGTTATCTTGTCCTTGTTCTCATTTGATACAGAGCTGAAATAGAATTTGTGCATCAACATAACACGCAGATTAGCTTGTACGTAAATGAACATTGTGTCTTTCATTGAGTTTAATTCAGCAATTTAATAAGTGCTAAAATACTTAGAGCCTTTACGAGTAATTATTGTTAAAGTACTAGACTTATGTGAAAATTAACTAGCTGTGTAAAGGCTAGTAAAACCAATCTAGCTGCAAGCTGTCCCGCTGCATGCAAGTGGCAGATAGAATACTACTGATAGTGCAATAAGAGGTCATGTGAAAGGCTTTATTCTGCTCTACCACTTGCTTAATTTTTTTTTAATAAGTTCATTTTCTGCATGAATTTTTGTTTTGTTTGTGTGCTTCTGAAATTTTTATTTTTCATTGGTGTGAGTAAGCTCAAAGCTGTCAGAGCCTCTACTTTGAAGACTTGTTTCTGTAGTACTGTGGTGGTTATTCCCTGTAGACATTAGCTTTGCTTTATATGGTTTTGACCAAGCATTCCATGGTTCATTCATGGTAGGTGTGCACCTCAGGATTTACTTTGCCTTAAAAAGTTGTACCTTAGGCTTCCAGTATTTCAACTAATCAGTCACATTTTTCCATTGTATGTTTAAGCAAAATTGAAGAAATCTAGACAAAAACATAGTAGTCATTAATAAAAACATAAAATAAAAAACATAACGCTGTCATTAATGAAGAGTCTTCTTCAGAATGTAAGAATCATCATAGCATCATAAAATGGTTTGGGTTGGAAGTGAACTTTGTCCTGTCACAACAGGCCCTGCTAAAATATCTGTTCACCAACATGTCAGTAGTTTGAATTTTTCCCAAGAGGACTCTCCTGTAAAAAAAATTACCATTTGGAAAAGTCAACTGGTGGATACCCATAAGATAAAGAGGATTTTCCTGACTAGCAACACGAGGAGAAAATACTACCTGTAAACTATTGACAGGGGAGCACACTAATTCATAGCTTCATTTAATACAAGGTCCTGAAACAGGAGCTGCTTTTTTCTTCTTGTGAGTACATCTTGTATGAAGATAGTTCCACTTGATTATAATAATTTCTACCAGATTGATTAAAATTATGCTTTGTTAAGTTTAGTGTCTGGATTGCACTTACTATTGAATAGCCTTCATTTTAACTTTTCTTCTGTCTAATACTAAATACCTAAGTTTTTAATTTTAGTAAATGGGAAATAAAACGTTGTCAGTGTTGTGGTTCTCGTGGGACTCATTTGGCCTGTTCATCTCTGAAGTCATGGGAGCAAAACTGGGAGTGCATAGAATGCAGAAGTATCTTGGCAAAATCAGGTAAAGTTATGAATGTGATAGTGACTTCTTAAACGATAACTTTAAGTTACATAAGCTAGCAAATATACTAGTTAATATAATTTAATCATACAGGGAAGTACAGCAGAAAGAAAAAGCGTGCTTTGGCTACCTCTGAAGAGACAGATGGGACGACTTGTTTGATGGAAGAGCCATCTCCAAAGACCCCTCGGCAGTCATCTGGATCCCAACGCAATTTTCTACTCCAGTGTGTAATTTTCTGTTTTCGAGCAGAAACTGATTATTACATAATATTCAAACATGAGGAGGCGATGGCTTATTCTGTAGGAGAAACTTCTTACGCTAAATTGCTAATTGATTAAAACTAGAGTTTTTAGTGATTGAAGTTTTCTGAGTAAGCCATGAACAATAGTTATATGGATTTGGTGGCATGAAAACCACTTTTTAGTTTGATAAAAATAGATTCTTTCTAAAGGAACCTTAACAATTTAGAGGTAACTGAGAATATACAAATGGCAAAACTTTAAGTTTGTTTATTGGGTTTTTTTCCATTTTAATAGTGTTCTAGAAATCTAACTTACAAGTGTTTATAATAATATTTTCCTGTGCTGAATTAAAATTTTGTCAAGTCTGTAGAAATAAATGATTTTAGTTTTTACTTAATGTATCAGTCAGGACTTCCATCTCATCTATGGGATGCAACTAAAAGCAGATCCTGAAACCACCATGTAATAAAATACTGAATTACTATTTTTAAAATTGTAGTTCAGGCACTGGTGGACTTCATGGTAGGGGGAAACTATACAGCTATCTTCCAATAAGAAGTGGTTATGCATTCTTCAATTGTATCTCTTCTTAAAATACTGTTTTGACTTATAGATCACCAAAGATAATGTACCAGAACAACTTGTCACCTTGCTCACACCTAGAACGTCCAGCATCCAACAGAGTGACAATGTCCTTACCTCCACTGATGTCAAACAGAAACTGGTCCCTGAGGCAAAAGTATTTTCTTTTAATTTTTCTTATGTTGAAGAGTAATCTAGCATATGGCTTTATACCATAATTCCCACAAAATATCAAAGGGGGGGGTGGAGAGAGGAGTGTATTGTACCTATATATATATATATATATCACACAGACCCCAGCACCTGCAAAAACATTTTCCCAGGGGACTTTACTTACTAATTCCCTGGGCAACCTGAAGTTTGCTCTCCTCATGTCCAGAACTGAGGTTTTGCTGGCACTTCTCCTGTCAACAGAGCTTTTAAACTCAGCTGGCTCATGGTCACTGTGGCCAAGACGGCCACCAATCTCCACTTCACTCACAAGGTCCACTCTGAGTTGGCTCCCTTAGAACCTGTTCCATAAAGTTGTGATCCAGGTTTCTTAGGAGTCTTCTGGCCCAGATTGTACCAGCTGTGTGATATATTTATGTGTATAGATGTATGTATATAGTCACTGGAAAAATGGAATGAGTACACTGAAAACCTGGAGTCATAGCTCAATAAAGGCTTCTGCTTTTTATAAATGCTAGAGGGGTGTGAGGAGAAAAGAATGATGATACCTACTGAGAATTTTTAGGTCAGGTAGTAAGGGGATGAAAACTCAGAAATGTATATTCGTCCTTACTAAAGCATGGCTAGTTATTCTTTAGAAAATAGGGAATAAAAAGAATCCTAGTTGCTTTCTTCTAATTAGACATGTTTTGAATGTTCAAGGTTTTTGCACTTGTAGCATAGGCATAGTTCACGACTGTACTAAAACCAGTGCTAAAACAACGTTTTAATATAAAATATTCATTTTAAGGATGTAAAATTCTTTATCTGGCTGTGAGTAGTTAATTGATGAATTCTACCTTATGAGCTAAAAATTCTGATGAAGGAATTAGTTACTTCTAGTAGATCGGGTATTTGAAACATTTGGTTGGAAGTTAGAAAACAAAGAAGAGGTCTTATTTTTTTATATAAGAACTGCAACATTTCTTCCTATTCAAATGTCTTTTTAATTATAGCAACAAAGATTATTCTGATTTGATTGAAAATATCGCTTTAACACAAAATGGTAAAGTTCAATTTCTCACTCGTTTTACATTGTTCAAATGTAGACTGACAGCGTGAGAATTGTTTGTCACTGTGTTGGTGTCATTGATTTATAAAAATCACTACTTGTTTTATGCCAAGGTAATTATTTCTACCTCCTTTTTTCTAGTTCTTAGAGGTACTTTAAAATTTACTACTACAGAGTTAAAATTTAAAAAATCTACACTGAATATTTTACTGATATAATTTAGGCCATACCTGAATGTGCCATAGTGTTTAAAGAAGTGTTCTTCGTAATAGATTTGTAAGAATGTTTCCTGTATAACTGTTGATAATTATGAATCAGAGATTTCATCTGAAAATGCATCTAATTTTCTCATAGGCATTTAAGAGAGCGAAGAAGGGAAGTTTGTAATATTCTGAAGGAGTTAAAGGAACAGGTTAATACAAAAACAACAAGGCTTAACATCAATGCAGACGATATCTGGAATAGTGCTTTAAAAGGATTTAGACAGCGCAACTTCAGTCCTACAAACACCATTGAAATAAATTTCACAAACTGCAAAAATAGATCAAAGACAGATACTTCTGCCGCATCAAAACACCGTTTCTTCCAATTATTAATGCTTCACCTTCAGAATTCATCACTGTTTGAGGGCTCTTCTGCGAAGAATTTGTCCCTTGATTTTCAAGGTAATTAAATGCTTTGTTCAAAAATACATTGAGAACTATGTAACTTTAAACATTTTTTTAGTCTTCAGCCAGTATGAGTGTCAGTTCACAAGTATCATCTTGATGACAAAAAATTGTTTGGATTTTTTGTTTGCCTTTTTGTTTTTTTCAATTCTGAAGGCAGTTGTAGTGTGGATTTGTAATAGCAAAAAAAAATTGGTTTAGTTGGAAATGATGACAACGAAGGAAAAAATACAGCAAATAATTAGACTTGTTCTTGTCAAGTGAATTCCTTTCTTCCTTACTCACTTTTTCTGCTACTTATTTTCCTTTCCTCAAATTTCTAGGACGTTATCTCTTACGGCATGCTCCCTAGAGACCCCAAGTTACCTTCTTTGAGTTCTTATGCTTCAGAATTAAATGTGCATGTGGTACAAAGTGGAAGAGGAAGTTACATCTCCCAAACCTTGAATAGGGGCTGAAGAGTTGAAGTAAAATAATATGGTACTCCTATGTAAAAATGTGATCTTATTCTTTCAACCATCAGGAGATAGCAAACCTCATTTGTTGCCTTTCCTAAAATAAGAAGAAATTGCATTATGACACTTTCTTTTAAAAAGTGAGGATCACAAATCATTTCTATGCATAAATAGCAAATATATTCTTCTATTTACAGCTGTAAAAGAAAACCTTTATTTCGAAGCTGGTAAAATGATTGCAGTTTCTCTGGTTCACGGCGGTCCATCTCCTGGTTTCTTTTCCAAAACACTATTTGATTGTCTTGTCTATGGTCCAGAGAATGTGAAGCCAGCTTTGGAAGATGTTGCTGACGTTGATGTAGCACAAACAATAAAAATGGTAATATGCAATAAGTTATATTTCTAATTCGAGACCATATTTGGAGATAAAGACTTACTGAATAGAACTTTCATTGAAATTAAAAAGCTTTTTTTTTCACATATATACATGCATGTAGTAAACCAATTTCTACTTTTGTCTTTTTATACAGATAAAATATGCAAATAGTCTGTCCAGCCTACAGTCTACAATACATGACTGCTGTGAATTCCTTGCTGCTGCTGGATGTTTTAGACCTATAACAGCTTTGTGTGATAAGAACATGCTGGTGAATGACATATTGATCCATCATGTAATCAAGAGAATTATTTCACCCTTAGAAAGGTTTGTTTTGTTTGAGTTTTCATGCTACTTTGGTTTTTTCCTCACTGAAATACTAAATAATATGTCACTGAAACTATCTTTCACATGTTCTTACTTATTCTTCATTTTAAACAATGGAGTGTACTGTAATTTTCAGTGGATTAATTATATGAAGGACTAATTAAACTGAAGGACTGAAATTATTTCTCTACATATCTGCTCTGTTCCACTTTTTGGTCGCATTCCTTTTTCAGCCTTGTGAAGAAGGCAGATTCACAGTTTTTAAACTTTTTTTTTCACTTTTAAGTTTTTAAAGCATAACAAAGACTACAAAATCTCTTAAGCTTGTGTTCATTTTTAACTCAGCATTGTTTGAATTTAGAATTTTTAAATTTTAGAAATGTTAAACATATGTTTCAAATTTTAATGAGCTTTCCAGAGTTCTAATCAGGGAGTTTGTGTTTGCCATTAGGAGGGCAATAATGTCAACAAGCTGATGTGCTTAGAACATCATAATGTCAACAAGCTGATGTGCTTAGAACATCATAATGTCAACAAGCTGATGTGCTTAGAACATCAGCTTTGCATTGATGTTTCCGTGAGGTAGTGATGACCTCATTAGCTGGAAAAGCTGCAGCTGTTGACTATTCTTTGATTAATCACTGACATTACTTCCAATTCTTCATCTTCTCAGTAAAAAGGCATTAGATGCTAATTATTCTAATATAGCTGGATTTATACTTAAAGCATTTATAGTGTTACCTTTGACAAATTTGAATCAACTGAATCTCCATGAGCTATAAAAACTAATTTTGAATGTGAGGATTTTTTTTACAATATTACAATAAAGTTCAAAGCAATTAGTCTTTCAGTCAAGGCCCTCTGGCATATTTGAACAATATATATCGTATTTTAAAACTTGTCAGTTGGAAAGTAAAACATAATAATTAGCCTGTTTGTTTATGGGGTAATGTGGTTTTGTGCATTTTTGGAAATGGGCTTAAATGTGCATAAGTGAGTAGAACAAGAATTTGCTTGTCACTATCAAGGACTGAGAGTTGGTCATTTTAGCTGTTAAATATTCTACACCCTGACTGTACACTTTCAAAATGTTTTTTCTGAATTTTATTGATTCAGCCTATTGGTGTGTAAGAAATTATGAGTAAACACCTGAAGTAAAATTTTAATTGTGATTATGGCAGCCAAATTGTAAAGCCAGTTGCTTGAAATGTTCTTGTCCAATGCACAGTAACAAGTGAAATTTTTTTCAACCTACAGAGCTGTTGGGTTCTTTGCTTTGGTTTGATTTTGGTTTTGGAGAGGCAAGTGTGTTTAAATGCATGTAGTTAAATTACAGAGTCAGATTGGTGTGTACGGTGGAAGGGACTTCTGGAACTTATCTTGTCTACCACCCCTGCTTAAGCCAGGCCATCTAGAATCAGTTGCCCAGGACCATGTCCAGACAGCTTTTTAATACTTCTGTTGATTTAGGCTTTACAGACTCTCTGGGCAACCTGTGCCAGTGCTCAGTCACCCAGACAGTAAAAAAGTGGGTCCCGATGTTCGGATGGAACCTTCTGTGTTTCAGATTGTGCTCAGTGCCACTGGTCCTGTCACTGGGCACCACCACTTAAAAGAGCTTGTCTCTTGACTTCCTTGCACACTCCCTTCAAATACTTGTAGATATTGAGATTCTACCTGAACCACCTTTTCTCCAGGCTGAAGCATCCCAACTCTCTCAGCCTTTCAAGTGTGGCCGTACCAGTGCTGAGCAGAGTTAAAGGATCATTTCCTTTGATCTGCTGGCACCATAATTCCTAGTACAGCCCAGGATACTGTTATCTGCATTTGCCACAGGGAAAAATAATAGCATATAAGCACATGCAGACTTGCAGAAGCTAAGCAAAGGCTATCTTTTAAGACATCTCATTTTACCTAAAGACAAGGAATTTTAACTGTTTTCTGAAGAGATGTTTGTAAGAAAGAGATTCGTTATGTTTTATGTAAAAGTTAAAAGTAAACTGCACATACAGTCAAGTACTAGGAAGTAATTTCTGCATATCACTGGTATTTCTTTCATCTGCCCAAAAAGCTCCATAGGAACATCTAGATTGTTAAAATGGGAGTTAAACATATTTTGCAAGCTAAAATGGGACTACTATGTAGACCTTATTGACAAGACTTGGAGACAGCAGATGGAGATTTATTGTATCCAATCTTGCAGCTTTATAAAACAGAGAGTTCTGATGCATGGTCACTCTTTTTCTTTTTTTTTCTTTTCCCTCTCCTAGTTTTAGGCAAGGTTTGAAAACTCTTGGTATTCTAGAGAAAATGCAAATGCATCCAGATGCATTCTCTAGCGTATTGTGCCACAAACCCGAAAGACTTTCAGCAGAAACTATTTGTGATCTCTTTTCAATCCATTCCTCATCAGATGTAAATAAAGTTAAAGGTGCTGATTTTTGGATGGGCTATTTGCAAGATGTGGAAAGTAAGTAATTTTTTTTTTCTCTCCCTTTCCCTGTTCAGGGTATATATATATACAGGGTTTGATTTATAGAGTTCAGTGGGATAAATAAATCCAAGGGTTTGCAGTCACTGGCAGTTCCTAATTGTTGTTCTTCACCCTCTTTCTTACTAATTAGAATTTCTGAAACTGTTGTCCAATTATAATCAAACTTTAGAGGGGTCAATAAAGGAAAGATAGGAACTAGAGTTCCTGTGAATTTAAAAAGAAAACAGAACACAAGTGACACAGAAAAATCCTTTATTAGATAGTTTGTCTAAAGTCTTAAAGCCCACTATTTTCTATCTTTTTCTTACAGAAGAGTTTTTTTCTATTCACTTAAGATTTTTCAGAACTAACCCAAGTGAGTTTTGCTTGTTAAACATTTTCTTATTTAGCCATAGAACTGCATATTTATTCAGCATATTGATCTCATTTTGTGTGGGCTTTTTTTGATCTAATGCTTAGCATGTAGGATAATGGTTTATGTGTAATAGACCATCAGTGATAAATAACACCTAATCCTGTTTTTTTAGGTGGTGAGTCTGTAGTGACGTTTGAGGATATTCTGCTGTTCGTAACAGGCTCCTCTTCTATACCATCCATTGGTTTTGATCCTGAACCTACTATTAAATTTTTGCGTATAAGGTATCCCATTGGAAACAGACTCCTGAATTGCTTAGAACTCCCTATAACAAATACATACCAGCAGTTTAAAAATAAAATGGAACTCACCATCAGGAACACATTAAGAGCTGAAAGTGAATAAGTATTTTTGCAATTAAACTGGATGTTGGAAATTTCAGTTTTCTGCAAGAACATCTACTTCCAATTTGCTACTGTATTTTTGGACAATGTACTCTCAGTCTTTTCCCACTTTTCCTCCAAAGATATGGTAAAAGTAGTAATATTGTAAGATGAAAAACAATTTTCAAATCAGAATATGCTTTATTTCTTGAATAATTCTCCTTTTGAAGTTGACTTGAGTCAACAGTCTCTTGCAGAAGTATTTTAAATATCTACTTTTGCTGTAGACAAGTATAAGTACCAAACTCTGTAACAGGTAAGTCTGTGGATTGTATCACATACTTCAGTAACTTATTTATCAAAGGCAAGTCGGGCACATCTTGAAGATAATTTCTGTAGGGCTTTGTTTCAAGTAAAACTGTGATGCAGGTGTTTTGAAATCTTTTTTAAACTGCTGCAGCTTCTCTTTCTTTCTTGATCCTGGGAGAGGTGCTAATCTTTTTATATTAAGACCTATTTTCATCACTGGGTAACAAAAGCAGGTATGCCACGTTGCCCCTTAATTTTTAATTATTTTTTTTTTATTTCAAAGTCTAAGGAAATTATTACAAGCCTTAGATCAGATATTTCTTACTACTTTCAAGTAGCTAAAACATTCTAATCTCATCAAAGTCCCATCATTAGAAATTTAAGAATATAAGAAATTAACACAGGACTAACAGTGTTTTTTGGTTCTTAGTCAAAAGCATATTAAACTCTACCTTAAAATTAAGGTATGAACTCTTGGAGAATGTAATTTGACTTGTTTATATACTAAGCATTTTCTCACTGTCTATTTTTTCCTCCAATAATGTTCCATGTTTCTCATCTCTGCATAATTTTTGAGTCTCATTCTTCCAATAACTTCTTTGTAGTCTTAGCCTTCAGAATGGTCTATTGCCATTATAAGGAGAATGGCTTGGTGCAAATTTTTTTTGCATAATAAGGATTCATATTGTATGTTTGTATTTTTAAAATACAGCAATGAGTCTCCTGCAAATATTGTACTTCAAAAATGAGCAGAGTACCCAGTGCAGTATTCCTTTTTCTTGCCTAGTTAAAGATAAATGTCTTCTGTAATATTATGTGATTTTTCTGTGTGAGAAGTACAGAACTTACAGGAGTACCAAACAGAGTGTGAATAATTTTAATGGACAATTCCTGGACTTCCGGCATCTGCAGTGACAAGGGAAACTGTTCAGAACTTGGAACTAAATAAACTACATTTTAAAACCTTCAATGGAGAAAGAAATACAAAGATTAATGTGAATACAGGGCTTCAAAAACATACCTGAGATAACAAAAGTAGAGTTCACACCTTTTATTGCTTATTTCCTTTGAATTTAGCAGTTGAAAGGGTTTTATATAAAGGTAGAATTAACCTTTAGGTCAGCTGTAGGAAATGTTAACTTTAAAACCTTTTGCTGTACAATGCTATATCCAAACACTGAATTTGTAAAATTATGTAGTATCTAATATTGCTTGAAAGGGTTTCTCTAACATAGAATTGGTTCCCATTTTCTAATACTGATGTCTATGCATTCAGGACAAGTTTTCTTTCCTTTTTTGTTGGTTTGATCAGCTCTATCTAGACATTCCAGTATATTCCAGTTGTATTCCTCTCCTCTTCGCGTTTTCAGCATTTGTTTATATAGACCAATCTTGAATTTATTGAAACTGTTCATTAGAATTCCACTGAATAAGCTAACTACCGATTCATCAAAACACAGAAAGGTCTCCCTTGTCCTTCAAATGTAAGAGCAGTTTACATAGCTAAAAGGACCGTCAGGTTTTTTATTATTATAGCAGGTATCTAAAGTGCAATATTATCGAGTAGTTTTCATTTTACATAAACATAATCTGAGGCACACCTGGAAATTAGGGAATTTGCTTAGTTTCAGTATTTCTGTAACAGAGAGAATAATTGTATATACATTAGTTATGTAGTAAATATATTCTTACAGAATTTGCATCTTCTGTAAAATTTGTTGGCAGTGCTCTTTGTGTTTGGCCACAAAACTTCACCCCACAGTTTCTGCATCAAACCCTAAGCATCCATCTGGAATTAGCATATCAAATAAGCTATTTATTTTCTAGAGTGATAATTTTATACTAAACAATAGTATATTAGTGGGTTTAGTATGGTCTCCTTAACAATGCACATACAATAAAAAACACCCTCAAGTATTTTAGCTCTATGTTTGAAAAGCAAAGGAATAAGAAATTTCTGACTTGCTTTCACCCATTCAAAGGATGCTTACCAGAAAAAGCTATTAGCATTTTTAACTAACTGGCTTAAGAGTGAAATGGAGTCAAAAGGAGAACTTCATTTATACTTAGTCTAAATGATTGTGTGCTGCAATTTTGACATTTTTCATTAAGATGTTCAGCCTGTGAAGACCTGAGGGTTTTGAGAGTATTGGTCTTTAATTCAGACTCACATTTTACATATACATTTTGAAAATAGTATTAAAAAAATGTTTTAAATAGAGAGAAATGCAACTTTGGAGCCTACAAAATATTAGTTTAAAGTTTATCTTGATTCTGTATTATATGGTATAGCATTTTAAAGCTCAAACTTTACTGATTTTTACTTAAGGGAGTTCCTAGTTGGACAAAAGAAAA
Source organism: Manacus vitellinus (assembly GCF_001715985.3). Classification (NCBI taxonomy): domain Eukaryota; kingdom Metazoa; phylum Chordata; class Aves; order Passeriformes; family Pipridae; genus Manacus; species Manacus vitellinus. Next base: position 15,481,875 of record NW_021940750.1, read on the forward strand.
ATTAAAATGCTTAAACTTTTGAAGTGTCAAATCATATGCATACAGAAAGTAGTTTTTGAAACATTAATGTATGTAAAAAAACCCAAACCAACAATTCAATCCTCTGATTTTTATATTGCATAAACGATGTTCTTTTTAAACTTATGGTAATTAAAAAAATGTAATTTTGTAAATATTTTTAGCTCTAACTTGAACTGCCGGATCAGTACCTGAACTGTTGCATCTTCAAGCAACATTATATGTGACAGGTGTAGCATCAATTTTGAAATAATCAGTAATTGTGGGAAATGTTATGTATATGTTCAAAGTGCAATAAAGGGTTAAATATGGAACTTTCTTCAGCGTTTTTTTTTGTTAACACTTACAGGGTTAAAACCCATTAAGTTATCGCTCTTTTCTGTAATTTCATTTGTGTACCTATATAAATATATAGCATGTTTATCCAGATATCCAAAACTGTGTTAGGGCGAATGGGGCTCTTCCCACTGTAGGATGCTGTAAGAGCATGGAGAATCCAAGGAAGGCTGCCTCTGGAGATGTGCTACCTGCGGCAGAGGCAAGCAAACTCGAAACTATCTTTTCTTGATGACTTTATTTATAGCTAGCTGGCTGGTTTTGAAACTTCAGTCCTTTCATGTACTGAAATCTGAGTGCAGCTCAGCTGCTTGCATCCGAGCTGTTTCAGTTCCCTCCGTGAAGCTTCAGTGAGAGAGCAAACACTGCTCCTGCGGCTTTTTGCTCGGGGGTGGGGAAAGGTGGAAGATGCCGTAGTCAGCCGGGCTAAAGCACAGCCCCGCTGCCGGACCGTGAGCAGCGGTTCCCGCACGGCCGCTCCCCGCGCACCTGGCGGGGCCGGAGGCGCGGCCGGGCCGGGCCCCCCCGGGCAGGGGCCGCCACGTGTCCCGGCGGCTGCGCAGGCGGCGGGCGGCGGGCGGGCGGGGCGGGACGGCGGGCGGGAAGATGGCGGCCGGTATCGGGACAAGCAGAACAGTGAGCGCCGGCCCGCCGTCCTCGCCGTGCGGCGCCTTCCCGGGGCTCGGGGCAAGGGAGGGAGCCGGGTCAGCCGCACGCTGGCCGCCGGGGGCGCCCCTGCTTCCCTGCGGGGGGGCTGTGGGCGTCGCCTCGCCTCCGCCGGGGATTCGCACCCTCTCTCCTGGCTTGGGTCTCCCGGCAAGGGGGTGGCGCCCCTCCACCGCCCTCTGCTTCGGCAGGCAGCTGGGGCCGCCGCTCCGCCCGCCTCTACTCGGGGGCCTCGGGCTGCGGCTTTCGCCGAGGAGCCCCGGCCCCGCTGTGGCCCCCGGGCCCCGGCCGTAGGTGCCGCCGGGGTGTGGAAGGCGCCCCCGGGGAGGAACTTGAGCGGGCCCGGGACGGGAACGGTGTCTTCTCCCGCGACCATGGACGCGCACCCTCCGTCTTGGTTTCCTCCTACCCGTGAGAAGGATCAACGGGAAATAGCGTTAAATAAGGCTGCTGTTGTGATGCTCGTGTTAAGACAATACTACGTACTGACTGTCAAGAAATTGAGAACACGAGATTAACAACTAATGATGCAGGTTTTCTGTGAGTAAAGTGTTTGTTATTCAGTCCCTTCTTACAGATTGCTGAGTCCTTAATTGACTCTTTAATCTCTGTAGAGCCTTGAATATACTCCTAAAGCATAGAGGATGTCGACTCCATAGTCCTGTCTACTTCCCTTGCTTGCCAAAGTTGAAAGTAGTTTGAGCTGTAATCCTGTCACTTTCTCATTGACAACTGCGGTATCTTTGGTTGTATAGACGATTCTGGATGCATTTATTTAGCATGAAATGTTTAAAATCATCTGACTAAAATAGTCAGTCTCTGTGTGTGCCTCAAGTATTGACTAGTATGCTCCATCTTTTTGTACCAGGAGTCCTTTCTGCAATCTCATTCCTATGTCCATCTGCCATTGACAGTGCTACTTGATGTTCCTTTCCAATCTTTTGCTTTTCTTCTCTTTTCTACCTGTCTAATAAAGCCCATTTCTTTGTGCTCATGTTCTGTACAGCTTTATTCTTTTCTATTGTGCTTCACCATGTTCATGGAGTGGGTTGGGTTAAGGATCATCTAGTTCCAACCTCTTCCCTCTCTCGGCAGGGACACCTACTCAAAGCCCCATCCAACCTGGCCTTGAACACTTCCAAGGGATGGGGCATCCACATCTTCTCTGAATAACCAGTTCTAGTGCCTCACCATCCTCATAAGGAAGACTTTCTACCTTATATTTAATCTAAACCTACTCTCTTTCAGTTTAAGGCCATTCCCCCTTGTCCTATCACTACAAGCCCTTGTGAAAAGTCCCTCTCCAGCATTGTTCTAACCTGCCTTAGGTACTGGAAGGCTGCTGTAAGGTCTCCCCAAAGCCTTCTCCAGGCTGAACAAACCCAGCTCCCTCTGCCTGTGTTCTTAGAAAAGGTATTCCAGTGTCCAGATCATTTTGCTGGATCTTTTCTGGACTTAATTCAACAGGTCCACATCCAGAGCTGGATGCAGTGTTCCAGGTGGGGTCTCACCAGAGCAGAAGGGCAGAATCCCTTCTCTTGCCCTGCTGGCCACGCTGCTTGTGATGCAGCCCAGGATACAGTTGGCTTTCTGGGCTGCAAGTGCACATCGCCAGCTCATCCACCAACACCCCCAGGTCCTTCTGCTCAGGGTTGCTCTAAATCCATTCTCTGCCCAGCCTGTATTTGTGCTTGGGATTGCCCCAACCTAACTGCGGGACCTTGCACTTGACCTTGTTGAACTTCATGAGGTTTGCACAGTCCCACCTCTCAGGCCTGTCAAGGTCCCTCTAAATGGCATCCCTTCACTCCAGCTTATTGAGGAGGAATTTCTTCACGGAGTGGATTGTTAAACATTGGAATGACTGCCCAGGGAGATGGTGAAGTTACCATCCCTGCAGGTGTTCAAGAAACAACTGGACGTGGCAATTGTGCCATGGTTTAGTTGACAAGGTGGCGATCAGTCAGCAGTTGGACTTGATGGTCTCAGGGGTCTTTTCCAACCTAAATAATTCTGTGATTCTGTGACCTCGTCACGCAGCTTGATGTCATTGGCAAACCTGCTGAGGGGACACTCAGTCCCCCTGTCCATTTGCTGACAACTGTTACTTGATTATTTCAGTCAGCCTTTACCACTGAACCTGTATTGTCTTCTCTTGTGTCTTTTGCAAGGAGATAGATTCAGGAACTAAAAGATACATGGAAAAAGGGAAAGATTTATTATCATTTAGTGTTTGTATTACCACGTATGTACACCATCTGTTGTGACCTTTATCCTGGTTCATAACCAGTCAAAGCATATCATTGTGCAAGCACAGTAAAAGTATGATCCTTGCCCCAGGGAACATTCAGCATAAAAGTAAATGAAATGGCAATATCAGTACAAAAAAAGAAACTCAGAGACTTGCTGAATGTTTATCTTGATTGTCACAGCACATAACTAGTCTGATTACCGTCTTCCTTCACAGAGAGCTTATGCTAAGTTTTACTTTAGATGATAAACTGCAAAGCAGCTGTTTCAGCTCCAGTAGTACCAAAATACATAACCGTAGAGCTTTAAAAAAATTGCTCATAATGGCTGAAGATGTCACCAGTGGCGAGGGACCAAAGAATCCAGGAGCATTCTGTAATCAACTTTCAGGACTGCTCCACTGGTGTTTAAAAAAGAAGAAAATAAAAAAGTATGAAGGAAGTGGAATGCTGGTTTCCAGGGAGACTCAGCACTCACTGCTGAGTTGGATTTTCCCACAGTCACGTTGCACTGCTAGTAATGTGATTTGAAAGGACAGTACCCAGGAGGAAGCAGGGACAGGCTGCGAAAGAGAAATTCGGAAACATTGCCTGGATGTGAATAGATAGTGTTAGGAAAGCCGAAGTTCAAGTGAAGTTGAACGGTGCAGCTAATGTCTAGAGAAATGAGAAGTGCTTCTGCTGCAACATTAGTAGCAAAAATGTGAATAAGAAGAAACGTTGGCTCATTGCTAAATAGACCTGGTCATTTAGTGGTGATAGGCACAGATAAGGCTGAGGAACACAATGCTGCCTTTGCCTCAGTCTTCAGCAACGATCTTCCAGCCTTTGTGTCACTTTGGAGTCAATCATGGAGTGAGTCCTATTGGAAAATACTTCTCATCACATGAAGGAAAAGGCGGGTGTGGATCTATGTATGGTAAATCATGTCTGACCAACCTAATTGCCTTCAGCAAGAAAATGACTGGACTTGTAGGCAGTGGGACAGTAGTGTGTCATTTACCTTGACGTCAGCAAGGCTTTTGATGTTGTGTTCTTGTATCCAGGTTAGGATGTTACAGACTGAATGGATGAGCAACTAGATACATAAAGCAAAAAGGCTGGATGATCAGGCTCAGAGGGTTGTGATTAATCAAACATAATGTACCTAGAGGCTGGTAACAACTGGAGCACCGCATGAGCATATTCTGTGACCTCTCCTGTTTCAAATCTCTTATTGGTCACCTGGAGGAAGTGTCAGAGCGTACTCTGATTAAGTGTGCAAGTGACAGCAAACTAGGGGAGCCTGTTCTACTTGAGGGCAGAGCTGCGACTCAGAGGCACCTATATGGGCAAGAGGAATAGACCAGCAGAGATCTTTTGGAATTTAACAATGACAAATGTAAATTCCTGCACCTAGAAAGGAAGAACCCCTTGCAACATACAGGCAACAGTGTTTTGTCAGACTAGAGAGCAGTCTGGGATTGCCAGACTGATTGGTGGAGAGCAGCTGCCTGCAAGGGGTCTCAGTGGATGGCGAGCTGAACGTGAGCCCACAGTGAGTGAGCCCCTGCATAGCAGCATCCTGGGCCATGTTCACAGGAGCACAGCCAGTAGATGGAGGGGAGTGATTATTTCCCCTGCCCAGCCCCAGGAAACAGTGTCTAGATGCTGCATCCAGTTTGTGGCTACAGTGCAGGAAAGCCATCCAACAGTTGGAGGGAGTCAGTGGGGACTACCAGGGTTATCAGGGGCTTGAGCAGTGAGACGAGGCTGTAGCAGTAGGGCTAGTTCTGCCTGAAGGAAAGGTGGCTTCAGGGGTGACCAAACAGCAGCTCCCCAATACCTATGGGCAGCACTGAGAAGGTGGAGCCAGGCTCCTTTGAACTGGTGTATGGCAATAGGGTGAGGGACAACTGGCATAAACTACATAACATAAATGAGATGTTCAAACTGGATATAAGGAAAAACTTTTTCCCCACAAGGACAGTCAGTGCCACAGGTTGCACAGTGTGGTTGTAGGATATCCGCCCCTCGAGACTTGACTGGATAAAGCCCTGAGCAGCCTGGCCTAGCCTCACAGATGACCCTGCTTGAGCAGTAGGTTGCACTGGAGGTTTCTCAAAGTCCTCTCCTGCCTGACCCGTCCTGTGATACTGTAAATCCCAGGGAACTGCACTGAGTATGCTCACAGGCTTCATTCAGCCAGAGTCAGAAGTTAACTGTTTCTACTGCTTTCTGTTTATGAGCAAAGTGATATACATTGCTCTGATTTTCCTCTTTGCAAAACCTTGTGATGATTTTGGTTATGAGTTTGAAGAGAATAGCCACTAATTTATAATGATGCAAATAGTCCTTTGCTGTTAGTCAAAGATGGGAGAGCAGCACACAGTGTGTTGTTTAATCAGGTAACTGAGGAAGAACTCATTACTTAATAGATTTATACATTAGCAGTAGGTGAAGGAATCTGCTTTGGTTTCTGTGTTGAATGGCAAGTTACATGAAAGTTCATTCCTGTTTCAAAGAGTTTTCCTGCTGCAAATTAAGGATGTTTTTGTACCCCTTAAAGCAGCAATTTCCTCTTATGACTTCTCAAAATGTTTTAAAATGTGTATTAGTTTTAGTCAGGCATAAAGGTATTTTTTGTTTGTGTGTATAGTGTTGTTCCAGTGGAGTAGGAAAAGCAGATCAGGGAATAAAGCAAACTAGTTCCTCATGTCTAGAATGCACCTTAAGGAAGGTACTGGACTTATTTTAACACAAACCATGTCATATAGCCTGTATAACTAAGAAGAGTTAATGTTTTGGAACTTGCTTATTTTCCTTTTCCAGTGTCTTCTGGACCCCATAAATTCTATCTGACATAAGCCACTTGTCAGTCAAAGCTGTATAAAAGTAATGAAAATTTGATTTGTTGCCTTTATATTTTATGATGGTTTTCCTCTCAAATGAAATGTTTAATGAAACACTGCTAATGTGTTTAATCACTGTTGTTGAAATGTAAAGAGAGTAATTTGGCTTTGTTTTCCAGTGGCTTTGAAACGTATGCTGAACTTCAATGTCCCTCCTGTTAAAAACAGCACAGGAGAACCAGTGTGGAAGGTAAGAACTATTTGAACAGGAATATGAGAATCTTTTAGTGTTCAGAAAAGTTCAGATTTGCGAATTTTTACTAACTCAAGTTCATCTTCCCTATGTTAACTTGTACAAAATATTTTTTCCTGTATTATAAATATACGGAATTGATTATCAGAACTGCTGAGAAAAATTCAGATGTTGTTTGCTTGATGACTGAAGGACTAAATGACTAACTGATTCTTTAGGCAATATTTTACTGAGTAACTGAGGAGGATATTTTTGAAATATACTTAGATCTCATTCATACCATTGGCAGAAGCTTGCATGATACCTTATAGGTAAACTCAAAGTCAGAAAGAAGCCCATACAAAGGGAAGAACTATTGTTAGCCTTGAACAAGCTGAGCTACCTTTATTACCTTTAAAATGTAACTTGTAGTTCATGAGATGTTGCTACTACAAAGCATATATTCTGTCTCTTCATCTGTTGTCTTTTTTCACTAATTCCTCTCTGCATCTCCTACTGTTTTCCCCCAAATGCAGTCAGAAAAACTCTGCACATACAATAACAAATTTCTGACAGCAGACTTGTTTGTCAAGACAGTTTGCAGAAGATAGACGTGATGGTTCTTTTTCCCCCTTTTTTTGACTGAGTTTCTTTTTGTTTTTTTTTATATTTTATTTATTCATAAGCACAAATGGAAGTCCATGACAAATTAATGATTTATTTTAAATTGGTAGATGTTTAAGCACTTTTCACGTTAGGGTAGTAGTTTCCTAAACCTGAGTTGCTGCATCCACTGTATCCTATATTCTCCAGTATCCACTTTTTACAGCACTTTTTAAGATGATGTGTATCTATTTCAGGTTCTCATTTATGACAGATTTGGCCAAGATATAATCTCACCTTTGCTGTCAGTGAAAGAGCTGAGAGATATGGGGATCACTTTGCATCTGTAAGTGTTTTTTAAAAATTTTGATTTTTTGCTGAAGAGAACTTTTTTTAATATTGCTGCAAATCATGAACAAAATAGTGAAAAATAGCTACTAAAGTTTATATCCTGACTTGTTCCTAAAATCTGATGGCATTATTCAGAATCAGGGAGTGGAGAGAGAGTTCCAAACACTGTTCAGTAGAATTTCTTGCTAAGTACAGGAGGCCCCTGTTCAAAAATTACCCAAGAGGTATTCTTTTGGAATCTGTCTTTACAAATGCCTCTGTAATCATATATGTTAAAATTATATTGACACAAGCTGTTTCATGGGACTGTGTATGTTTTCTGCTTGTCTTTTTACACATAGAATTTAATTGTCTGCTGTCAAACATATGGAATCTTTAAGTATTATTTTAAGACATTTCCCATTTCTCTTTCCCCAGATTACATTTACTTAGCTCATTGTCATTCCTTAACTGTGGTAATAATCATGAAGAAACTTTGAAGATACATTTATTTTTTCAAAATTTGATAAACTTTTGCTAAGTGAAGACTAGAAATAGAAACACAGTTTAACATGTTAACACATTAGCAGATATGTGAGAAAAACATCTAAGAACCTTACCTTTAAGCAGGAAAGGCAAGTTTAATAGAATGAGATATGCAGGGGTTTTTTATCATGTCAACAGTTTGCATGTGAACTTTGTGGATGCAGTATTTTAGCTTCCTCTGAATGGATAATCTATTTTTGAAGATTTCTAAAGCCTTTTCTCAAGCTTTGAATAAACTTCGGAGACATCTATTAATATATTCAGCCAAAAATTATACAACTGTGATTTTTTGCTTTTCTTTTCGTGTCTCATTCTTGCTAAAAATATAGCTAAATATAGGACAACATTGTAGAAAATTACATTTATCTGTACAAATAAAAAATTTCTTTAACTTTTTTAATTTTACACATATCAGAGAAGCAACACATTAAAGATGGATTTTTTGTTCCTATCAGGCTTTTGCATTCAGATCGGGACGCTATTCCAGATGTTCCAGCTGTTTACTTTGTAATGCCAACAGAAGAAAATATTGACAGAATGTGCCAGGTAACTTGCATGCTTAATGTTTCAGATGAGTGGGCACAACAGTGTGTTAAGTAATTGTGCAGTCACTGGAGTGTGACTGTTCTATATATAGTTCTTGTGTGTGTCTAAACACCTTTGCTGACATTTTCCACACGTAAGCACATATTTGTCATAAAAATATTACCCGAAATGTTTACGTGCAAAACTTCAATTTCCCAGAAAATAGAAGGGTAAATATGTCTTATGTGTTTCAGAGAGAGAGTGTAGGGAGTGAAAAGACAAGAGACAGTGGGTACAAACATTCCATTTAAACATAAGAAAAAGCTGTTTTAATGAGTGTAGACAAACACTGGAACAGATTGCCTGGAGAGTCTGTGGAGTCTCCATCCTTGGAGATGTTCTAAACCTGACTGGACACAATTCTGAGCCACCTGTACTGTTTGACGCTGCTTTGAGCAGGAGGCTTGGGTTAGACTAATCTCAGTTTTTTACGTTCTCTGGGAGGAGATGGAAGGTTGATATCTTTGCCAAAGTTAAAAAAAGAGCAAAGGGTAATTTTGGTCAGCAGTAAGGTGTGGAATAGTGATTACTGTCTTTTAGATTAAATTTCATTTCCTGTTTTTTTGCAGTTCTAAGTTAGGTTGTTTATATCTGGATATGTAATCAAAACACTGTGCAGAGCTGTATGAACAGACAGCCAAGCACTTCTGAAAATTCAGTTTGACTGTGGATAATTGTAACACCACATAGTAAAAGTATGGATTTTTTTTAATTAGTCAGAAATATATTAGTACTTTTTCAGGAAAAGGGTTGTGTTTTTCCTTTTTTTTTTTAGGATCTTCGAAACCAGCTTTATGAATCTTATTATTTAAACTTTATTTCTGCCATTTCAAGAAGTAAACTGGAAGATATTGCAAATGCTGCTATAGGTGCTAATGCAGTAACTCAAGTGGCTAAGGTAAGAAAGTCTCCCAGTCCCTAATGTTAACACCATTTCAGGTGTTATTGCATTCTTACTGTCAGGCATCCTGGGGAAAAAAGGGAATCTACAGTCATCTCATTAATGTAGCTTAGTACCATACTTCAGCTTAGTCAAAAGTCCAAGTGCTGCAAGACTTTTGTGCTAAATGATAAGAGGTTTCAGAGTATTCCTGATCTCATCAGCTAACAGAGTGCCTTCAGTGCATATATGTTGAGGTGAGGTTTTAACTCCTAAGTACACAAAAAGAACAGTATGAGTGCAGTTGTCATTTTAAATAATATTTCATACATACACACTCTTATGAGTACACTCCCATACCTTTCTGAGTTAAAGGCAGGTGTTAGGTATTTACTCTTTTGTTGGATGCCTGTACCAAAACCTGTAAATTAAGTTATTATTTTCATATATAATTAAATATATTTGCTTTTTCTCACTCCAGTTAGTACTACTGGCATGAGACAAAGAATCTGTTGTGAAATGAAATGAACTCTACTTGTGTTGTTTAGGCCTTAGATCCTCAGCAGGAGTAAGTTGGTGTAGCAGTGTAAACTAACTTCCTTAAATCTGTTTTTCCGGTGTGATATCCCATGAGTAATTTATTCCATAGAGAGATTTAATTTTTTTCCTGAATGTATGGGTATGTTACAGAAAAGTTAGAATTCATCAGCTGTAATGTTGTATTTTTCAGATAGTGCCCTCTTCCCTTTCTCCTGCCCGAGAGCTTCGTGCTGCTTATGTTGTAGTCCTTCATGTTCACAAAAAATGGTCCTATAATATTGAAATGTCCTCCATACGTGTTTTTTAGTGATATTTGGCTACTAAAAATTTGTCCACAGAAACAATTGAACTGTTCTGGCACTTTTCAGTGCTCTAATATTTTGTATTAATCACTCAATCCTTACACAGGCTTTTTAATTAATAAATTATATCTTGCATTTCTTTCTTTGAATAGGCATTTCTGTGAAATGTTCAAGATCAGGTAGCAGTAAATCACAGATAGGTTTTTTATGCTTCACTCTGGACTATTCTGACCATTATTCCTTAATTTCTAGGTGTTTGATCAATATCTTAATTTTATTACTTTAGAAGATGACATGTTTGTATTGTGTAACCAAAACAAAGAACTTGTTTCATATCGTGGTAAGTAAAATTTATATAAAAATTTTACCAGAATGTCTGAATTTGAAATTTATTTTTGAAGAAAGAGGAAAAGACAGGAAATTATGTGAGAAATTTTAAAGGTAAAATAAAGCAAACAAGGGTGGAATTTATGGCATGAATCCTGAGATAGTGCTTGACTTGAGATCTGTGATAAGATTTGGTTTGATGTTTCCTGTTGGCTATTATATTCTTGTCAGTGTTAGTTATTTAAGAGAAATGTTGCTACGTGTCTCCTCTTCTGACCTAAATGTATGAGGGAAATCTCTCTTATCTGTCATATGAAATGTTTTATAACTTGATAATAATCCCTAATCTAGAGACTGACAGTAAATTTGTTGCAAAAAAAAAAGAATCTCCATTACAAGAGGTGGAATTTAGAATTTTTAAATATAGATAACTGCATACTATAATTCTTTTTAAATTGCACAGGTAATTTTTTGAGGATTTTTTTCCTGAAAAATGTTTTCCAAGTGGATGGCCATTTCTCTTCCATAACATGTGGTTTCCTAGGAAGTATTTAGTAATGTAGTACTGATACAATCCAAAAGTTAAAGTATGCAGTCAGAGAGAGTTGGAAACAATTATGTAGTGTTCGACCTCAGACAGTAAGCAATAATTTTCTCCCAATTTTTTTCCAAAAAAAGGGAGCAGAAACTAGTATATGTGCTAAGAGGGGCATTTCATGATTTAATCTCTTCTGCAACCAAAGCTGTTGACTATTAACAGCTCTCAGGTAAGAAAAGGATTGTTTTCTCTGTATGAAAGTGGCATAACCTTGCTTAACCCTATTCTTAACTCTTTCCCTTGCTATTTTAGCCATTAACCGACCAGATATAACAGACACAGAAATGGAAACGATAATGGACACTATTGTTGATAGTCTCTTCTGTTTTTTTGTTACACTTGGTAAGTTTCCAAATTCTAGCATATTTTCCATATTCAATGAGACAACCAGAAGTTTAGTGATTTAATATAGAAAATTAAAGGCAGAATTAAATCTGTGACCAAAATCTCAATAATTCACAGGGTGGGATAATGATCTTGCTCAAATCATTGCTTTATATCACTGCAAAGTCCAGTAAAGGCTGTCCCTTCATGGAAGTTGAGTCTTAGTCTTCGGTATCAATGGGAGAAGAATATTAAAATGCAAAGATTTGGGATTACTGTTTTTACAAGATCCTAGTTTGCAATAAAGGTAGTAGTGCTTTGAGTTTGGACTTGTAGCACTCAAAAGAAACCAAACTCAAAGAAATAGAAGAAAAAAACTCACACAAACCCTGCAAAAATCTAACTGAAATACTCAAGGAATAGGAAGGTGCATTAATTTTACTTATTTTATTGTGAGTTTTCTTGATACTTAGCTCATACATTTTTCATAGTGATGATGTTTAATCTAAGTTCTAACTGAATTTGGTCAGTCTGAGATAGCTTTCCTACAAGGGGAGCTGGGGATTGCTGTGGGGCAGTGTGTTCAGTAGAGATTCTCTTGGACCTGTTCAGTTCTTTCAAGTGTTAGTGTGATACAAATTGAATGTCTTTTACTCAGTCACTTAAACTATGGTTTTGGAATTTTCATATTTGTATAGGTAAGTGAGAAACAGTAGCTAAATATTTTGAAACCTGAAAGCCAATGGAAAATGTGCTTTTGAAAATAGCATTACCCTGCAGTGATGGATATATTGTGGTGGTGGTGATATACTTCCTATTGTTTTCAGGGGACTTCTGACCTTTTGAAAATAACTTTTAATGCTTCTTTGTGAGATAGTTTGTCCCCTCCACAATACAATAGCTGTCTTTCTAGTGCGCACTATATTTCTCGTTGTCTTGTATGAGGTATTCACTTACTTTTGTAAAACTTTAGTATTTCTATATAGTATTTGTTTCATAAAGACTGCAAGAGAAGAATTTGAAGCAAGTTTGTATTCATCTCAGAATGTTAGTGAAATTTGTTTATGAAAAGTATACTGATTTATAATCTGAAAATTATAATGCACGTAGAAGTCAATATATCTTTTATTAGGCGCTATTCCTATAATCAGATGCTCAAGAGGAACTGCAGCTGAAATGGTGGCAGTGGTAAGAACTGTTTTTCTAAACACCTATCATTGATTTAAAACTTTCCTAATGCCATGTTTAGTTTTCTCAGTACTAGACAGAGATCTAGTGTTATTGTATCCTTTTCCTTATGAAGGAAGTAAAACTGGAAAGGAGATACGTCCATTTTCCTTTCTGCTTTCAATTCCATGGAACTCTTCTGTAGAAATTGGGAGCTATGGAATGAGATGATTGGAAACTTAAATATAAATAATCAATCCTAATCTAGAGTTTATCAAGATTTTCTGACATTATGATTAAGATACATCTACACAGTTTAAAAAGTGGCTGTCTGGCCTTGTGTTTTTCTGTGTGTCTTAGCAAGAAATTTTTGTCTATCTTACTGGGAAATCCCATAAGTACAAGACAAACTAAGCTGACATTGAACTTGATCATCAAATAGGGATGAAATGACCAAACTAAATCACAATGAACAGTATCTACAGCACTGTCTTCATTAGGGGTCGCTGTGCTTCATTTCTTCCGTCTTCTTCACATCTTCTTTGTCAGTGAAGCCATGATACTGATTAAACCTAAGCATTCAGTGTGCATGCATTCATATTGAGGATAATCTCTTTTTTTATGATACACTTGTGTGGCAGTATCTGACAGCCCAATTTGCTGGTTCTGCCTCTTGGTGCCTCCTGCTGGTATCTTCTGTTTGCCTGTTTAGGGAAAGGTAACTGTGCTGATTGTCTGGGAAGAGATTAGTGGACATAAAGGAAATATCTTCAGTGTGGTCCTGGATATAAATATAAATGCTGGAGGGAGAAAATAGAATTAAGATTGATTTCTTTCCCATGTGCAGTGGACCTGGTCTTCCTGCAGCTAAGACTTTTATAAACTACAAAAAGGGCACAATAAATCTTTTAGTGTTGATCAGATAAAGAGGTTAGGAAACGACTGTTTTGTTAAAAGTGGTTTTGTTTTTTCCTCTCCTCAGAAATTGGATAAGAAGCTCAGAGAGAATCTAAGAGATGCCAGAAACAGTCTTTTTACAGGCGACACACTTGGAGCTGGGCAGTTCAGGTATTGTGTTAGTAATAACTATGTATCTTTATTTTTCATATTTCAGTTGTCTGAAATATCTCATTAGGATAAGTCACCACTGTACTGAAAATTGTATTTATTAGAATTTGTTTCAATATTAAAACAATTTATATACTCTTAAAGGAGTTTTTCAGTCTTCAGTTTTCAGTTTTAGCATAACCCATTTTAAAACTTTTATAGCTAATAAGTGTACGGTCCTAGGGCAGTAAGTCAAAAATAATCTAATGAACCAGTTAATTTTGTTCCCTCTCTAAACCAAGCTTATACAAATACACTGTTTGCAGGACTATGATACGCACTTGAATGTCTGAACATATCTGTTAGCAACCTTTAGTCCATTAAAAGCAAGAAAGACCCATTTTCTTATTTGTGCACACTGTTACCAGTTGTAGTTATGTCAAAAGCAAGTGTTTCTCAGCTGATCCCTATATACACCAGAGGAGAACTGCTTCAGGATGACCACTTGGATAATTAGATGGTTAAGGTCTGTTAAGTCATGACCATTTGAATCCTTTGTGGATGCTTGCCTGCATCTGATAATGTGTTCTCAGTAGCGTCCCTCTGTACTGTTGTCCCCAGATAGTTGAATATTCCACAGGCTGCCTTAGGAAAGTGTATTATGGGAGTTTATACTGTGCATGAAAAGGTGAGACATGTATTGGCAAGACTGTAGCTGAAGGAAACTGTTATAACCTAACTGGATATAAAACAGTCTTTTATATCAAATTAAGAGCAGAATTTGGATAAAAGGCACAAAAAAATCAAGGGCGGCAAAACGGAATGAAAGGAGGGAGAATAGTTGTGAAATACCATTTCCCTCATTTTCATGGGAACTGAATTGTAACCACTGCTTTTCCTTCAGTGGCTGTTTTCCTGATACTATAGCATCATTACCCACAAAATTAAAATGCAAGGAAAGGGAAACACTGGAAACTTCAACCAATTAAATGGCTTCAGGTCTTTAGTTTGGTTTTCAGAATCATTAAGGTGACTAAGGTTCTTGAGATTATGTATTAAAGTGAAAATACTTACTGCAAGGAATTTACATGCTTTTACTATGTGCAAATATACTTCAGTTGGCATGTTTACTGTAGGGATAATGTGCTTGAGGGAAATGGTGGTAATAATTTTCTGTCAGTTCACAGTCTTCCTGTCTTTGCTATAGATTTTTCATGTAGCCATAACCCAAGACCTTTAGGCATGAATGCATTCTTTTATCACAAAATTGAGTATTGATAGAATTACTACAGTGCATCTCAGAAGTTCATAATTTTTTTTTTCACAGACTTTATGTCCAAGCAAAGAGAAAAATGAAATTAAAAGTTCTTGGAAGAGAGATTTTATATTTGAGGTTCATAATGGGGATTAAGGTCGAATATTACCCACTCAGACAATTGTTTGGAACTCAAATGTGTATCCACACAAAAGATGTATCAGTTAATACCTAAAAGGCTAGTTGCTGTTCAGTGTTTTGACTTCTGTTCAATATTTATATGTTGGTTCACTTAGTACAAAATAAAATAATCTTTTTATCATTACTAAGATTTGATTCCTGGAATTTCTGGCAGTGATCAGCCCCAGTGACTTTGGGGAAGGCTAGAGGAGCTCAGCAGTAGGCAATTCTGCTTTTAATTTGAAATATAATGTAGAAGGTGGCTGATATCACTCAGGATGTTACAGGGGTGTTTTAATCATGTTTAAAGAAGTACTAACACAGTGTCATCTTTTCAGCTTCCAAAGGCCCCTATTAGTCCTTGTTGACAGAAACATAGATTTAGCAACTCCTCTACATCATACTTGGACATACCAAGCTTTAGTGCATGATGTTCTGGTAAGGATAAATCTGATTTTTTTACCAAAACTATTTTTTCACTCAGTTTGTTCTTAATACCACATTCTCTCTTGATCCAAATCTGTTTTGTCTGTTTTATTTGGAAGTTATTTTAGTAAAAAACACTTGGAAGATTTTCTCTAAAAGGTTTACTTAGGAATAATTTCTAAAATACTTAAAAAGTTGAAATCTTGATGTCTTCAAAAGATAGATAACTCAGCAATCCTGGCCTTTTAATGTATTTTTTAACCAATTTTGGTTTTAGTTTGAATTTCTAAAAACATATTTTCCTGTATTTCTCCACAAGGTGGTGTAAGTGTTCAATACAGAGATGCTAAGGGGTATATAACCCCACTGGAGGAATCTCAAACAGATTTTTAAAATAATTTTTTTGAAATTCGTATAGCCTTAAACTGCCTTTATTTCCTCAAGTTTATTTTGTAATACCAGTAGTAGAAATGTACTTGAATGAAAACTAATACTGCTTACCTAAGATTTATGCATTTTGTGTGTAGGTATGGAGTAAATAAAAAATAATAAGAATAATTAGTATCTGGAGGCTTTTTTATACTGAGAGTTTCTCATGAAAATAATTTCAATATCTGCTTTGAGAAGTATTTGGAGTTTATTTTTGAGACTGTTAGAGGAATACATGAAATATGCACGTGCACATATGTGTTTTTATACAGGGTTGATTGTGAACTTGAAAGGTGTTTGGTTCCCTGATCATCCCACAGAACTGTATGGTCATACACAGAGTGCTGTCCAGAAACTTACATTGCTACAATGAAGACATTTCAGCACTAGTGGGATGTTTTAGGACATTTGTAAATTCTATTTTATGTGATTAATTCCTTCTGACAAGTGCCTTTCTCTTAACTTAAAGAGTGCTTTTTACGGATAGAGAATTTTTGGCCTAGTTTCTTTAGGGAAGGCATATGTGAAAAGAACAGTTTGCACTGAGTTTTCTCCAATAACTGGCTAGAGACTTGTCAGTAGAAGTGCTGAATTTCTGCAGATTTCTTTTAAAAATAGTAAAGAGTAGGGTATGGAAACCCAAATTACAATTTTTACAGGTGTAAATGCTATTGCACAAGGTCTGTGCTAATTTCAGTTTGTCACCTGCTAATCATTTAATCAGCAAATGCTCACTTGCTCAGTAGTAAAACCATGTGAAGCTCCATCTATTTGACTCCAGCTCATCTGCCGTGTGGAGAAGGTAGTGTTGGGTGGCCTCAAGCATGTGTTGGGATAGGACTTCAGTGCATCAAGGTGCAGAGTGATCATATACTGGAAACTGAGGACAACTAGTACTACAAATATGCTGGGGTATCAGACTAACACTAGAAGAATGATTCGAGGATTGTTGGATATTTGTCTGTACTGCATCAGGCTTCAGTAGTTTCTCTGGAACAACTTGTTAGATGTAGCATCTTATTTTTAACTGAGTGGATAGGATTATGAATTTGTTTAGTGAAATTCTAACCAAGTTGTCTATGATTCCATGGCAAGGGCAAAAGTTTAATTTAAAAACCAGTCAAGTTATTCACCTTAAAGGCAAGCTTGCCAGGCTCTTCATGCACCGAGCATAATATTTCATGAAAAAACTGCAGTAGCATTTTAAGAGGCCATGAATTGTAACCGTGAAAGTGTTACTAAGATGTTGGTTATGTGAGCTGTACTTTGAAACAAATTGTTTTTCACATAAGGTCTCAGTTACAATAGACCAGGAATTCTGTACAGTGTTGAACTGTATGCTAACCCAGGCACAAAGTTGAGTGTTGCATCTGTTTAGTTTATAACCGTGGTGTTTCTACACATAAACAGGCTTATGAGAAGAGATTCCTATTTCTAAATAAAAAAACCTTTCGGGAATGGGTACAGAAAAATGAGAGGTATGGATAGAAAGCCTTATAAGGACAAAATGGGGAGTTAAGAGGAGGAACACTAATCAATAAGAATTATTTTCGGAAATTCTTGTAAATGCAAAAACTAACTTGAAAACTCAGGTCACTGGTGAGTTAAATTGAGCCAAAACATAGATCTTCATTAAAAACTACAGCTAAATTTGCAATCAAATAAATTTTTTCCCTTCAAGTTTTTATTGAATATGTGTACTTGAAAAATACTTTTCTATTCCTAAAACATTAAACACATCTTGTAAGATGAGGTTTGTGCTCATTGACTGTATGAGTTTTCTTTGAGTAGCTGCTTCTACTAGTTTTACTTCTAGATAGTTTTGTTTCTATTCTGGCATGGATCATTTGTAGTATTTAATTTTAAGTCCTTGCCAAGGGACAACTAGGAAAATTTTAAAATTTGATTTGACAGTTTCACTTACAGTGATCTGTTTCTGTATACTTTAATGAACATAATAAAGTGGGGTTTTATTTCTGAAAAAAATACCTGTTCTAAAAGGTTCATGACTGATTCTGTATAGCTGAAGATTTGATTCTCTTTATCATTGTTTGCCAAGCAAACGACACCTTTGAAATTTCTATGTTCATGCATCTGTGGAAGAAGAAAAACTGTATGGAGAAACAGCAGCTTTTTTGCAAGCTTTTGCTTTAGGATGCATTCACTATTTCACTAGTGTTTAAAAAAATTAGGGAAAGAGCTGTGAACGTGTAGCTAAGTAGTCTAAATAATTGCTGTTGCTGTTGTCCTGAGCTTCTTGGCAGCTTTGATACATTAGTTATCCTTGTGTAAGTGAACTTCAGCCTTAGAAACACTTTTTGTCTGCAACACGGGCACCTTTATGCTTTAGTTTTGGATGGTTATTAGAGCACAGTTTTTGCTAAATAACATGTTTTCTGTGCAGAAAGCTGAAGTTCAGTGTCAGGAGATTGCTCACATATGAGACAATCAAATGTCTTTGCTTAATATTTATTGCTTGTTGGGTGTATTTTTAAGTAACTGTGAATACTTTTGGAGTTCTTATATGGCTGTTGTTATTATCTAGTTAGCTAGTAAACTGTTTTCTGCCCTCTTATGAAGTTCTAATAAATAGCTGTGTTAATATTTTTTTAGAAAATATTCTAGAAGATATTGGTTGAGTATGAAAGACTGAATAAATAATTAAAAACTGTCAAATATTTATATAAGATTCCTCTTTATTTTAGGATTTTCATTTGAATAGAGTTAACTTGGAAGAATCGATAGGAATGGAAAGTTCTCCAGCAGGTGCTAGACCTAAGAAAAAAAATAAGAAGTCCTATGATTTAACTGCATCTGATAAATTCTGGCAAAAGCATAAAGGCAGGTAAGCTGTGTAGGTATGCAGTTTATAATAATTTAGTCAAAACAAATTCTAAATATTCTTCATATTATGATAGTTCTATTTTTAAGCTTATTTGAAAATATTTTATAAGTTTGGAGGGGTTTTTTAAGGTGTATTGGGTCTGGCTGAGATGGAGTTCATTTTCTGCACAGCAGCCCTTACAGTGCTGTGCTTTGCATTGGTAGCTAGAAAGGTGTTGGTAACACACCAGTGTTATGGCTACTGCTGAGCAGTGCTGGCACAGCATCAAGGCTGTCTCTCCAACATCACCCCTCACCAGTAGTCTGGGGATAGGCAAGATTTTGGGAGGGAACATAGTCAGGAAAGCCGACCCAAACTGACCAAAGAGATATTCTGTAACATATGATGTCTGTTCAGCAATAAAAGCGAAGAGAAAGGAGGAGGAAGGGCAGGGCATTCGATTTTTTTTTTTACGTTTGTCTTCTGGAGCAACCACTCTGCCTACTGAAGCCTTTCTTCCTGGGAAGTGGCCAGACATCGCTGCCAGTAGAAAGTAGAGAACCAAATCTTCTGTTTTCCTTTGCTTTCACAGATAGTCTTTGATTTTTTTCAGCTGCCTATATCTCAACCCATGAGTTTGGGGTTTTTTCCATCTTATTTTCTGCCCACCCAGTCCTACTGAGAGGAGTGGCTTGACCCAACCTGCTCAAACCAGGGTCAACCAACCACATCATTGTCAATATTTGTTGCCCATGTTAATTGTTTATGAGCTTTTTGTTACAAAGCTCAAAAATGTTCATACCAAAATTACATAAAATTATCGAAAACAGTGAATTTATCTTAGAAAGTTAAAGTAAACCTACAGTGAGATGTCATTTTCACTGATTTGATACTGGTGCATGATTTCTGTATTGTTATTTCCAAAAAGGTTTGGTCTGGTTCTAGTGTTTCAATTCGTTATTTAACTGAGCCTAATGCAGAGTATTGCATTAGTCCTTTTCCAGAGGTAGCCGAGTCTGTTCAGCAAGAACTGGAATCTTACAGAGCCCAAGAAGATGAAGTCAAAAGACTCAAAAGTATCATGGTAAGTTTATCACCTGTATGTGCTCTATGTAAAGCATTATAGGACTTTTATAGATGCTTAGCACACCCTGTCATCCCACACACAAAAATTGCCAGTGCATGCTGAATTTTAGGCATAATACAATCCTAAAAGTAGGACTAGAAGTACCGTATTTCATGAGAAGGCTCAATTTCTTGTGTTTAATGGCGTTGCAGTTATATAATTTCGTACTTACTGAAAAACGCTATCCAGACATTAATCCCGTTGTGCGAAAATAGATTCTAAATGTGTTGACTCTGTATGCATGATATTTGTACTTATTATGACTGGTTTATTCCTCTTTCCAAACCCTTCCTCAAAACCCAGGGTATAGAAGGGGAGGATGAAGGAGCAATAAGTATGCTTTCAGATAATACAGCTAAGCTAACTTCAGCTGTCAGGTAAGTGATCAATAATGCATTATTGTTTAATTAACTGGGAACTATTTCTGATTTCTTCTGTTCAGCTCAACAGTGTAGTTTAAATGTTTTATAACTCTGATAAAGTTAAATGCAGGATAAGTGTTTGCACATGTAACTTCCACAATATGTATGAGCCATCTACACATGGCTCTGCATTCTTTCATTAAGAAAATTGTTAGTGAAATCCACTTCTTGAAGTATCTTCTTGCTTTGCGCAGTGTGTAATTAGTTACATTTTGATTCATGTAGTTACTATAACATCTGTTTACAAGATTATAGTTATTAACAACTCTGCATGAGAAATTTACTCTCCTGCTTAAGTCTGAGATTTAGACTTGTTTCTCATTGTAAATTTGTTTTTCATTCCACTGATGCCTTGGAGAAGGGAGATGTTTAGTTTGCTGCCTTTCACTAAGACCCAGTCAGAAGGAAGAAGAAACAGTAATTATTGTGAGGATAGATGGGGTGATGTGCCCAGTGTACTGTGAAATCCAGTGTGCCTGCATTAGTTAGTTGTCTCTTAGTGAGTTTCGAAAGTTGTTTTGTATGCTATGCCTAACTAGGATTTGATTGGAATGACAAAGGATGTGTGATGGATCAGACAGTTTCCAAAAAGCAAGCAGATATTTCCATGCTTCCTATAAACTGAGTAAGACACTGAGTATCCAGAGTGCTTTTGGATTTGAAAATGTGTAGATCCCAAGCAGTCTTTTATAAATGTGATTGCCAAGTGCCAGCAGTGGAAATCATGTAGATCATAACACCTTAAGTAACAATTTTTCTACAAAGTAAATTTAACCATTCTGTTTCCCATTTCGCAAAAGAAAATATTTCAATCACAAATCCTGCATAGAGAATTATGTTCTATGCAGAAGCACCTGTGACAAATTTCAGGATATCTAGAGGTTCTGTATTTATTTGACAGATGTTATTATTTAATATAATTTTATAATTATTTGACAAAGTTTGATTTTTTTACAGGTATTATTATTTGGCGGATACTGACACTTCTATATGTACCAGAAATGAGCTAAATGTAGTAGCTTATTTGTTTAGGTTAGCAGGGCGTGTATCTGTTGTTGGTCACAAGCTTTCAGTGGAAATATTGAATTACCCTTTATGTATATTTTTTGCTAGTCAAGGTCAAAAACCTAGTTGACTACATTACGTGTGACTTATGTCTTTATGTTATTCTGTTATGGTTATGAGAATCATTACCTCTGTACTTTGTGATTTCTTAGCTCCAATCCTGTTCTATAATTTTAGATTTTAATAGTCTTTAGAGATTCCTTCCAACCCAGAAAGTTCTATGATTCTATAATTCTTTTTGTACCTACTGTATACAATACACAATTCAACTAATAGTGCAAATGAGCAGGTTAGTTTGTATTTAATCTCTTCAGCTCTCTTCCAGAACTTCTGGAAAAGAAGAGGCTCATTGATCTTCATACAAATGTTGCAACAGCTGTTTTGGAGCACATAAAGGTATGGTTGCTCTCCAACTTCAGTTTTCTATTAGTACTGCTCCTTAACTGGAGGAATATATTTGAGCTGGTGAAGATAAGAAAGTGAGTCTTCTCAATTGTGCTACCTTTTCAGAAATTCCTGTGTAACATCAGAGTTGAAGGGTGACAGAGAATGAATTTTGAATTCCTCTGCATGGAAAATGAAGACATACCAATTCTTATCAGAATTTACTAATATCCTCTCAGTCTTTTTTTAATGGTGACCACAACTGCTGTTGTGGGTTGAAATCTTTCTAAAATAAGTTTCTGATGGAAATGTTTTGTTTATTTTAGAGATGTGTCATGGCAAGTCATTACTTCAGTCTAAGCAATTTTCTGCTCTGTATCTGTTTATCAGAAGGGCACTGTTGACTCCTCACCAACAAAAATAATATCTAGAGGTGTGGCAATTATGACACAAGTTACTGAAGTGGTCTTTCCAGCAGAGTCTGTGTTAGATGTCTTGTGCATAATTTAAGCACTTCAGAAGGATGCTTGTTCTCTTTTCTGTTTAACTATGCTGCTCTTGTGTCAGAGACCTCACAGAGTGTTTAGTATCAAGTGAAGAACATGGTTACTGCCAGGATAACTTGGAAAATGGATCTGTTTTCACAGTATGAGAACAGAAATTATAGATGAGGCTTTCAGAAACACTGAAATTCTGTTTTTGGAAAGTAGTTCAAGTACCGAGTTTCACTAAAAATCAATAATTAGAAAATTTTACCCCAAGCTGTTTATAATTCATGGAAGGCAATGTGTTTTTAAGCTAGCTTTAACATTTGTAAAGGGCATAAGATCTGTCCTCAGTTGTTACTGCGACTGAATTTTTTAAGTACAATATATGAACAAAGGATTCATTCTGAAACTTAAAGAATAAATTAATTTTACGTATTTTTAAAGTTGGGGAAGAGATATTAGTGTGTCTCCCTGTTTAGCTTATTATTAGGGGGCCAGTTTATGTGCTTTTGCAGTATTAGGCTTGTAAATTTTCATATCTGACAATTTTAAACCAGTACATAATACCCTTGACAAAGTAGAAGTCAATAATGTCAGTATTTTGATGCCTTGATGTAAATTCACTTTTCTAAGAAGATACTGCAGGCCTACACCAGTATTGTTTTATGTGTTATTTGTTGGAAGGAAACCATGTTTCAGAGCAAGATGTAGGATGGCAGTAACATCAGTTTTGATCACCAGTGTCCTATTGGCAATGGACTGAAGTCAGATGCACTTGTTCATTCTCCATTAGGTGATAGCTACATACTTTTGGTTAACTAGAGGTGGAGGGAATCCTCCTACAGATTACTACAGCACTCAACTAGCCCTTTGGCTCACTGCTCTGACAGGGAGCCTGCTATTAGAGAGTTCTGTAGGATTGGTCATCCATTTCTCCATGATTCTTAATTGTGGAACTGCAAGTGCTCAGGCTTCTTACCTTGTTTTTGTATAGCTGTAGAAGAAGATCATGAGACAAATGGCCATGCAGTTTCTTCAATACATTGATGATATGTGCATCTCTATCATCTTTTCTTTTGATTTAGAAAGCATCAGTTCATCTCCAGATATTTAAGAAACTGTCTTAAACTAATGCAGAAACACGTGTTTTTTCTGTTGCAATTTGCCTACACTAAAGCCTTTTCACTGAATGAATGTCAAGTGTATTCCAGCTGCTTTCTCCTGACCATTTTCTCCTCTTTTTTAACCCTTTGGTGTTAGAAAAAGTAACTTTCTGTCTTGAGATGTGAAATTTTAATATGCAGGATGATACGCTAGCTAATGGATTCCTCTAGAATACTGTAAAAAAAAGGGCATTGTCTCAGCCAGTACTTTTAAAAGAAATTCTCATGGCACCTTGAGGCTATGGTTAATAGGTTTTATGTACAGTTAAATAATTAAACCAGATTAGGATAAGAGAGAATTTTTTTTGCAAGTGCTGAAGTCATGAGGAACTAGTGAGGCACCATACTCTTCTTCAGGTTACTATAGTTTCTCTTTTAAAATAATCTGGGAGTGCATTCATACCTTAAAATAGACTATATGCATTGTCAGTTGTGGTTTTTTGCTATATTAATGATTTGAGCATTTTTCTTCACTACATATATGAGGATGAATGCAAAGAGTACGTGCTTTAGATACACTGAGTGAATTTAATTTTTCTTGTGGTCATATTTTAATGTTTAGTTTACAGCTGCTTTCTACATTCTGTTGGATTGTTTTCTAAGACACAACAAGAGGAAACCAGAAATTAATGACATACTTAGGGGTCCTGGCAGTTTTCTGGCTTAAGTCTTTAGTGAAATAATGGAAAGTATGCATCACTTTTTCACTAAGTGAACCATCAAATATTTGTTGTCAGTGCTTAGAATAAATGCATCCTTGTTTTGCACTGATGGATTTTTTTCTCTGCTGAAGCTGGTGACTGAAGGACTGGACCCAACAGAAAACAGATTTAGGGCTAGAATTATGAATACCTAGCTGCTTTAGAGTTTCAAGTAATGCTTATCTTTGCATGTCATTGTAATTTGAATACTAGGATTACTGATGTATGTTTAATCATGACATATAAAAAGGTGTACATGTACATTTTTCTAAAATGATTAGTTGGAGAGGGGGTAGATTAGGTAACCTCTTGCTAGAATTATACATGTGAATTTATGTGACAGATTTTATGTGAATTATCTGTCATAAATTACATTTGTTTGGTTTAGTTTTTTTTTAATTCCTGCATAATTTTTTTCATGTATCTCTGCTTTTGCTTGATCTCAAGGCCTGATATTTGAGTGACTCCATTATTGGGATTGGCAGTAGCCTTTCAAATTTTCAAATTCTTATTTTATAAAGGAATTCCACTATTTTAACTACTCTATTTTAAATAAGGTTGCATTTTTGTCTTATACCATGTGTAGTGGGTTGACCTTGGCTGGATGCCATGTGCCCACCAAGCTGCTCTATCACTTCCCTTCCCAGCTGGACATGATGGGAAACCTGTGGGTTGAGATAAGGCAGCTTAATAAAGTAAAAGTGAAAGTTTGCATGCACACAAGCTAAGAGGAAAGTAACAAGGTTTATTCTCTACTTCCTATCAGCAGCAATGCCTGGCCACTTCCCCAGAAGCAGTGCTTCAGCACACTTAGCAGTTGCTCCGCAGGCAAACATTGTAAATGATGAATGGCCTCTTTCACCCTCCTTTCCTTTGCCTTTATATCTGAGCTGACATCATATGGTATGGAATATCCCTTTGGTTAGTTTGGATCAGCTGGCCTACTTGTGTCCCCTCCCAGGATATTGTCATCAATGGGGGGAGGAAGGACTATTGAGAGTGCTGATGCTTTTGCCAGCACTGCTCTGCAGTAGCCAAAACACTGATGTGTTATCAATTGTTATCAACACCCTTCTAGCTACCAATGCGAAGCACAGCCCTATGACAGCTGCTATGGGGAAATGAACACCATCTCAGCCAGACCCAGTACGTTCTCACTCCCATGGTCATCTGTGGGCTGCATTCATTCTCTAATGTTGTTCAGTAAAGTGAACGTTGTTCATTGTTCAGTAAGAGAAACAATACGTGTTTGTGAAATATATATGTTGCAGTAGTCCATGCTGGTTTTCTGTCATTCAATAACCTTCCAGCAAAAACAACTTTTTCTGAGTTCAGTTATGGTGACCTTTCCATCATCATTCTCTGCAGTTCAGTTGAAAGGGAATTGGCTATGACTGCCACTTCCAGCCTTCTTCCAGAGTTTCCCTTCCTCTTGATAGGAACACACTATAATTACCTGACCAGCCTCACTCGTTCTGGGGGCAGTTATTTCTGGTTGTTTTCAGTCAGCATCTTTGAGAAATTCCTCAAGTAGTTTCTTAATTTCTTCTCTCTTCTTCTGCATGGTCTCTGTCTTTGTCCCTAAAGTTAAGAACTTTTGTACTGTAAAAAGGATAGGAGAGCTTCCAACAAGTCCTTACAAAAATGACACTCTAAGATATTTCATTGAGTCCTGCTTCCACTTCTTTGCTTAAAAAAGAAGGAATTTTATGTTCATTTTGGAGTACAGCACTCAAGTAGACTTTCCCATGTACTTCAGTAATTTTCCCTAAAATATGTTTTGGCTTACAAACAGCCTGTTTCTAAAGATGATAAGTTGAAAACTTTCACAAATATATTTTAAAAAAAGCAAGGTAAAGTGTGGCACTTTAACTGCAATACAGATCCTGTCCCTGAAATGGTGGCCAGAAAGGTCTCTTGAATGAGATTGGTATGGAAAAGATGTCGTAGTAAGAAATCAAGAGCAGGAGGCAGAAAAGGAATAACTGTAAATGTAAATGGATCCTTATTTTATTATTTTTTATTTTTATTTATTTTCTTCACCTTGTTTGCCAGTTTGGCACCCATAAAAACCTCTCCTTTGCTGTGTTTTTTTATTGAATCTACAGGGTTGTTTAGCTCCTAATCCCCAGCTTTTCCTCTTGGCATGTCTGTGAGTTTGCCATTGAGTGAGCAAAATTGCATTTACTTAAATTAAATGAGACATCTGCATCTTACCAGTACTTCCTAGACAAGTTGGCTCTTCAAGAAGTAACTGTCTGGTTGGTGTGGCATGTCTGGGATATCTATCAAAAGGTAACTAGTAGTGTTCAAGGCTATTCAGTAATCCATATAAAATTTGATTAGGTGTCCATCTAATTCCTAAAAACCAGTATAAAAAAATACTGCCCTAATTAGCACCTTTGCTAGTAACTTTCATTAGTTATCTAGTGAAGAAGCAGCTGATTAGACATATCGTAATGATCCGTCTCTTGTTCATTGCATCAAAAAGAGTCTCAAAAATTGTATAATGCTGCTTATCTCTGATGTCCCTATTGTGGATAGAAAAAAAGAATAGGAAGTGGATAGAAAAAAAATGTGGACGTTTTAGGATTTTCAGTTTGTTTGGGTTTTTTTTCTCCAAAAAGTGCTAAATTCACGTTTCTTTGCTGCTGTTAATCTGGTTTTTTCAGTAGTCTTAGTCAAACAGTCATAAAGTTGCACGTGACTGAGAAGAATTTTACCTAGCTTGTGCTCCAAGTAAGTTAACAATTGTGAATCTGTTCTTACAATTCAAAGTAATTCATGTTTGAATTACATAATTTTCTTTAAAAGTTGATCTGTAAACAAATACAGAGAAGTAGTGAATCTTTTTATGTTGGACATTTTTACATGCCATCTAAATAAATTTGTCTTAAACAGATCACCAGCTAAGATAATATGGGCATGACCAAATTCAACATTAATATATTTATCTTAATAAGATTAAGTTTCCACATTTCAAGACAATCTCTTGTTTATTGGATACCTTTTGTCTGGGAAAAATAATTTAAACTTAAAACCATTAAATTTGGCTTCACGTAAGGAGATACAAATGTAGTTAAAACACAAAAAGTAACTAAATGTAATGGAAAGACTAGAAAAATTGTAGTTTCTTTGCAATTGTTTTATGTCTCTAGAGAGATTATGGGAAACTATAATGCAGATAGTCTCCAAGATACTGTAGAATTGAAGTCTCAGAACATGTCTGATGTGCCAGATAACAAATTGCATCTGAATTTAGGACTTGGAAAAAGGCTGGTAGTTCAGTTCTATTCAGACTTTAAACTAGTGTAACATAACCACTGATAATCACATTAACTTTGGCTAACTACTCTTCTAACATAAGCTCAAGAAGAAGCTCTGTCTCTTTTTTTTCACTTCATGCACCTTCTATGTAGTTACAGTCACTATGACAATCAAAAGAAGACATTCTTCTGCCCCTAAAAGTAGCAAAGGGTCATTTTTTGAGCACTCTTCAAGGTAATTTACTTTATAAGCTGTAATTACAAGCTTCCACAAAAGGTTTAAATTAAGATGCTGTTTTGCAAGTAATTGCTTGTCAAGGAGTTCAGTAAATAGTGACTGAGAAATGGAAGTGTTGTATCACCTGCATCATAAGCTGATTGCCAAATGCTTTCAATGTAAAAATATTCTTTTATTTATCCACTCCAGGTCTTTACAATATCTTAATATCCTTAGGTTAGAGAAGTACCTTTTTTTTGAACGGTGGGGAAATAAGTTTTTGAAATTCCATTTTCTTATTTGTGATCTCAGGAATAATTCTAAATAAATTCAGAAACATGTGAAAACCAGACTTCTAAAGTTTTTATGTTGCTGTTGTTACAACAACTGCTGCAGTGGGTAGAAGGTCCCATAGCAGTTTTGCATGCTTTGGCATTATCAGGCAAAATTCCCTGAATCACTTAACCCAAGAAACGCACGGGTGACTCTTGCCTCACTCTGGCAGTATCATTTCAGTCTCCCAATGGGTATGCTGTGGAGCTGAAACACTTCCAAAGCATTAAGATGGAGATCTATTCTGACAGTTTCCTTTTCAAGCCAGTACATAGCTGAATATGTCCAAACACCAGGATTTAGTTAGTTACCAGATATTAAGGTTTTGTAAGCTGAGTACTTGTAACGTTTGTTTTGATGCTACATGTTAATGTTCAGACACACATAATGATTTGCACTGTAATGGAACTTTTTAAAATAAGTTTTGGATTGCATTTTTCTACTTTTAGATTGTAAATCCATGATCAAGAAGTGCCAAGCTTGTTTGTGCAGATGTGCTGCAATGCAGTCAGTAGTTGCATGGCCATGTGATATATTCCAGAAAGCTTTTGCCTCCATAATTTTGTGTAGTCCCTGTGTCATCCTCCCTAAAAGAGAATTTTCTCAACATCTGTATGTCATTGTATAACGACAGACTTGTTTTCCAGTGTTAGGAAGATAATCTAATAATAAACCTATCTATCTTCGTTGTGAATGAACTATTCTAAGTCTTTGATCTGAGGTAGTATTTCATTACCAACCCAAGTTGGCAATTGCCAACTTTTCTCTGGGATGATACCTTAATGTATAAAGGAATTTCCCCCACTTACCTGCATTGAATAATTGTCTCCTTGACTGAGAGACTGGAGGTTCAACATAAATCTGACATAATAGTCACTGACCATTATTTTTTCATTCACGTTGGACATCCCTTTCTTAACTTGCATTTTCACTTTTAGTATGATAATTACATATACATCAACATCCTGAGAGTTAATAGAAGCATATTATAATGCAAGGATTAGTTATTTTTACTGATACTTTATTTAAAAATAAAATTTTAAAAAGAGTCTTGCTACATACCCTTTTAAAGAGGAAATAAATATTCTTTGTGTTGAGATGTTAACCCTAACACTTACTCCTAAACAGAGTCGAAAGCTGGATGTGTATTTTGAATATGAGGAAAAAATAATGAGCAAATCTACTCTGGATAAATCTCTTCTGGACATGATTTCTGACCCAGATGGTGAGTACTTCAAATCTGAACTTTGTATACACAATAAATCTGTACCTGCTTGGACTTCAAGGTTGGTAGAGAGCTTATGTGCAACCTGTGCAAGACTTGTAAAGAAAACAGCTTCTGATTGATCTTCAGCAGCAGTCTAGAGAGTTTAGGATTTCAGTTGAGTAATATCCAAAATATTAGCAACATTTGCAATTCCGGTAAAATTCTTTCCCAACTCATTGTTTCTGAAAGTCAAGATATTTTAATTTTTGTGTTTTTCCAGTATTTGTTAGTACAACATGGAATTCTGTTGTCTGAAGAGTACTGATCCTTTAAAATCCTACTGCATGTTTTGTAATGTATATATACCTCACAAACAGAATGAAAAATGGCATTTCATAGAATTTGGTTAGATCAAGGGGCTGCAATGAAGGTAGCTCTTGCTTGTGTGAGGAAAAAGATAAAAGGGAGAAGGTGGAGAGAAGGGGAGCTAGATGTAAATTGGCCAGTTCACTGAGACTCAGCTGAAGCTTTGCATGCATTGACCCAGCTATGGCCTGTCTGTTTTCATTGTCTAAGAGCAATGCATCCCAGCTTCTCTTTCAGATGTGGTTCATACATAACAGAGCATTGTACACTGAGGTTACTCAGATTCTCGATTAGCAGGAGTCATTAAGGGTCTTTCTGTGAAAGGTTGAGATCCAAATGAGTTCTCAGCTTTTTGTAGTATCATAGCATCAACTCGCATTCAATCTCTCACAACCTGAGGTATGTCATAACCCTGTGATGGATTTCAGTATGATCGGATACCAGTTAGGTGGAACAAATAACCTGCAGAGCAAGATCGTAAAACTTAAATTGTAATCACTGACCTGTCTGCATATTGGCAAAGTATATTGGCAAATCCCACGTACTTAGAGACCCAAGGTTCCTGCTCTTTTCCCAGTATACTCTTTAGAAAATGTTTTGTTACTGCATGCTTATGTGTGTAGTCTTTTAGCTACCTACTGGACTTAATGTTGGCTTGGAGTTTGTATAATGATGCATATTTATATAAAGAGTATATATACATCCTGCTGACTTTTTACAAAAGTCTTTTAGTAGTGTCTGTGCTATATAATCAAAGGCAGTAGAAGATTGGTAGAAGTCTTGAGCTAAAAATTTACAGATCTCAGATCAAGTCTAGAAACTAAAAAATTTTCAGAAAATTTAATGTCAAACATCAATCTGTAATTCAGTACATACATTAATTTTTAATATGAAGTTAATAAGAAAATGTATAATCTGTACTTTTATTAAGCAACAATACAAACTAGTCCTTTTCAATGTTAAGAATTAACTTTTCATGTACTATTTTGACTCAGCTTTTACGTTTGCATAAACTTAGATATGAAAACAGAAATTTTTATGCTTGTTTGTATGTCCTACTGGATCAGTTACTTTTTACCTGAATCCACATTTTCTATGCCTTTTTAGATTGCAGTATAAAGCAAATTGTTTTCCAAGACTGATGTATCATCTCAACATTCCCATTAGCAAGATTCCTGGGTTTTATGCAAGAGAAAGATTAGATTTACAAGCTCGAGTTTTAGTTCGTAAGCTAAGTATTCAGGTTTTCATGGTAGTATGTTAGCATTTTATGTGAATTGCCTAGTTTTAAGATAAGTTCATATAACAAAGGGATTTAAGTTAAATCATAGTGATTATTCCTGGGCGTGCTTCTTGTAAAACTGTCCAGACTCCTGCTGTGTGATTCACTGAGAAATACCAACTCAAAACATTTTGAAGGAATAATATATCACGTCTTCCAGTGCTCCTAGCAGTGAACTATTTGTTTGCATTATCTATGGGGATACTTGTCTTGTGGACTATGATATCTGCAGAGCTCTTCACAAAAGTACTGAGCTGTGATCACTTAACAGCTTCATGGACTAATCTACCACTCAGGGCTATTAGTTGCCTCCCAGTTCAGTGGGTATTACTGTATCATGGAGTGACAAAATGGGAACTACTGGCTTTTCTTTGCTAGTAGTTAGCTAGTACTGCTAGTTAGTCAGTAGCCCTAAAGGCTGCCTGCTGGTTTTTGAGTGGAAAATACAATTGGTCTGTTCTCCATTTGCTAAGTTAAGTTTCTTCAGACTGTTTAGCCGTTTGGCTCTCTGTGCTGTCACAGACTACAGCCTAGAAAAAAGGTAGTGAATATTTTACAGGCAGCTGACCTGAGTCTTTAGGCTGTTTACTATGATTACATCAGTAGTATGTCAAGAGTAAAGTACTTCTTCCAAGCAAAGTGTTTTTCCTACAATTTAGTAAAGTATACACAATACAGTCACATTTATTATTATTATTATTATTATTTAGTAAGACAAAATATCACTTAGACTCATATGTGAGTGAGACCACTTACACTTCTGTGAGCACAAACTTTCTAGGAGCATTGTAGGCACTGCAGACAGGCCTGGAGAGGAAATGCTATTACATGCCAGCCTAATCCAGTTGAAACTGAAACTTAGTGATGAGCAAAGTACTGAAACGAGCCATAAAGGGGCATGCTAGAATCCAAGTTTCCAAGTCAAATACAGAAACTAGAGTCAGTTACACTGTATATTTAGAATGTTTAAGTGAATTCCAGGTGGATGTCTACCTTGAAAGCTGGCTTTTGGTTTAGATAAATACAAAGTTTCTTCAGTTCTTGATCTTCTGACTTACTGGTATTTGGTAAAGGTTAGTGAAACCTACTTTCCAGAGAAGATTGTACCAAGTCATAAATGTTCATTTTAACGGCACTTACTCTTAACTTCTGCCAAACTAAATATATGCTCACTTACAAACAAATGTTGCAGATTAGATTAGATGATCTCCTGCTAACATGATCCACATTCCATAGCAGGAGAAAAACACCCAAAACAAACAAACAAAACAGAAAAAGAAAAAATAACAAAAACAAAACAGAAAAAAAGTCTATTTTCTTAACCATGAGTACAAGAAACTGCATTCTTATATTGTACTAAAGATATCAGGTTTTTTAATGAATTTTAATTTGAAATGTTTGTTTTGAGAAGTTGTACTTCTGAAATCTTCATTTGAAACTATAGTCTTTATTAACAGTGATTCTCTTATAGACAAAATAGAAGATTGTGTTCAAAATCTGCTGTAGTAGGTTATAGTTCAAGTCATGGCCACGTCATCATTTTGGTTGGAGAGGTAAATTTTGATTGTCATATTAATAATGCTTCCTAAGAATAGGAAGTGTTTTTCTCCAACAGACAGTGTGACATATGATTCAGGAGGTGAAATCCTTTCTGAAGAGAAGTTGGAAATTCAGGCGCTTTTTTCCTGACCAAAAGTTCATATAAGCGCTTTTGTGAATCTCAAGTATTTCAGTACAGTCAACCATAGAGCTGTGTAAACAAGTCGTAGACGTAAACAAATGTGCTGTGGCTTTTACTTTTATGATTTTTCTTTAGTCTACTTTTTCATGGACCTACTCCTAGCTAATGCTTGCACTCTCCACATGAAACAAGTAATAATTCCACTGCATAACTTATTTATTAAGGTATTTGAAGAATAATACTCACTACAAGCAAAAGGGAAAAGTGTAAAACTTTCAGAAAGAATAGTATATCTAACCCAACTTGTAATAATGTTACTGTATGTCGTTCTACCAGTTTTATACATTGAACAGGCCCCTGGTTATAGATATAACAGTTATGGTCATAACAGTTATGGTCATAACTAAAGGTCTGCATGTACATATATATGATTACTGAAGAGCAATTAATGTAGCAGCATAGTTATAATGAAGTTTTTTATTATTTTTTTTACTGCAGCAGGAACCCCGGAAGATAAAATGCGATTATTTCTCATCTATTACATAAGCTCAACTCAGGCACCTTCAGAGGTTTGTATGTTCTTTACAGCTTCCAAAACCAGATTCTACCACACAGGATTTTTTGTATTGTTTCAGCAGTAAGTAGATATTTCTGCTTCTTTTTAAAGAGAAGTATGAAATGCCCAGGAAATATTAAAACTTTAAATAAATTTTGTAATGTTACAAAGAAGTCTGCTCACAAAGCTTTAGCCACCATTTCAAAGGATATGAATGGCTAGTAAGAAGGAATATTTAGATCAGTTACTGCAAGACTCATCTTGGCATGCTGTCTATTATTCTGCTCCACTACTCAATAGAAGTAGATAAAGCAATATGACTCTTTTCACTCTATCTTTGTATATTAAAGAATAATTGAGTCAGTTGACTAGCAGATGAATAAAGGAGAAATACATCTTGTGCCAATATCTGAATAATTCAGGAAACAATTTCTTAATATTTCTTTTGAATTTAAGATTATTAATTTCAAGGAAAAATCTTCTTGCACTGTCGAAATATTATGTGATGGAAAAAATGTTTGGTTAGGCAAATAGAAAGTGTTCTTATAAATGTATATTAGCTCCTCTTCATTTAGTATCTGCTGTTGTGACATTCTACAGAAACCAACATTCTGTCAGGGATTTTTTAAAAATGCTGATATAAAGACTGTTTCCATATCTGAAAGTGCACAGGATTTAATAAGAGCTGCTGTTGGCAAATTTTATTTTAAGTTATATTTTCATACTTCGTAGGAAATAGAATTAAGACTCATAATTAGTTTTTAACTTACTTTGGTTAATGCTATAACTTTGCACTGCTTGCTTAATATTTAGATACAGATATTAGAGTACCTTCAACCTCATGTAATTCTCCACTTCATAATTGCAGATTGATTTGGAGCAGTATAAAAAAGCATTGATGGATGCAGGTTGTAATCTCGCTCCTTTGAGCTACATAAAACAATGGAAGTAAGTATTTTCTTTTTTATCCTATATGAGGCTAGTGGGTCATTTTGCAGAACCCAGCATTGTATTCAAGAGTTGTGTTACTTCTCATACATCATAAATTGTCCTTAAACATTCATTCTGGTATAATTTTTTACTGTTATGGTACTACATGCAAATCTTATTTTAAAACTAACCTCCAGTAATGCCAGAACACTATTGAACAATGACACGTAGTAGTGCCCTTAATGATCCAGGACAGAAACAACTTACTGAATTAAATGAAAAGTTGTGCTAATTCAAACTCCAAAGGTTTTTTTGTTCATACCAAAAAGTGATGCTGCCTATCGGTTTTTCTAGTTTTACATGGTAGCAAAATAAAGTGTTTGTTTTTTAAGTCTCAAATCTAATTCCTATTGTATTGGTAGACAAGAGGGACGCATATAATAAATAGTTACTTCCCAAAAGAGTTTGAGATGCAGAAGTTTTTTCATTTTCAGATGACTAGGGGGGAACATTCTACAGCCCTATGTGCCATGAGATAAATATTTGATTTCTATCACTGCTTTCACAGGGCTTTCACTAAGATGGCTTCAGCTCCAACCAGCTATGGAAACACAACGCCTAAACCATTGGGGTATGCTTTTGATTAATCTTCTGTAAGCCTTTGAGTTCTTTTAGGTTATTTTAGTAGTACTGAAAGTGTGATTAGTACTATACATGGCTCAGAACAAAGTATGTCTCTATTTGTAAAAGTTTTAAGTTACAGACAATTACAAGCACTCATCTCCCCTTAACAGTGCATAGGAAACACAAAGAGGAAAGTAAATGGATCTGTGACTAAATCCACAAAGTATCTTAATATTGTGCTATCTTCACTTATACATTAAATTCACTCTCACAGGAATAGAATTCAGCACCAGGAACTGCATCTGTGACATCCATCATTTTAACCCTTACATAGTCAATGGCAGAAGATAAGAACAGCCCTGTATATTCAAAATCAGTTCTCTCTTGGTCTTGGACTGTCAGGGATGCAAGAACACACCGCTCTTTCATTACAACGTCATGGACAGGGTGTCTGTCTGCTTGTCAAAAGGCATAGTTATTTGTGCTAAGGGTACATATATCCCATCCAGGGTATAGGACTTGAGTCTTTCCATGCTTGAGAGGATTTGAATCCTCATACCAACTTTACTTTCAGGAGTGTGCTGTGAGTGTCATAAGGAATCCATGGCGCAGTATGGTTGGAGTGAATTCCGGTGCTGTTTCACTTGGAAAAATTGTTGGAGGTGCTCAGCATCTCTGCTAACTCTGATTAGGACTCTGTTAACTGTGATTAGAACACCCACTTGAACACTCAAATGCTTGCTGAAGTTGTAAAATAAACTATTCAGTGGGTTAAAGACTAGAGCTCAAGACTCCTCTTGATAGGCAAGGATCTAACTGCCTGATTATAGATGCATTCCCATACATTTGCTTGCTGTGTGGTATGAAGAATATGTTTTATGAAAAATTGAATTACTTGGTACTTAAGTCCCATCAACATTAATGGAAATTGGATGTCATATAAAGCTTAAGAATAAAAATATAAAAAAGGTCTTACACATCATCTTTATTTTGTTTTTTTCAGTCTGTTTTCACGTGTTATGAATACAGGATCACAGTTTGTAATGGAAGGAGTGAAGAATTTGGTACTGAAGCAACAAGTAAGTTTAAAAAAACAATAAAAAAGTCTGTTACATGAGTATTGTGAATACTTGGGAAAACAGATTTCAGTACCTCTATCATATTAATAAAATCCATTGTACATAAAAAAGTAAACATAAATCTCTGGATAGATCTATCACTTTGGAACTTCCTGTTTTTACATAAGTAACAAATAATGTTCACATTTTCTTTGAATCCCTCTTTGTAAGGAATTAGATTCCAGTATGTGCAATTAAGACTGATTTCAGCATTATAAGAAGAGTAGCTGTGGAATACTCAAAATAGTATTCCACATAAACATAAACAAAAAATCTGTGTCTTTACTTAGAACAGTATGTGTTAAGTGAATCTATTCCAGAATGATTGAAAGGCTGAAAAGTGTAAATTCTCTGTTCAGTTACAGTTCAAGCCTTTCTAGTTTTCCCACATAAGTAATGTACAGCAACCATAATCTTGTAATGTGCATGAAAATCAAAATGTGTTTATAATGACATGGCCACCTTCAAATATTTACTAAGCTTTATAAAATATTTCTGAGGATAATTTGCATGCAAATGTCAATGTACACCCCCCAAAAGAAAACAAACAACAACAAAAAAGAAACTGGTTGTATAACTTGCAGCTGAAATTTTGAACTGTGGTTCCCAGAAGTACTTCCCTGTAGAAGACACATTATTTTCTTCAATATGTACTTTCATCAGATGCCAGTAAATCAATATTTAGTTTATAATCTTGATTCTGTAATATTTTGACATCAATGTTTCTAAGAAAAAGATCATCAAATTCTTAGTTGAAAAATCAGAATTTAGTTTAGAAATACATCATATCAGAACTAATTAAAATGAAATCTTAATTAAACATTTATCTTTTTGACTTACTTAATCTTATCATTGCCATTGTTTGTTTATTTACCCTGTTAAACATATAATTTACGCATGAAAGGTATCAGCTATCTTGTAAAAATGGGATCTTACTTTTGTAGGTTATTCAATGAAGTTAATTGTGCAGGAATTTAACTGTGACTAGATATGATAAGTTGCATTACAAGTTACAAATCAGTAGTATACCACCAAAAATGGTTGAGGAAACTTTTAAAAATGCAGCTTGCTTGGAAGTTATATTTTATAGAGAACTGTTCAGATGAACTCTTACTTATAATAAAAGAAGATAATTATATTCTAAAGGAGACTTCCTGTTCTTTTATTTAACATTTTGTCATTTCTTTAAATGTGTGGCTTTAAAGAGTTAGTATTATTCCTGACAATATGGCTTGCATTGTTTTGAGTTCTGAGTGAGAAAGAAGTCAATTTGCCAATGTTTTCAGGATATGCCTTTTCTGGCTTTTAATTCCTTCTCTGAGTATTTTAGCTTAGCCAAATAAAATGCTGTTCTTCTCATATTTTTAAGCCTAATGTAAGTCTGTGGTATTTTTATTAAAGTTAACTTTATTTCTCCTTCAGTCATTTGGGGATTTACATTCATTTTTTACTAAGCGTTTTTCAGGGTACTGTGTAGATCGTCCTTTGGAATGTCCTTTTGATATATTCTGTCAACAAGACACATTTCCAATTCTGTTGCTATGTAAACTCACCCTCAGTTTATTATAACTGAAATAGTTTGACTGTTTAATACTTCAGATCTTTTGTCCAAGCTAAAATTTCCCATCTTAAATACGGAACAGTGGTCTTGAATCTCGCCTCAGTTTATTCCTTTGCAGTTCATCCAAACATTTGTTG
The DNA here is from genome assembly GCF_001715985.3 of Manacus vitellinus. NCBI lineage: Eukaryota > Metazoa > Chordata > Aves > Passeriformes > Pipridae > Manacus > Manacus vitellinus. Next base: position 15,519,197 of record NW_021940750.1, read on the forward strand.
CCAGGGTTGTTTTTTTTACCCATTTCTTTGACAACATTAGTTCTTGCTTAGGATCACACCCTTAATTATCATCTTCAGCTTTAAAATTCTTTCCTTTAACTGCAAAGAATTTTTTTAATAAAAGTTCATGTGTGATCACGTCTGCATATGTTGCTTATACCTAAATACAGTTCTGTTCCCATCTTCACACTTTTTTTGTACTTTACCTTCATCCTCTGGCTAGATGCACCTCAGATGTTTGCATTTTCTGTACAGAAGAGTAATTTAGGTGATGATAAATATGCTTAACCTTTACAAAATATAAGAGGGAAAATGTTGAAATTAGTATTTCAAATGCTCTGTAAACTCTTCCATAAATAATAGTGTACCTGCAAATAGTTCTTAGTAAGCATTTCAGCATTCCATTAACTTCACATTATGTTTTACAGAATCTGCCAGTCAGACGCATTTTGGACAATCTCATGGAGATGAAGTCAAACCCTGTGAGTACAACTGCATTCATACAGAGAGAGGTGGAACAAATGAAATCTTGAGGCTGGGATATATAATATAACAGGGATAATTTTTTTCATGATAATGCAGTTAAATCCAATCATGCTGTATTTCAAGAATAGAACCATTTTCATTACTATTTACTAAGACTTTTTTTATTGAAATTGTTTCTAAACAATGACAATTTATTGTGTCTCATTGGAACTAGTATTTTTGAGGTTTTTCCTGGTCTGAGCTTCTATTACTCTTCTGCTGTACTGAGCTTCTGTTGCTCCTAAATTTCTGTGTTAAGCTGTGGGTTGAAGTTTTCTTTGCATCAAGGTGATTTTTTTTTAAAAGAGCACAATTTCATAAGTAAAGTAGTTACAAAGAGGCATATTAGAGAAAATTTCATTTCCCACATCTTTAAACTGTGCTATATAGAGGAAAATATTTTACTACTGATTCAGTCATTCTGTTTGCAAGCAGAGATGGTTGTTGTCGGGAAAAGTCCTCTTTTTGGCTTGTTTCTGTGAAAATTTACTCAGACTATTTGAAATTTATATATTACAAACTTCTGAAATGCTTACGTGTTATCTAGATAGTCAAGGCATTTGCTAGAATTTACATCTAAAAATAGCCCTGTGTCTGGTTATGCCTAGTATATAATCAATGCAGTCATTTTTCTTGCCGTGTATTTAGTTCCTGCAAAACTCTTACATATGACCAACCTGTTCACATACTTGTCCTGAAAAAATCACCTGTTAAAAGTTATTTAGAAAGCTTTAATATGTTTGCCACATCATATCAATCTTCCTCATTTAATGACATCCGCATCAGACATTATATTTATATATTATATATTTATATGTATTATATATATTATAATTGTATAATTATAATATCTCACACTTGTTAGTAGATTCAAAACATTCTTAGTCCACTTTCACCTTCAGCTATTAACTATATATAAAGGGAGAAAAATAATTGTAAAATATGAAAATTATCAACATGCAAGTAATCCTTTATTCTCTTAAACTGTACTTCATTGATGATATGTGTCATGATTCTTAAGTGATAATTTGCTTTCTCTTAACAAACAAAGGAATTGACACTTTTTTCAGTGTTAGTGGATTGTTGTTCCTATTTGCAAGAGTTGCAAAACATGTACAGAGCTAATTTTAGCTAGTCAACCAGTAGATGTCACCCAGAACACTTACCACAGAAAGCTGAAATTAAAACTACAGAAAACTTACAAGTAGGTGTAAAACAAAACAATATTTTTTCAAAATAAACACTAGCTTCCTTAGGCTACAAGTTTAGGAGTTGATTTGGAAAAATTTACAAGTCATATAGGGTGGGGGTTCTGAGTTGATATTGCCACATTTTACTTAGTAGAAAACAGCCAGCACCACTTTGATAATTTGGAAAAAATATTGATCTTCTGACTGAAAAAAGCAGTCATTGAGCCAGTCTGTCAGTCAGCAGCTTCACATTCCACTGGCATGTCAGAGACTGATATTCATGGCCTGAAACAGGGAGAACTACTTTTCAAGTCATAGGAGAACAGGCAAGCCCTAAAAAATGATTTTCGTAATCTGCAAGAAAATTGACAGCAAGTTTTGGAGTAAATTTCAGCTAACAGAAGCAAGCCAGAGAGTCATTGTGGAATATATTTAGATTTGCTGTACCACCAACAGAAGTGAAATTGTATCTGGAAAAAGTCAATGCGTAGATATACACCATTGTGGCGGCTTCTGTGTTTATCTTCTGATATTTGGAGTCTTTTTCTGTTCCCCAGAATAGAAAACTATTGCACTGCAGGCAAAATACAAAGGCAGGGGAAAAAAAGCCCTCGTGATTTAATATTTTTACAACACAGAAAAAAATCTCTATTATGGTTCATTAAATCTTATTAACCACAGTGATCAGTGTATGAATAAAAGTTGTAATGCAAGATTAGAGCAGATTATTGAGAAGTCAAACAATTATTACAATGAACATAAATAATTTAAATTAATTTCTAGATATGAACTGCAACAATAAAGTAAATATATAAAATGTACAACTTGTACCACAAATATTCACAAATATTGTCAGTTGAAATCTTAAACCTATTTAGAATGATACCCTATGCAAAACTCTGTAAGGTTGTCTGTAAATCACTTTGTGAGTTACTTGTCCCTGCTATTTCTTTTGTCTCACAAGGACAAGCTTACCAGCAAGGACACAGGTCTATACCTGTGCTTTCCAAGTTTTTCAGAAGCAGGAACAGCAAGAACAGTTCTTACGGGCAATAATACCATCTTGTAATTTTTTTAATTTGTGTAGATTAACTATAGTTACATTTTTTCTTGAAATACTTATTCAGAAGCATTCCTTCATGACCTTAAAGTAATCTGTTACTTGGGGGTTTTTAAAATAATAATATTTGTTGGTCAAAGCAGGTTTTTAAGGAATTGCTTTTAAGATAATGTTTTCACAAAGGAATGTTCTGTTCATAAATCTACTAACATACTTGCTTTGTTTTGGTGTCCCTTAATAGATCGATTAAAACCTTAAATCTTCCTAAAACAAAACAAAAAAAATCTTATTGTCAAGTGTACATGAATTTATCCCATAGGTATGAAAATGATCCTCATTTACTATAGAATTATGGAGGTTCTTTTAAGTATCTTCTACAAAATAATTTGATTATTGAGTTAGGACAATCTTTGATAAGTAAAGCTTCACAAAGGGGTTTAGCTTCAGTGAATACAGAATGTACATTTGTATTGACTTAAGAGGTAGATAGATCTTATTTGTGATATATATTAATGAAACTGTATTTTGGTTAATACCATCCCTTTTAGTGTATATGGTATCTTTCAGATTTGGGATATATTGTAGGATTACCTTTCATGCATTACAAAATAAAATTCTAAAAATAGAGGGTTTCCTTAATCCAAATTAGTCATCTTAGATTCTGCAGAAAAACAAATACATACTGATAGTTAATGACATTTCCATGGGATTTTTTCCATTTTAATTTGAAATCTTGACAATTAAGTATGCAAAAGTATGCATTTTCTTCTTGAATTGTTTCAGGAAGTCACAATTCACACAATTCAGTTGTGTGTAAGGAAACAGCTATACAGTTGTTTTTGTTGGCAAGCTAGCTGTTTCTTAAAGCAAATAAAATCAAATAGAGTTTCTTTTCTCTGTACCCTCAGAACTGGTTTCAACAGGAATGGTGTATTTAAACAACAACAAAAAATAAACTAATTTATAACATTTAGATTTCTTAGCCACTTTTCATGTGTCTACTTATACAGGCTGACAGTGAAAAAACACAGGAGTAATACATTCAGGAATAAATGTTTGTAATATGTGTATTAACTCTCATTTTTAGTTCTGGCATTAATCTGTAATTCATTCTAACAAGCAGAGAAAGTGCAGTTCTTTATCCCAGGTAAATGTTTCTCAAATACCTCTCAGTTTTAGTTTATCAATCTCTGTCCATTCCCAGCTCTCTCATTACTTCAAAGTCACTATATCACCTTTATGTACAAAGCTGCCAAAATCATGAATGCTGGCAGACTACAAATGTAGTTGAAATTGCCGGTGGAGCATATAAAAGCATTTTACAGAGGTTCAGTGTGAAATTAGATCTAAATTAATTTTTTTTAAAGCCAAACTTCAGGATAAGAGAGTTATTTTATGTAACTACATAAAAGTTCTTAATATAAAATAGATTTATTTTCTGTGTGTGTAACCACATGTATATTAAATATTTTTTAGTATTAGAGGTAGTTATACTTTGACTCTAATAAATTCCCCAGATAATCTGTCTGCTACTCAAGAAGTATTTTTTCTGTAGTACAGAATCATCAAAAGAGAGGTCTTTCCATGTATGCACCCAGGTGAACTCAATTGTAGTCGTGCATACAGTTTATCCACAGAGTACCTGGATGAAAATGTAGTGTAGAAACAGCAGAAAGCCAAGTAGTTGTCAAAAGGAGTTACTAAGAAGTTTTGTTTTTCAACCATTATAATTGGTAAAAATCCTACTTGTTGCCAATAAAAATATTGGAAGTACCTCAATGTTTTGTGTGAAGAAAAAATTTTTTTGTATAGTTTAGACAGTCAGACTTTTCAAATGCTTGTGGAACACATTTCTTCTTCAAGAGCTTAATTTTGGTTTAATAGTAGTCATAAATCATGAAATGAGAAGGATAAGTTACATAACAGTAGCAGATTTTGATCTGTCTTGTATTTAGCATTCATTGCCACAGAAGTGTTTTGTTTTATAATGTTAAAACAATAGCAAATCTCTGTAAGCTGGAAAATTTTAGCATTTATAACTAACCGTGTGGTGTTCCTATAAAGCTGATAACACCGTACTTTTTCTTTCTGCATACTGCCTTTCTCTTGGGATTTATTATGCAACCAGTGTATTTTTTGGAAAGTGTGTGATAGTCAATTTTAGATGAACCGGAAATAAAAAGCTTAATAGTACCCTTACAGCTTCTCACTGCTGTTTATTCTGTATTGGTTCAGTTACGTCCAAACTTTATAAATATTAGTGGACACCACAATTAATTTTGAATTATGTGATGGGAAATTATGTTGGTTTGAACTATGTTTAACATAATAGATACAAGCCAAAAAATGCCAAACTTTTGAGATAAAAACATACTTTTTAATAGGAGACAGATGACTACCGGTATTTTGACCCCAAGATGCTACGAGGCAGTGACAGGTGAGTTTACTATGAGTTTTGCTTCTTTCCTTGTACTCTGTGAAAAGGCTAACTTAAGAAATCTGGTTTTATTTTACTTGCTGACTACAAGTAATTAATTTTAGTCATTGATTCTAAGTCAAGACAGTTGGTGTTGAAGGAATTCACAATGGGAACTTGGATCAACCAGATATATCTTGTAACACTGCAAAAAAAAAATCTTTGTTCCAGTGACTGAACATGCTGCTAACATGTACATCAGTTCAGTCATGGGAATTTGTACTAGTATTTAGCAATAATAAATGTTAGAGTTATTCATAGTTGTACTGCTTGGTTTCTCTGAAACTTTGTGGTTTTCCACTGTTTGAAAAACAACCCGCTAAAAGTTGACTGCATTTGCTTTTGTGTGGGTAGGTGCACATTTTATGTTTATGTGCATATGAAGGGAGATTTGGATATAGTTTATTTTACCAGTAAAAGAGAGGAAGAGGAATTACACTAGAAGTTTATAAATTTTTATCTTTCGCTTTGTATCTTTGATCAATAACTGGCTGATAGTCACACCTAATTTAACATCCTAGAAACAAAGATACTTTATTTTAATATACCTTCTAAAAATAATTTTCGTCAAACCTGTGGGAAAACAATCAGCTCATTTAGTTGCAGGAGTTTATTAGGGGACAAATGTGGATAAAGTAGGTCCAGACTTGGTTTTATTTACTTGGTTCATCTGTTCTTGAAACATGGAAAGTAAAAAACAAATTTCAGATAATATGTAAGTTTTATTGAAAAGTATTGCAGATTATGTAGTTTCAAAGATAAGCAGATTTTGAAAGTGTCAGAGAAGAAAATCACTAGTATTTTGTATTTTAATTTTAACTTTCGTTGTTTTGTAATGCTTTTGTAGCATTTCTGGTGGATTTTGTGCAAAAGTGCAAAGATTTGTTTCACTAAAGCCAAAGAGTTTTTCTCGTGTACATATACTTTTTTACCCACTCCGTATAGTTCTAATGTTGCTCTAAACAATGTAAAAATAAGCATTTACAGCAGTTCATAAACGTGCCATTATGTGTAGCTGTAATAGTCATTGCAGGGAAAAGCTTTTAATTTCTGGTTTGGGGTTTTTTTGGGTTTTGTGCATAAACTTAAGTTATATTCCTTAAATCATATTTGATCATGACAGCAAAACTCTTAATATAGCCATATAGGGGTTTGTCTAATTCTCCCTTCAAATATTTATGTAGATGATAAAAAACATAGGTTAGCTGGCATGACAAAGTATTACTTGTTTAAAATAGTGAAATCAAATAATATAATTAATGGGACAATATTAAAAAGTGACTAATTTTATTTTCTAATCTAGTACTATTTTAAAAAATATTGGCATTGCTATCTATTATGTTTTAAATAGAGTAGGAACTGCATTCCTGTAATTCAGTCTTAGCTAAAGAGTACCTTTATATCCTGTGTAAAGCCTATGTCAAATATAAACAGGCCTCGTCCTCTGAAAGGATGACACAAAATGTATGTGGATTTGCTATATGATATTCAAAAGAGAGCATTGGGGTAACACTTCTACTTATGGGGAGTCTGCAATATTCATGACGGACAAAGCAACATATTAGACATAGCCATTCTCTTTTAAAACCTGTTTTTCTGGTACACTGGAATCTGTGTTGAGTCAATTTTTGTTGGTCTCTCAGAGAAAACTTCTTGGAATAAGAGAAAAGGTAAGCTGAAGGGGAAAATGTAATGCTTTTAATCCGTGTTAGAACATAAGATGTATTTGAGTGCCTGGGGCTACAGATAGGAAGGTAGTGGTAGTGTGTGAGCAAAGGGCAGGAGGGCAGACTGACCCTTCATAGCCTTTTCTTCGCTTTCCCCTTCCTCCTGAAGGTGCAAGGTTTCTCCCACTGTCCGTGCTACCTGCCTGTGAATTCAAATGGAGAGGAAGAGTCTGTACCACCAAACTGTAACTTACCTTTTCCTCCCAAAATAATTCTGATCCCACATACCTCCTGCCTAGAGTAGTTTTTGAGATTTTGAAGCTATATCCAGCCACTGTAAACTGACTGGCTTACCTGGTTAAGATTCCAGTAGGCAGGATTTGTAAGTGCCATGAACTGTGCTAATGCTGGTGACATTTTTTACTCATGGTATTTGCTCCTAGGTAACAGCACCATAGTTAGAGCTTTTAAACTCTGGAAGAGTTGTTGTCATAAAGCTTATGATTCAAACAGCAACCTTAAAAATGATGAAGTAAGACTCCTATTTACTCATGTATTCAGTCCTGTAGAATGAATTGTTTTCTGTAACAAATAATTTAAATAAAACACTTGGAGGATGAATGCACAAAGGCAATTATTGTTCTATTTTATACTTTTGTCTAATATTATATAGTATTTCATAAACATGATGTGTATATTACTTATTTTGCTTATTTATATTCATGTCTAATAAAATATGAACTGTATGTTTTTGTGTGGTTTTTTTTATAGCTCAGTTCCAAGAAATAAAAATCCATTCCAGGAGGTAAGTCACATAGGAATTATTTTTTCAATGTGTTAAAAATAAATACATCCTGAAGTACCAGTCATTTTTGATAATCATGATTAAGAAAATGAGAGGCCTTGTTTGCAAAAAAAGCACTTAAAACTAATTATATCTAGTATTAATTATAATTAGCTGTTATTCTGAAGAAGGCTTTTCATCTTCAAAGAACTGTGTAAGCATGAACTAATACTGGAGAAAAAAAATCTAGCAAATTCTTCTGAAGGTAATACAAGGACTTACTAATATCCTAATTGGGTACTGAGTAATTTAAAACCCCATTTTTATACCAAATCTTGAGAATGTTCTCTAGATTTAATCCTCTGTCCAGCCTTAAACAGCAGTCTTGACCACTGATGTACATGACTATTTTAAACAGTCTCTGCAATTAAAGGAAAGAAGCAAAATAATTAATGTTGTCATTTCATACAAATGCTTGTAACTTTCAGTATTTTTCAACATAAATATTTGCAAATAGTAGAAGTCTTACTTACCTGACCTGACTACCAAGGTTCATAAGCAAAATCTTTACCTTGGCAAAGACATACAAAAGTCTCAGATTTCTCCTGAAATGTTCTAATTATCTTCCAGAACAAAAGAAATACCATGTGGTATCATATATATGGCTAACAGATGGTCATAGCAAAAATGTCAGTAATAACAATACAACTATTAAGTCTCCTTTGTCTAGTCATTAATTGTTCTCTTTTAAGCGTAGCCCAGAAAATACTGATGGCCTTTACCTGTAATATTGTAGATTATTACAGGTAAATAAGTGGGAAGTGGGAAAGCACAAAAAAAGTAATGTGTTGAAACCATGTCTGTATCAAGTACTTCTTAATACAAAATTGTGATTATTTCTGTTTTGGATTTAATGATTTGCTATTTTGCTACTGAAATTATGAGAATTTCATTGCATACTCTGATAATGTGTGTGTTGCCTTTTAGGCCATAGTGTTTGTAGTCGGAGGAGGCAACTATATTGAATATCAAAATCTTATTGACTACATAAAGGTATGTGTACTTCTTTGGTTGCAGTATATAACTTACTGATAGAAACCAGTCATAGCAGGTTTTCTGTAATATTTAGCATTTGGAAGATCAAGTCTATGAAATTAGCCTTAAAATCCTTGTTCTATACAGAGTCTGGGAAAAAAGTACATAAGAAATCAGTAGAAATTGTGGATTACTAATTCAGACCAAGAAAGACCTGTTTCTGCTATTTTGCTCTGTTGTACTTTGGAATTGAGTAAATAATATGCATTCTTCTTTATTTTGTCTTCATACACACCAACATGGTTGAAAACTGTAGCAGACATAGCTAAGTGAATTAACCTCTCTTCTGTACTGATACATTAAATGCTGTCAGTTTGGCTGTTCATACTGTTTTAGAGTCCTGTTACTAGTTTTCATTTGCTGTTCTTAAATAAAGCAGCTGTAGCATATCGTAACCTTGAAAGTAAGGAACTGCTCAGAATTCTTTAGTTTTCATAAATATTACAAAAGAGATACTACAATGCTTTTTTATATGCAGCTTAGGAATGTAGAGTCAGTTCAAAATACAACCTGCAGATTACAGTATCTTATTTTATGACAATCTTACTTGAGTGTAAAGGGTTTCAAAAGCCTATGTAAATACTATGCTATCTGTCAAAGCAAATATCAGATTAGCATCAGTATCTAAGTGCTTATTACTTACCCACATTTAAAAGTTTTCACTCGTGAGTTAATGGAAGCTCATTCTTGTTACACTGCATCATTTATTCTGTGTAGAAATCATAAGATATGCACAAAGAAAACATAGGCACAAAGAAGAAAATACGTAACCAACTGTGTAACAGGTCTAATTTCTCTGGTTCCAGATGACCAGTCTAGCAGAACACAAAATCAGTGGATGGAGAAAAGTTAACTAAATCATTACAGTTCCTGGGGAGCGGGGATGGTATTCCAGCACTTTCCAGGAATAAAAAAAATACAAAAGGAATCTTAGTAAAATTTTGAAGAAGGTAAAAAATTATTTAAGAGCAGCAGCATGCCATTCTTTTTTTCTGATCCTAACCTTATTCATGGTACAATTGTCCTGTCCTGTGGTAGACTGGATTGAGGCTTTTCACACAAAAGAATAAATATGGAGCATTAGTCACTGAAAAACACTTCTTCCAAAAAACAAGCACATGAGGGCTTTATGTCCAGGTAAATCATGAAGAATGAAAAGTCAGAACACGTGTGCTGAGTTTTCCCCTCTAACAGGCAGCCATTTTGGAACAAAGATGGTCTGGATAGGGGAAAGGATAGAAGAGGAATGGAAATTAAAGTCATTTAGACTTATCACCATCCTTGATAACTAATTCAGTGAGGCATCTGCCTGTAGCAGAGTGCACTGTCAAACATTTAGCTTGCTCCTTAGTTTACCCAAAGCCACTTCAGTACCATACGAATTCAAAAAGATGCCCGGCAACATGTGTATTTGTGGTGTATATTTGTTACTTCCTACTAAAAAAAAAATCTCTGAATTCCCTAGAGGCTACTACACTTCACTGATTATAGCTGCACACTGACAGAACTGAGGTTTGCTGTGTACGTTTATATACAGGGCATTTGTAAGATGACAAGTTAAGCACTCGGCACTTCATACAAAGTGACAGGAAACTGTAGTTTCTGAGAAATAAGAGGGCAAACAGGAAGTCATTTGATAAACAGAGGGAGAGTACCGAAGGAACTGAAAACTACATGAATGGTAATGTTAGATCTTATGGAGAGTCAGAGGCTGAACATACTTTTTCTTCTCCTGGAACCTGTGAACAGTTGTCACAGCTAAAGGGTGCTGTACGTTTCTCCGATCAGATGGTGTACATGAGCAGTGGGAGGTGACCTCCCAAGGGGAAAGACTCCTTCACCTTTATTCCACTTAGCCATTTGCTCTTCAGAAGACAAGATTAATGAAAACCTTAATTCTACCACCACCTAGAGACTTGGGTGCCTCTCCCAGGTGACTCTTACAGGCTTATCCAATAAAATTTGCTTTTCCATATGGTACACTTCCAGCCTCTATAGTTTCAACAGATGTATGTAGTTTATTAATTATTCTCATATTCAATCAGTCTTCCTCCAGATTAAAAAAAAGAGAAAAATCAACAACCCTTGCTTGAGAAAATCAACATGTTCTTGCAAGCAGATACCACAGAGATTTTATTCACTGCTTTATTTTTCTAAGCACTATCTGTTTTGCCAGTTTGCATCTGAAAGCACAGAGAAAATATTTTAAAACTTTCTAAAACAGGAAGCAATGTTCATTCAGCTTTGACATTCTGAGGGTTTTTTTGTACAAGAATTAAGAGGAACACTCAAATCCAATTATTTGCAGTTCAGTGCTAGAATGGACTATCTCACAATATCAAAAAGCAAATATTTATAGTGTCATTAAGGCAGATTGTGCCTTAAAATAAATATATTGGCCAAGATCAGTTCAACATGCTGAAACCATGTCACCAGAATTGCAATCCATAGGAAGCCTCCAAGGGAAGGCTAGCATACTGTTTTGTACAAAAGAATGTAGCATATCCTTTCATTTCCTTTTGCAGATGGTTAGAAAAGTACTACTTGTTAATCTGTTCCAATCACAAGAAATTTAAATCAATCATAGTTTTTCAGTCATTAAGAAATACTGGACTTTGAAGAGTACTGAAGTTTGAGGGTTTTTTAGATATAAAGCAGTTTCAACTTGGCTCCAGTCATTATTTGCAGATATAGCTCTTTGTTTGAATAAACTAAGAAATGAACATGAATTACATACACATATTTAAAATTACACTTTTAGAGTGTGGCAAACTGGAAGTGTACCTTCATGTTTCTTAGAGCTGCCTGAAAGGCAACAGTCTCATTTCACTGTTATTTGTATAGTTTAAAATTTTAGTACAAGGCAGAAGCAAATGTTCTCAATCACAGTATGGAAAGGGGAATCTGTCAAAATACTGGTTTAGAACACAGATATCAAGATTTGAAAGAATGGCCTGAAACGTCTGAAGATGAAAGCTCAAGATCCTGCTCAGCAACAAGAATAGCTTATTACTACAAAACACTCAATAAAGATGAGAACTTGAACCAGGATTACCATCTCCCCAGTAGGCATCCCCACCAGCTAAGGACTGTTTAAATCTGCTTCTGGTACTTTCTGCTGAAATGGCACAATTAGCAGTTTATGTGAAACAATCATTTTGTCAATGATTCCTATTTTGCTCTTTAATAGGTAAATTTTACCTAACTAATATGGGAAAAGGCAAAATAATTTAACAGTGAAACAGATTTCTCAAGCCTGTGCTAGAACTCTGAAGACTCAGGGAATTATTAACCCAACACTGGAAGTAAACTCAGTCTGAAACTATGTATAACTTAAACTAATTTTCACTTCCCAAATGCTAACATTGCACTTTGGTAGCATTACTATATCTAGCGAATACTGTTAAACTGCAAACTGAGTTTATTATGCATCTGAGGGAACTTAACATTTTGTTTCAGAATTCCTCTAAAAAAAAAAGTGCTGTTTTAATATCATCATCATATGGAAATAAACTACAGGTGGAAGTTTTCAGGCTTTAACCCAAAAGAAACAGTTAATATGTTGGCACTATTCTTAGCGAATCGCCCAGTTATTCTGGGGAGTAAGGCTTTACTCAAGTAAGGTTGTTAGCTTCCTGAAGCCATTCATAGATAGATCGGAGAGCTTTGCATTCTAGTGAGTTTAAATGTATAAGATGTCCCATTTTTCCACTTTCTACCTCTGGTCCTTTATTTTCCACTTCAGTTTATTTACAGGCTTTTTTCCTGCAGTGGAGCAACTATTCATTTTCCAGCCAAAAGCATAAGACTTCAACATCATCAAGATTTTACTGGTTTCTTTTAGTATATAATTAGTTTAAGCCACTTTTGCTCTCTGTTAAACACTTTATTTCTTATGGATTTTTCTTTTTTAGGGTAAACAAGGCAAACATGTCCTGTATGGCTGCAGCGAACTTTTTAATGCTACGCAGTTTATAAAACAGGTAGATAACTTTGATAACCTCTGTAATATTTATTACTTCTTTAACTGTGTGTTGACTTATATAACTCTACATCTCTCCATGGATTTTTACCAAAAAAAACCTAATTTGTGAAGATTTAATACATATTCTTGTTAACCATTTTTGTTTGCTTGAAGTGGGGGCTCGAAGCTGTTATTTTTCATTATCTTTTGAAGACTGTGTTGTGAATGTGAGTTCACAGGTAATGCAGGAGAACAAGTTCATAATTGCCTTTTTAGAAATCCTAGTGAAAAAAATTGAGTTAGTTCTTGATACATTCACAAATAACATGTCTTTCCAGGCTGTTCTTGCAACAGTTAGAAGATCTTTAAACCCTTGTCCTGGTTTATAAATATGTGTGTGTATGTATATAAATGCTGGCCTAGTGTAAGCTTGTTGTCCATACCTATACTAAAATCTGTATTTTAGTGTTTTTAAACATCATCATCACCATTACTTCTCTATGCCTCATTCCATTATAAATAAAAAATAAAAATTATTCATGGTAGTCAGCAAATAGCAGTCCTTCAGTAGCTGTCACCACCTATGTTTTTATGTCCTACTAAGATGAGAATAAGTTGTTATTCTAAACTACATTTTAAAGAATTAAATTAATTTTTGTTGCACTTGAAGGAAACAAATGGTACTTAACAGCTTTTAACTCCTCATTCAGCTTAATTAACCTTTTTTGTTGTCTTGACTGTGTACCTGTGAGATTTATTCAAATCTGAAGATTTGAAGCTCAGATCCTCTCCTCTGAGGGTATGCATTAAATATTCTGTTAACAGCATACTTCTGGTTGTCAGAGACAAACAAAGCTTATAGGACAGAAATATTTACGCTATGAACTGGATATTAGTTTGAAAGAATAAGATTAGCAACCTAATGATTTTCTGTCTCTTCATGTTTAGCTGTCCCAGCTTGGCCAGAAATAAGACTGAAACACCTGGATGGCAGTGTGACAACAGAATCGTTACCACATTCAGATATCTTCATATCTTTAATTTTGTCATTATATTAAAACTTAAACCCGTTTCACTAATATGATAACTTTTAAAAAATGTGTAATTAATACGGTGTATATCAGCATTTCAGAAATAAACCTTAAAACCTGATATATTTTTGGTGGGGGTCAGTTTTACATTATTAAATTTTAAATGCAGTATTAACTATGGTATATGACAGAGATGGCTGAAAAGCATGGCATTTTCAAGTTCTTATATGTAAGTTTCTGATACAGTAAATAGGGCAATAGTTTCAAGAAAAGGTCAAATCTGAGATATTCGGGGATATGTTCTTCTCGAAACCAGAATATCTTTATTTAACAAAATTGAAAAGGACGGAACTACCTTTTAGGGCCACAGACAAACAGCCTTAGTGCTAGAGAACTACTTCTTCTAGTTCTTACCCTTTTATTTTAACCAAAGTCCTTAGATTTGTGCAGTCTTTGTTTGGTGGTCGAAAGATGTACTTAAAGATACCTTCAAGTTTCTGATGCAGTAATTTAGCTTTTCTCTTAAGAGAAAATTGCTTGTCTACACAGTCACAGTTTCAAACTGTAGAACTTAAATCTTTAATTTTTTCTGCACCTTTGTTTGTAACTGCATTGACTGTTATGTTTGGGAAGAACCCAAATCATACTCACAAAACAGCTTTTAACTGTTTTATAAGCACATATTTAAAATACAGTTTTTAAGAATTCCATTCCAATGCCTATTCCATTAGGCAGGGGCAGTTTAGTAGTTCAAAGAATCTCATTATATAATTACGTTTTGCCAGTAATGATAGCTCTGGAGAGTGCATAGAGGAACTGAGAGAAGGTAACAAAATTTTTTTTAAAGATTTAAGTCTCTGCCTCTAGAAACATCCTCTCTGGAAACAGCACTGCTACAGGTGAAGTAATAATATGCCTTCAAAATGAGGCTTAACACACACAAAAAGCAAAAAGCAAACACTTTTCGTGAATTTATTAACAAACTGTGAAATTGTAAGAATTACTGGCTTACTGTAAATTTTTCAGCAGTGTTTTTTGCACCATTTTTCAGTGTCGAATGTTGATTTTGCAATAAACACAATACTTTTTCCCCAGCTAGATTGTTTTTCATAACATTTATACAAGAAATGCAGTTGATCTATTCCTTAAAAGTATCACAAGAAAAATATGCATAATCTGGATCATGTTATCAAAAAGTAATAATGTTATTTAATTATCTCAGCTGAGCATTGTAAGCTACTCCATGCTACTACTATAAATTTCTAACTTTGACAAGTCAATAAATATGTTTATTGTGGTGTTTATTGTAGTTGTTGCATGTGAGCACTCTCCCAGACTTCAGTAAGCAAGAACTCACTGTCAAATGCAGTTTGTTGTTCTAGTTCCCTATGCATATACTGTATTTGTTAGTAAAAACAAAGTGTGTTTGGAAAAGAAAATTACTTTTAAGGTGTTTATTGCTTCCTGTGGGAGTTCATTCCGGGTTCTTGAAATAATCCCTTCTCAACTGTGCTTCCTATGCAGTGTTTTAGCCTTGCAGCTGATAACCATCTTACCAAAAACCTACCAATTGCTTTTTGTCCAGATCGTGGCACCGCTCCCTTAAACCAGGAGCACTTCTAAATCACAGCTTACAGAATTCACTCTTTCAGTAAATTGTGTAAAGATACCAGAAATTCCCTTGGTGGCTACATTCAAAAATCTCAGTTTTCAGTCTTTACACGGCCTCTGGAGAAACATTTCGGTTTTGCCCAGCTTTATAGCTGGGTCTTCAAGACTGCACTGGTCAATTTGAGGTTTGGGTTTTTAAAGAAAAAATTAATACAATTTTCATACTTCAAACATTCTTTTCCTTCCTTTCTAACCTAGTTTTCTGGTTTTGTTGTAGTAGTAGCACTAAAGCTCTTTGTTACCAATAAGGTAAGGCTTTCCAGCTCTACCTCTGTAGGGGTGTACCTACATCATGCTTCTCCCCTTCTGACACAGTTTGAGTTATGGTGTGCTGGCGTTTGTTACATGGCCCTTTTTCCCCAAGTACCTCTTGTGGATAGAGGAATGCAGAAGGTTGTACAAGAAGTCTCTATGGTTAATCCAGAGGCAAACAATGTTAAAAGTAAGCTGTTTCTTTGGTAAGTTTGTTCAATTTATAGCCAGTCACCGTGCCCTTCGTATCCTCAAAGGCCGGTGCTTAAAGGAGAGGTTATGCGTGGCTCAGTGGATCTTTTAAGTAAAATAATAGCAGCAGCATTCATGTTGCTAATAAATACTTTGGACAGCTGCATACAGGACAGGGAGGTTTGGAACTTTTCTAGCTTCTTCTCTGTTAATAAGCCTCTGAGAGGACCAGCACCAGCGCCAGCTTCTGGCACAGCAGTTCCAGCTTCCACATCTCAGGACAGGCAATTCTTCATTGGGATCTACCTTCCCATGTAGGTAAGTAAAAACAGCACGAGGCTGAGTGTCAAGTGCTAAACCTTTCTCAGGAAGAAAATTAGCAGTCTGGTCTTCAGCTGTAGAAAATCGGCACATCTATCTTTCGGGAAGTATAGGAAAATCTTAAAAATCATTGCATGTACTTAAGAATTAATTCACATTTTGAAATTATAGCCCTTTGCTTGCTTTCTTGCTTTAATTTGAAGGATTTAGAATACTTAGATGGATATTTTTTGATTTAATGATGAATTTAGTGCCTCTGTTTTTCAGAATTAAGACCCTTCTAAAAAAGAAAAAGTAACAATTAAAAGAATGAAACAATCAGAATGAGTTAAAGAAGCCTCTGGTGACCACCATCTGGTTTAAATGCCCTTACTTGTATAACGCTCTCTGATAGAAATCAGATACAAATCTTTCTTATGTTAGAAGTAAATTTTGCTAAGATTGATGGTGTTTACATCAGTCTGAATGGAATGTAAAGTAGCAGCTTTTCCCCAAAACACATCAATTCTGTAGAGAATAGGAACACTGCTGTCAGTCACAGTTACAGAGCCAACACTGCTGTGCATACAGAGCACAGACTAGACTGAAGAAAGTGCAGCACTTCTCTTTTTGCTTAAATGATACACTCCAAAATGGAATTGCTTAGTAGTTAATCCAGTGTGTTGGCTGGAGCAATCCTAAAAGGTTTAAGATGTAAAGGGTTTATAAATAGGTACGTAGGAATTGACTTCAAAACTATCACAACTATGTTCTTCAGATCTGAAATAAAAGATGTTGGGCTGGAACAACCTCCTATCCCTTGTTTACTGACAGTGGAGAGACCACTCGCTCTCTTTGTTTGGATGGTTCCTTTGTTGTGACTCATTGCTGACAGATGGCTCTGGATCAGAGAAAGTTAAGCCTGACCAGTGTTCTGGTGGTACAAAAAAGTTAACCACAGTGTTGATGATTTCTATGTAATTTCAGAGATCAGATATGTTAATAATTTTCTTGCTGTGAATCAGTAGATGATTTAACCCACTTCTGTTTTATTTGGAAGTGGTTTAGTAACGCTATTCTGTGAAACAATCTCAGTTGTTTTCAGCAACATTCAGATATATTCTGCTTCTTAATGTGATCACATGTCACTGCAACACACATACCCTCCTTCAACGGTATACAAAAATCTGAATATTTAATCTACCAGTGCATCATAATTTTTTTTCTACAATTATAAACCCTTAGGTGGTTAAATTGCCAAAGGAATTTTAAATTTAATTATAAACTTTGTAGCTTTCTGTTTACCTGCCAGTGTCTTTCCCCTTCTATAAACCAAGCAGGACTAAATTTTACATTTTTAAAAGGTTATATTAACTTATTCCAACTCCTTCTCATGATTGCGTAGGTGGACTTTCTTGAATTGATAATGGAGGAGTGGTCTTTATCCCGTGAAAGCAGACACATGCCCCAAAGCCTCAGAACTATCAGTACCAAGTCCTATTTCAGTCTCCCCGTCTCTTGTGTATGCATTCCTATTTCTGGCACTGTAAGATAGGTAAATCATATGCATAATGCTTTTACAGAAAATTGCTTTTTACCACCTCAGCATGGACATGCAGTCATTTACTGCTCTGAATTCTTTCTTATATTATGCATGTATCATGAAAATAAACGGATGAAAATTAACCTGGATAAAAACTAGGTCCCAGAGAGGTGTATAGCTTCCCTTAACAACACTTGGTGTGGTTTCTTTCTGTATTTGCTTGGAGGTTTTGGTTTGGTTTTAATCATAATGATCTGATATGAATACAATCCTCCACAGTGTTTCCTATAGTTAAAACCATTCTCCCACCATTTTCTCCCTCATCCAAATGGATTTATAGTATCTTCTCTCTACATATAGATATTCAAAGATTTTGAAATCATACTGACTATACAGTTTTAACAAATAATAGGATTATTCCTACTTCATTTTGGAAACTAAAATTACACAGGGCAGCTCAATAATTTTTTTTTGTGTTGGACTTAATTGAGCTGTTAAATTTACTCCCTGAAATGAACTAGGACCATTTGTACATTCAGCTACAATGTTAAAGCTTTATGGGTTCCTACTATCTAAACCAGGAAAATAATTGCAACACCTTTTATAAGTTGCCAAATGGCATTGGGAGCTCTGTTCTGAAATGTTTATTACATTCAGTCTGATACATGCCTCTCAAAAGACTTTTTAAACCATAAATCAACACAGTTTTTGTGTTTCAAGTGCAAATAACTAAGTTTGTACACTTTTTTGAGACCACAAATATATATCATAGGAAATAGATTGAGTAAGGGCAACATTTTCTTCCATTTATAAATCCCGTATGATCGGTGTCTTCCTACTTGCTTTGTTCATTCCTTTAAGCAGCAGCGTTCTCTGTTATGTGTCCCTAACAAAGACTGTCAAACCGGGTCACAAAACCCTATGAGGGAGAGATACCAGCCAAGGATGATGGATTATGACACAAAATGTTTCACAGGCAACCACACAATTTTTTTGTGTAGAGCTTGTGTAATAGCAAAACTAATCATATTTCCAGTTTTGTTAGCACTGAAATAAACCCTCTCTTTCTATATGTGTTTCTATATGGCATTTTCCTGGGATTGTTGACAACTAAACTACTTAACTCCAGCTGGCATGTGAATTCACCCTTGAACTGGAACATCAGTTCATTTCCTATAGATAACTAATCAGCTGTGGGTCTCATTCAGATATAGTTTGAATTGGTAACTCACAGGGAAAGATACCTACTCCTAAATGTCATGGTCTGTCCAGCTGCAGTACTGAGGATATTATTTTCTTTGCGGTGAAAAAAGCTTTGGCTAGCCAGCCTTCCCTCACTGTAACCATGCTCCTTGAAAGCAAACAATGTGAAGGTAAACACTATTCCATAAAGCAGGTAACTATATAAGTCTGCCTTCTGTGGTTGTGTGTTGCTACCAGCGCAGGGCTCTCAAGGAGGAGAGTGGGTGCCACACTCAATCCTCACTGGAAAAGTTGAATTTGTGCAGGCTCAGGGCCCAACATGAAAACAGGTGAACCTAAAAGAGGTCACCCTTAATTTTTAATTAATTTTTAATTAGTTTTTTAATGATAATATCTGTCATTTATTAGTTAGAATCCATGTTCCGTCTTTTTCTTATCTCTCCCTCGCAATCCGTTGCAATATCAATGATCAAAAGCACAGTCCCTATACTTTAGGATAGGATCCAGCTTAGTCAAACAGTCAGTGAAAACCTGATGAAAACGATGTCATTTTATAATCATGGCAGTCAAACCACAAACAAACAATGTGAAGGTAAACACTACTCCACAGGGAAGGTAACTATATAAATTTACCATGTGTGGGTTTTATATCTCCATCAGACTGGAAGTCACCTTTATCATATGAGGGATAGGTGGTAGTTTGAAGAAGAGGGAGGAAAAAAAATAACTGGAAATCCCTAGGAATAAGTGTCAAAGAAGACAAACATGCTTTGTAGACCCTCACATTATGCTGTGGGACTGTTCTGAAACTCTTACTGGGAAATTGTTCACTGTTCACTGGGAAAGTCTTCACTGTCCACGTCACCGGCTTTCTGATGTTTCTGCAGACTGGGTTTCTCCTCAGGGGAGGAATCTGGTCTGTTAACCTTGCCTTGCATGGGACAAGGAACAGCAGTGATGTTACCAGCTCAGGACTCTCAAGGAGGAGAGTGGGTGCCACACTCAATCCTCACTGGAAAAGTTGAATTTGTGCAGGCTCAGGGCCCAAGAGGTCACCCTTAATTTTTAATTAATTTTTAATTAGTTTTCTAATGATAATATCGGTCATTTATTAGTTAGAATCCATGTTCCGTCTTTTTCTTATCTCTCCCTTTCAATCCACTGCAATATCAGTGATCAAAAGCACAGTCCCTATGCTTTAGGATAGGATCCAGCTTAGTCAAACAGTGAAAATGTGATGAAAACTGAAGTTTTATAATTGTGGCAGTCGAATCATGAACAGCAAATCCGTGATGTTTTCCAAATTCTTTTTCCTCATTTAGGTGTCATTAGTAATTTGTTCTGCTATTCTCCTCGCCTGGCCTCCCTATGTGCAGTCTCTGGTCAGAATCTGGGCTTCAAGTGCCAAGCTCACCTGTATCCCAGCCAGGATCAAGTATCCCAGCAGAGACAAGGATTTAGTCCCAAAATGCGCGTATTGATACCTCAAAGGAAACAGCTAGTTCCCTTCCCAAACCCACAGAAATATTTGTACAGCTAAAGTTTCTGAAGCAAAAACACATCACATTTACAAGAATCCTTTGGCACAAGATGACCTTGCTTTCTGTTACCTGTTTCTAATAAACACTCATTTTGGGAACAAAAACAGTGCTAAAAAAATAAATGCAACTCTGGCTTAGATACAGAAAGGATGATATCTGGATTGCATTCTTTCAAAATTTTCCCAGTAAGAAATTAAGGACAAATGTCTCTATGATTTAGTTATTATGTCACATTTTGATGCTGTTCATATACATATATTTATTTTTTCCATGACAATAGAAAAGTGACCTCAAAGGTCACTGAAAGGCAATTTTACGCTAGTCTCCTCCTTCCGTTTACTTAAAATTATTACATTAAAGGGATTCCATTTGTTCAAGTGTTTTACCAGTTCCCCAAAATTTACCCCTTCTATGCACAGAATTCCAATTTTTCTGATCATGTCTAGTGCTCCTAGATTTAAGAAGATTTCCGCTTCTGCAGCTCCATCCTGAAGAAGTTTGTAAGTGAGCAGCCACTGTGTCCAAGTTCAAATTCTCAAACAGGTTTGCTGTTTATGGTTTTGGGTTTTTTCCCTCCTCACAATGGATATAAAACTGAAGAGGGATGGCGGGACTGATCGCAATTTGCAGATGTTGCTTGCTTACCATCTTCATTTCCCTTGCTCATTGGAGAACAATATTGGCTGCATCTGCAACTTCACAGCTGCCTGAGCTGGAAGCCCCAGCACAGCACGGTTGGGATTGCAGCCTATGACACCCAGAGCATGTGTGACATGGGCTCTATGGCTGCTCAGACTTCAGCACAGCCAAGGCCCCAGAAGCCGTGTTGGGAACCGTGGTGCTGTGGCTAAGCCAGACAGCACAGAGAGCTCGGCTGCCTGGGGAGAGAAGTCAGCTGGAGTCAAGGGGGGCCAGGAGGGACTCTGGGAGGCACATCCAGATGAGCCATGTTCCTTCTTCCAGCAGAAGACCCAGATCAGAAGGATTGGGATTACAAAAGCACGAGGAAGGGTTCATGCATCTGGCAGGGCTTGGAACCAACTTGTTTTACAGAAAGCTCTGGTAGAGACAAATATTAAATGCACTATGTCTAGTGTGATGAGGATTGGTAACTGAAGGGGTTTCAGCCTGTCTTATAAAAGGAAAAGGAAGAACAGGGCCCTTCCCAAGGCATCAAGGTGCAGAGATCACTCAGGCAGTACTGCGTGGAGTGGGAGGGATCATAAAAAGACTCCAGCACAAATCCAAGAGGGAGATTCTCCTCCAAAATGAAAGTCAAGGAGAGAAAGTAATGCTATCAGTCAGCAAACCTACAGAGACACTACACAGGCTCCCATGCTCTTCCCACAGTAGTCATGAGTAGGGGACCCAGCAATAAAAGTGGACTCCATCCCAAGGAGTTGTCCAAAGATAGGGACCATCTCTCTCCCTTCTCTCTCCTCCACAGGAGGATGGCCAGAAGAACAGAGCACTAACCTATGAACCTCAAGTGACCACGTATGGTTGGTAATATCCATCACCAAACAGAACCAGGAGGGAGACTGCAGAATCCAGAAATGACACCCCACTAAGCCAGGGGTAAGACTGGGTGCACACTGGTATTCTTCACTAGAAGATTCAGCTAGGAACTAGTGAATAAATTCACATATTTAGGCACAGTATCGAATATAAGGAAAAGATGAATGCCACCTATACATAGAGTATTTGCAGATTTCTTGTCAACTGAAGCTATAATTAAAAAGAAAATGCAGTTCAAGTGAGTATAGGTGCCTCTGAGATCTTGCATGTTGTTTGGTGCCACAGCTACAGTTCCACTGTATAAAACTTTGTGGGTATACAAAAAAAGTGGAGGTTAAAAACATTAGGCTGATGCTGTTGTTGTATTGGAAAGCCTAGATTGGAAAGGAATATCTTAGCCAGGTCCACATTTCAGACAAAAGCTGGCTATAAACTAAAGTCATCTTTTGCTCCAAATACCGCTACAGCTGTTTGGAAAGGAAGCATAAGAAAACATCAGTTTATGGCAGTGCACATGTCTTGCAATACACACAATCAGGTTCCCAAGTCTTTTGGAGAGACTGGTACTCCAACAAGTACCTATATGACATGCAACTCTATGAGGAGCTAATTCTTGAAAAATAATGAAAGACCAACAGTCAAGGAATATCTACCTGCAGTATCTCACACTGTTTTGTGTGTTCTTTTGTTCATCAAAACTCATAAGAAACATCATTTTTTTATGTACTATGATGACAGACCTGCAATATATATTTCCACACACAAATTTCATGATTAAACACATAATATGGTTTTAGGAATCTTAACATTTTCCATATCAGAGTTATAATTAGAAGAATGTGTTGCCTTCCTTATGAAAGTGCTTTTATTGCACTAGATGTTTGAAAGATCCACATGTCTAAATTTAAGAAGTCAGTAGTCAGTTGTTTTGAAGTGGGAAAAGAGTTGACATGATGATGTGAATTAAAATTATTACTATTCAAATTATATCAAGTTATTTTGCTCGCTATTTACTTTAAACCTGACTGGTAGGTGGGTATTATGAGCCATACTTAAAATGGAATGCAGTTAACTTGAAATAGATTTTTTTTATTATTTTAATAAAAGTGTTTTTCATAACTCAGTGTTCCTTTTTCCTTTCCCCACTGTGATCAAAATGTAACTGTCTGAAAGTTCATCTGGCAGCGGAAATGTTATTTCCAGTTTGCCTACAGATACAGTCATTTCTCAGGGGCTGGCTCATAGCAGACGCTTTTGTAGATAGTCTTTAAACTTTGCCATTTCAGAGGCAAACACTCTTGATCAAAGGATGAATAAAAAGGAAGGCCTCAGGAGATTCCTTCTCGGCATACTACCTCCAAAGGGTCCTCTCGGGTTACGAGTTCTCTGAATCTCAAAGCTACCTTTAGTTTCTGGTTTTATCTTCTAAATTTCTAGAGCTGTAGGCCTAAAAGCAACTACAAATATTCCTTGTAGAATTTGCATACTTCATCTTGTTTCACACTTCACTTTTAAGGAGAGAGGGAAGGTGAATTACGGATGGAAGCCAATGCCATAGTGTAAATATCCAGTTGATCTGGTCATCTCCTCTGCAGGATGGTGGTGTTGCTCCATGGACCACAAAAGAGGTTGCAGGAAAAGGTTTGCAGGAAAAATGCATGGTACTTGTTTTGAGGGCTGTGGATGCAGAACAAAACCTAGAGAGCAGCAGACATTTAGCATGATGGTACAAAGAGCAAAGGGAAAATGCACAACAGCTACCCATGTGAGCACTGTCCTTTTGTGGACAGTGGGACAAGAGCATTGATACAACTGAAGAAATGGGAAAGAAGTGTGGACCCACGTGCACAGTAGGAAAGAAGCAGCTGAGAGGGGTAAAACAGCCACCATTTGAGTTAGAATAGCTCTTAACTGGAGTGCCTAAAAGAAAAGATGTAAAATAAAGTACAGGCACGCACACATACAGAATTATCCTTGTAGGAGGAAAGTTTTTCCTACTGCAAGAGAAAAAGGCCCTATTCTACTGAAATGAAATACTGGCTACTTAACAGGACTTAACAAAAAAAGAAAAAAGCATCTGAGAACAATGTATCTATTATAGCCTTGTTTTCCAGCAGATGTTTTGAGGTGACACAGAACAGTTTAGTAGCTGGGTGTTCTGTTTTAAAGACCATGCTGTGAGTCGTTCCGGAACAGAGCTATTTTGGCTATACAGGGATTTTAAATTACCATTTTTTAAAGTGTACTTAAGCTGGTAAGCTATGTGTAGCTAAAGACTTTTGTTTGAGGAATAACAGTGGGAGGCCAAGAAAGGTACCTCCAAAAGGCAAATGGGCTTTATTAAATCAAAGTGCACAAAAAGTACTAATCTTATCTTTTTTTCATACATCGTTCTACAGCCTCAGTGAAATAATGTATTTCACTTAAATTCAAAACTAATATTTCTAGCACATAGACAAAGAGCTTTTGCTTTGCAAAAATATTTTTTCAACAATCAGGTATCTGAATGTGCTTCCCAAAGAACAAGCACATGAAGTGAATAATGATGCTATAAACCACATTTGACCTTAAACAGCTCTCATATTGAAACAGGCCTTTGCTGAAGCAGTGGCATGATTCATAATGAAAAAATGAAGCAAAGTTGCTCAGCGTGAACTTACCTTTCTAGAAATGTGAATAAATGAACTGCTATTTAAGTATTTATAATTCAAGAATTTCCCCAATCTCATTAGTTCTTCCTATGGCCCAGGAGTGCCACAGGCTCCGCAGTGCTCAGGCTGTAGGCAGTCGGTGTCCAAGTCATACCCTCAGCTTATGCAGATTTGTGGGTGGCAAAGTAATTTCTTTTGCTCCTCAGAGCCCACCATAAGTGTATTGTTGCCAAACCTCTGTGCTTGGCTGGTAATGTTCACATAAATATGATTGAACTATTTCCAGAGCTGTTCTTGCCCATCACTGCCCGAAAAATCCTTGCCCAAAACACCTTGTCTTAATGCTGCTCCACCATCAATGTTTTTACAGGACGAAATCAGCATAACTTCAAATCACTCTCCAGCACCAGCAGCAGTAAAATATTAAAATACATAGGCTATAATTTAAAATGCAGATATGTGTTTATGAAAAAAATTGATTGTGGCCTGAAATATTTATTGTTGAACTGCTATTTCTGTCCACCGCAAACACTTGGAAAAGAGCACTTTCATTCAGAGATTGAACTCACAAAGCTGTGTCATGTTGAAGCGGTGCCCTTACAAAAAGACAGCTATCCAGAAGCTGTAGAGTTACCTCTGAAGACACTCAGTTTATCTGAAGTTCTGAGTTAATGCCAGGAGCTTTTGGATGCATCATGTTTCTTGTAAAAAGTCCAAACATTTGAGAAAAATCAGCTGAGCTAAATCTATTTAAAACCCCACAAGCTCCAAACACAATGAATGTCATAGGAGAAAGAGTTTTCTATAGTTTCTGTCTGAGGGGTGAAGCAGTCCTGACATAAACAGGACATTGTCCAGCTGCATATGGCTGTGTGGTGTCCATGCTCCTGAGGAAATTCCACTTCCAGCAGCCTCTCTGGCAAGCACCATGCATGCACTGCAGCAAGCTGACACACAGGAAAGGCACTATGTTCAGTCATTTAGTGAGCCAGAAACTACACAAGTGCATTAATTGCTGCACCTATTAAAACCTTTGATGGTCAGTTTAATTATTTCCATCAATAATGAAGAAATTACAGACACCACCCCTACCATTTCTTGTTGACCCTGAACAACCCTACCCTTAATTTAAAGTAAGGGTAATATTCACAAATTCTAAATCAGAAGATAAAAGGTTCACAATCTAGACTAAAAGCTAATAATTAAAAATAACACACGGGAACAAAATTATTTTACATTTCTACAGAATTTCCAGAATTTCTAAATAGTGCCACAAAACTGTGTCAAATTACTGCACTACCCCTGGCTTTGTTTATGAGCCTTTCAGAGGCTTTTACATATGTGGAAACTGTTATAACAACAAAGTAATTTTAACCACAACTGCTTAACCATTATCAGTGAAAAAAGAGTCTACTCAACACTACTAATAGTTGCCAAAGCTAACAGATTAGGCCAATGTATTCATCTGAAAGTCCTATATCAAGCTATTTTGGAGGTACAATGAGCCAAACTGTTCAGAAAGTGTTCAAGCAGTAAGTTAATCTTATTTTCCGAAGTAGTAAAATTTCCCAAATGCCTTCTAGTTTGTCTCAATCTTCATAAAATAAAATAAGATGAAATGAAATAAAATAATAAGTGGAACCTCAGTGAAAGATTACAAACCTACTGGATTAATTATTTTGGTCATGGTGAGGTCAGTGAATATGAAAAGTGAAAAGCCATTTTTAAACATGGAAGTAAGCTCAGTCTCTGAAAAGTGAAATGTGAAGAAAAAGTGAATGTGGAAGAAAAACAAAAGCAAATTTATTTATAAGCATAAAACACTTTCCACAGAAATTTTTCATACCTACCTACTCCCCAAACCACAGGAGAGAGAAAATTAATTTCCTAACAGGTAAGCAAGTAGAAATATTACAAGAATCAGGTATTCTCTCGTCTCATTAGCCTGATTTTGCAGGAAATTCAGGCTGGGAACAGGAGAGAAAAGGATCTCAAAGGCAAGGAAATTAATCTCTTCCTCTTCCAGAGGCCTATCCTTGTGCAAGGAAGATAAGGCCCAAAGTAGAGAACAAATAACTCAGAGGTGACAAAAAAGGAAAGGTAAAATTCAGTGAGCAGAACAAGTCTGAGAAGAAATTCTTATGGAGAACAAAATATCTGGGCACTAAGGAACAAATTTAATTGTTTCATTAATGAGCATCAGGAAAGATCCTCTAGCTAACGCATGACAAAGAGGTGTTAAAAGTAACTCATGCTTAAAATAGAGCAAAAGTCATTAAAAGACTATGTCTAGGGAAAAGAAATTGTTACTAGATGTTGAGCAAACCAGGTAGCATTCCTAAATTTCATCTGAAAATACTGAGTAGATATTTATCACAGTAAAGGAAGGAATTTTGCTCAGAACTTGCTGCTGGATGAGTTATTATTGAGACTGTCAGGTGAGAAGTATTCTTCACAACTTGCTTGAATAGGATAAAGTTTATTAGTAATTTAATAACAATAATAATCTTGAATGAATGTCATTTGAAAAAAATCAGTCACTGAGAAATGAGACAAATATCAAATAAATAAACAGTTCAGTGAAATAAGGAGAGAGAATTATTTACATTTTTCCTGAAACATGATGAGGTTTAAATGTCCAGTTTTTTTCTGGCTGCTCATGAATTTGGAGTTATGCACATCCTAAAATGCTCTGTTTTCTATTAAAGCTTAATGAGCATAGCAATGACAGTAAATTTTTAATAACACACAGAATACTGCAGCCACAGTCAGTGGAGCTACTTGCTATGATGAGAGATATTAAAGGCAGAATATGAAAAAAATAATTTTATTTACACAAATTTATTTTCTTCAATCCTAAATTTCTTTCATGAGCTAGTTATGAGGTTGATGAATATATTGGGGAAGAAATGAGAAGAAAAGGGGATCTACATAACAACACTTCCAGTGTTGTCAGAGGGTTGTATTGGGGTATGTATATATATATATATATATGTATATGTATGTATGTAAGTACACAGAAAAATCTAATGTTTCCACACTGCTTCTCTTTCCAGATAAGCCCTATTGCTGATATTCTTCCATACACCCTGCAAAGCATTGTCCTTTTTCCTCTAGTTTGTAGCTTTCCTTCTGTCTGATTTAACACAAAAACTATCAAAGTTGTGCACTTCAAGGCACTACCAAGGATTTACCCTTAGCCACATTCTTCATTGATTCTCTAGTCTCCCTCTTCTACAGCTGGCAGATACGAAGTGGCAACCAGGACTTAGACCCTGGAAAAAAAGCCAGAGCTGAGCTGATTTATGCAGGGCAAGGATATCTGACTTCACTGTCTAGGGTTAAGGGGAGACTAATGATCCTGCACTCCAGGCCATCAATCACTTTGCTCTATAGGATCCTTTGCTCTACAGGATGTCAACAGCTATGAGGGATGTTCCCATGTCATTCAAACCATAGTTACCAGCTGCAACAACTGCAGGATGCAGCAAATGCAAAGGAGAGCCTGGTAAACTGCCTCACTGCTTTGGTCACAGGGCAAAGAAGAGGCAGGAAAACCAATGTTAAACAAGGCTTTGTTGTTAAAACAAGGAGTTGTGGGACTGCTTGTGCACTGTGGAGAGCTTCCATCAGCACTAAAAGGCTTTCCGAGAAGGCTGCAAGCTAATCCAAATCACTTACCTCAGAAACTGGCACATTCTTCAGAGCACATACCCAAACCCAGCAGACTTCAGGGCTACCTCCACAGTAACTAGAGTAGATTTGGTGACAGAGTACTCTAGAGACCTCTCCAGAAGACATTTCTCAGAGCCAAAGATCTGAAAGGACTTTGGCTTGGATTTAGCCCTCTGAAAACTGTAATTTTCATTTTTTCCTCTCCCTCAGTCCCACTAGCCTTAGATTCATAGTATGTTCTTATCTTTTTCACTCAAAGAGAACAATTAACTCTATTAAATATGTTATTTAAATAGTTTGATGAAGGATATAATTGCAGTAAAATGCAACTTATAACTAACAATGTCATAGTATATGCCAGACTGTTCTCATGAAAAATCAAACAAACATGCCTTTGATTGACTTGCACAAAAAATTAATCCTGTTAAAATACGGTCTTTGTAATGTTTCAATATAAGGACTTTCAAATAGGAAGCTCTTTGGAAGTGTGTGGCTCAATAGCGTTTTGGCTGACAGCATGAAATCTGGTGACAAAGTTGGAGATGATACAAGTTGAAAAGCAGCTGGTAGTTCAAGGTAAAGCTGATTTGTTGCAGCTGGATCATGTATTTGCTGCATGATGCAGACCTCATTTTTCTACTTAGTGAAGACTTACTCTTGCATGCCTCTCCCCGTCCTCCTTATCTCCAATCCATCCAAGCAAACTCTGGTATTCCAGCTCTGCCAATACCTGACTAGCTCCCACCAGAGCTCTCATTCAGGTGGATATCACCAGAGATACATTACAGTTGGTGGAGCAATCATCCCCAGAGAAGTGAGAAATGTGGGGTTTTTATGGGTTTATAGCAAGGCTTTTACAAGAATCTGAAGAGTGATGGACCTGTTCTCACACTAGAAAACATATCATGCATCATCTTTCCTCGTTCATGATGACACACCTAAGCCACACAGAAAATGCCTTTACTCTACAGTACATTTCCTTTATCAACACTCACTACTTTTCACAGTGTACATCTGGTTATGAGAGAACCCCCCCCAACATGCTTATTACTGCTTATTCTTCACTACCACTTCCCTCACACTAGTAAATATGTGGGTGAAATTCTTCATTTACTTTACCAGCCTGGAAAATGTAATAAGAAGTTATCGAAGATTATGTGCTAAGTAAATGTTCCAAACTAGTACAGTTCTAATAACATTCTTTTAATCCTCTAATCTTCAAAATAACCCAAGAATGTTTCTTGGATCCTTCCCCAGTTTCTAAAAAAAACCCAATAAAAAAAAACCCAGCCCAGTTACACCATGTCCTTATTTACAAGCACCCATTTCTCCACAGTGTTATTTACTCCTGTCTTCCCAGGTATCACATCCCAAGACTTTTTCATCACACAGAAGACCACAGTCAATAATTCCAGCGACTACTTAGCTGACACACTAAATGGTCGCTAGAAACAAAGCTTTATATATAATAATATTTCCCAGAAAACTACATTGACATTTTGATAGCTGAAACCAGCTAAACAAGTGACTGAAACAGTGTTAAGCTTTGATCTCATAATTTTTCCCACTGCTCTCTTCTTATTATTATTACTCCTTCTTATTATCCTGCCTCCTGCCATGTTACTTCTCATCCCTTTTTCTAAAACACCTAAATGTATTTTTTCTGAGCATATGATTTCTAGCTTCAATGAACTGAAGCATTTTGAAGGAATCAGATTAGTTAGGGAAATTTTTAAACACCAGATAACCTGAAAACTCAGATAAACAGTTCTGTCACAGTCATGAATATCAGTTTTCCAAGTTGTAATATTTTTTTTACCCAAGCCTATGGATGTTGTGAAACTACCATTTGAAAAAAAAAAAGTTTCTTTTCTACAATATCTACCAATATTAGCTGCCAATTTCTCTAGGAATGTTACATAATTAAAACAGAAATGGCACGAAGGAATAATACAGCTTTTCACTCTGTGGCCCAATAGGGAAAAAAAACCAAATCCCAAGTATCACTTACATTTATTTATTCTAGGTATACTGTTTCACTGAAATACAACAAAATATACAACAAGTTCTCATACTTGACTACGTTTTACGCCTTCTGTCTACACAAAAAGTGCATTTGGAATGACTAAATATCAACAGATACAGTGCAATGTGATATAACACAAGTAAAACAGGTGTTCATAACCAAATCTCCAGAATGTCCTTAGATACAGCAATTGTTTCAACATAGATTTAGTGGGAAAAAATAAAAAGAGTCATTTGAGATGCAAAGCTTTGGTTTTAGCCTAGAGATTTTCACTTGTCTGAAAAGAAAAAGGAACTAATTAGCCAAACTACAGAAGGGGTTATGGAACAAACTAGCAGACAAATGGGATCCTCAGTTGAAGTAAATTGCTTCACTTATGTCAGCCTATACATACTGTCTGTGAGCCCTGAAATAAGTGGTCTGCAGTCTGCTGACCTGGGGCTGCTGGGCAAGGAGCAACTACCATGTCTGCACACTGGTGTGCTTGAACTGACGAAAAAAAAAGGGAGAACAAATTCAAGTTTCATAGAAGCAAAGAGGTGAGATAGGCCATCACCATGATACAGCCTTTGCTGGCTACATCTGCAAGCTAAGGCAGTTATGCTCCACAGTGCACTTCATAGTCCTTCTCTCGGGGGCACAGCATAGGGGGCACAGCCCAGCACTATGACAGGTGGATTTCCACAGTCCTGGTTCACTGACTATCCAGAGGAAGCAAGTGAGGGAGGATTTTGTCTTCTTCCATGCTAATGCGCTTCTCATCCTTCTGCAGGAAAACAGAACATGTGATGGGATAGTGCACATACTCACCATTTGCCTGTGACACAGACAGGACACATCAGAGATCAAACCTGCAGAGATTAATTCCTCTACAGTACCAATGCAACCATTTTCCTCTCCACAAAGTATGAAGTATTTCTGCTAGTACACCAAAAGGCAACAAAGTGTCATAGCTCTGCATGTCACCCCATTTCAAACACTAGTGAACTTCCATTTTCTAATGGATACTGAAAAATAGGTTTTCTATATCCTTATTCATAATCTTATATTCTTACACTGCCACACTAACATTTTACATTTCTATAGTGTTTTCATTAGATGATCTAAATGTAGTATGAAGGCTCATTTGCACTTTATTTCTGTTTTTGACTTACCATGACATTGATTTAGAGTAGGAAGAAAAACATATCTTTTGTTTGGCTTAAATGCAAAAAAATTGTTAAAATTAAGTTAACAGTACCCAGTCCACAACTATAGAAGGAATCAGAGAACTGGCACACAATCTGCTAGCAGATAGCACTGCCCTGAACAGGCTGGAATAGGCTGACATTCAAGTGGTGGCATGCAGCTGGTAACATCCCTTGACAAACCAGAACAGAGGCTGATCCTTGGCAGGAGAAAACAACCCTTTGGACTAGGCAGATCTTGACCCACAGATCAGTGATATACTGTGGAGCTTGAGAAAGAGTAAAGCTTTTGTTGGAGAAAAGTTCTTGAGCCTAGCCATCTCAGTCTTGGAGGGAAGAACCACCAAAGCCCTCAGAGCCAGCGACGTGGCATCAGACTTGCATCATCCTATACATGAGGACTGACTAGTAAATTTATTAATGTCTGGGTTTTAGTAGCTACCAGAAAAAAAAGTCTATTATCTGAGCATAAATTTGAAGATTTGAGGTTTTGCCTGGTTTGTAGGTCTCTCTAAGTACTCCTATCATGCTGGTCCCAAACTCACAAATAATAACAGCAGTGACATGTACATGTACAGATGTCTTACAGCAACCTATTATCTCTACTCCAGATAGGAGAAAACTGAGGTTTCCTATTCTAGATATGAGAAAACTGAGGTATAGGGAGATTAGCTGACTTTTTTTGAAAACTAGCAAAGCCAGTAACACAGCCTCTATCTCCCAAGAGCATGCTGTGTGGTTCAGCAGAGAGGACTGATGCAAGCTATGCAAGAGATCAAGGCCAACAAGACTAGAGGCTTCTATACTGCTGACGAGGATTTGTGTTGTCAGTCCAGACCTCAGTCTCATCTGGCCCTTTCAAAAATCAGTTTCTCCTGAAGATCAGAAAAACCACAGAAACTAGTCAGTATTCTTGTAAACAAATTGTTTCATCTCTTGCTTCGTAGCTCTCACCAACGCATGTGAAATAAACTATCATGCTCTAAAATCTTGTGAAAGATTTCTAATTCCTGTGGTAGAATACATCTACATTATAAGTCAAGAATTTCTTAGTAACATTTCATAAACTTCCAAGTACCACTTTTTTCTAGGCCACAGAGTAACATGATGGCAGAGAGTTCTGTAAACCTATATGTGTGTATGTGTGTGGGTGTGTGTATGTGCATGTACACATATGTCTTTTCTGCCAAGGCTTGTAGCTGTTGGACAAAATTCTGGCAGTTTGGCAGACACGAGGCTCTAGGATTAGTTACAAGAGGACATTTGCATATAAATCTGTCTCTATTTATGAAGACTAAGAAGAGAAATGTCATTGGATTTTACTTTTGAAAACCAAGTATGAAAATCTTCATGTAAGCTGAGAAAATTAAAACTTTTCCTCTTACGTTTAAAGTCTCTGTTAGGTTTGAGTTAGGTTTCTAGGCATATAGACTATATCCATATTTTTAATGACCTATGTTCACATAGTTGTTCAGATTGTTTCTATGGACATTGTACACTGTGAAGTTTGACTTTGAACTGTACCCATTCTGTTCCTATTATCCCTCTGCCCACTCAGATTTTCACAGCTTACTGATCCAGCTGGCTTGCTTCAGCCTTCAAGTCAGCTTGTGTGTAGTGTGCAGTTTGGATTTGGATGGCAAGCATCTAGATATACTTATAGTCACCTGTTTTTACATTTAGTCATCTCTTTCCATGCAGGACACTGGAGCAAGAGAGACATATGCAGCTAAGGATGATGGGTCACAGGTTTTAGCAACCTAAGGTGAAATGTAATGTTGAAATTCGGAATATGATGATGACCATAACTGAACTGCATTAAAGTCAGTCTGCCTTATGTGAACAGAAACTCCACAACCCAGCTGAATCACCCCTACATTAATGCAGCGCTTCCCAATGAGATGATCTCAGAAATCAGGAGTGTAGTTTGTTATTAAAAAAGCCAAAATATTTGAAACTTATGTTCAGTATCATCTCCTATCATTGCAGGAAATCATCTCAGAACTCAACATTGCTAGCATTCTTTTGGTGAGGTTTTCTTTTCTTAATTTTAAAAGCTAAATTTAAAGTTTCTTCCATGTAATTCTCAATATCAGAATCAATCTCAGATGAGCTTAGCATCTTCTGCTGTTTTGAATAAACAGATCCGTGTTAGAACTGTGTTTTTAGCAGCAGTCATTTATAACTGATTACAGGCTTCTTTCTATTCATTTTTGTGAGTGTCTGTCAACAGATTATTTTTGCAGGGATTACTGGCATCGCAATGGCCTCATTAAAATGGCAACATGATAGATCTCTTGCTTCAACAGTACTTGTAAGACACTTAACTTTCCACTCTTGGCTCATTATCCTTCCTTAAAAAACACATGATACTTCTATTAATACATACTTAAAAGTCCATGCAAATGTAAATTCCTATACCTCAGCTCCCTCCATGAAATAGCATCTGCGCTAAGACAAGTAGCAGGCTCTCCCACTGCTGAAGCTGTATGTATCCCAGTACCAGTAATGACAAAACTGTAAAATTAACCCCATTTTTAC
This sequence comes from Manacus vitellinus, assembly GCF_001715985.3. Taxonomy (NCBI): domain Eukaryota; kingdom Metazoa; phylum Chordata; class Aves; order Passeriformes; family Pipridae; genus Manacus; species Manacus vitellinus. The sequence goes on from NW_021940750.1 coordinate 15,553,289, forward strand.
TGAAATGTCACTTAATATTCTTCCAGGTATAATAAAACACATCAACTACAACTTTAAAAATTTATCAGCAGTTTTTTGTTTAATTTCCTCTTAGTACAGCTTTAATTTTTTTCTCATTAAATATTGCTGAAATACAATGGAAGCACTGTAGAAATTATTTTAATAACCACACTGATAGCCAGTCAGTTTTGTAGCATAAGAATCAAGTTTTCTATCAGCACCTCAACTTTTCTGCACACAACAAACTTCGCAGACTAGTTACCGTGTGCATGGGGAATTCACATCTGACAACTCATTTTATAAATTCTTACTATTCCTGGGCCAAATCCCGTAAGGTTTGTTAACTCCCATGGCACTTGATGGGAGTGACAGGTGGTCAGAGGGTTGGAAACTCATCCCTGTGTAGGTTGACACACATTAAACACAAGACTTGCTGGTTTTTAATCCCCAGGATCAGTTTCTGACTACTCTATACATATCGTCAGGAGGATACAGCTGTTGCAGGTCTGAAAGAACAGGCAAGATCAACCTGATGCCAGTATGGGGAGACAAGGGAATTTGTCTCTCCATGGAGAAGAGGCTGCTTTGCAAAAAATGTGAAACAGGTCAACATGGAGAACAGCTGATGCAGCCACCAGGCGGAAATTTCATTTCCTTGGATCCAAGGGCTGGATATGCCTGTGAACAACCAGTTTCCTCCACAACAGCAGATAAAGGGCAGAGGGTAGAAGAATTCAGAAGGGTTTTCTGAATTGAATTAATACAGAATTATTGAGAATTAATACAGTTGAGGTCCAGAAAAGAAAGTGTAACCAGACTTTGCAACCACAGGACTATGAGACTGTGAAGAATTGGAAGTTATGTCAGTTTTTAATTTATAACAAGATTAATACAAGCAGTATTTTCATTCTAAATAACTGAGCAGGCAAGAATTAAAAGATTACATTTTTTTTTTACTGCTCATAATGAAATGAGATACATTTTCCTCTGCTAATTTTTCTTTGCGTCTGAATCTTTTGATTTGTGCAGTGGTTTCTAAGTCTGCCCAGCTGGTTAGGTTGGAGGGCAGGCATTGCTTACTAAGGGCCCACTGAAACTGGGCGAACTCCTATTCTTACACACCTTCACAAGCCTTCTCTTCCCAGCGAAATGGATGATACGTAAATATTCCCAAACTTAATATTAGAAAATAAACCATCATATGACACTTAAGCAACATGCAAAACATGATCCCAGTCCAAGGGAATAAACTTTAAAAAAAACAGATTCAATTTGTATAATAAGTGACTAACTGAATATGCCCAAAAGCTCTATTTTTAAAATTTAAAATTTAAAAATTGTAAATTAAAAACTATTTTAAACATGATTTTATAAATTATCTTTATCTAGTAAATTTTATCATTCAGAAAGAGGAAAAAATTGTTGTCACAGAAAATCCACTCTGCTGAGATTTCAAAGATCCTGAAGACATCCAAAAACCCCTATTAAATTTTAAAGACATATTCTTCAGTTATGCACCCAGATCAGAACTGCATTTTGTATTGCTTTATTGCAGAATATTCTCAGTTGCTAATTTTTGACTGCAGAGTTCTAATTTTACATGCGAACATTCAATTGACACAAACAATCCAATACATGGAAAAGAATGGTTCATGTGAGACTGTTACAGAACTATCAACTAGGAGAGATGCAGCAAAATATTCTCAGAGAGAAAAATCCAATACCTAACAACCTTTGCAGTTCTAGTGAGTTGAGATGAGAAGACCACCTCCTTCATGCCCCTGGTTAATGCCTATTGTTTTCGGCAAGAACAGGATCAAACCCGTAGTTCCAAAGGTGTTAATGGCAGCAGAGTCCATCCTGGGCCACAGGAGGCTGGCATCAGCTGCTCCTTCCAACCTCCGGCTGCGTGCTCCCACTCTTCCGCTGCAGTTTTCCCTCTCCAGCTATGCCAAAATAACTGCTTGCAAGAGCACAGAGTAGACCGGATTGCTGAAAATAACCCTTTAGGAGAGTTATTTTTAACCTGGATCCCTTCAGATTGTGTCAAGGTGACCTCACAAGTCATTGTGCACATGGGGGTGTGTAGAAATGCAAGATAACAGGTTGCCAAAAGCATGGCTGGGGATGGAGAATACAGTGGTTTTTCCCCAAAAGGCAGTGAACTGTGAAACTACATCCATGTTTAACAACTGTATGTACAATACATACAGCAGAAAGAATACCGGTCTTTCTGTCATAGCCATAAGAGAACAATGAAGTTCGAAAATGCTTAAAAATCATTAGAATACTTTTCCTTTCTTTTTCTGTCCCTGTAGCTAAATATACACAGAGAGATCTCTTGCAGTATTAAATAACTATTTCCTCACTTTCTATTTCCTCTCAGCTTAATTAACTCCCTCTTCTAAAGGACTCCATCAAAACTGAGTCATGGCATGTCAGAGATATTCACAAGAGAAATCTCTGCTAATAAATTGCATTGGCTGTTATCCACAGCAGAAGCACTTAAATTCAGCACCTTCTAGACCACTTTTCTAATGATGGTGTCACAGAGAGGAATAGTAGTACCTTTCAGATAAAAGTAAAAATATATGCACAACGATAAAAATAAGACACTTTCAATCACGAATGAAGTAGGGCACCGCTCTGAAAAAACGGGAGAGTAGAGCTGTACTTGGGACTTGTTAGTGCTTTCCCACGCACAGAGGCAGAAGAGATGTCCATGCATTTGCACAATGAGCACTGAATAAACACTAGAAGGAGGAAGATAAAACTTCTCCTAAGAAGCTATCTCTTCTATTTGTTGATTGATGACTCCTACTCCTCTTTCTCAGAAGCAGCTCCCTTCTCCAGGCTTCTGGGAACTAGCTGCTATGAGGATTTTTTTTAATAAAGAAGAAGTTTCCTAGCTCAGAGAGCAGCAGCGAGGGAAAAACCCACATCCTCAAAATTACTTTTCTCTCAGCACTATCATGCATTTTTCAATAGTCATTTTGCCCCTGGCTGCTTGTTTGAAGGACTGGCTGCATAAACAAGCTTTTTTCCCATTGATTCAATTAGTGATTATGTACCTAAATAGGACATCAATATTAGCTATTTTAGTCTTTAACTTTAGATTATTTTTAATAATTTTGCAATTCTTGCTCTGTGAGACTGATCTGGGATTGATATTGCAGCCAAAGAGGATTTGGGGTTTTATTTAATCCTGTTTCTTTGCCATGTAGCTAAAAGTCTTTTGCCTTGTTATAAATATTATGCTCCAGTTAAGTCAATAAATATTCACGATGTCTGCCTACTCCTTCTTGTAACTCCTAGTTGGACAAAAGCCTCAAAGTATTTGAAGAGAGTACAATAAGAGCAATGTTTCAAATGGTAAACAGGGAAAAGGAACAACAAGTACCACCTATCCAGTCAGTTCTCTTTTTCCTGCCTTTTCTCTCCTTATGTATCCCACTTGTCATTTTTTTTCAACACCTCATTCTCTGCCTCTTCCTGTTTCTGTGTTTTCCTCACTTGATCTCACCCTCATTTTCAACAATTTGCTGCTTCTTTTTCTGAACTCCAGGTGACATCTTGTTGCCACAGCAATATCAGACATAAAAAATTACATCTGCAACCCACGGTTGCAGCAGAAGTTTGTAGCTATACACCTCATCAAACCTTTGAAATTGGCCCTAAAATTTTTGGTGGTAATATTTTCAGTGCATGTTATTTTCTGTTATCTTTATCATGCTAAACCCTTCTGCTGACCCATCATATTTACCCTTGTAGGTTCCACACTATATATGTCTATATTATGTGTAGATATATATATTTATAATTTATAAGTACAAATATCAGGTTCTTAAACAAACCCACAAAAAAGTCAATCCATGTATATACACTGACATGTACAGACTACCTCCTCCAATCTGCTGCTACATGTATAAGACCTGTAGATTCACCTCTAATTTTCCTACCTGCTCCTCTACCCACTAATACCCAATCTACTCCTGGCATATGAAAACTGTCATCTGGCTGGCACTATACCACCACCCTGATTTCAACTTCCAATGCAAAATCATCTCACACATTTAATAGTCTTTTCCATAACTCTCATTCATAGTGGTATGTTGAGTCCAGTTTTACACACAATGGAAATCCATGCTTTACTTCCTACCAGTTGTGGAGACAGGATATTCATGAGTGTCCAGAATCCCTGGGTCACCCCATCACGGCAGGAAACAGCAAATGGGATCCCAGGCAGAAGACCAGTAAAGGTACTTACTTATGGAAGAGAGGACTATCGTCTCCTAAATCACAGAATCATAGAATAGAATCATTAGGGTTGGAAAAGATGTTCAAGGTCATTAAATCCAGCCTTGGACCAAACACCACCTTGTCAACTAAAGCATAACACTAAGTGCCATGTCCTGTCATTTCATCACTTCCAGGGATGGTGACTTCCCTGGGCAACCCATTCCAATGCCTGACAACTCTTTCAGTGAAGAAATTCTTCCTGATGTCCAGCCTGAAACTCCCCTGGTGCAGCTTGAGGCCATTTCTTCTTGTCCTTGCTACAACCTCCTTTCAGGTAGTTGTAGAGAGCAATAAGGTTTCCCACGAGCCTTCTCTTCTCCAAGCTAAACAATCCCAGCTCCCTCAGCCACTCCTCATATGACTTACTCTTCAACTTCATCAACTTCATCGCCCTTCTCAGAACCTCAATGTCCTTCTCATAGTTAGGGGCCCAGAACTGGACACTATACTTGAGGTGTGGCCTCATCAGTGCCAAGTACAGGGAGCTGATCAGTTCCCTAGTCCTGCTGCCCATCCTATTTCTGATACAGATCAGGATGCCATTGGCTTCTTGACCACCTGGACCCAGTGCTGGTTCTTGGTTTGGCTAGCTGTCGACCAGCATCCTCAGGTCCTTTTCCACTGGGCAGCTTTCCAGCCACTCTGCCCCAAGGCTGTAGCACTGCAGGGGGTTGCTGTGATCCAAGTGCAGGGTGCAACACTTTGCCTTATTGAACGTCACATCATTCATACTATACATCTCTCTGTCAGATATCAGCCACACTAGTGAGGAGTTCCCAAGTTAAAAGAAAGCTGGGCTCCCTTGGTTCCCTCTGTTTTCAGTGAAGCACATCTTAATGACGTTACTCTTCCTACTTCTTTAGTACCTACAGAGAAACCAAAGGCAATTAACTTCTAAATTATCAGATGAGAGCTTGCAGTACAAAATAAGGCAATAGTGAATATTTCCCAGAGAATAGTATCCAACATTCCCATGACAGTTTGTACCTGTCAATGGCATGCATGTGCATCCCATTTAACATGGCTTGATGTCATTAGGGTGTAATCTTGTATTTGAAGCATCTGACAAAATTAATACTATGAAATACATTCGATATTCTATTTTCTTTAAAAACCTGAAAATAGCGTCTTATCACTTATCTCCTAATGAGAAAATTAACTCAACTCATTTAGTACTACATATATCCCCATGAAATTATACAGTTTGGATTTTGAATTTTTACTGACAGTTGAATTGTAAAGTTAAAAATGAAAAACTTAAATATCATTAAATTTGCAGAGATTTTCAAATAAACTAATGGGTTTCAATTATAAAAAATGTACAAAATAAGTATCTAATAATTATTCACAATGAAAAGAAAGCATTATCTCCTACAACAAAGGACAGAACAGGGAAACTTGGGAAGGGAGGGGCAGCTGCGGCACAATATATTTTTTGTAGCTGGGGTTGTGAGGGGAGGTTGTTTGTTTGGGTTTTTTGCATTTGGGCTTTTTTCTCTTGGAAGCAAAGAAAAAACCCAAAAGAGTTAGATGTGCCTTTGCATGTGCCAGATGCGACATTGAGATCAAATCCTTTTCTAGGGAAAGAATTGCTTCATGGAGTGTTTGATTTTGAAAGAGCAAAGACTCATTGTCTCTAAATTTTTCTGGATACCAATAAATGCTGGCATTAGTGTGACATTTCCCTTTGAAAGTAGAAGTACAGAATTAATCCTAATAAACAGTACAAATCTGCAACCCTGGCTGAAGCAGAATAGTGATCACTGTCACATACTTCAGAATGACTCATGTGAACATGACAATGGAGTACAACCCCTGGGTCTTTTACCAACCACACTTTCATTTTCTACCTAGCAGATAGAGCTGGTGTTTTCTTATATTTAGGTTATATTTCAAGCATTATTAAAATCTTCTGATGAAGTACAGCATTCATAATGGTAACTTGCACTTATTGAATCAATTCAGCTTAGCAACTGTTTATAGCATTTGCTAAATGATGAAATATTTCTTCAGAGACATACTGTAAAGTAACATCATAAATTTAGATATGGATTTCTTGCATTCTAACAACAACTTCACTTACAAAAACTTCTTTAAAAAATGGTTATATTTCTCTCCAATGTGGCATAATAGGTTATTTTTTACATCTCTCAGATTGGACATTGCTGGAAAACATGATTTTCTCTCCTGCTCTATGGTAAGTTACGATCTACAAATAACACTGTCTAACCACCTCTGCAATGATTCTCTTTCAGGCACATGAAAGAAATGTTCATCTGTGATCTATTTGTTGGTGGTCTTCTTCAAACTGTTTTCCCTAGATTTTTCATACACATGCATTTCATAGATGCATTTATATTGGCCTTAAGTCATGCAGATGTAACAACCAGCTTGTTTTTGGTCTACATTGGCCTTATCCCAGGCCTTGTGGGCCTTAGTGAGGCACAGAAATGTTTATAAAACTGAAGAATGGACCTCCTACTAATGTCCTTTTAAGAAATTGTCTGTATTTGGATCAGAACTATTTATAAAGTATATTTAAGAATTTCTTTAGCATCATTTCCTGAAGACATTCTTTATTTTAATGAACCAAATTAATGTTAATTAAATGGTTGCAGTACAAACACACACACACAAAAATTGAGAATGTAATTGTCTCCTGTAAAAGTTAAAAATATGTATACGAATAAAAATAATCTTTCCCAGCAAGAAGCACTTGCAATAAATCAGCTTCTGAGGACTGTAACTGCTCTTTCTGTGACACTGTGTGACAGAAAAAAAAATCTGAACATGAAGTACCATTCTAGGGAAGGAATTTGACAAAGCTGCAGTGTGGTTACCTCATTACAGAGAGATGAAATGCTACTAATAAAAGCATGTATCCTGGAGAGCCAAATCCACAGGAAGAAAAAAAAAGAGAGACTGCCACATCTGCTGCTGGCAGCTGAAAAACAAAAAGTACTTGACTTTGTGGACACTTGAGTACTAAAAGTGTTAACTGTGGATTAACCTCTTTGTACCGACCTTTAATTTCCCTGCTAAATAAGGACCCAACCTTACTCAAATATTCCCAGGCCCACTTTCCAGTGGAGAAGCAAAGTTTGGTTTCTCCAATGCAGACGTAGGGATACCCTCCCTGTCAGATTTAGCACACTCACTGAAGTCCCAACCCTCCTGGCAGCCTGAGCTGCAGGTTAGGAGGGGATGTTGGTGTCTGGGGATGGACAACCCTCTGCAGGGTGTACAGCTACCCCAGTGAATGTCCACCCCTTCCATGGCTAGGAAAGGAAAAATGAAGGGGCACCCACCAGGGAACCTTCAGTCTTCAGCAGTGACTGGCCCTTTCCATCTATTGATTTATCCCTGTGCCTGTTATATTTCGTTGATTTTTCTTGTCCATCACATCCTTTTTCCCCTTTTACCTTCATGGCTATGAGACCCTTAAGGCATAAAGAAAACTTTTGATAATTTTTATGTTCCTGTTGATTAGTTCTCCACAGTTTTAAAAACCAAAATTTTCCTTAATTACTTTATTTTTCCATCTCAACAGATACTGACTGCTTCACACACACTGAGATTAAAAGTTCAGCATGTCTGTTTTACTTTGTGAGTTAGAATAACCTAGTCTATCAAGTGATATATGTAAATATTTCTAACAGAACTTATTTTGCAGACACAAAGACATAAAACTGCAAAAACATCTGAGAAACCTTATTTTTTCATGAATAGCGAATTATTCAAAAAACAGAACTGCAGAGACATGTTTCTCAAAGTAAGTTTAAATCTGGTGAAAAACTCTAATTTTCTGTCTTTAACTAATAGTAACATTTAGAATATGTCAAAATCAGACATTTCATTTCAGAAAAGCAGGGGGGTTATTGATGCTTTAAAAACAAAACTGCTCACATTTGCACTCCAAAATTCCATTTATTTTTTTAATTGAAACCCTGATGTGAAAAAAAAACCAACAAAATAATTAATTTGTGATCAAATTGAAATAAAATGCTTTAATTTTTTGTTCAGACATAAATAAAAACCCTTATTATTTACTTTTCTAACAATAATCAAATTGTGTCACAATTGTTGCTACAAAAAAAACCTACTTATATCACAGTCGCAAAAGTCACTGTATATACAAATAAATATGCAATTCAGAGATGGTGAATGTTGATGATACTTGAGGTAACAAAATAAGAACTTCAAATCCTATGCCACACTCCCATTTTAAGAATTAACCAATCCCCCTGCCAAGCTAAAAGATACAAGAACATACTTCCTCTCTTTTGATATCATGATCTGAGTAAGATTTTAAGAGCCAACACACACAGCAGTGTCAAAAGAAAGGAAATAAATATCAATAAAACCAGAAGGAATTAAAACAAATCTGAGAAAAAGAGTATGAGTTTAAGGCCTTTAAATCCTTTACAGGGAATGAGTCTCAGAGACATAAAAGTAAACACTATCATCCTAACCAGTTCCAGCAATTCTATCATAACCCATGTTACTCCTAATATTTTTCAAGCAGTTCTGAATTTACAAGTTAAGACAGATCCTAGTCCTACAAAAATACACTATCTATATGTGAATAATGTATCTTGAATTTCTACTGCAGAGTGTTACAGCAACACCTGTTTTTAAAATTCTCTCCATGAGAAAAAAAATGAATGGCCACTAATTTCTGCACTGTTGCTTCTTATTTCAAAATATTTTATATCACTTTCAAACTGGCAATAGTTGACAGGGAAAAAAAAAAGTTTTGCACCAAAGTGAATATCTGTATTCATCATTCAGCATGACTTTTTAAAATAAAAGAAGCACTGTTTTTTTCTATCTTTTAGTTTCTGCTGTTTTGGAGGAGAAAGTATTTCATCTCTTTGATTTCATTATCTGAATAAGTTTTTAAGACTCATTTACAAAGATATAATACAGTGTTAAAAGACAGAAACAAAAATCAATAAAACCCAAAGGAACTAATCCAGAAATCTCTAGTAGTTCAAAACTACCATTAACTTAAACAAGTTTTAAAGAAATTAATTATTCTCTCCAACACTGTGCTGAATACTCTTTGTAGAACAAACCATCTCTGGACTGACTGGAACTGGCAGAGCTAGATGCCAATATACCGTTTGCTTTCTCCTCTCAAACATGTGTTCTTTCAAAAGAAACCAGGTTTATCTCTCCCCATACCAATGCATACACTGAAACGGCTCAAAAAACAGCCTCACAAAAGGCCAAACTTACAAGCTCACAGAGCATAAAATCTAAAAAGCCTTCAATGCATCCTTAGAGGACCTTAAAACCATCTACCCTTAGTATTGAACATTCCTCTGAAAAGCTGAGCTTCACCACCAAAGGTAACGATGCAATTCACCAACAGACATGGTCTGTGGCTGCACACAGCTACCCAGAGACCATTACACTGCAAGGAAACCATCACTTTACACATCTCTGTGTAGGTGGCATCTTTGCCCTCTTATCCATGGCTGCCCTCCAATTATCTGCCCAAGCAGAGACGAGTGATGAACCCACCTAAGGATGGGTTTCCAAATAATTCTAGTTTTCAATTATCCTTTTTTGTTGCAAAGAATTTGCACATGGTGAAGTCTTGCTTTTGCCTAATTCAAGAGGAATCACCAAGCATCCTTCACACCTACGCAAAACCAGCCACCAGACAAACCCAGACATCCTCAGCCATCACTCTCTGATGCCACAAACTGTGCACAGCTCTTTCCTTCTGCAGGAAGAACAAAGGGTGACACTCACCATCACCTTCGGAGAAAGAAAAATGTAAGCAATTTACTTTCAGCTCTGCACTTTGCCCACCCTTTCTATACCCTAGATGAAGTTACTGGAGAATTTGTGTTCTTAGCAGCACATAACTTGGAGTTGAGGTAAATTAGTGTTGTGGTAAATAATTCCCATTGTAAGAAAATGTATTTAAATAACTACTGAAGGAGGGAAAAAAGAACAATGAAGGACTAATAGGGAGAAAAATACTCACAGCTCCATCTATTGCTGGAGATGGGTAGTAATTCAACTATAAAAAAAGGCAAAAACCAAGTGTACCACAGATACGAATTCTAGCTGAGATGCCAAAGGAGCTGAATTCTGGAGTATAAATCTAGAGTATAAATTCTGGAGTATAAATCAAACTCCAGGTGTAAAAACTAGTGATTTAACAACATAAAGTGTTAGAATTTTTTTTTAAATCAACAAAATAGAAACATATATATGTATAAAATATTTTAAAACTTACATAAGTGTTTACAACAAATGCTGAAGTGAAATCTGAACTGAAACTTCATCCCTATATGTGATAGATGATAGTGCCCTTGATTTTAAAAAAGAGACATTTAACTGCTGGAGACTACTTCAAGGTTCCCTGGATCAACTATTATTCTTCTATAAGACTATATTGCACTGAACATGACAGAAACACAATTATTTCTGAAATCTCTGAGGGTTATCAGAATCTCAGTGTTAAATAAAGATATAATGGTACATAAATAGATGAATATCATAGATCTGTTTTCTTAGTCGTTATTAGAATTCTTCTGAAAAATATTCTAAACAAAAGTTTATAATAAGAGGTATGTCTGTTCTTTCTAGAAATTAAAAAGGGGCTCTTTTCAGCTATCTGTATAGATGATTAAATTACTCAGCAAAACCAGGGGTTTTCTCTTTCAATTAATATACTGTAGCTAAGTTTGACTTTCATTAGTTTATGATATTCAAAATCCCAGCAAAATATAAAAGAGTTACAAATGGATTTGCATGATTCTGATTTTGGGCAATCCATCAGTGACATATTTCTGCTTGTCAAAATAGTCGGGTACTGGCTAGTTTTGGCAATATGTACTTTTCTGGACCAGCAATAAAAGCACATTACAGAGGCTCTTGGCATGCCATGCACCTTTAAGAATATTTCTCATTTATCTCTTTTTCCTGTATGTATCACAGCAATCAAGAGAAAAGGTACCACTTCAAATTTTAACTCACAGATATTGTTTGTCCCACCTTACTCCAATTATAAGGGGTTAAAGTGGATAAACTGAATTCATCATATCTTCACTTTATAAAGTTAATCAGAAAATGTCTTTTCTGTTTATGAAGACTTGCAAATAATATGTGCAAATGTAAGTGCGCATGAAGAAAAGACAAAGAATTCCTGTTTTTAAGAATGGCTGCGGGGTGTGTGTGTGGTGCCCTGGATTACCCTCAAAATGTGCAGATGACCATTACCAAAGGAAGTGGAAGGAACAGCATGTTCACCAGCTCCAGAGCCAGGAATAACAGAAGCCACACGTTCAACAACAGCCATATGACTACAGGCAGGCTCTGGTGGGGCACTTCCCATTCAGGATTAACATAATGTTTATATGAAGCAAAAAAATGCACCTTGCTTACACAAAGCAATATATTTCTCTAAGAAATATGTGCCCTCGAAACAGGAAGCAATACCTCCGGCCTCTTGACTCAGTAGGTGGATGAACCCTCAGACTATGGATGCTGGCTACAGAAAGAGGATTTGAAATTCTGTTTCCAGAAAGCGTGCACTGGGTATCATCCCAAAGATCAGCATCCCCAGTTCTCAGAGTACAAAGCAGATGTTCTGACTGGCAGTTAACTCCTGCACGCAATGTCATTGCTGCCCCAAGTGAAACAGAAGAGTGAATGGGCAGCAGATGAAGTGGGGCCCCATCCTTGTCCTTTTTAATTATTTAAAAGTCCTCAATGTCTTCACACAGAAAAAAGTTTCCAAAGTGTTAATAAAAATACACCTCTGGGCCAACAAAGGTCTTGATATCCCAAGCTAAGCAGCCAAGGATGAATCCAGAGTCATTATTCTGAAATAATCAGTGCTTTTTTTACATGTGCTTTTTAAATTTATATGTGATGCAAATTTAATCTGTTTGCCCTTATCTATGTTATTTTATACCCAGGTTTCATTTTTATCCTCATGTGAGTTAAACATATAAGATATAAAATAATAAATATATAATATAAATAAATATAATAATAAATAAAATCCACATTAACAAACATACTTAAAATTTTAACTTGAAAATCTCTTTAGATGTCATCATAAGAACCAACCTTTCTCACTGGAGAGCACACAATAAGACAGGGCAGAGGCAAGATCAGTACTGACCATGGGTGAGAGCTGGGTGGTCTTCTGTCCCTTTGTGGGGAAAGCACTGAGAGGAGAGGAGACAGACTCACAGTCCCTCTTCACAGAGCTCTGCAGTTACTGTATAAAATAAATGACTAATCTAAAAGGTATAAATAGCAGGTAGACAAGGGTCTGCTGCACACCAGGGACTGTTTGCTAGCAGTCGTGCTTGAACTCTTAAAAGTGGAGACCCGCATGCAGCTACCTGTCTTCCTCAGTGCTTGGGTATTAGGCTAGTGCATTGGAGGGTGGTGCTGTGCTGCTTCCAGCTGTGGTGAAGAGCCTGCTCCAGAAGAGCCTTCCTGGAGAGAACTCCAGGCTATGCAATGCCAGGCTACAGAGGCCTGCTGCCTCTGTAGCCCCTGCCAAAGTGCCCCCATGGGTATTGGCCAGCTGCTGTGATCCGGTGCATGTCCGTGTGTGTGAGCACTCTCTGCCTCCAAAGGAAGGAGGCAACGTAGATCCCAGGATGGAGTAAACCCTGTGCTGAGCTCTGGCTGGGAGCCTGGCAGGTGATCAGGGCCAGAGGGCTGCCAAGGAGCATTTCAACAGTGGGACAGGAACGGTGGCAGAGCTCCAATGTTGCAGCCCGCTCTCTGGTGCTGCTTAATGCTGTGTATATGTATGCATGCATGTACACGTGCATAAATAAGCATTTCCCCTGCCACACACTGTGACAAGGCTGTAGCCACCCAGCACAGAGAGTACAAGAAAATTGGGTGTTACACAATTTGCTTTAGGTGTTTCCACCAATCATTTGTTTCCTTCCTCTGGTTTCAATATTTTTATTTATTCAATGTGTTTTTCCTACGTGGATATGTTTCTGTTTTGTTTCCTATCAAGCCAGTAATTTGGGAACGAAACAAAAATTAATGCTTCATAAGGAACCTAACTAAGATGATGGCGTGGATAAACAAATTGAGCCCAGTGGTGTCAGGACAAGGGTTGTGCCCACAGGCAATGGAACATTTGCCACATACTCCTCTAAGGTCCCTTCAAATTGCCTGTCTCTCCTAAGTCATCAAACAGCCTTGCTACAGCTGGCTGCTCGGGACCAGGCATGTGTGTATGTTCCACCAGCCTGGCATCAGTTTGCCTGTCTCATACCAGCGTTCCTGGCAACTCCTTGATGCCCAGAAAATTCAAGCACAGCTCAGTACCTCTTAAACGTAAAATTGAAGGTGACATGCACAAGTCAATGCCAGACAGTTTGGAGGATGAATTAAGGAGCCTTAGGGAAGGAAGTGTAAACGAAAGCATTGTAGGTCTGGAAGGAATGCAGGGACAAGCCAGAAGTCCCAGAAGATGAAGGGAATCAGAGGAAAGAAAAATGTCAAGAGGAGGTGAAGGAGTACTGCAATGAGGATGGGTGCGTGTATTTTCCCAGAGAGTGAACTGCAAGTCATAGGGCCCTCTCCAAGTGGAATATAGGGCTGAAAGTTTAATTAGTGCTTTCTTCTGTCCCTTTTGATCTTTGCACAAAGCCTTTCTTCACACAAAGGACAGAGAGGTTACTGTGAGGCTGTGTGGCAGGGCAGCCAGTGTCCCTCGGTTCAGGCATTTCCCGTATTTCCCAGGATAAATGGAATGCCTCTCCCTGTTCTTCGTGCCTGTCCCTCGACCTCCAGAGGAAGGCATTCCCGGGACATTTCACTGCCTCAAACACCTCAGCCGGTGTGACAACAGTTTCTCTGCGAAGCAGTTTGCTCTTGCCACCAGAGAAGTTGAGCCATTAGCCCGGGACCAGCCAACACCTCCTCCCCCGCCCCAGCTGGGCTTGAGCTTCGGTTTTCTGCCGCCTCCGTACTCCCGGCAGGAGAGGGGGCGGCGAGGGGAGCCGGCGGCGGGAGCTGCGGGGCGGGCGCAGGCATCGGGAAGGGAGCGGGAACGTCACCCATCTGCCACAGGTGGCTTGCAGGGAGGCGAGAGGCCCCACGGATGGCATCCTCTCCTGCGCGCTGTTTGGCTCCCAACATTTTTTCTTTAAAAAATAAAAATTGAGCAAGTGTCCCGTCTCTTTTAACTACCTCAGCTCTAAGAAAATCGAATCCCTAAGGAACGGGGGTTGCCCCAGAAATTATTCAAGGTAGCCTCTGCACCTGCGGGAGACACCGTAGCGGAGGCCAGCTCAGGGACACAGCTTTTGGCGGCCATTGCCAGCCCTTTAATTGATCGCCTAAGGCGAAAGGTGACCGACCCACTCGAGGGCACCTCTAGTTGAGGAAGGAGCCTGCTGACGAGCAGGAATTCCTTAACAAAATCTCGGGATTCGGAGAAGCTGAGAGAAATGCCAGCAGAACTTCCTGACATCTGCATCATCCGCCCTGAATAATTTCGCATTTGAGATGATGCTCCCGTAGGAGAAGACCACGTCATGAGGGAAGAATCGCCACCTTTATCCTGTGTGGGAGGCATAAAAATGTGCTTCTGGGACGATCAAAGCTATGAGGGAAAGGGGTATCGTGTTCTCACCACTTCTGTTCTTTGCTTGAATTAAACTCCGGAAAAGCAATAAATTACGAATAAATTACGAATAACTTACCCAGTCATGCGTCCGATTTTTTTCTTACAGGCGACGTATCTCTGAAGGGATCACAGAGTTCTCAAATATATTTATTTTCGATCATGTGAAGAGATACTCCACAAAGCGCATTTTTATGCGACCTGTCAAAAAAAGAAAAGAAACCAAAACAAACCAAAAAACCCTAAAGCGATTTACCCTGACCAGCAGCTTCCCTCCCAAGGACGACAGCTCCCAGAGCTGGTTTCAACACCCACCCTCACTTAATTCTCTGCCCCGGCAAATCATAATTCCTATGAGGTCTGAAAGTTTATTTATATTTAAAAGTTCTTTTCTGGGAACAGCCGTCCCAGTAGAAATTAAACAGCGGATGCTGGCGGACGGTATAGAAAGCAATTTTAAGGCATTCGTTGAAATTCCAGTACCTCTGCCCACCATTCCCAAGTGACCTGCCCAGTGCACATCAATGCCAGCCGGTACTTCACGCCACAGATGCGTGGGTGCATTGAGCTGCGGAAACGGAGTAGGCTCTGAACTGGAGGGTTTGGTTTGGTTTTCGTTTGGTTGGTTTTCGGGGGATTGTGGTGGGTTTGGTTTTGCCTTTTTTTTCTTTACTTTAAACAAAATTTTACTTAAATGAAAGGCACCTGCAATATCTGCGCTAACATTTTAGACCAAACACAAACGATACTCGAAACGCCGGATCCGGTATTTCCATCTCTTCGAATGATTTAGTCAGGCTTAAATCCCCCAGTACTCCCCTCCGCAGTGCCGAGAGGGACGGCGTAAGGGCCCAGCACGATTGCGGCCGCGGCCGGCGGGCCCGGGGTGCGCGGGTCGGGAGGAGCGGCGTCCCGCCCTCGGCAACACCTCGCAGCGCTCGGGACAGCTTTGCCCCTTCGCTCAACCTCGAGGGAGGGACAGATGTTGTGGCAAAGTAGCTGATAGCTGACTCGCATTTCCCGAGATATCTGGAGTGAAGGTACCTGACATGAGGTGTTGGAGAACTGTGGGTGGAGGGGATATCGAAGGGTGCTCGGGCAGAGCCGGGAAGGCAAACTGCAAAGGCGCTTCTCCGGGCACAGGAACGTCCGCGCGCCTCCACTGCCGGAGCGGGCGAATTACCGGACCCGACTGCTTAGGGAAGCGCTGAGGCCGCCGATCCGGACGGAGGAGTCGTGGGGGCGCGGCCGGGGAGGGACAGCAGCACCTGCCGGGCTGGCGGCGAGGCGCCCAGCCCCGTGTGCCCGCGCTCCCCCTTCCCGCCCTCCGACCACCCTCGCCCGCCCCAGTGCTCATGCGCCCGCCCAGGTTTAAAGTGGGACCGCGGGCTGGCGGCGGCGTAACCGCTCGGCGGAGGTGCGACAGCGGGAACAGGCGCGGCAGCCCGCGGTGCGGTGACCGGCCGGCGCTGCTGCCTGCCCTCCGCTGCCCTCCGCTGCCCTCCGCTGCTCCTCCGCTTGCCCTCCTCGCCGCAGCTCTGCGCTGCCCGGCGGTGCGGGCGCGCCCGCTGCCATGTGGCTCCCCCTGCTCCTCGGTGGGTATGGTGGAAAGGCGGCTGGGGGCCGGCGGGGCGGGCCGCGGAGCAGCGCCCCGACTCCTTCCCTGTCTGTTCGCAGGCTCCTTTTCTGCTCTCCAAGTCCTGTTGCGCGGGAGCGACAGCTCAGGTGAGTTGGCCGCTCTCCTCTCTCCGCATCTCGTGGAGTTTGTTTCTCCCTCGGACCGGGCCCGCCCCGGCGAGAGGTGGCGGCGTCCAGGGGACGCTTGGCCGCGGGTACCGGCCCGGCCCTTCCCGGCACTCCCCCGTTGCTGCGCCTCTCGCCGCGGGTGCGGGTGCTGCCGCCGAGGGGGCGGGTGCGGCCGCAGGGCAGGTTTGCGCGGAGCCGGCCGGGGGGAAGCTGCAGAGGGGCACGGAGGATGTCTGGGAACGCTTCCAGGCGAGGGTGAAAACACCTTCCTGGCACAAGGTGAAGCAGCGCCTTTATGACAAACGTTCCAGTCGAGGACAGTGCCGGTAGCAAGAGTGAGTGGGAGTGTGTTTTGTGTGTTATAAAGGCAGTCGTACAGTGCTTGGTAATTTGAGGATTTCTGGCGTATTTTAGACCATGGAATTAATTAAAACCACTTTCAACCTGCCCTGCAATTATTTTGACCCGAAAAGCAAAAGAACATACTTAGGATGCCTAGGAGGGTACTGCAGGGGCTGCCTGTTGTACCATGCTCTATTGGACTGCCTCCCTGCTGCTGGAGAGCAGGCTCTCCTGGAGCCAGAATCAATCCATGGGAACCAGGAGCCATAGGAAGCAGTTGAAGAAATAATGTGGCAGAAGGACACGAGCAGTTTGTCTGCCCCTTCCCGTGGAGTCTTTCACCAAGGGAGGACAGGAGCCACCAGAAGAATGTGCTTCCAGATGCAGGCCTGGCAGACAGAAGGTGAGTGACCTCAAGCTTTTCTGAATGGTTGTTCATGATTTCTCAGCTCCTAGGAAGCAGGATTTGCTGCTCATTTTGTGTTCAGTCAAAGATTTGGAAAATTCTTTTGTGCTAAACTGATAAAAGCTGCATGAGACAGGAGTGCTATGGCTAAAAAAGGGAAAAAATGCACAGCAATAGGAAACCTACTCCAACCCCAGTTCCTTTCCCTTTTTTGTTTTACAGGTGCATTATAGATGAAGTGCTGACAGTCTGGCAGGAGACAAATGAAAAGTTTTCTGTGATGTTTCCTCCAGGGTTGGAGAAGCCACTGTAACCTGAAGGTATCTGGAACCAGCTAAAATAGCATTAAGGGTATATTTTCAAAATGGAATATTGATACAAGACTATGCTATAAAATGTGAACAATTTTTGTAAGATATTATCTTTTACTCTTATTCTGAGCCTAAATTCAGCAGGATTTGGTTATTGAACTAGAAGATTTGCAGGAACTTTTTATGAAAGTGCTTAAATTCTGTTGTTCAATAAGAACATTAATTTCCTCAAAAATCTACTGTATTTAGGCTCATAATGTTTGGGAAGATCTTTGAAAATATTAAAACTTCCTTTATGCTCCCACTGGAGTGTATACAAATACTGCCAAATTCAACAGTTGTGTAGTTACCATACATGAGACTCTGCAGGTGGGTGAACATTGGCATGTGATGGTAAGCAACCTTACACTGATCAGACTGAAATGAATGATATAGCCCTGACCATATTTCTTTACATTCCATTGCCCTTGTCCACATCAAGATAGGTAATTGAGATTGCATAAATTAGCATGTAATCTGTGAACATGTTTTCTGAAATATAAACAAGTACAGGTTTACTAGTATGTCCATTTTTTCAAGTATGGATAAGGTATGTGGGAGGATTCCTTGTGTAAGATAGAAAAAGCAGGCGTGTTTGAACCCTCAAGATAAAAAGGGACCTAAAGTCTTCCTGTATTGAAAATAATACCAAATATTAAAAGGAATAGGAAGCATTATAGGGATGCACTTCTCTATTTTACAGCTCATAAAGCAATCTTACTTGTAGGAGCCCCTGTTTTATGTTTTGTAAGAATGTACATAGAATTTTTTTCCTTTGCATAAACAAACTCTATTTTCCCAAAGCAATGCATGGAAACTTCAAGATCAGAGAAGCTCAGATTTTGGCTACGGATTTTATTTTTTTAGAATAATTTAATGCAATTACTTGTGTCAAAAATTAAGTGAGAACTTTCATAGATTGACATAAGCAGCAGCTATTCACAGCAAAATGTGAAGAGGCATCAAAAAGATGGAAACTGATGGAATGATTGAAAACTGGTTGTTTGAGGAGAGCAGTGAGTCTTTGCTTTTTTTTTTTCCCCTTTTTTAGGTCAACAATGATGGAAGACATTCATCCCTACCTTTAAATATGGCTTAAATCAGGAAGAATTACAGTTTCTTTTCTCTGTACTTTGTTTTTATTGGATACCCTGGTGTAGTGTGTTTCTGTGAAGCTTGATGGGTGTGTGTCTTGACAGGATTGGATGATGGCCAATTTATTATGGTTCTGAAGGCCTAATTTTCTGTCACAGAGCATAGGTCTCTAGTCCTCAACGGAGTCCAGAATGGGTAGGAGTCTAGGACTGAATCCTTTGAGGGACATGAGTTACACAAATTGCAAGCTTATATTTCCTTCTTCCAAAAATACTTGGATTTAGAGTATTGCATCACATAAGCATCCAGAGAAATGCCTTCAGTGCTACTGCTGAAATTTTTAAATTCCAGTGATTAAAACGTGGGTTTTATCTCAGTTACTTTATATATATACATATACATATATATATAAATAATCTCTTTGGCAGTTTCTGCCATGTTGAAGTATATTGGATAGATTAAAAAACAACCACCTTCTCCAATTTTAATAGTAATATCACATATGAAATTTGTGAGAGTGATTAGTATGTAAGCTGGCAAAGAACTATTTTATATTTTCTAGTACTCAGATTTCATTAATACATTTCCCTGTTTGCGATGGAATGCTTGTGGTTTTATGGGTTGAGTGGTTGATGGTGCATTAACAAAAAGGAAAGAAATTCACTGCAGAGCTGATATAGTAAGTCTTAATTGTGGTAGTAAAAAAAATTAGCTTTCACTTTGATACTGCACCTAACATTTCTAATACTAGTCTTAGTTACAGAGTTATGGCTTATAGAAAACTGTACCTACCTATGCAGAAAACCAAAATTGTTGCTTTTGGATTAACAATGTTACGTGCTTCAAAGTGTGTGTTTTTACCTCTGTGCTGATCCAACTGATGTATAGACTGCTAAAGCCCCTAGCTACGGTGTGTCAGCTCTTCAGTTTGCACAGCAGCCTGCTTCGCATGCATAGACCAGGATGGTGACACCCTTTAGGCTGCCAGTGCATTAAATCCCGTGGCTGGGCTACCATGGATTTCTGTGTTTTCATTCCCAGGTAAAACACAGAAAGATTATTTTTTATCCCTTCATCTCCTGTGCTATGCAAAATATTAGTCTTCCACATAACAGTAATTAGTAAGTACTTGGTGATGAGGGAAATACAGATCTCCAAGTGATAAGGTGTTTGTTAACTAGACATGTCTAAGTACTCTCTTTGTGTGCACAGCCGGCCAAGGAATTCAGTCAAGTACAGTACATTAGAAACTACAGGAATTAAAACTTCCTGGGGAGTCTTGCACTTTTAGAGGCTGGAAAAATGTTGCAGGGTGTGTGGCACAAGCAAAGCTGTGAAAGCAGAGAGTACCAGTGGTGCTCATTGCAGGAACTTCTCCAAGGATTTCCAGCCTTCCAGCTGCTGTTTAATTCTGGTGCTCCTGCTAGTTGTCATATGGTGGATATCACTTGATCAGTGCCCAGTAATTACCAAAAACACTCGTGGAACTTTCATGGAAGGATTAGGGGACTTAAAACAGCAAAACAAATCTACTTCTTTTAGCATAACACCAATAATACAGCACTTGTAACAACGAAAATATGGAGCTTCTAGGTATAAACAGTGGTGATTCTGCTTGATTTTTCTGTCTTTTGTTTTTAAGGCAAATGTATCAGATTGAGCACAGAGAGGATGTAGGTAGGTAAGACTAAGTCCTAAAAGAAACTTCTTTATTTCTTAGAATACTTGAGAAGCAGATTAAATCACTTTACAGTGTCTAGCTAGGTAGACAACTCTTATCTTGAGAAGGGAAAAATAAAGAAGTGCTTACTGTTTTCTTTTTTTTTTTATTCTGGACTGTCTAGACAGATTTAGCATATATAAGTCCCATCTTTGTGCTAACAAATAGCAGCACAGATTTTTCAGGAAGATGTGATTAGGTAGTTTAAAAGTGTTTCAGTATAGCATTAATGGGAATTATATATATTTAGTAGTAGAACTACATGCATGGTTGATGAATGTAGGTATTTGTTTATGCAGACAGAATAAACAGACGTACTTCCCTGTATGTCTCTGACTGCAACTGCTCTGCTTTTCAGTTCCAAAGTCAGTGAGATTAGCAGGAGGTGTGATCTTTTCCATCCCCTGATGAAGAACAGTGAATGTTCCAAATACTTTCAAATACAAGCAGCATATGTTGGTGTCAGTAAACACCCTAGGGTAAGAGTGAAAACAACGGGCAGGGAAGCGGGTGCGAGACATATCACTGATCCCTGAAACATGCTCTCCTTGGGATATAATGCTATGGTGTATGCATTGATGCATTGGCCAGCCTCTGTCAACTTTCATCATAATATTATGAAACAGTAATATCCCAAATGCATACAGAAAAGGTTCTTGCACCTTCTAGTACTCAGCAAGGGCAAGATGTGTCCTTAGGAAGTTCAGAATAAACAGCCAGTCATGGGTTGGACTTACGATGCTGAATTGGTATTGATCTAACCCTAATTTGCTGTGCTACTAGACCAACTGAATGTTCTGTCTTGTGTACTAAAAGATTGGTAGTAACTCTCCAAGATAAACGACCTCTATGTTTTCAAAGTGAAAAGCATGTTTGTCAAGCAAAATTGTATACTGATATAAATCTGTGTCTGGACACCTACATTGCACATAGGCAAGAGCAGTGAAAGCTTAATGATGATAACCTGAGGAGCAACTTCTAAGAAAAAAGGCAGAGTTCTGTTTAAAAAAAAAAAAAATCATGTGCCTCAGCTGAATAAATAACTTTTGTCTCACTGTGTGATTCTGAGAGTCCTTTGCACAATGATTAAGATGTAAACTTCATTGTAATGAATTGATATCAATGTTCTAGATGTTACTGTACTACTGGAGCAAGAAGATGGGTATTCCTTTTTTTTTTTTCTTTTTCCCCTGCACTGGCCTCAGTTGGATGTACTGCAGAAGCTAAGGGAAATGCTGAATACTGCTGTCAACCTGCTTCATGAATACCACTAAAGAGAAGATTCAGAATTTCCTAAGTGATTCATAGATGTCTTACGGCTGGAGATTACTGGGGGGATGTCAGAGTAATTTAATTTTTCCCATGGAGAGTGCCACCCATGTCAGTGGTCCACCAGCCTTCCAAGGTCTTCTTGTCCTTCTATTTCTCCAGTAAACTTACAAATGTGAATTGTTTTTCCTCATGTAATATTCCTTGAATGTTATTTTAATGTTGTTTGCTCATGGGTTTTTTTTTTTTTTTACCCTTCCCACCTTTTCCTGCCACTTCTTTCCCATAAATAATAAACTGTGTTCTTCCTTGTCATAACTGCACATTTGTAAGCTCCAAAGACATCTTTACAGGCATTGTACCTAATTTCAAATTCAGACATTGCTTTAAGCTTGGAAACTGTAGAGAGGTTTGAAAAAGAAATCCCAACAAAAAACCCTTAGATTTTTCAGGTCAAAAGTTGTTCTTTTCTCTTTAGCTGCCACTGCTATCACGTGCTTTACAAGAGGACTTGACCTTAGAAAGGGGACAGAAGATGTCCTTTGCCCAGCAAACTGTCCTCTGTGGCAATTTTATGTCTTTGGGGATGGAATTTATGCTTCTCTCTCCAGTGTCTGTGGAGCTGCCATACACAGGTAAGTCAAATGATTGCTAATCAATGTGTTAAGTGAATTTATATAGTCTATAGTCTTGCCGTGCTTTTAAATCTTAATCTTTTGATGCCATCATAATAAAGATCTCTCTAGGCTTTGTGAATCCTGTTAACAAGAGTATCATTAGGAGAAAAGAGAACAAGATAAAGAATGTCTGGACAGTTTGCAAGTTATCTGAATATGTTTAAGTGCTCTTGAAAACCACTTTGGTGACTTTCTTTAAAATGGTACAGCAGCAGATTGACTTTCACTATACAATTATTTGTGTCACTAGTAGATATGGAAGAATACAGTGTAAATAGTAACTAATTAGAGAATAAAAGCAGATTTCTGACTTTCTTAAAAGCTTAAGTCAACTGTTTGAAAGAAATGGAGGAATGATTTCAGTCTCTGGGGCTTTTATCCTCAAGAAACAGAAACTATTTCAGAATATATCGATGTGTGAAGCTATCAGTATTTTTTATTTAAAAAACCCTACAACTATGGACTTAAATTTTTACAAAGAAATTAATTACTAGAAGATAAAGGAGGAAAATAACGGGGTTTTGGAGTTATTATTGTTTGATAATTTAAATACCATAAAAATATGCTAAGCATTTTAAATAATATTTAGGGTGCTGTCATTACTATCCAGAATCTCATTTAAAGTATCAATTAAAATTCTGTAACTTTTAATAAGACTTACAAAATTCAGGCTACTTGTCTATAGAAGTATTTAAACTCCAAACTAAAATGAACTTCTTTTAAAAAAAAATTGATTTAAGAAGGGGGTTTGAATACAAACTGTCTGGAATTTCTCAAATGCTGTAAAGGAGACTAAGAGCTAAGGTACTACCAGAGGAGCCAGAGAGAGCTTAGAAGGTATTGTGGGGGTCTGTGTATTTGTTTTTTAAAGCTTTAGAGTTTGTCTCAAATATAATTACACGTCTCCATGTGTATTTTATCGCTGGACAGGCTTCCTTTTGGTGCTTCTGTGAAAAGAAAGAAAGCCTCAATTAAGTGTGCTTTAAGCATCTTCATGAGTGTTTAAAAAAATCAAGCTCTGGTACTTCACTTTTCCTTGTTTAGGTATATAGAAAAAGTTTGTGAAAGAATGTCTGGATCAAATGCGAGTTGTGCTTTTTGTTTGTTTTTGTTGGGGCGTTTTGTTTGTTTGTTTTTTAAATGAGGAAAACTGAGATTTCTTTCCATGGTCAGTTTTTCTAAGACTGTGTTTGTATTTTGTGATGTAGCCATTTATTTTAACATTCCGTTTCATTACTGATTGCCAAAGAAGTCTTTACTTAAAGAGAAAAAAAGCTCTTGCTGTCAAGACTTTTTCTACAGAAATTGAAGACTTGAACAGTTTGAAAAGACAAGAAGTTTCTAACCAGTTCAACTAGGCAGCATTCTTGAACCTCCCATGCCAGTGGTGTCTGTGACTGTTAGAGAAATCCCACCACGAAAGCTGCTGGGACTTGGTTCCATCACAGCTGGGGAATACTTTACAAAAGGAAAAACCAATATCTTTCCATAGTAAGAATCAATATAAATTGTACTACTTGTGAGATATGTAGCCCTGTTTGTAAATCCCAAATCTAACAGTCTGTCTCCATAGATATTGTGAGAATAATGAGGGCTCTAATAGCAACAAAGAGACTAAAATATACTCACCTTTCTAATCTATGTCTTCCAGAATTGATGTAAATTAACATTGTTCAAGCCTTCTGAATATGATAGACTGCAGTAAAGTGTTTTGAAAAAGCAGAATAAAGGAGGACTGCTGTTTTTGAAGACAGCCTCAAACTTAAAGGCAACTAATCCTTTTGGCCTTTCATACTCAGAATAGAATTTGCTACATGAGAACATTTTGTTGTCTTTGCTGCAGCTGTTAGCAGCCATAAATACTGGCCCTGGTAAAAAAGGATTGATGAATGGAGGACAGACAATAGCTGTTTAGTTCTCAGCTAATTACAGTGCAGGCTGCAAAATCGAGCAAAAACCTTCTTGCTCTGTCTTGCAATGCATAAACTCCATATTGGTGTGAAAGTAACTTTTGAAGAAGATATTCCTAATAGGTAATCACCTTAGTTTGCTGTTATTGTGATGTAAGAAGATATGTGCTTTGAGAATTTTGTAAATTTCTTCCAAATAACTGAAATAACCACATCTAGTTTAAAACTAAGTATACTCTCCATTTCATTGCATGGTGAGTGCAGCATAGCTCTGTACCTTTCAGCACCATTGAGTACTAGCCCTGTGCCACCTACAGTGCCTGCTGTTGTCTAAGGGAAAGCAGTCAGACAACTACTCACCATTTCAAGAAGCATCAGTCTTGGGAGCAGTGCTTTTGTTTGTTTGTTTGGGTTTTTTTAACTGAAAATGATTGTATGAGCATGAGTCTGTTCCACATACACTTCAGTTTGCATGCTGGGTCCATACTGAGGCTGGATCCCTTAATTTTACATAAATCAAGTAATGCTTATTCCTATGAGTAGTTCCATTACTGTGAGGCAGTTATTAACACAAGAAAATACTATACAATGCATGAAAAGAATTTAGCAGAATTCAGCTACAAATAATTCTGTGTGCTAGAGATGAATAAGCTTTCTGCCTGTTTTAGTTTGTTATATTTGGCTTTTTCTCTCATCTTATGTGTAATTACTCTCAGGAAACAGAATATTTATTTAATATTGTTCTTTTTCTGGGCAGAAGAATAAAACATTTCGTCAAGGGAAGAATGGAGAACCTCCTACCAGGCTCATGCTATGTAGGCATGAAGAGCTGAGTTAAATCTACCACTGAGTGATTAATTGGATTAATAATCAGAAGGTCAAATGAAGGACTAGGTTCTCAGCTTGTGTAGTTCTGTTCTAGTGCCAGTTCATCTAAATGGAAACCTAGTCCAGTGTAGTAGTATTTAGATGTTAAATAGGCATGTAAGTTGTTTTTTTTTCATGACCTTCCTAACTAGTCACAGGGTGAAACCATTTCTAATTAAGCATCATCACAGACCCAGAACTCAAGTCTAAAAAAAGCATATCATGGTATTACCAAGCTGGTCACAAAGTGCCCTTAGACATGAATGGCACCTGAGCTGCCCTAGTGTTTGCTAGAAGAATATTGACAAAAATATTGTCTTCCCAGAGGGATTTCTGAGCAGCTGTAGATTCCCTGGGAAAATTTGGTATAGAGCCTGCTTCTGCTGCTTAACTTCTTTTTGCCAAAAGCAATAGGGTTGCAGAGAAAACAGAAGGAAAAGAATCTAGGGGGCTGGAGGAAACGCTGAGCAATTGCGTATTAGCGATTGATGGCAATCAGGCAGCAGCAGGAGACTGCAGTTTGGAGAAGAGAAGGATGCTTCTTGGAGTGATTAAGAAAGACAGATTATGTGGAAGGAGTTGGCAGATGATAATAACAGAAAGGAAAAATGGGAATTCAGCTACTTGAGTTGCCTTGTCTAAAGTCCCTGAGGATAAATGGACTGCAGACACATCTGTAAGGCTCATCTCCCATGGCTATCTCTTTGTGGTCTAGGCATCAGTTTTGATGTGCAGACTATATGAAAAATGCATTCAAAATTGAGCAAAGCCCTGTATCTCTTTCTCTGAGAGTGCAAATGAACAGTTCTTGCACTTTATTTTGAGGAAGTGCATGAGGCTCATAAAAAGCTTCAGTTTCATCTGGTGATTTACCTCAATTCAATTCAGATTTTTAAGTATGTTTTGGCTGAAATTCCTGTATTTCATTAGACCTTTCCATACGTTCTGCTGCCCTTGGCCAGCTCTTTCATGAGCTACTGTGCAGTGAGGTACTGGATTGCTGCTTTGTGTATCTGTTTTTCTGTTTAATTTGTGTCCATTTTTGAGTGAAAAATACTGTGTAGGTATAAATTGTGATTTGTTATTAACAATGAAGCTAGCCAAGAGAACAGACTGCAGCTTTTATATAAAATTGCTGTCAAGCAGCACTGGTAGTAACATGAAACATAGTGAGTAAGGAAGTGAAAGCTTCCTGGACAATCTGCAGATTCCCGTTTAATAAAAACAGCCATGGCACGCAAGTCAATCACACAGCAGCAAAGCACAGCAGCAAAACTCAAAGCAGATTATAATGACATAAGTCATTCTGAGGAAAGGCATGGGCACTTCTTCACTCTTTAAAAACCACTGCAGATCTACACAGGGTTGATATCATTTTTAAAGTCAATCATAAATGATTGCAGAAGGGAATTTGCTGATCTGATTCAGAATGCAAAGGTAGGCTGACAATATATGATTTATTCCACATCAGCATATAAGTATGCATTTTGAGTAGACTTGCTTGAAGAAGCAGCCCAGGTAAAACTGATGAGATTGTAAAGGGTGGATTAAACTGTTAACTCACCTACAGAACAAAATGGCAAGAAAGGAGGAATAACTTCCGTAAAGCTACAGTTCATGTTATATTTACTTCTAATATCAGCCCCCACTTGAATTAAAAATAGCAGAGCTGTCGTATGGAAATACTGTATCTTCAGAAGATAGTATAGAACTTTGACCTGTGTTTAAATACAGAATCAAATGTTTTCAACAAATAGATAAGGAGCAAATAAATCTACTCCAGTTTCAGTGTGAAGCTTCGAAATTCAATGGAGACTAGGTAGATAATTATTTTTCTCTGGAATTACTAATTA
The DNA here is from genome assembly GCF_001715985.3 of Manacus vitellinus. Lineage (NCBI taxonomy): Eukaryota > Metazoa > Chordata > Aves > Passeriformes > Pipridae > Manacus > Manacus vitellinus. Next base: position 15,580,459 of record NW_021940750.1, read on the forward strand.
TATTTAATTACTTAATTGGTGGAATTAAAATGTAAAGACCAATAGACAAAATGGAACAATATAGACAACATTGCATAAAATGCAATAAAATAAGCTGAAAACATTGTTTTGAGAATAATTCTTAGGTTGAGCTTTCAGACTGAACATTTTCTTGAGTTCAATTCAACCACTGCTCAAAGTTGTGAGTCCACAACACAAGAAGTGGGAAGAGATACTAAATTCTTCTTAGGAGCTCACTTGGGCAGAGATCACGTTTGCTGATGTAAGCCTAAAGTAGCTTCACTAAAATTGTAAGTACAGACTTAAACTAGAAACTGTTCCAATTAAACACATATTCTCTATTTTTGACACCTTTCCTTATCCATTAAGACTGAGACACTAGTGAAGGCTTGAATGCCAAAAAGAATCAGGCACTGGAGAAGAAAATTATGTTCTAATTAGACTGAAATATTCTAAATACATTTATGTGTTATTTTCCTTAAAGATGATTTCAACTTACTGAATTTTCCTGTCATTTAAAACTAACCAGTTAAAAGCTCTGGTCTGATTTTTCACTCACTTTTTTTTTAAAGAGCTATAAAGTGCTGTTTGTATTTGCCAACTTTATAATCTGATTTTAAACTCATTCAGGGTAACTTTACTAAAGCTCCTTTGTCTCCATATTCTACACTGTATTCCTGGATAAGAAAATATCTGTATAGTTTGAAACTGTTTAATTCTTGTAGCTTGGAAGATTATGATAATGGATATAACCACAGCTGCATTTAGAAATACAAGTCACATCCATGAAGGAGGAATGTCTTTTAACAGCAATCCACATAGAGCTTTGATGTGGAAATTGCCTTTGCCACAGATACCCAAAGCTCATATTACCAGAAACATATGCAAAGTTTTCTAAACTGTAGTCTTGATTATTCTTCTTCTACAGTGTTTTAAATCAGATTAGGTCAGGACCTCTTTTCAAGCAGAAAGCCAAACAAAATTGAAAAGTAAATACAAAGGAGCACATTGCTGTGCTAAATAGTCTTGAAATTACTACTTGTCTCCCACAGCACTGTACCTGCCCAAGTACTGCAAAGCATCAAGCTTTTATGTCCTCTTAGAGAAGCTCAGCCTTGACCTTTGGCCTCTAAAAATAATAAATATTCTTTCAGTACCACATAAAAAGAGATCTGAACTGTTCAGAATTTCACTTAGGAATTGATATGAAACATCACTCTTCTGCATTAGTCTAAACACTGCCAGAATTTTGGGCTTTCCTGATCTTTTTTTTAATAAGCCTGTGTGATGCTGTGTAGAATAGCTTTTTTTAAGGTCTTTTCAGCAAGTTGCAGCTTGTTTTAGCCTAAACACAACTGCCTGCATATATGGCATCTTTTTCAGGAGGCTGGTGTAAAATATACTAATGATGGTACAACTGTATTGCATTTTCTTGTGATTAAAATGTCTGATTCATAAAAACTCTTTTTGTATCTCAGGGGTGTGATCACCAATGCAGGAGGAGCTGTAAGGGTAAAGACTCTCCCAGGACAGGACAACTACCCTGCTGTAAATGCCAACGGGATCCAGTCTCAGGTGCTCTCTAGATGGGCTTCATCTTTCTCAGTGACTCGTAGGTGGATCACACTTATTATTCTGCAAACTGTATTTGAAATGTTGATAGAACTGTAGGAACCTTCTTCAGTGCTCCATGCATAAATAAATGTGATTGCTATCTGATGTGTAGTAATAGTATTTCTGACTTCTAATTCATTATTTTACCTTCATTTTTCTGGTTTCCTAAAGAAAAACCATTCCAGCTAGACTAACTAGTCTGTAGCAGAAGTTGATACATAAAAATGCATCCCTTATTTAGAATGTAATGACTTGACAGCAGGCAGTTGACAGTTCCATGACAGTTTAAGCTGGTCAAAGTCCGTGCTTTGATCCTGACTTTGCAGTCTGGTCCTCCTACCACTTCAGGCCATATAGTGTTATCCCTTCTCTCACCCTGCCTGCATTTGTGCAGGCAGTAGCACTTGTCAGACCCTTCAAAGACCTTGTACAGCATTCTCTGCAAAAAGAACACTGACCCTCCAAAAAATATCAATTATGTCAACTTACATGTGATATGCAGTCATTAGGCTACAGTGTGACATAGTGGCTTTTTTCCCAGAACTTTTTGTCACATAGTTGAGATAGTGCCCCCAGCTGCAAAGCTGTTGTCATGCCTTGCCACTCAGGTGAGGCTAAATCACCCTCATAAAATCATATGCAGAAGCATATTGGTTGTATATGTTGTGGTTTCAAAAATATTAAAGCATATGTGTTTTCTGGTACATTCTTTCAAAGTTTGTGAAACAGATCTCTCTAATGTGTTCTTATTGTTTACACAGCTAAGATTTAGCCTACTATCTCTGAGATACTAGTAATCCTTAGTTGGTGCCCACAGCAAGTTAATAGCTAAGAACTTGGAATCACAGGTGCTTTTGGTGAGGGTGAAAGTTTTCAGTTCTCCAGATCAAGTCCTGACTTTATGTGCTAGAAATAAAGAAATAATGGCTTCTACAGCTCAAAATCTGTCATCAAATAAGTATGCTGTGATCATGCATCAGCTGCTGTTGCTTCAAATGCGGAAATTAATTACCTGTAGAACAAAGAGTGCAATACTGGATTACACCAAAGGTTTGTCTAGACTCATATTCTACTCCCAGAGTAGCTAATGGCAGATGATGAAGAAAGATTATTGGAAACAGAGTGCTCTTCAAACATCATCTAAATACACTAAAATACTGTAAATGTATTCTTATTTTAGCAGCTACCAAGGACACAGCACTTGAAGCAGTTGGACGATCGGTATCAACAGCACGTCCTTCTACAGGTATGAGGTCTCCACAATAAGGGAAGCATCTTGTGATATGATGTGCTTCAGAGTGTGAATCCCTGGCTAAAATTACATGTTTCATATGATTCATTTATTTTTAAAGAAGAAAACATACAATATCTGGTTTTGCAGCATATCTTTCATCAGAAAAAAGAAGAATCATGTAATCTTGGAGATTGATTATGATTTCACTAGTGTTCATGTAAATTAAAAACAAAACTTGAATGAATTTGAAAAAGTAATACAGATAAAGAAAGGTAAGAGTTCATGAGCTAATGGGATATTTCTTCTTTTTAAGTAACAGAGAAGAAAAAGGTAAAGCATTTGTTCTTACAGAACTGCTCAACAGCTGAGAGCTGTGTAGCAAAAATTTAGTTGTTATGTGAATTTCACTACAGAAAATGCTGCTTTAAAAGGCTAGATCAATTTTTATGAAGGTTAGGGCTATATAAATACTGGATTTGGATGTTGTTTGTGAATAGACCATTTGTTTTACAGTTTAAATTCATAGTTTGCTTCCAAACCATTAATACTGTGCATTGTACAGCAAAATTGCTAACTGAGAAATAGTAGCACTTAGGAAGGTGAGATACAGAAATCCACCCATCTTTGTATGATTCAGTAACCAGTCAGGCAGGTGTAGAAAGGAAGGTTAAACTGTTTCATTTGGAAAAGAATATTCTCTGGGAAGCAAAGCAGTACTAGTGCAATTTTAATAATTAAACTGATTGACAGTCCTACTGTGGATAGTTTGCATTTTAATTTTTGGAGTCTGAGCTTTTTCTGGTTTATTTCGGTCCATTCATCATCTTGTTCTTAAATGACCCGTGCTCTTTTCTTCACTGAAGGTAAAAGACCTAAGAAGACTCTTGATAAAAAAGCTGGAAACAAAGGTAAGAATACACAGATTTACCTTTTGCAAAGAAAAATCCTAATATTTACTTGGTGTTAATAAGTCCAATTATTTTGAATGTTCACAGACTGTAGAGCTGATATTGCATTTCTCATCGATGGAAGTTACAACATTGGCCAACGTAGGTTTAATTTGCAGAAGAACTTTGTTGGAAAAGTAGCTGTAATGTTGGGAATTGGAATAGAAGGGCCTCATGTTGGAGTCGTACAGGCCAGGTAAGGACAGATCTACACAAAACAGAACCACGTCACTGGTGAGAGAAATCAATTAACGTATCACTTCCTATTTTGCAGAACAATATCACTCCATAATGGTTGATGAATAACAAGAGAAAGCAAACTCTTTTGAGCTGTAGCACTGTTTGCTCTGTGCTACACTGAGATGTCCATGTGAGGGGACATGACAAATTTGAACATTTTCTGTCTCTATGATATTTGGTATTTGGATAGAGAGAACAGCTGGACTTCCCACAGCCCCTTGGCTGCTGACAGCTTTGTAGCTCATCTTAGTAGAACAGCAGGAAACACCCTGCAAAGGAGAGAGATGGCTCTTTTTAAAACTGTAGAGAGAGAGAATTGTCACAAATGGCTATGTACATGTACAAAACAAAAAACTGATCTTGCCAACCTATAGGTTACTACAGCTAATATTTTCAAATTTTAACTGGTCTCTTGCTTATTTAAAGACAGTTCATCGAATCTTTTAGGTTGGGAAAGACCCTTAAGATCATCTAGTATAACCGTACTATGTATGTTCACAGAGTGTAGTCTAAAAGCCACTGGAACATCCAGCATGTTAGCAGAAGGTTTTTTTGAGCCATAGCTTAGTTTGCTAATGACCAGCAATTGCAGTTTTCCAAGGTTTAACCACTTTGGCTGTGGCATCTTGAAAAAAGGAAGCACAAAGAACAAAGAACCCACTTATTATCAAAATTAACTCACTTATTCCAAGAAAATGAAGCATCTGCTAGATTAGCACAGGATTTCTCTATCACATCTTTCTTTCATCATTAAGTCTGTTCCTCTCCCTGCTTTTAGGCAACTGTAGAGTAGATAGATACCTGAGTCTGATTTAGTTACCTAGGCTTGCTGTTGCAGTCGCTAGAAAGAAAGGCCACATTTGTGGCACAAACCATCTGAACTGCTTTGCATGCCTCTTTTAGGATGTGATGAATTGCATCCTGAAAAATCCAGTTTCTGTCCATCAAAAGCTAGGGGAAATGAATTCCACTCTTGCTGTCCTGAGTTTATATACTGTAAGGTGAGGACCAATTAATGGAGAAAGTAAACAGTTTAGCACCTTGAACATTCAACTCTTCATTAGAAATTAATCTTACAAACAATAATCTTTATAGCTCAAAATGTACCATTTGAACAGTTATTCTGCTTGGCACAAGGGTTCATTCTAGTGATTGTGACACAGAATTGAGCCATTTACTCATAGCAGCAGCTCTTTGGCTTGCAGGTGTTTATCAGTCTGCCCTTCACTTGGCAAAAATAACTTAGTTTCTTTTTGTTTTCTACTGTAAATCAAAAGTGAAATCTGGAAACAGCGTAGTTAAAATCTTTCATTTCTTACATGGAGTCAGTAGCTAGCATAACTTAGAACTTCTCAAATTAAATAACTCAAACCACATTGTGCAGATATTTTTTAAAGAAGTTATTTCTCATACAAATAGTAGAAAGCCTGCTGATTTTTAATTACACAGGTGCGTTTACTTTAACGTCTAGCAGGTTCATTTTTTTTCTTTATATATTTTCAACCAAGGGTTTTCAGCTGTTTGATAAGCATAAGAATCAGACTGTTCTTGATTTACCCATTTAGGTAGATAATTCCTCTTGCTAATGATTGTGAGATTTACTAAGCAAGGAGTATACTTCTCTTTTAAAATACAGAGAATAATATATATTACCAAGCGTAAAATTATTCAAAGTGTGGTTTAGCTTGCTAATGCCATACCAATATGAAAAGTGAACTGCAAACCTTATTACTCTATTTTATTTTTACACAGTGAATATCCAAAAATTGAATTCTATCTGAAAAACTTCACTGCTGCAAAAGAAGTTTTATTTGCCATAAAGGAACTAGGGTTCAGAGGAGGCAATTCCAACACAGGTGAGTTCATACTTCCACTGAAATAGAAATTATTGCTTTACATGTTTTTATATATGTCCATTTGTTTGTGTATATTGAAGTTTGTATAATTCAGATAGGTAAGAAAGTGTTTTAGATGCCATACTTACTTAATTAGGTTCAGTGTTTTTCCACTAGAATGTGGCCACATGTTACATTTCATTTCCAGAAGTTAGGGCTGCTTATTACACATTTTATTAGAGTAGAAGTGTAAATATTTCTTTCTCTGTTTAAACAGTAGTTGACATTTGACTAGTAACAGAGTGACATCTTGAGACAAATTCATAAAAGGCTTAGTGTTTCTTTCTTGTTGGGTAGTTAATTAAAGAGTTAGAATAAACACAGAGTAAGTAGTAAGTGATTGTGAAGAGCAGCCAGCAACCAAGCACCACACAGCCACTGGTGGTGGGAGAGAGAACTGGAAAGATAAAAGTGAGAAAATTCGTGGATTGAGATAAAGACGATTTAATAGGGAAAGCAAAAGCCACTCACAACCAAAGCAAAACAAGGAATCCATTCACCGTGTCCCATGGGCTGGTAGGTGTTCAGCCATCCCTAGAAAAGCAGGGCTTCAGCACACATAACAGTTCTTGTCACCACTCTGAATGTCCCCCCACCTTTATTCTTATTCCTCCAGCTTTATATGCTGAACATGACACCATATGATATGGAATACCCCTGTGGTCAGTTGGGGTCAATTGTCCCGAATGTGTCTCCCTTGTGCACCTTTTCTCTAACGGGGTGGTACAAGAAGCAGAAAAGGCCTTGGTGCTGTGCAAGAGCTGCTCAGCAACAACAAAAACATCCCCGTATTATCAACATTGTTTTCCACAGAAATCCAAAACGCAGTCCCCTAGTAGCTACCCTGAAGAAAATTAATTATCCCAGCCAAAACCAGCCAAATGAGGAAACTGAGCTCCAAGTACGTTGTAGTTCAGGAGCTACCTAAATTCAGCTTGTGAAGTGTCTTCCTTCCAATCCATTTGGCAGGCACCAGTATATCTACTTCCTAGTACAAAACTAGACCCATGGGCAAAAAAAAAAAAAAGTCAGTGAATTCTTCCTTAGCTTTATCTGTATTTTTTTGTTGGATTTTGTTGTGGTGTTTTTTAGTTGGGTGTTTGTTGGTTTTTTGTTTGTTGGGTTTTTTTTGGCTGGGGGTGTTGGTTTGGAGCAGTTGATTTTTAGCTTAGAGGTTGCTGAAGCTTCATTTTTATCAAATTTCCAGGGACACCATTTCAATACTACACTGGGTTAGACCTGTAATCATAGCATAAAGCCTGCACAATTTCAGACAGGAAACTGGTACCAAAACATACCATCATTGTATGCGTTATTTCTTCATATTCTTTTTCTGTTTCAAAACAAGGAAAAGCTTTGAAGCACACAGCTCAGAAATTCTTCTCTTTGGAAAATGGAGCACGGAAAGGAATTCCCAAGATCATTGTAGTGTTTCTAGATGGCTGGCCCTCAGATGATTTAGAAGAAGCTGGCATAGTGGCCAGAGAATTTGGAGTCAACGTATTCATTGTATCTGTAGCAAAACCCACAACAGAGGAGCTGGGAATGGTACAAGACACTGGTTTTGTTGACAAAGTAAGAAAAAAAAAATTATTTGTTTTTCAGTTGTGAATATAATTCTGGAGAATTTACTTTACACTAAAATTCTAATTAACTAATATATGTATATATAATAACTTATATAGATATAAAAATATTCTCTCAAACCATCCAATGAAATTCTCTCTGCTTGTAAGCGATTTAAAAGAATAACACTAGGAAGGTTAAAGAAACACTGGGGGTTTTTTTTCCTGCTAAAGGGTCCACACAAAGATATCACTGTCCTCCCAGTTCAGAGGCTTGGCCAATTTGTAGTTCCTGGACTTTGTATTTGCATGAAGACTCTCAGTGCAGGAAATTCCCCTATCTCAGGTATGATTAAATGTGCCAAAGCAATGAAATGCTGATACAATATATTCCCTTTCCTGAAATGGCAGACAGAGGCCTATCTTCCTGTACCTGCTCTGTGGATAATTATTTACTTACTTCCACTACAAAGAGGACAGAAAATATGGAAAAACATATCCTAGCAAGTTTATGTACAAGACTTTCATCTTGGATGCAGTTTTGGATCTTGTTCTCTTTGAATTCAAACACTGATCACCTACTCTCACATGAGCTTTCTGATTACTAGGTCTTTACTTACTCTGCAGTGAGAAACCCACTCATTTTCCACAAGGAGGTCTTAGATGTCTCATTTCGGCAGAAATGGCATGAACAAAATGAAGCACTACAGCTCTGCTTCTTCTAGGTGTAGGAGACCTAGCTGCTCATCCCAGAGGTACTGCAGGCAGGTCCAACCCTTATGTACTTATAGAAGCATCATAGAATGGTTTGGGTTGGAAAGGACCTTAAAGATCATGCAGTTCTCACTCCCTTGCCATGGGCAGGGATGCCATCCACTAGACCAGTTAGCTCAGGCTCGGCCTTGAACATTTCCAGGGATGGGGCATCCACAACTACTCTGGGCAAACTGTTCCAGTGCCTCACCACTCTCACAGTAAAGAATGTCTTCTTAATAGCATACCTAATTTTTTTTTTTTTTTTAGTTTAAAACCATCCTCCTCCCTTGTACTATCACTGTCTGTCCCTGCAAAGACACAGAAAGACATGGCCTTTAAGTGATTGAGGCCTGCCCTCCCCTTCTGTGTTTTGATCTTAGCCAGATTAGTTTTTAAATTTAACTCCTTTCTTAATTACCTTGTACTTTACATGCATCTTATGGAAGCTAGGGGAAATTTTACTTTGAATCACCTGGAGCTGTATTTCTACCCACTCTGTGTCTGTGTTTATGACACATTAGAGTTTAAAAAGTAAAGGTCTTACCAAGTTCCAAGGGAAAGCACAGAGGCTAATTTTCAGTGGATAAGCAAAAATACAGAACTGTCAATCCTTTGGCTATTCAGTATCATGACTCAGTTCACATTCACAAAACATAATTATGATTTGGAAAGGACCCCCAAGGACCATTTAATCCAACACTTGAGTGAACGGTCCATACAGGGATCAAACCTGTGACCTTGGCATTCTTAGCACCATGCTCTAACCAGCTGAGCTAATCTCAGAGTTGTTATAGTTCTTCTGAATAAAGCTAAATTATTTGAAATGTCCAGAGCTTGTGGGGCAGGATTGGCTTTATTCCTGGGTAAAATAAGCTATATTACAGCTTTCAGTGGTTTCAACTGAAGATGTTTGTCCTCAGTTTCTGTCAAGACAAACAAGCAAAAAAGCCAGACCAAGCTCCCACCATGAGGCTCCACTAACCTGCCTTTGAAAGAAAAATCATAGGTGTCCAATTATTATCCATTCAACTGGTCTGTCAGCATCCACCCATTGACTTACTGTTTTCCAACAGGCTGTCTGTCGAACCAACGGCTTCTTCTCTTACCAAATGCCCACCTGGTTTGGTACTACCAAATACGTAAAACCTCTTGTCCAAAAGCTGTGTTCACACGAGCAGATGTTGTGTAGCAAGACATGCTACAACTCCATCAACATCTGTTTCCTGATCGATGGTTCCAGCAGCGTCGGAGAGAGCAACTTCCGCCTCATGCTGGACTTCGTCAGCAACGTCGCGAAGGCTTTTGAGATCTCTGACATCGGTTCCAAGGTCGCAGCTGTGCAGTTCACATATGACCAGCGCCCTGAGTTCGGCTTCACAGACCACGTCACTAAAGAAAAGGTCCTCTCAGCCATCCGGAACATTCGCTACATGAGCGGGGGCACTGCTACTGGGGATGCAATTTCTTTCACCATCAGAAATGTGTTCGGGCCAGTGAAAGATGGACCTAACAAAAATTTCCTCATTGTTTTGACTGATGGTCAGTCTTATGATGATGTTAGAGGACCTGCTGCAGCCGCACAAAAAGCAGGTAAATTACGTATTTTTAAAAGCGGTGCAAGTTGATCCATCTTGTTTCTGCTCTACTGTAAATGTTAAGGTTTTAAACTTTGCAAAGTATGATACCTGCTTTGAATTCAGCAAAATGTAAGCCCCAAGGAACCGTTTCCCATTAGGATGACAAAAAACCCAACAGTCAGTATTACGGAGCCAGGTAGGCATAGATTCACTTATGGCAGCTTAGTGAACAACATACACCCAGTTTTACTTCTCTAAACAGTAGAATAAGAATGAAGAACCAAGTAGTGAAGCTCCATCATCATCTAGGAAAGGAATAAGCAGTTTTGGCCAAAAAGCTCATTGGACTGATGATGCTTGAAGCACTAAGCACTAAGGAACCAAACTCATTTTCAGAATTATTTTGCACAGTGTTACTTGTGTTTCAAGACTGATATTGTAACTACTGCATTCATGTGTGTCACTACAAAAACTACTAAGACACTAGCTTTTACAATACCTCATATTTCCTTCAGGATTTTTCCTGAGACAAATCTTCTAATTCCTGATATTTAGTGGCAAACTCTAATTACCTTTGACAGACTGCAGATATTGAAACATACTTTTTCAATCCAGATTAATTCATGAATGTAGAAATGGCTGTTTTTCTTGTATCTACAGGCAAAATGGCCTTAACAATTTTTTTTCCTTTTGTAGGAATAACAGTCTTCTCTGTCGGTGTTGCCTGGGCACCTCTGGATGATCTGAAAGACATGGCTTCTGAACCAAGAGAGTCTCATACTTTCTTCACCAGGGAGTTCACAGGATTGGAGCAGATGGTTCCTGATATTATTAGAAGCATCTGTAAAGATTTTTTGGACTCTAGGCAATAAAGAAAAAATCTGCTGTTCACTATATCTACTTTGAAACTAAAAATCATGAAATTGAAATGGTCCCTCTAATGTACAGATGTTTTTACTCATATATACTATCATAATACAAAGGAAGAAGAAGGGCTACTTTTTGTTTCTGTAATCAGTCAAGGATTCTTGTGAGCTTGTTAGAAGTTGTACTTGATACTGAAGTGCAAAATTTGGCCAACAGCTAATATTTTCAATACGTACATAGTATCCCAAAGTTTAAAGCTGTGCATATCATGCCCTTAAGGATAGCAGATATCCAGAGGAAATCATACAGCTCTGACTTTTTTCTGCCTCTTGCTAGATATCTTCTTACCAAAAATAATATAATTTTAAACACAAGGTACCATCTTCTATAAGCCTTCTGTAGCTTATGATTCTGTATCTTTTCAAGGAGTTCTCCTGGTAACATGAAGTACTTTCAGTGCTCCAGTTGCAAAACATCCGTTATTGCCAGGCAGTTTAAGAAAAGATATAACAGATTGTAGCTAAAACAGTTTATTTTTACTACTTAGGGTTTTGCTATTGTGAATGATACTGCCATCTGGTTGGAAAAATTTACACCAACAGTCATTTAACTTCTGTGCACAGATTTCTGTGGATCTATTGGTTCTTTTGGCACAGATTTTGAAAGGTATTTAAGGCACAATAGTTCTTTGAGAACCTGGATCCTAAAATATTAGCTGTTACTACTGCTTCTTGCACCACTTAAGTCAACAGTGATATTCCAAATATAACTGACAACTGGATATTTCCTGTCTACTGCCATGCACTGTCTTGATTTAACAAAGTTGTTATTGGCTAGACAGACACAGGAATCTTAGGCCAAGAGATTAAATTAGACCACACACTGGGGACTGAAAGCATTTAAATTCAAATCCAAAGGTATCCCAAACCTTGAAACCTAACTGATTTATATCAGATTACATGGTTAGAAGAGAGTAGGCAGACATATTAAGTGGGATTTAGTAGTTCACAGAATAACAACTTCATAAGGACAGCAAAAACATCTTTTTGTGTGAGGTTTTCTGAAGATGAAAGAATAGTTTTCCTGATAAAAGGCTTTCATTTGATTACATACCTAGTAATATTGATATATTTGTACACCCACATGTGGTTAAAATGATGAGATATTCACAGAGTTATCCCAGATTTTTGGTGTGAATAACATACTTCAAGTATTTAGAAAATAAAGGGGGTTTGCAAGTAAAATATATAGTAGAAAACAAAACAGCACTTTCCCTATCAGTCTGGGGTTTCCCTTTTTTCCCAATATAGATTGTAAAATTTCTAGTAGTTACAGAGTGGCACAGAAGGGATTGTATTCATCAGGCTTTTGCTATGCATTTTTTAAGAACATATAACTGACTATATATTACTCTAAACATAAATGGCAAAGATGCCTTGTATTTTTCTAGTAATTGTTATCTTTAATTTTGTTATGTGCTTATAGATAAGAGTATTCAGCTTTTGCTGTATAAATTCATATGCTGTATCAACTTTGTGCTAAAGTTTCTTTCATTTAGTTTATAAACTTTTTATAGAAATACATACTGCAAGAAAACTGGGACTGCTGCTATCTGTTTTAGTATCCCATAATACAAAAGTCTTTTTATGACGAACCTCATGTAGTACAGCTTGAGTAAGTTGTGTGTGAAGCTTCCTGTCTGTATTATCTTAAATCCTAAGTCATGCTTAAATAGCAGGGGAACTATTTATACAAATATTTTGAATGAGTCAATATCCAAGTTTTAGTCATTGTTTATATTAGGTATTATGCTAGTTAAATCTTCTGGATATAAATTGTATGCTAGCTAATAGAATCACATTTTCCCTCCTGCTTTGTTTTTACTGTTGTAAAGGAGTAGGCAGTTTTAACTCGTCATTCATTCATCAAACAAAAAGCAGGTTTGGATCCCTGGGACACTGAAACCTGCAGAGCTAACTGCCCACATATTTCCATTTCACAGGAATGGTGATGCCACGTTACTTGCACCTTCACAGAGTCCTGTTACACTTGGGTAGGAAGTGAGCACAGAGAATACTTTTTGAAACATACAGTGTTTATTGTAAACAAGCATTTGTGAGCACAATTTTGATCTGAGAAAAACTTTGGTGGGATACGTATAAAAGGATTGAGACCTGGTGAGATACAAAGACAAGGTGGAAAGGATGTGGACTGTGCTATAAGTGGAAGGTAAATTTGGAGGAAGAATAGCAAGGTAGAGGGTAGCAGACGTAATTTGAAACTCTGGCTTGAGTAAGAAGGTAAGTAAAGGATTCAGACAAACATTCAGTTTTATGCTGCTGGACCAAGCAGTACAGAGAATGTGAACAGAGCTGCAGCTACCCTCAGTCATGCAAACTCAATTTGGGAAAACTGTAGCAGAGTTGGGGCTGTCAGGAGATATAGTCTGCAGGCGGTCAGTTCTGTTCTTTAGTGCAACCGATGAAAACCATTGTAAAGGAGCTGGATTACATGATCTTTAAAAGGTCTTTTCCAACCCAAACCATTCAGTGATTCTCTATGCCCTATTTCCCTGAGCAGTACTCACAAGGCTGCTCAGGGGGCCTCAGATTTGCAACCCCACTGCTGATGACATACCGCTGCACATAAAAAAAAAATAAGATTCCTTCACTTGAGTAGAAAATTCTGAGCTTAGAGGTTTAGGTATTTACTGGAACTCCCATTGAGCTGTTTTGAATTTTACATTAAATAGTTAACACAGTTCAAAACTCATCCTTCATCCGACACCAGTGGAGCTCCCAAAGCAACCTAAATTTACAAAGTTCTATTAATTTTCTATCCTAAATAAATTGAAATTATTTTTGTACTGTAGTAACTTCCAAGAAGGGCTACAACCCACAGCTGTTGGTTAGGACATAACACCTGAGCACTGGAAGTGTTGACTGCCAGAAGACCAAGGAAGACACCAAATCTGTTTCTTACATTTCCTGTGTAAATTGTTCACTCACAGGCTATTTTATAACTGAATGGAGCACACAACTCCTTTGTCATTGGCAGTATGTCTTTCTTAGTCCTGGAAGGAAACTCAGGCCAGTGTCTCTGATTCTGCTTGAAAATTTTCAGCACCTCAAATTTTGCACCTTGCACAAATCTTAGGCGTTTAGGTCATCTCTTTATCATGACTCACCTTGTATCTACATCTCTTGATAGCATGACTCATTCTAGCCATAGACTTGTCTGACAAGTGCAGTATATAAGAAAAGCAGGTATATAGTCTAGGTCCAGAGATCAGTAAACTGCAGAGAAGTCTTCATACGGCCAGGTATACATACACCCTGCAACCCGGCAGCAAAAGTCTTTTATATGACATCCTCAAGCAGAGTGCAAGAACAGGTCTCAGAAATTTACTGACTTTTATTACCATCTGTGAAACTTAATATTGAACCAGCAAGGAACAAAAAAGATCCACAAGAAAGACCATCCTAACATTCTTAAGAGAAAATAGTCACTTTAAAAGTGTTTACTTTGCCTTTTAAAATAAATGCCAATAAAGAGCTATGCAGAAATGAGCCAAAAAAACATTTGCATCAAAAGCCAACAACTATAATTCTCTACAACTTACAAAGCAATTTTGAAGTGGGAAGACAGAAGAAAGAACAGGGGTGTTGTTTTTGGCACTAAGTAGTATAGTTTCATCAGAACAGTAGATTCTCCCATAAATGTTTTTAATTATTTCCATTTCATATTAGTGTTGTCACATAAGCTATGAGGTATGGCCCCATACAATACAGATATTATATTTTCACCTTCCCTGTTCTGAAGAAGAAAAAAGGGGGACAAGGCTTAAAAGCAAGACATAAGAAGGTGTTTCTAATGGGGTAGCTCTCAATATCACTACCTAGCTTCAACAATTTTGTCAGCACTTTCCTTCCTTTTATTAGGCCAAAGGGTAAGTCAGCTCCAGAAAGCATCAAAGTCAAAAAATCACAGAAAAGTTCACTGTTGTAGGCAAGTGCCACAGAAGGCCTAAGCACACTGTCAAAGATGATGCACTTTTATTTTAAACAAACCACGTGGAAACTGGGGGCTTAGATCCCTAGCCTAATTAAATAAATGAAGAAAAATCTTAACTGACTAGCTTTGGTTTGGTCCTGAGATAGTAACCCTAAATGGTGTCCTTGAGAAGTGAAAGCTGAATGTGGCTGAATAGTTTGTGATCAACTGTCATTCAAATATAGACACCAAATACATGGAAACTTCCAGTGAACAGTTTATAATTAAAATATGAGCAACTTTCCAGTTATATATGTCTATCAACTGGAGCACACACTCTTTTGCCCTTATTGGCTTCAACAAGAATTTTGCCTCTAGCTTCAGCTGAAGGAAGAATAGGTCCTGAAAATTTGCTGTCTATGACTAAACCCAAGGTCTTAATCTCTGCTTTGAAGCAAATGCCCACTTTTAAATTTAATCCCATTAGGATCAAAATTTTCTTTCCTTTCAAACAATCAAGTCTGGTTAGTGAAGTGTCCTTGATTATAAGCTGCTTTCATTAACTGAAGGGTATTTATTGTTTTATTACTCAAAAATTTGTTTACATTCATCTGCATCTACATACAAACCATTACTGTGTCCTTACTATTTTTCTCTACATTTCACAACCAGAGCAGTCGCCTGTAAACACTAGCAGGGGCAGCTGAACTTCAGCTATCCTAGGATAATAAAGGGAAAAAGCACTGCTTTGGCCAGTTTGTTTACTACAGCCAAAAGGAGCAGGTAGCATTTGCTTCCCAGCTGCCAGGAAGCCAAACCTCACACTGAGGGCACTCTCCTGGGAGCCAGGTGCTGTCAGTTTGAATATACCCTCAGCCTTAGAGTATAACTGAATCTGCAGCTGAAATTCATACTGGACCAGTTCCTCAGACACCAGCATGTGAATCCTCCATTGCTGTTTTTGCTAGCAAATGCTAACTAAACTTGTCCAACCTTTGCTGAGGTCAGATACTGCCTTTACTACTTAACAGGAATCGGAGTATGGCAGAATGCAAGCAAAGGGATAAGAACTATTTTTCTGCCCTGGTGGATGTGATCAGATTACAAATATGATAAACAATTATCTGCCAAAGAATACAAGTTAGAGACAACAACAAGTCAAAAGACTGAGAAAAAGACTGGCAAGACTTAGGAAAATAATCTAAATTAGATGGGAAAAATCACAAAAATTACTTACTATCTTAGCACTACTTTTGAATTTTTGGTAAATTCTAAATCAAACAAACTATATAATTAAAATAATATTTTTTTAAATAAAAAAATTCACAAGGATGTAGTTTCTGAAATTCTCTGACATGAAATTCTCTCTTACCCTTGGGTATTTTAATAACGTACTACTTGTTCAGAAAAGGAAGATGGGGAAAAACAGCTCTCTCCCATCTAAACATTCTAAATGAGGTGAGGTACACAAATTTGTCTTGAACTAATTCTGGTGAGGACTAGGAGCCAGTTTAGAAACAAAACAGAACTGTCAGGCACAGCATGCTGGTAGAAAATACATTAACATGGAATTTACTCCCCAATGGTCAGATTCGCTCAAATCTAAACAGAGACTAGACTAACAAACAATTAGAAGAACTGATCATGATCAGTTGCTTCTGTAAGCCCAAATATCTGCCAAAAAAAGGTTTCTAAAAGAATATAATGCATATGCACCACAGAAACTGTCAGGTGTTAGATCACTCAAATTGGGGAAAATATTTCCAGCCTCTAAGAAATTCTGTGTGGTAACTGTTAGCTAATTCCTCTTAACAGGAAACTATGCTTATTAAGAGTAGCAGAGTCAGTCACCTTGGTTATCTAAGGCAACAGAATCAAAGCAGAAATTCAGGACACTAACATACAGCTCCTGTTTTTGCAAACATCTACACTAGCAATGAGTTTCTACAAGTATTTTAAGACTTGCTGTCATTAAGATGCAGTAGTATTTCTATGTAACACCAAAAAACTTCAGCAGAGGGAATCTAGGGAAAATCTCTGGCTACCAACCCGTCCACCAAAAGTGTCAGGTACGTAAGACAGAGCTATGATTCAGACTTCAACATACCACCACTGCATGCAAAGCATCTGAGGCCCTTCCAAGAGCTTCTGCTTTCGAGCTCCTGCCACCAACATTCGCAGCTGCCCACTGCTCTTCTCCCAGAGGCCTGATACTTCCCAACAGCTGAGCTGCAGCACACTAAGCACCTTCATCCATGCCTCCCTGTCTGCACACAGGATGTTCTACCAATAGAGCTAATGGGTTTGAATTTTTTTCTCCCAGCCACTGCCGAGATTTCAGAGAAGATACTTCTTCTGCATGAAGCAGGAGCTCTTTATTCCCACTGAATTATAGTCTCACAAGACCTTAGATGCAAGATGCCCCTAATCAAATGAGCTTTTTTCTCAGAAAAGCCTTTTCCTTAGATAGAAAACAATCCCCACATATTAATTAAAACACAATTCGAAAACAAGAAACTCACCCATTACAAGGTACTAAAGAGCAACTGGAAAGATACCTGAAACAATAGAGAAAAACCTGCTTAAAAAAGCCAATCAGGCTAGTCACCACGAAGTCACCAGTACAGTACAACCATTTTGACCAGCACTCCTTTCACAAGGGAAAACCATGTCCCCTTGGCCAGCTGCTGTTCATGAGCAAAAACCCAGAAGCTATCAGGCTCAATCTGAGAAGTGCCTGGATGCAACTGGTCTCTCCAGGCCCACCAGGATCAGAAGAGCAGTGACAGCTTTCCAACAGCCATATGGCAAGTCAAGCTGCAGGTAGAGGCCAAGTCTCATGAAACACCTCAGGGATACGTGATCAACAGTGGAGAACATCAGCAGCTCTTGCCCTCTGCCAACATCAGGGAGGGCAAAACCTCTCCTGCCCTGCCTTATCACAGCTTGTTGCAGGACCCCTGCAGCTCCGCTCTGTCCTCAGGCCAGAAGTGGCCATTGTCACCTTCTCCAGGTGGCATTGCCTGGTGAGCCCCACCAGCTCCCTCTGCCCACCGTGGCTGGGCCACAAGACCTTGTGCACAGAGCTTATAAAGTCACCCTCTCAACTCGAGTTCAAATGGTCATGTATTTCTGTAGATCATGCACGGATTCACAACCTAACATTTGTACAAGCTACTCCTTCCTCCTCTCAGAGCCTCTGAAGCTTTCAAGAAAAGCTAAAAGCTGAAAGACAAAAGCAGATGGGAGAAGGACATAGCAGGTCAGCTGGCACTAATAAATGCTTAAGACTGAATACAGTTAAGAATCTATAATATTATAACAAATATTATTTCAACTGCGAAAAGCTCCTCTTGAAGTTACATTGAAAATAGCTTTAAAAAAAAAGGTCACATAGCCTATCCCATTTATTTTTGTCAGAGAGGAACCTGATGATAGAGCTGCAAATGATTGTCTTATGGTAGTGTTCTCCCTTCAAGTTAAAGGGTCTCCAATACATCCAAGTCAAAGATATCCCAAAAGCAAATAGTCCTTGATCACCAAGTGATATATTTTTTCTAAGGTATCCAGTATTCTCCAAAGTAGAATGGAGCATTTCATCTAAAGGTTATAAACTCGCACTGTATATTTTGTGATAGCAATAAACGATTCTACAAGCCATGTAACAATTAGGCTAGCATTATCTTTTATTTGAAAGACCATCTCTTTTCAAAGAATTAATGCCATTTGTAAAGAATAGGTCAATATCAATACTTTGGAACTTTGCTAAAGCAAATACAGCTCCCAGTAATAATCAGTTTAAAAGAGGCAGCCTTTTACACACACAGATAATACAAGATCACTTATAAATTCCTACCTATAGTCTTAGTTTTCCAAATATATATATAAATTCACAGCACTGATCCTTTAGTTTAGGAAGTTTTTAATTTTGTAATAAATCCATTAATTTGAATCAATTTAAAATGAGAGTATCAAAATGAGAGTATCAAAAGTTTCACAGCACTGATAAGATTTAACAGAACACTCCATGTAACTGAAGACAACTGTGTATGATGTTCACAGATGAAGATACTAAATGGGCAAGCTGCTACTTGCTATTTGTTAGTGGTCAATAGCTAACAACCAGCAACAGCTTATGTTCCTAAAAGAATGTAAAGTGGAGGCATATGCTTCTGGGAATCAGTTCTCTCTCCCTCAGTTAAGACAATACACTAGAGATTTGGTATTACTCTCAGCGCTATGTCATAGCACTACATACAGTCAAAGCAAAAATTCTTCTACTGCCAGATTAAATGCTCTAGCACTGCTCCCAGACACTGTTGATACACTAGGGTGGCTGAGGGTTGGCCAATGGCTAGCTTCCTCAATTACTTTGCTCCAGGAAAACTAGACCAAATCAGCTGAAACCTTCCCAGAGGAAATATCAATACCAAGTTCAAGACCTATGCTCCTAATAAGGTTTTAGATCACCAAAAAAAACCCCCAGCAGGCCTCACTGACATTTGTTCCATTTTATATGCATCTAAAGTCATTAAAGCATAGCTACTGTTAAAAGTGCATATCAACATATATCAGTGTACTGTTTTCAGTGGAGACTTTCACAGCACTGCAGTCAGAGGTTCAGTGACTCCTGAAAACAAGAGCCTTATGATATAGGTTACCTCACATTGTCTTCTTTTCATGACTATGGATTTCACCAGAGTTAAATTAATTTCTTTAAACTCTGTAAATATTTTTTTTTAAAAAAAGTAAATTGTTGCTATACATGCACCTTCAGAGAGTCTAGGTGACTTTTTATGTGGGGTGCCATTAAGATACCATAAGGTAAGGAGGAGGACTAAAAAGAAGGTATGTTCTTTTACATTATCAACTCAAGTTTTATTCTATGTTATAATTAGAAAACAAAACAATATATATTTAGGACATTTAAAGTTTTTGTAGCTTGAACTACTTATTTTAAAATCTGTTAGTATATTTTATCTGCTTAGGACTCCAGGGTGTGCATTCTCCAGCTATCAATAGAGCAAGTATTAAATATGCTCACCTCAGAAGCAGCATTTCTAAACAATTCTGGAGTCTTCTGCTTTTGTTAATTCTTTTAAAAAACTTCTTAAAACCAGAATAAAAATACATATATATATATATTTACATACATGCACTTGGGTAACCAAGCTGAGTAGTGCCATTGACACACCTGAAGGATGGGATGCCATCCAGAGGGACCTGGACAAGCTCGAGAAGTGGGCACACGGGAATCACATGAGATTTAATAAGACCAAGTACAAGGTGCTTCACGTGGGTTGGGGCAACCCCCAGTATCAATACAGGCTGGGGAATGAAGAGATAGAGCACCCTGTTGAGAAGGACTTGGGGGTATTGGTGGATGAGTCTGGACATCTTCGGGGCTGCATCCAAAGCAGTGTGGCCAGCTGGGTGAGGGAGGGGATTCTGCCCGTCTACTCTGCTCTCTTGAGATCCCACCTTGAGTACTGATCCAGGCCTGAGGTCCTCAGCACAGGAAGGACACTGATATACTAGAGCGAGCCCAGACAAGGGCCACAAGATGATCAGAGGAATGCAACACCTCTCCTACGAGGAAAGCCTGAGAAGGTTGGGGTTTTTCAGCCTGAAAAAAGAGAAGGCTTCAGAGTGACCTGATTGTGGCCTTCCAGTACCTGAAGGGAGCCTACAAGAAAGATGGAGGGGGACTTTTTACAAGGGCATGTAGTGACAGGAGAAGGGGAAATGCTCAAGGCCAGGCTGGATGTGGCTTTTAACAACATGTAGAAGGTGTCCCTGCCCATGGTGGCAGGGGTGAGGTGAGAAATAGATGATCTTTAATGTCCCCTTTAATGTTCCCTTCCTTTGGAAGCCTTTATGTGCTTCCATGAAATGAAACCGAAGTAAAACTTGAAGCCAGTCATATTTTCATACCATGTACCTCCTCTATATGGGAAGAAAAAAAGATACACATCTTCCCAGAAGGATTTATGTAGACCACCCTATCTGTGTGTTAAGCGTCCCTGCAAAAATACCAGTTGGTCAACTGTGCTTGTTTGAGACAACTTTTTAGTGTAATATGGTAGAAGAAACAGAAGTCAGCACTGTGACCAAGAGGCTTTCCATTGATTCGAGATGGGAAGTGCTAGAGCAGAGTGCTATCAGTTTTAAAGTAAATCAAAGCACATAACAAAATTCTTCCTTAGTATTTCTAAATTAGGGAAGGTTCTTGCCCAGGCCTTGTTACACCCGTTTTCGTACGTATTTGCTATTTATGTAAATAAGGTGCTGGACTACAGTCACCACTCCTCTGCTTAGAATAGTTCCTACAATAAAAAAGTAAGATGGAGAGTAAGTCTGTTAACATCAATCATACCCTAAATACTAAATTTATTATTAAACATATTTAGATATCTTTCAGGTTCTAAACACAAATCCTTTGGGTCTTACTTACAAAAGAGAAGTCCTTTCATTACTTGAAGCATTTTTGCTAAATAAAAAACATTTCTTTCAGCACTATCATTTTTTCTCCCCATCACCAATACTTGAGCTCTTCTGTTCTACAAAACCCAAAACCAACAAATGAAGGTTTGAGCATGTAATACCCCACAAAAAATAAACTAAGACTGTATTAGAGATTATTGTTAATATTCAATAAGTGAAGCCTCACTACAGTATTTGATCCACTATGCATTAGTTCACTAAGATGAGAGTTAAGATATCAATTAAGGAAAATAAGCAAATATTTTTGGTTTTATCATTTCGATTTTAATACAATTAAAAAAAAAGTAAATGTTATGCATGGTAATGTTTATTAAACAATCACATTTCATTTAAGCATTAAAATGCAGCAGTCTGGAAAAGCTGCCAGAAACAATGTTCGGCTTCAGAAAAGGCGATTATGAAATTACTTCCAATAAAATTCAAATACTCTCTTGTCTGTTGATTAGTTGAATGCTTTAGACTGGAAGGAACAAAAAGTGCAAATCAGCTGAATGTTACTTTCAAAAGTAAAGTCTTAGTGTCCTACAAGCAGTTACTAAAAGGCCTCACCTCAATCTTCATGATAAAGGACAAAATTCTCCAATTCATATGTAATTTACTGCAACATTTCAAGCAATGCAACATTATTACTAAAACAAAATTAATCTTAAAATATGACTGCAATATTCTGCCTACCACAAGCACCTCTTTTTCCTTTTTTTTTTTTAAATTCTAATTTGCTTGACATGAGATGGCATGAAATACATTCTTACTGCAAAACTGGAAACTTACATGGAACAATGCAGTTAAACCACTTATAGGAACATGTTCTAACTTTAGGTAACTTATACCCAAATATACTGCTTTACATGAAAATCTAATATTCACATTCTGGTATTCTGCATCTGCTGATACACTTTGAGCAAAGTGACTCATCACAGAGTAGGTAAATGCTGACCTGCAGTTGAGCCTTTTGTGCATCATCTTTATTGGGAGAACTTATAAAGAAATGGACAAAGGTAAATAGATAACATTTGATATATGGGCAAATTGTAAGCATTTAGAAATCAATTTTTTTTTTTTTAAATCCAACACAATGATTCAGTGGCAGTTTGAAATAAAAAGAGAGTATACCTTTCTGGCTCCTAAATCACTTCAGAATGATTTCATATATAGAGATACTGAAAAACACTGTGATTATCATCTTATAAAGGCTGTAGGAACACACTAGCAATTTTCAATTTGGTCTTGTAAAAATCTTTTAAAACATTGTGGAAACATGTTCTTATATGTGGGTACTGCTGCTTGAAACTGAACAGTTGGTTGACATCCAGACAACTATTACAATTTTGCAAAAGCAAAGCAGCTTATAAGCATAATAAACAAATCGTCATTTTGCTAAAATTGAGACCTAATTTAGTAATTTGTAGAATGACACTTTCAAACTGTGCAACACAAAATAATGTAGCCAACAGTAACATACAGGTACACCATTTAATATTTATTATATGCATTTTATATACATTATTTTTCAACAGCTGTATTTTGCTATGTGGTACAATCTTAAAAATTTGCTGATTCATAGTTTGTAAAACAGAAACCTTACAAAACTCATCAAAACTCGCAAACTGATCAGAAAAGTTTTGTGGAAGACTAGAAAAAATACTTTTTTGTATTAATCATGCATTACACAAACAAAATTTTTAGTTACACCATAAACTGAAGCACATCTGGAAAATAAAATAAAAGCAGGGAATAACTAGTCAAAACACAGCAGATTTATGAATCTTTAATCAACTACTTTTGTATTCTATTTGAAATGTAAATAAAAATAATTTTCACTCCAAAGGTTCTGAAACAAGATTAGTTTTTCGGAGTCAACTCCACTCCAGGTACTTAACCAGATGAAAAAGAATTTCTTGATTCGCAACTTTAGGATTATCAAATGTCCCGTTTTCTCATCTATTTTAGACCGTTCAAAGAGTGCCATAACAGATATACAGGGCCCTTTAACACACTACATAAAAGGATATAAAGACCAACAAAAAGTGAAATAAATAACAATAGGCCATTAGCAAGATGGGTAATCCTTGATAAATAAACTCGTAAATACAGTAAGATGTACAAAATATCACATAGTGATAGGATGCCAAGATTAATTTTTTTTTTAAAGAGTTCATTTGGGGGTGTTAACCCCTCTGTGTTTCATTTGAACACATTTTACAGTCCTTTATTTATGAAGACAGTTATGCGATGATGATGAATTAGCATCCTTAAGCAAGGACTTAGCTGAGCTGTATTAGGCAAAAGAAGGGAAGAGTGTGGTTACACAGCAGCGGGTCAGTGAGATCTCTGTGTTTTAGGGTTCTATAATGCAGAAAAACATTATCAATACAATCTTGAGCACTGTTGTGACAGGCTAAATATATAAAAAGACTTATAAAAACTAGAATTTTATCCAAACATTTTGTGCAACTAATGCTAAAATATTTTAAGTTAAATTTCCTTTTCTTTAAAGCAAAATAAAAGTTTAAAAGGGGAATCTGTGGCATTCAACTGATAAACAGAAGATTACTAAGAGATGAAAAGAAAGCTACTCTTGGAGCTCACTTCCCCCCACAAGAGCACCACATTCCTAACCCTAAGGCAGCACACAGAGTCCAAAATAAAAATCTTTTGTAAGATCAGACTCCACGTTTGCTTAAAGACACCTAAAGAACAGACATACGCTCAGTTCATATCCAGTCAAGGTTACAAATACTGTTTGTTTTTTTTTGTATTTGTCCCCACCCCCCCAAATACAGTAATTACAGTTAAATGAATGAGCCTGACATTGTTCAAGATGTGGTGACTTTTCACCAACTTATACCTGCCCCACTTAAGAGCCTTCACCCAGGCAGATCAGATGTAGTGTCTTATTGGTAACCTTATAATTGATGGCAGTGACGCATTCCCTCTTTTTTGTCCAAACAGACCTGCTGTTATGATGCAGGTTTGTTCTGCTATGTCACACGAATACTTTGGCAAGGGCATCAGCTCCTGCACTGGCAATATATGCTTTTGACGGATGAAATGCTACATCATAAATTGATTCATCCAGCTTTTTCCTATGAGCTGTTATTTCTTGCACACATGTCTTGCTGTCCAAATTCCATAACCTAATGGAACAATCATGGCCTGTTTAAGAAAAAAAGAAAAGACAAAAGACAAAGTTATATTTGTCAGACACTTCAGTGCATCATAAATGCAAAATTTACAGAGTATATAGAATATGAAAAAAAAACAACCCTTACTTCCAGACATTAAATAGATTCCATTAGGATCTACAGCTAGACTTGTGACAGCATCCAAGTGAGCAACCATAGAATGGATCATTTTACCTAAAAGCAAAACGAACAGTGAATTTCCTGTGAAGTATTGTTTATTAAAAAAACCAAACATTAAATGCAATACAGGACAACATGCTTATTTGTATTCCAGTAATACCTGAATGATCCTATTCCATTAGAAATTAAGAAGTTTCAACTGCAGACTCTTGTATGACCATAAGAGTAAATGACACACAACTCTCAAAAAGGCATTTCCATTGTAAGCAATCCATCTGGCATCTTTACTGGTAGCAATGACAGTGAAGACCAAGACTAAAATGAGGGTGAGAACCTCAATTTTTAGTCTGTTAAATGTTCTAAATAACTGCCCCAGTAGGTCAGAGCGTTGATGACACTTTGCAAAACGAGACTTACTGAGCCTTACCAAAGGTCCATCTATCTCTGTCATTGCTAGGAGATGCCACTGGTGATAAACCAGGAGGAAAATAAAAACAAGGAACCTGTAAGTGATACTTGCCCAAAATACTCCCCAGCTCCTAGTAATTAACTGTTTAGCTATGTCACAAACCAAAGTGTTACCTCTGCATTCAACTACTCTTAACACATTTCTTTTCAGTGACCTCCATTCCTGGATTCTTAATAACATCTTTTAGCATCTCATGATACTTTTTGGAAGGAGTTCTGAAATGTTTAACTGCACAGAAGAACCATCACCTCTTTCTGTTTGGAATCTATCACCTGCTGGGGGTTAGCAACTGAACTTCAGTCCGTGTATTGAAAAAGAGAGCACATAAATCCCTGTAAGACCATAACCAACATGAAGAAACTATATCATCTTTTTCCAGTTGTCTGTCTTTCTTCAGAATCTCAGTCTATTTAGTTCCTAAGACTCTTTGTGAAGAAGTTAAAAGCTACTGAAGATCTTTTTAAACATTGTCTGAAACAATTTAATTTGGCTATATCCCTTCTGAGATAAGGGAGACTTCATTCAAAGTATTCATACAAAGGTACTAAAAATGTTCCTTTTTGCTGTTTATTCCTTTCCTTCCTCCTAACATTCATTTTGCTGTCCTGACTGCTAAGCAACAAACTGGTATTTTCATTCAATCTCTTATTCCACTCCAAGGTTTTACTTTGAGCAAGAACAGTCACCCCAGTGATTACTATTTTATATTACGTTTATTTTTCCTTATATGTATCATTTCCCATTTATCCACACGGAATTTAATTTTCCTGCTATTAAGTGTATTAAGATCCTCAGTTCTTCATTGTCAGACTTAATGTTTAATAACCTGGATTAATGAATGTCAGTTAACTACCAATATATTGTCCCCTGTCCAGATGACTCATTATGTTGAGTTACTGCTTCTAATATAATGACCATTTACTTCTACATTCTGTTTCCTGTCTTTAACCCAATTATTTGTACATGCAAAATTTTTCTCCTTATTCTACATCTTTGTTCTTTAAAGTAACAAGTCTTAATTTCAGCACAATCATTACAACACATTTAACTATCACAACTCAAATACATACATTCATGGCAGGTGTAAAGGGGAAAAAAATGTCCAAAACAAAAAATGTTTTTGTTTCTGGAAAACAAAAACCCCAGGAACACCATCCCCCACTCTGCCCAAACCAAACTTCAAACAGGGGTTTTGCACATGTGCTTACTTAAAGTGAGCTTATCTTGATTTTTTTTTCTTCCAACTTTGATAACATGCAGGAAGTGACGGACAATTTCACAAATGGGAAGTTTAGGTTTGTTCTTACAATTATCACAATGTTTTTGTCATGATACACAGTGCAATTTTCCCCTATAGCCTCATTCCCTCTCTTTCCTCCAGATTCTTTTCTGTTTAATAAATTTAATCAACAACTTAAGTAGAACATATGATTCCATTACTACAATGAATTCAGTGTTATTTCTTGCCCTAACAGGTACTAGAGCAATGTTCTTTACTTGAAAGTTGAAAAATATAACTGATACATGCTTAGAGTTAAAATCATGAGTAATAAAACAGCAGACATACTCTATAAATTAGGAAAGCTCTAAATTAAAAACAGCTTTCTTGTTCCTCACAACTATCTCTGCCTGTTTTGAGAGTGTTTTCTGACTGCTGAAGTCACAATTGCAACTGATACCCCTGTTTCATAGAAAAGGTGCTGAAGAGGTTTATTCTTAGAAATACCAAAAGTTCTGTTTTGTGTAAGACTACATCACTAGTAAGTTTCTTACACATGGATTCTCCCTTTGTCCATCCAGCTGTCTTTAAAAATATTCATACAAATTAGGTTCTCTTTATCCTTACCCGTTTTGTTGTCAAAAAATTTGATGTGTCTATCTTCATGTGCTGTAATAGTTACAGGAAGTGTGGGATGACTTACTACCTTGTTAATATGATTATTTGATTGTACACCTGAAAATAAAAGAAAAAATATTCACCTGTCTTAAAGAAAGTGTTAAAGTTAAAATGACAGTATTTCAGCATTACACTTTAGATTACATTGTAATTAATATCACGTAAATAATATTTTAAGATCAATGGATCCCCTAAGAAATATGTAACAGCTTCTTGCTTTAGAGGATGGGACTAAGGGAGGTAGACCCTAGGCAACGTACTGAAAGGTTAAAGCTGTACAAGTGGTTTACACACATGAAAGATTCTTGAGAGAGATAGGAAACCAAGCAAGTACTGCAAGGCAGCACTAGTCAAGTAGAAACAAACTGTAGCATCTGTAATATATATTTAGCACATGTCACACCAAAAACTATTTAGCTGGGGCAGCAGAGGGGGTAGGGGGGAAGACAGAATCATAGAATGGTTCAGGTTGGATGGGATGCCTTCCACTAGAGCAGAGAACCCAAATAACTGAAGTCAATCTAACCTATTAGATTCTGTCAGATATATTTATGTCTTTAATTTCAACCTAAAGAAACAATGAACAGTTTAAAATCTCTTCAGAAGTCTTTAGAATACTTTTTAGAAAACACTTTCTTATCTTGATATCAGAGTGTTTTAAGGCTTGTTCCTTTAACTTCTCTGCTTAATTTTTTCTGATTCCATTTAGGAGTTTTCAAACTAGGAAAGGTATTGCTCCAAATTGTAATGTTCCTTCTCACTTCAATGTCAGGCTTTGCACAAGATATCTGTATATATATAATATATATAACTAGACTACTTGGAGGGGAGAAGCAAATTTTCCCCTTGCATTATTCTTTTAGATCACGTTTCATAGAAAGGAGTGACCAGAAACTGGAGATTTTCCTTATGAAACACTTTCAGAAGTTCACAAAACGAAGTCACCTCTATCTAGAGTTTCATCAGATACATACAATTAACTCTTGAAGAGCTACATCTTTCTAGCACCTTACTTGCAGCAACAGGATTTCTATAAAGTTTCATAGGAAAGCTTGTTTAATTCCAAGTTGTACAGAATTCTACACTGAATTAATATTGTATTTAATTAATCTATTTACTTATCTTAATATCCTCCATGTCAAGACCACGTAATCGAAAATGTGGTTTGATATATAAATCAGACAACTGAATCTTAAGAAATCTTAGCTTAGAGAACAATAACTGTTGCTTTCACTATCTCTAACTACTTTCAAATCCAGCTAATCCACAGCCATAAAATGACTTGGGTTGAAGGGACATTAAATATCATCTAGTTCCCACTCCACCTCACACAGGCAGAAGCACCTTTCTCTAAATCAGGTTGCTCAGAGCCCCATCCAACCGGACCTTGAACATGCCCAGGGATGGGGCATTCACAACTTCTCTGGACAACCTGCTCCAGTGCCTCATCACCTGTGCAGTAAAGAATTTCTTCCGAATATCTAATCTAAACCTACTCTCAGTTTGAAGCCATTCCCCACTGTGCTGTCACCACATGCCCTTTTAATAAGTTCCTCTCCATCCTTCCTGTGGGTCCCTTTAGGTACTAAAAGGTCACAATAAGGTCTCCCAAGAACCTTTTCTTCTCCAGACTGAACAACCCCAACCCTCTCAGCCTGTCTTCACAGGAGAGGTGCTCCAGCCCTGGGATCTTGATGGCCCTGCTCTGGACTCACTACAACAGGTCCACATTTTTCTTATGCTTGGGGCCCCAAAGATAGACACAGCACTCCAGGCAGGGTCTCACAAGAGAGGAACAGAGGAGCTGAATCACCTTTCCATCATGTTTGTCCCAAGCATCTTTAAGTATCTAACCATCTTTCAAACTGAATAATGTAGAAGAGAAGCAAAATTTTTTCATTTACTACATCATATAATAGGTACCATATAATACCATAGGCACCTCAACCAAGATCGATATTTATTACAGAAGAGATTTACTTACCAGATTCTATTTGTGATGAAAACATTACCACTGACTGGGATGTTTCTAAATCATAGATGACTGTGCTGCCAGTGTTAAAAGATGCCACCATATGAGCAGGGTCACAACCTATAAAGTCAACTGATGTAGGTATTCCATGCTCTGGAAAGAGAGAAAAAATCTTTAAAATTTCTGAAACACACACTTTTAAAATTTCTGAAACACTCACTTTTAAAATTTCTGAAACACTCACTTTTAAAATTTCTGAAACACTCACTTTTAAAATTTCTGAAACACACACTTTTAAAATTTCTGAAACACTCACTTTTAAAATTTCTGAAACACACACTTTTAAAATTTCTGAAACACACACTTTTAAAATTTCTGAAACACACACTTTTAAAATTTCTGAAACACACACTTTTAAAATTTCTGAAACACACACTTTTAAAATTTCTGAAACACACACTTTTAAAATTTCTGAAACACACACTTTTAAAATTTCTGAAACACACACTTTTAAAATTTCTGAAACACACACTTTTAAAATTTCTGAAACACACACTTTTAAAATTTCTGAAACACTTTTAAAATTTCTGAAACACTTTTAAAATTTCTGAAACACTTTTAAAATTTCTGAAACACTTTTAAAATTTCTGACAGTTTAAACATTTAGGTTTTTTTACATTCATACTTTAAAGAAGAAATTTGCTCTTTTAAAGTAATGCTACAGCACCACGACTATTTAATGTTCTTCCTTTAGCTCTTTTACCTAATTTGGATAAATTGAATTAATGAGCCTGGATGCATCATCAGCTGCCTCACAACTGATTTTCAAAACCACTGCAAAAAGTTACCTTTCTCTCCATTGTAAGTGCAAATACAGGGAATTTTTTCTGGCGGATTCCACAACCTAATAGTGCCATCTGCTGAACAAGAGAGTAAGTGATTCTTTACACCACTGTAAGCAAGACCCCAGACTGCATCTGTGTGAGCAATTAATGTGCCAGCTAGAACGTTTGGCTCTGGAAAAAAAAAAGTTCAGAAATGAAACCTTTTTAGTGAAGAAACATTAAGTAAGTATTGTACCTAAACATAAATTAAATTCCACATAAAACAGTCGTATATCCCACCTGCCCTTTCTGTTTAAGCAACAGTTAGAATATTGCACAGGAGGTCCATGGCACAACCACTGCCATCTTTCTCAAAAAAAAAAACCCAACCAACCAAACAGAAAAGCAAACAAAAAAACTCAAACCACAAAACCCACTGATGCTTAATGCTGTTTTTACTCAACATATTCTGCTGACACAAGGGTATGTTCTAAAACTCTCAAGCACCCTAATAATTAAAACAAGCTATTTCTCTTGGGGACCTGAGAATCTTATTTTTACCTCCTGGATAATTTGTAGTTGTCTTTTATAGAGGGTTTTTATATCTATTCTGTACCAGGCTTTGAGTAGAGAAGTGGGAGAAAAAGATAAATGGAAAGGCATGAAGTCAGGTAAATCACTAAAATTTAGTCTTGTGGAAAACTAGAAAAAACAAGTTGGTCTTGCAACCCAAGAGCCTGCAAACAAGCTTTAGGAAGGAAAACGTCCTATTAGAGCTCTCCCTTTTAACAATAACTCTGTCACTTGAGTAGAGGCAGTTTTGTCTGAGGCCCATAAAAACTATACCATCAAATCCTACCAGCATGAACAAATTGGACCATTTTTAGTGATTAGACTGCATTGAATATATTTTTAGCAGAGAGGCACAATTGGAGAATACACTGGTTTTAAGGGACAGGGTGTAGTGCTTTTCCTGAATTGGTGCAAGACAGTACCTACTCCTCCTCTCACTGCCACAGATAATGCAGCCTGAGTGTTGTAGTAGGCCATTCATTACACTGACATGATCACCATCAGTGGCAGGAGAGGGATGCACAGTTTTCCAAACAGTTATCAGCTATTTAATTTTAGAGACATCTAAAATTAAAGACATCTAAAGATAGGGAACTGAGATGCAAATCAGAAACACAGGACATAGAATTTGAGTACACTTGTCTTAATTTTCTGGTAAATTTCTATCAATGAAAAAATAAGTAATCATTCAAAAGTTGCAATTTGGTTTCAAAATTTTTTGCTTCTCAAAAATGAAAGTTTGGATTAACTTCTTCTTTACTGTATAAATCTCAGGAATTGCTATGTCTCCCTATTACAATTCTACACAAAGCACATCACCAATTTAAGTGGGAACTTGTGGTAAACTAATGGGTAAACTAATGTTTACCACACATAAAAAGTTGAAAACACACAGTTTAGATGATAAAAGCACTAGAAAACAGATTAACATCAAGTAGAAAATTAATTTTGAAGACAATGGTCATAAGATGTTTATGTTTTAAAAGGTATTTACCATAGGTATCATATGGATCCACATTAGGGCTAGGCATGTTCCACCACTGGATGGTTGCATCAACACCACCACTGAAACACTGTTCTCCATTGGAACTAATTGCCAATGACAACACAGGTCCACTATTGGGAGACAAAGAAAAAGAAGCTGATTGATACTGCCTACAGGATAGAAGTAAAAATTTGGCTACTGACTTTCAAAAAACATTTGGATTGTATTAAGCAGTTAAAAATCCCATAAACTCCAAAGAAACAATACTATTAAAACATTTTAAGTCTCAACAAGTGATATCAATCTCTATTAAAAGAATCATAACAAATTAACTAAAACTATGCAAATTGAAGCAACTCAAAAGACCACCACCTTATTTCTCAGAATTAAGTACACCTACAAATGGTGGGTTTTTACAGTGTATCTATGCCAATCTAACAGCTAGCTGTGCTGAAATCAGTGGCTGTAGTTGCCTCCCTGGCAACTATTTTCTCAGCCTACATTTAGAAATGGATAGTAACCTACATCCTGGAAAACTGTTCAGAGAAATGATCCTAGAAATTGTACCTTTTGGCCAAGGTTAAACTTCCACTGTTTAAGTTCTTGAACCTGTTTGCTGTGATACCAGATAAGCACAAGTGGTAGCCCAAAGGAAGAACCAGGTCTACTCTTTTGGACACACTACTAACACAGATTTAACTGTGCTGTAAAACCATATCCCCAAAATTAGACACCTGGGTCATTTGACAGGCCATGCTCATGATATAAATAAGAGCAGATAAGCAAACTAGAATTATATCTTTGAAAATGTTGACAAGGAAGACTATTGGCTGAATCCATCCATGTATTCAGCAAAGTGAAGAATGAAGATAGGTTGAAAGGTAATGTTGCTTAATGCTTGCTTGAGAGGAAAAATAGTAAAATTACTTTGTTATGTCACACTAGAGCCACAGGGGTAGGCATTAGTTCTGTATTAAAACTTCCCCAAACCTTACCTTTTGGTATTCACTAACAAATATCCAAATAATAGCCCAAATTTGGACAGAGAAAGAGATCTGAAGGAGAAAACTAGTCAGTGACCCCACAAGAACATATTTCAACATGAGGACAAATTAGTCTCCCAATCCTGGGGCAGAGTGTTTTACACTTTAGTTAATAAACACAAAAGTACACATTACATTCTACCACACAGCATAAGGGAAGGAGGAGGGTGAGACAATAGAATGTGTTGATTTCCTAATAAACCCACAAATTTATTTCCTTTTGTTGTTGTTGAGGCCAGCATAAGAAGTGTTACCTACTTCCGTGCTTATGGAAACTCTTGTGAAGCTTACCTGCTAACTGGGTTGGAGACTGGATCTTTACTTATAAAAGCAAAGTACATTCAAACTACTCTGGCTATCAACTGTGTATTTTTGTCTTGCCTTCTTATTGAAAGAAAGCAGAATTCATAATTAGCAAGTGAAACTCAGGCAGTAACAAAACAGTTAACACAAGCTGAAAAAAATCACTGAGACTCAGACCTGTATCTGAAGGTACTAAGCAAGACTAGTAACATCTACATTACTTATCTTTACCATATATTATATATAAAAAATCCACAGTCCAAGACATGTCTCAGGTGATTTCATTATCACCATCTACAATTTCTCCCTTCCACTGCAACTAATCACATTTGCCACTTTCTGTTCTTCTTGTGTTATCATGGACAGTGCAATTAATGACAGGGACTCAGTATTAACCTGTTTTACCAAGGATAATGCAACTTGTCTACACAAGGTAAAAACAGAATAGATTTGTGGCTATTACACTGATGTTTCTTAAGAATACATGAGATAATGACAATATATTTATCAACCACGAATGATGTCAAACACTTACATGTGGGCCCTAAACGTGTAGATGGGTTCTACATCTAAAGAGGCACTCCTGAAAGAGAAAGAAAAAAGTTATTATATTACGTGAAGCGTCTACTGAAAAACTCTGAAAATGTGAGTGTTTAATTAATTTCAAAGGTACTTAAAACACAATTGATGTTTTATAAAAACCCATATACTTGCTTTTTGGCAGGAACTGTTTTCTGCAAATTCCAAAGTTTTAGAGTATGGTCCTCAGAGGCTGTAACCAGCACAGGCTCTACAGGATGAAAAGCTAATGCTCGTACTCCATCAAAATGACTGCGTAGCGTATACTTAGGGTTCCATGTCTTTCGGAAGGCATCTTTATTAGCTGGCAACTTAAAAGAAGAAGAGGAAAGGAGTAATTTTATCTTGGATTTAAAAATACGTAATATATACATCCCCCTGTGTTTTAGGAAAACACGCTATGCTTGATTCAGCTAATACATGTTCACTCTTAAGTTTACATTTATCTATTGATTAGTCTACATGCATACCTACAATCCCTGTCTAGCATGCAAGGTAGTCTGCAAATCTTTCTATTGTAATGGTTTCCATTATCCCAGACTGGAATGGAATATAATGTTAAATACACAGACAAGAAGCCTTGATTTTCAAAAACTGGTTTTAATGCATGATACTTTAATTCTTCTACCTTGAAGAAAGAGAAATTGTCATTGCTTATCATGTTGTCTCCACCCCAGGAAGAGATTACAGCTGTCAAAAGCTCATTTATCACTTAAACACAATAAAAACAAATTTCAGGTGCTTAGTGAGTGCTTCTTCTCAGAGGAGTGACTGGGATTGACAGGAAACATATATAATTCCTTAATACTTCTACAGGCGAAGGTATGTACACAGAAATAGGTAACTGAAATTTCAAGACACATTTGTCATGATTTTAAATGTAACATTACATACAAATATTTTTTGACGTTTTTAATGAATTTTAAATATATTTGTGAGACAATAATTTGGCTGCTTTATGAAGCAATATATGCAAACTCTACATTTATATATGTTGTGAACATCCAATTCATATTCTTAACCTACAGACTGTTAGGTTAAAATACAATAATTACAGCTGCTTAATATTAATTATAGGTAACTCAGAAGAGTTACCAGAAAACCTCAGGCCTTTCTAGTACTTTGAATACAATTTAAATCTATGCAGAGCAGACCCTTAAAAGACTACATCCCATTCTAAGCCTCCATCACAAACTCTTTCCCTAAAGGGAGTTTAGAAAACTGACTTTAATTAGATAACCAAAATTAACAAACTAAGAATGAATGGAAGCTAATCCTATCCTCTGCCTTACTATCTATTCACTATGTAACTGTTAAAGCATGTTTCTCAACTGCAGGTCTGAATATCTTAACATCCCAAGTTAATAAGAGACTAAAATCTCCTATAGTTAATAAAATCTTAGTACCTTATATCTGTCAAGACTGAAAATAAAAACCAGAGAATAATTTAACATATACTGTAATAAGTATTCTTGGACCAAATCTATAATGAGGACTGAATTACCACTACTCACTCAAACTAAATTCAGTTTATCCAATCAAAACAAACAGGTTCAGACCATAACATTTACTGTTATGAGTTACAGATGTGCAGACATTTGCTTTTCCCTTATATTAATGTAAATTTTTGTCCCAAGTGCAAACTTTACCAAATTCAGATCAAGCCACAGAAACTTGTTATACCAGACATGCAACCTGAATTTTTAGGGGTTTTTTAGTACCGATCAAGAAATACATATAACAAAAAAGCATTTGGTTTGCAATCCTCCTACTTCAGATTACACTGAATACTGCAATATTTTTACTGAGATTTAAGTTATTTAGCACTACACTGCATATTATACACAAGCTTTATAAAAAGAATAATTTTTTGTTTCAGGAAGCAGAGCAGAGTGGAATTCTGGAGTTCTGCATTAAACTTAATAGATTTCAGACCAAACTATGTATTTATTTGCCTCCCCGAATGGGTAAGAGAAGCGGGGGGAAATAAAGAAAAAATGGTACTTTTCTAGAAAATAGGAGTCTCTTGGTGATTTTAATCCTCATTACATAAGGTATTCACCCACCTCGCTAACTCATGTTGTCTCATGTAATTGTAGTGATCTGGGGCTTAGAGAAACAAATGTCAAAAATTTGAAATAGCAATGCTTAATTTTAGCACATGATATTATGTCCCAGACTATGCAGAAGACTTCAAATTCTTTGGATGCAATGTGCACCCATGTCACAATAATTTCTGTTACAGTTGTGATGAAGAGTCATTCAAGAAAACCAGGACTGAATATGGTGGTCCTTATTTTTCAAAAGAGGAAGAGAGTTCATTAAATTTGTTGTTGTTGCTGTTAAACGGCCTGTTGCAATGGTAATTTCATTTTCAGCAGTACAGAGGAATCTTCTAAAATGCAAGGTACAGAATTTACACAAGTTATGAGAAATAAGGTACATTTCCCATTTTAAGTATAGCTTTAAAGCCTTCATGTTTTTAAAACAAACTGAAAATCTCAATTCTTTTAGAACACACCATGTACATCTTACTAGAAATCTAGTTATAAATAAACCAATTTTTTATTTTTTAATTCTTTTCCCCCATTCATGTTTCTAATGAACCTTGACATCCTTACTGCAAGAGATCAACTGACACATCTTTAAAGAGATCCTTGCAATCTCTAGGAAAAAAAAGCTAACCCGTAGTATATTTAAAAAAAAACCAAACCCCAAACAAAAAACCCAACCCCACCTCAGAAAAACACAGTCAAGGACTTGGAAAAGGGATTTGATGATTACAAAAGATAAATGTGAGATACAAAATGGGCCAGAGGTATAATGGAAAAGAAGTAAAATGTGACACTGTATGTCAATGTTCTAAAGTGTGACACTTCAAGGTGTGATTGTGCTGCAAATCCACAGTTACGAGGAAACAATTTTAGAAATCAATAACTATCAAGGAATTTTCAACCTGAGAAAGAACTAATAATACCTGAATTTCAGTCTCTTTCAGATCCAAGACAGGACAAAGTCTTCTTAAATACAAATATAAAAAAAAATTCTTGCCATCTGTCTTATTTGATACTTTATGTTTGTCTTTTCTGACACATGAAGTCAGAAGCCACCATGTATTTTTCACCTATGCTTTGAAAGACAGAAGATAACCTAAGAGTACTGGGAAAGGAGGACTGGACAGGAAGCAGGGAAATCAAGTGACAATTTTGGTCAATCACATCTCATTTCTATTTGGTGAATGGTCCAGTAAGAAAACAAACCCCTACTTCTATCTTTTGTCTCCTTTATATGCCAAGTATTAAACCATGAAATAGCCTCTTTCCACACACCTCCCAAACCAAGCTGAAATTAAAGAGTCTCTATTGTAGAGTCTCTGAGAAAATTTTGAAAATTCAACTACACTGAAGCAGTAAGATCAACTTCTTCTACAGGATCACTAAAACCTTCAAACTTCCAACTAATTCTGCTGCAAATTCCTTATTAGTTCAGGCAGTATTTCATACTTGTGTATTTATCACTTGTTCTCTGCTTTAAGTTTCCCCAGAGCAAAAGCAACTTCAAATTCTATTATGCATCACACTTTGCACCATAGAAACTGTACTTGTCACAAGTATCACAGATTCTCATGTAACAGTTTGATCAGTTGATGTCAATTATATTATTTATGGTAATGCTTCCTGAGTTTAGTCTTGGCTCACCTGTATATATTCCTCCATCTCAGAACAAGGAAAATGGTGATACACTGTTTCATAAAGAAGTTACAGTTGACAAGAGACAGTAATATACTGCAAAGCTGCAATTTGCAGTCAAGCACGATGTTTTCCTCAAAACCAACACTGCTTCTGAAAGTCTCTCACAGCCATCCTCTACAGACCAACTTCCCCTACACTGCTAGGATTCTTGAAGGAGACGTCACAGATTTCTTCTTTTACATAAAAGACATTCTTGCAATCGCTTTAGCATAGAAAGAAGTATGGCATATATTTGCCATTATGGCATCAGAACATATTAATGATTGCATTCTTTTGATCTAAGATACTTCCAGCTCAGTGTTGGTCTCTGACAATAGCTAAAACCAACTAAAAACGTGGAAGAGAAAGTACAAAAACAGTGATGCTTCTCACTGTTCTTCCACACTGCTATCACACTTCAGCCCAGGAACTTGTTACCTCTAATTACTTGTTCCCAGTAATTCTCAACAGAGAGCTAATTGGAGAACAACGGGAAATAATGACCTATAATAGAGATATAAAGTATTCTGCTAATAAAGGAGTTGTACAGATACTGAAATTTATGCTATTAATTGCAATTGACAATCATTTTCATGACACTAAAAACAGCCAACCAAGAATGGAGCCAGGCAAAACACAGTATTACAGACCAACATGAAGGCTGGCCATACTAATTAGTCCATGCATTAATTTTCCAGCATACAGGCTGACTTGGGATTTTGGTGGCCAGAAGGAGAAAGTAGGCTGCTTAACAAATATTGCAGATTTTTAAAAGAAAAAAGTATCATAAAAATTCTGTGGTTACAAACATGTGCCTTAAGAGCCAAATGTTGTCACGCTACCTTCATATATTTAATGAAGTTGGTAAGTGTGACCCAGCAGACCTTGACATTCCAAAGTTCTGAACTTGGGAATAGGACATATATAAAATTCAGTGCAACTACAATTTTTGACCTAATCTCACAATTGCAGCTGCCTCACTACTGAAAGTACACCATTTAGATTTAGATGCCTCATATTTAGTGTCAGTAAATTAGGAAAAACACTTAAGGAAAATATACCAATCAACTGCCAAGTTCATAAGCATGATTTGAGATTCTAACCTGCTTAAAAAGAAATGGTTTTATTTTTTCAAGTTAGCATTAAAACACTTTTCTTAATTCCTTGATAAACCTAGAGACAGAAGCATTTTAGAAGTTAGAACCAAGTAAATAAAGCACTGTGCAAAACAAGCTCCCAAACTATTCAACTTCGTACTTTCCAGGGGAATTTACTACTGGTTAGGAGTAGTAGTTAGGAACATCCAGTTCTGGATATTTCAAGTTTAAGCTGCCTTTAAAGCATTTAGAATTGATGCTTTTGAACTTTTGTTTCTTTGAATGTCACTTGCTTATAGATTTCACTGAAACTTTAAAAAAAAAAGTGATAATTTTCTAAACAATTATACATGATCCTCAAGTCAGACATATTTTAGAAGTGATTACACAACAGGTTTAGCTGAACAGAAGGCAAAATACTGAGAAAGTTAAGATGCAAAGACCTGATATTATGTGATTTCCTGGAAGTGTTATGTCATGTGAAATGAAACAGAACCTGAAAACTATTCTCTACTGTGAACAGGATGATATATTACACAATTTTACAAAGGACTCAAAATATTTTAAAAAGGTCTTTCATTTATTTTTATACAGTCCAGAAATAGGATGGATAATTAACATTTTCATTTCTTTTTCAGGAAATCCAACTATGTAATGTAACACCCTGCAATAATGGAGAAACCTAAGTATTAGCTCTTACTTCATTACAGTAATTACTAATGCTACCCATTTTAAATACCAAAGGACAACTATGATTAAAAAATAGGTGTGTAGTCACACACAAATATTTTCAGACCCTGTAAAAAGTATAAACAATTTATTTCTTCACTTTGCAGATTCTCAGATGTTAATAAAATTCTTAGTAATGGTTTCCAGTATAAACATCATCTATCTAACTTCAAAAGTTAGAGAAACAGAGAGGTACCTTACCAACCATAACTTAAGAAACCCCAACTCTCCACTCCCAACCAAAAAAAGGAAATCCCAATACAACACAACCAACAAGCCAATATCACAAGACATATTAAGTACAATACCACATGCAAAACTTACCTGAACACTTCCCTAACCAGCCATTCAATGTTACTAACCAATGAAAAATTCATGTAACATTATTAGTAGAAGCTTAATGAACACAGTCAAAGGAATGTTAGAATACTCTGGACTATAATAAAAGCATCCCATAAAAGTACCCCATAAAAGCTTACATCTGAAATATACTTCTATATATAGTCTATGTTGTTAACACTACATAATCACAAAAGGGACAACAAAGAAATAACTTAATATCAATATTATGTTTTATGCTATGTCTTCTCAATACTCCATTTCAGTGTATAATTGCCATTTTTGTTCAAATTCATGTTAAGACATCGACATGTATTTTATGTCATAACATACTCTCCCAGTGACAAAATCTGAATTAAATTATTTACACAGGAAAAACCATGTCATCTCACTTAATTCCGGTTTACCCAAATTACTTAGCTCATTCACAAGGTGCTCTGCCCTCCCTCCCAAGGAGTAGCTTTTGCTAATGAAACCTCTGTTCTCTGCAACTGTAATGTTCAGGATGGAGGAGAGGGGACCCAACTATTATTGATTAAACTGTATAAAGAATTTTAAAATAAAATTGCACTTACATCATAACTATAGTCTGCATCATTTGTTACTGTCAAGTCTGCAAGGTCTCCAAGGCCCAGTACACTTAACAACACATCATCAGAACCCATAATAAATGACTTGCCTCCTCCAGGTGGAAACGTTATTGGTTCAGCTACAAAGAACAAAACAGTTTCTTTAAGTCTCAATGTAATAATTCAAACTGATGAAAAGCTGCATTATTCATCACTTAACAGTAAAGCAGAGTTTAAAACTGAACTTGTATGTACTACACACGGCCCCAACTAAAAAAAAAAGCATGAAGACACGCACACATGTGCAAACACACACACATATTACATACACAATTCTGATGTCATGCTTTGTCATTTGATTTCAACTTACTTTACAGAGGTGTTCAATACTATTGACAAGTGACTTGACTGACGTTACTTTACATTGCAACATCAAATGTACATCCCAGGTCTCCAAATTCTCAGCTAAGTATTTTGTTCATTATGTGCTTTCTGCCTTCTATCCACTTGCAAATAAGTCTCTGTGCTTTATACTAGTCAAATATCTCTACTTCCATATTTAAGTATTTTTTATCTCTTGGGCGAAAGACTCCTGCAAAACATCTCTTCTACTTTGAGTTTTTTCAGATGACTGAAAAAAATGAAAACATCTTTTCTTCATTCATTTCATCTCTCAGAATCCAAAATCATACAGAGAAACTAATTTGAAGTACACTCAACTGTTACTTATCTTGGTTAGCTAAGCCTTCCCCAAATTAAAATTTAACAATTCTGTTACTTATAATTTAGAATAAATAAAAGTTATATATAACCAGTTATTATAAATTCACATCTGAATAATAAAGTTTCAAATATTCACCCATATTCTTTACACTCCTCAACAATTCCGTAAATCTCTGTCTACCCACAAACATCAATTTAGCAGTAAGGAATAGGAATGAAGGTTTAAACATTGTAATGCTTCAGCATAACTCAGAAGTTGTTTTTACTTCTCAGTATTCCTTTCCATGCAGAAATTGCAATACTTGTTAAATAAAGTATGTAAAATTAAGCTATGTGTGAGCTAAGTACAAGCATCTGCAAATGATATTTGACATCTTGAAACATTAAACTTGGTTGACTTTTGAATTTTACTGATCTGGCAGGGAGAGTCACAGTCTCACTTTAACACCACTCCTTGTTTCTACTCCTCTCAGAAATCCCTTGTAACTCAGAGAACATAAAGCTTCCAGATGTGAAAAACATCCATATCCTGTTTCTTTGTCTTGTAAAAGTAGTTCCAAACAAGAGGACTAATAATCAACATATTGCTGTTTCGAACATGCATCTTCACCATTTCATATTGCCACTCTCTGAACAGTACCCTAGTTCTGTTCCACTCGCACTGCAGAAAAGTAACTAAGACCAGGTGTAAAGTCACAGATGCCTGGCATCCTTGTTATGGCTACACAAAGAGGAGCCAGTCCAGCTAGATCAAAAAATTCACTTCTCAAGAATAAAACAAGTTCTAATGCTTGAGAGCTACTGTATTGCTAAGAAGTAACCTTATTACCAACAGCCAACATAACTGGATGTGAGAATCTAACAATCTATGCAAGAATAAAGATTGCTGTTCCTACACTTACATAAAAAGAGAGGAGAGTACTCCAACTATGCACAGTCACTTCTTTTTAAAACATGCACAGTCCATACAGAGGTCTTAACTCATAAGAATGCTACATTACATCAACAGCCCAAAGTGGCTTACCATGCCCTTATATGAATAAACTTTTCGTTTGCATTAATATTTTACTAAAACTCTCAATTTGACAGTCTATTGCAAACCATTCATATTTCATAAAATGTTGTATTCCTACAAAGCACCTATTTACCTTACTGTTACTCCTATTCAATCTTCAGGACAGGCCCACAAGGTTTAGGTAAGTTCCATAACTTGTCATACTAATTCTTTGTGAAATATATGTTATCAGACCTTAACAGATCAGCTTTTTTATGCTTTATGCTAAAAATTATATTATAAAGTTTATATTATAAATTCAGCAAGTTTTATTCTCATGATGTGAATATCTACTTAAAGCTTCAAAATTAATGCTATCCAAAATTTAGAAGAATATTTCTCAATACTAAAGTTTTCAATATGAATTTATCATACGTTGTGTAATTTAATTTATTTAATTATTTTTAATTATGTTATTTTATATTATTTTTATTTAATTATGATTTAAATTATTTAAATTATTATTTTAAAATAAAGCATATTTGAGAAGTTTAAAAATGGTTGCAAGATGCTTTTGTAAAAAAGAAAAGGCAGAATAGTAGCACAATGAATGATGCATGATATAGTTACTAAAAATAAAGATGCACATCTCTGCATATCAAAAACAATGCATCAATAGATATATGCAAATGAGAGTTAAGAAATTACTTTTTAGTGCTTTTCATTTTTAAAAAAATATCCAAGTACAAACAGTACAATATTATCCTCATAGCATAATATATATGTTTAACTGAGTTTGCAATCAATAAATATAAAGTAAAAATGTGATACTACAAGTTTCTTTGTAGGTGAAATAAATATTGAATAAATATTGAAATATTAAAATATAAAATGGTAATAATAAATATTTGCTCGGCCAATCCTAACCAGCACTTCTTACCTTTAAGTTCTTGACGTCATATACAATTAAATAAAAATCAAGCAGCAATATTTGTACAAAGTGAAACTGCTTTAATCTCTAATCAGATATATTTATTCATATAGGCTGCTGTTGTCTGTTAGATGACAGCAACATCTTAATCTTGTTTTCCACAAATTTAATATGTGGTACACCAAAAGCAGCTGTTAATACCCAAGCAATTAGCTGTTAATGCTTTATTCTGTCAATCTGTAGATTGACACCTCCACAATCTATAGATACTAAAAAGGAAAACAACCAGTGTAGAGAGCAATTCTCTGTAGAATACACTGGATGGTGAATCATGCTGCAGTTGAATCTCTTTCGGAAAGTCATGCCATATGTGGAAATGGAAACCCCACTTTCTCATGACCAAAACTATTAAGTCCAATTACAGCATAACAATTTCCTCATCATATTCAACCAGGCACTTGAGAGTGGGAAAAAAAACCAGCCCCCCCCCCCCCCTTTAGAGGCATAAAAGATACGTTCCCTGCCAGTCAGATTCAGTTCCTCCCTGAAACCCCCTCAAGAAAAAAAAAAAAGTAAGTTCAATAACACTTTCTCCTCTAGATGAAAACAAAATTATCAACCACTACCTCAGAACTGTAATATTTCAAAGTGTAACATCAACCTTTCACACACTCAC
This sequence comes from Manacus vitellinus, assembly GCF_001715985.3. Classification (NCBI taxonomy): domain Eukaryota; kingdom Metazoa; phylum Chordata; class Aves; order Passeriformes; family Pipridae; genus Manacus; species Manacus vitellinus. Next base: position 15,623,390 of record NW_021940750.1, read on the forward strand.
AAGAAAATTATGGCTTTGTAACATTCATCAAGCATAGGCTAGTGTGTCCCAGGAAAAAAACCTAAAGTTATCTGCAAAAACTTAGCTTTTAAAACGCAGCTGAATAAATGACTAAAATCTGCATTTGTACCACACGGTGCAAAAAAATCTGCATTTTATGATAATGGACTATTTGGCTTTGTGACACACCTAGAAGGAATTCAAATACAACACTGTTCATTTGCAGCTTTGCACCATATGGTAAAAACAAAAACTCAAAAAGCCACATAGTATTCAGGATAGAAACAGCAAAAGTTACACTCTAATACTCAAGTTTAAAAACTATGCAGAACCCACAATTACCAGATAAGATGACAGAGATATTAATATTACTCCTCTTAATGAATAAAGGCCAAACTACACCGACAAGTTGAAAACAAATGGACACATTAAACAGCATGAAGATATCAACCTGAAAGCAATAACAACAGTTTATTTGAAAAGAGTGTAAACAATCTTTATTTGAAGGGCAGCACAGTGTTTGTGCTACGGGAACCAGGCAACACAAAACGGTCCCTAGCAAATTCAAATTTAGCATCTATTTCTTCAGAAAGATTGCTTTGTCCAATATTATTTTAGATCTAAAGTCTCTAACAGAGATAACAGCCCTATATGGCCTGCTCTTAACAATGAAGGTCCGTGTTCCTTTGCACAACGTGTATGGTCAAAGAAAAATAGCCCAAGACAGACTGAAGAAATTGTAACTGTAGGGTCACGTGCCTTTCATACCTTAACAAGGCGAACAGGCAACTTAGAGCAGGTAAACACTAAACCTAAATACAACCTAAATATATGTCTACACGTTTTAGCAAGTGGAACTTTCACCAGGAGGTTTTCCAATTGCACTCCACAGGTAAATTTGATACTGGTTCATCTTTAAGTTGTAAATAAAAACAAAGATGAAAAGGAAGGCAGTAAAGGAGACATTTGTAAAATAAGTTTGGGAGAGCAACAAAAAAACTTCCTTGCAACAGTTCTATTTTTCTGCTTGCCTGGTGACAGGCATTTGTGGGGCCAAGGGTGAAGAAAGAAAAGGAGAACCAACAGATTACAAGGATCAGTAGCAACACAAATTCCACTTCTGGTACAGGCGCTACTATGCCAGGGCTTATGGGTCAAAGATCATCCTAAAGGAGCCAAATCTGAATATGTCAGAGTATTATGAATAAATATGTTCTGAGGACAGAATTTACATAATGGTATTTTAATCTCAAAGTTAATGCAAGGAAAATCATTCCTTTAAAACAAAATACTTAAAGGCTGAATACAAGGTTTTTCACTTTTTAGATAAAAGCGTGCCACTAACTTCCGTTGTCTAAGATAATCCTGAAACAAAACAAATACTTTATAAAGAAATAAATAGTGCCTTTACAAACTTGTATATGTAGACCAAAAGAATTTTTAAAAAGAGAACATTAAACTTGAGGAAAAGAGACAAATTAGTCCTGTAACTTAAGCCACCACTTTTCACTTTAAAATCCAAACTGTGTATCCAATGTTAATACTCACCTTTTTTCCCCTAAATAAATACAACCTATTTGTGAAAGGTGTTGCTAATGGGGAAGGGGGGGGTGTCTGCAAACAGGAGTTTAATAGTGAATAGTTTCAGAACACACTGCTGTACATAAAGATATTTTAAAATACTTATGAAATAATGGTGAGTTACAATAAGCTACAGAAACTCAAGCCATATTCTCATAAAATCATTTGGGAAGAATTGCAAATAAAATAACGTGGCAATCTGCAATTTCATTAAGCTTTACAGAGGGGACAATAAATTACAGCGTGTGCTTTCTAAAAAAAAAAAAACTCCTGAAATATAATAAGTAGCTGAATTTTTTGTACCTTCCTCTGCTCTTGCACCTTCATGATCAGGCATTCTAGAAGAGGGTGACCTAGATTGATTAATGATTCCTGAAGGGATGTGGGGTATCTCATCATCGCCCAGATCAGCTATCATGTCGTGAAGTTTTGTCCTGTTGACTCCTGTAAATTAATGTCAGCAGCAAAGATTCATTTGATTGCTACCGCTTGACTTGACTGAAGTCTAAAAATCCATTAAACAAGAATAATTACTGATGGGACCTCCTTAAAATAAATAGTGCTTTGCTTTTGTTTATTAATATTTCGGAAATCAAAAGAAGGAGTTCATACATCAAATCTGAAAACTACATGCAAATAATTTTAATTCACTAAATCAAACAATACTCCTTTGTGTTCTGTAGATCTATTCTACAGTTTCCTGTAGGAAAGAGAAAAAAAATCATCTTACAGCCCTACTGAAGTCAAGCCAAATATTAAAAGAACATAAACTATTAAACAAAAAAACATATGAATTAAACATTTTCTAATAATATTACACAACTTTAACTATACTAAACAATTTAACACTGAAAAACAGAAGTGCAAATTAAAAATATGCTTAAAAATGAGGGTAAAAGTACAGACAATTCATAATGGGGGTGCAACGAACAATTAACTTTCCCTGCTTTTGAATGATATTTATATTGCATAAAGTGTTTATTAAACATGAGAGCAAGAATACTTCCACCACTGTATGAAATTGCAGATGTATATTACCCTTATTATAAAAGCATGCCCCTAGAAACAAAGCATGTTGAATTATATGTGCATTTAATTACGCAGACACTAGTAAATAGGAATAGTATAATTTAAAATATTTTTAAATTAATAAACTCATTCCTGCTTCCACCTTTACAGCTTCCACATCAAAAAGTCAAGCTTCAGTCATAAAGTGTATTTCAGTGAGAGAATCCACAATGATGAAAGAACTAACCAGCTTTTAACCAATGAAACAGCCTTTCCTGGGACTGCAAGAGAGATATTGTAAACCATTTAGTAAAGGAAGCATTAGGGAACAAGATCTTATACTCTGAGGTGAAACGTACCACTTTTATTAAAAAGGAAATGGAAACTAAAACAAAGCCTTTATTCTCAAAAAAGTAAAAGGTAAAGACTATAGCAACAGATGACTTATCAAAAGCATAACTGTTCATTCAACAGTTGAACACTAAAACACACTCTTTAAAAAAGTATCTGATCATTTCAGATCTTACTGGGTAAGTCAATGTGTTCAAAAATAAGTATCTAAAAAAACCTGAATTCTCTGAAGATAATGAAGAATTCCCTGCAGAGAGGGATGAAAACAAAAAATATTTCTTGAAGTAGAATCATAGCAAGTATACCACACATACCCTTGAAGGATGCCACATGACAATTCTCATTAATATTTGCAAAACATTTTCATTTTGTGAAGTAATACAACTTCACATACACTTTATATTTTTTGCGCTTCTGATATTTTTTCTTTCCTTTATGGAACACTCAGTATTCCAGTTAAATTTAAAAAGGCTACTACCCAGAAGCTGTTTGAGAATAAAAATGGCTTCCAAAAGTTTCCCTTCTGCAACAGATCACTTGAGTGGTTAAGTTTCATTCCACTCTTGTGTAGAAGTATATCTAGAAACCCATGATCTCACTTATTGAAGTGAGTGTAAAATAATAAAAATGAGGAATGCTTTTTTTGAACCAACTTTTTTCGAATAGCCTAGACTGATAGGATTTAATTTCAAAAGTACAATACTTAACTGCAGTCAGGAGGTAAGATCTCATACACAAAAGTCACTCTTAAAATGGACAGGTCTCTACCACACAGGCCACAAAGCTTGCTTTTGTCTTTATTCCAGATGGCCATCAGTGAGGTACCTCCATGACCAACAGTAGATATGTTCTTGTATAGAGAAATCAATAAATGACACGATAAAAGTAATGACTGGTACTCTAAGCTGTCTACTTTAATAAACCTTTGCTTTTCAGAATAAAAATCATTTGTCTTCTCCATGCTGATACACATGAACTGTTCAACACATTGATGGAAAATACCAAAAATAGCTTATAATATTACTCATATCCAAACTGAAAGTATCTTTTGGAGGTGCTTTCACACCAAACATATGAGCATGAGAAGTTTGTCTTAAAGCATACTCCGAAGTAACCAGAAGTTACGGGATGGACAGCCTTGCCTTTTAAAGTTTTCCAGTAAGTCTGAGCACTTCTTGTCCTTCATGCATAATCTCAGAACAGTCTTCAATCCATCATACAATACAGGGAGAAGCTTATAAGAGAGCAGATGCTGTTCTCACAGCTTCTGTGTATTTCATGTCGAAAAATGTCAGTATTCAGGATTGTGCCACCACTACAGAAGACAGCACAGATTTCTGCTTTCAAATAAGTGCAAGTGTACCTTCCTATAACTGGTGAAGTATTTTAAATGTTATGAAGAGATTTTTAAAGAAAAGAATGCTTTACAATACCATCTCAGTGTATTCTCCTTCAGAGATCAAAAGGGGAAATGGTAAGTGAGCATTCAGTGATGAAAAGTTATAGTATAAGAAACCTTAAGCAGATTTCTATTAGCTCTGAGATGTATCAGTTCAAGTCTGAATATAACATAGGGATCCTTAAAGGTGATGGTAATGAAGAGGTAAAATTCAGATCTATTTTCATGCCTATCAACTATTACACTGTATTTCCAGAAATCAAGGCTAGCAAAGTGAATGGGGTGGATACTGTTTAACAAACAGAACAATTACACTAAGGGAAAAGAGCAGGAAAGTAAAAAAAAAAGACAAGTTTCAAGAAAACTAAGGAAAAACAGTAAGAGTATTTTCACTTCAACAGTGATGTACACATACATTTTAAGATGTGAAAACTGTTTTTCAAATTGCTGAGAACACATTATGCTGACCTGATAGTACAAAACAAGATATACAACACCTGCACTATTATGCCCTGCAAATGTGACAGGCTATATCTGAAAAACAGTCATCCCAATTTACCTGCCAAAACTGATCTTATCAAACTTGGAACTCTTCAATAAACAGCTTTGCATTATTTTGCAGCTGATATTATGAAGGAAATTTAAGTGTGGAGTAGTGGATTTTTGTTGCTGTTTTGGTGGGGTTTACATAGACTGTTATAAAGATGTAGTATTCCCACATAACATGGCGACTGTCATGACAGGCACCCTCTTCCTTCCCACCAAAAAGAGAAACACAGATGCTGACAGAAGATGACCTAAATGAAGGTGTTCTACTTAATAGAAAATATATGAATTCAGACTAGAGAAGCGTCAAAATAGAATCAGATTTACTTCTGTTCACTTATTTGTGTCTACATCTGGACGAAAGTTTCCCTACCTGGGGTCAGGGCTATGATTACCCTGTCTAATTGCAGTCTAAATGTAGATTATGGCAGTTACCAGATGCATATCCCACAAAAGAAACCATTAGAATGTCTGGTCTATTATGCTGTAATATGTTTCAAAGTATTGCAAGGGATGACAGTTAATGCACATTCGTTGGACGTTTATGATGATACATATATACTACCATGCAGGTAAGTTCTGACAGTGCTCAAAATAAATTCTGGTAGCAGTCTGACAAAACACTGAAGAGCAAAGTAAGACATGAATTTTCAGAATGAAGTTCCCAAATGATCAGACATGAAAAGCAAGAATAAAGAAGGCCTTCAACATTATTTTCAGCCTCAGAATGTTAAAAAGCTGAGAAAACAAATCTATGAAGCAAACAGAATTGAAATAAATCTGCCCAACCTTGAATGTGTGTGGAGTTCGCTCATTCAATCAGCTCAGTGATTTAGAGGTAAGCTTTTAATTAGAAACTACTATCATGAACGTGACAAGCAAAGAATCTCTCAAACCACTGTGTGAAACTATGTGAGCTCAAGGTTTCCTGAAGGAGAATTTAAGCTTAAAACTCAAAACCCAAACAATGACTTTCATGACCCCACCGTGCTGTGACACACAGTTGATCTCCTACATATTCTCTTATGTGAGCAAAAGAAGACTTCAAAATTACTTTAGATGAAGAAAACTTTGTTATTTTGCAGCCACTGTGCTCCCAAAAGTCTAAAATGAGAAATTTAATATGAAAATTTCAAATAAAAGAAGTCCATTCTGGTGTGAAGTTTCTAACCCTACTTCATGCAAATTTGGTGTCAGCTGCTGATTTCCATGTTAAATGGTAATGCTCATTAGCATGCAGATTACTACTGTAAGCTCTAATCAAGATTAGGTAAAAATCTTTGCTTTGTCAAAGATTTTACGTTCCTGTGTGTGTGCAAGTCATGCAAAACTGCTGCAAAAATAACCAACATGCACCAACTGAAGTGTAATTGTTAGGTGTCACAAAGTAAATTCAAATCTTAATGATTACAGAATTCTTCATGAAGTGTTATATTTTAATTATCACTTAATTTAGTTCATACATATTCACACAATTTTTCAAATTGAGGAAAAGAATTTTTTTACTAGATATTGCCAGAAACTGTTAAAATACACTTTTAGAAGAAAAACACTGCAAGCATGGGAGCTTCTCTGAAGTGACATAGGATGCCATCCAGAGGGACCTGAACAAGCTCGAGAAGTGGATCCATGGGAATCTCATGAGCTTTAACAAGACCAAGTGCAAGGTGCTGCACCTGGGTTGGGGCAACCCCTGGTATCAATACAGGCTGGGAAATTAAGAGATTGAGAGCAGCCCTGCTGAGAAGGACTTGGTGGATGAGAGGCTGGACATGAGCCGGCAATGTGTACCTGCAGCCCAGGAAGACAATCATGTTCTGGGCTGCATCCAAAGCAGCTTGGCCAGCGGGGTGAGGGAGAGGATTCTGCCCCCTACTCCACTCTGGTGAGACCCCACCTGGAGTACTGTGTACAGTTCTGGGGTTCCCAGCACATGGACCTGCTGGAGTGAATCCACAGCAGGGCCACCAGAGTGATTAGAGGGATGGAGCCTCTCCTATGAGGAGAGGTTGGGAGAATTGGGATTGTTTAGCCTGGAAAAGAAAAGGCTTTAGGGTGGCCTAATTGCATCCTCTCAGTACCTGATGGAGAGAGGGACGTTTTAAAAGGGCATGTAGTGACAGGACAAGGGGGAATGGCTTCAAACTAAAAGAACGTAGGTTTAGATTAGATATTAGGAAGAAATTCTTTACTCTGAGGGTGGTGAGGCACTGGCACAGGTTGCTCAGAACCCCATGCAACCTGGCCTTGAACACTTCCAGGGATGGGGCATCCACACTTCTCTGAGCAACCTGTGCCAGTGCCTCACCATCCTCAGAGTAAAGAATTTCTTCCTAATATCTAATCTAAACTAGATTAGATTGGAACCAGATGATCTTTAAGGTCCCTTCCAACCCAAGCCATTCTATGATGACATAGATTTAATAATACTTTATCCACTAAGAACTTTGTGTAGTTCATAACATAATTTCTAAAAGCATTTTTACCAGGTTGTTCAACACTGAAATTTGGTTTAATTTACATAGTTAAAATAGGTCAGCTGGTCACAAAACTCTTACTGAGTAAAGAGTTGTCAACCAAAATGTGGCAAATGCACAGAAAATTGAAGGGCACCATAAAATAAAGATTATATCATTAAAAAGGCCATCAAAAAGTTCATATATACATTATAGACATTTTTTTATTCTCAATGCCTAGGACTGTAAAATAATTACAAGCCCATAAATAGCAATTACAGCTTGATTCAAGCTCATATTAAAAAAAGCAACAAAAGACTCGATCCCACCACCCCCAAAAAAGACCTCAATACCCATCCTTCCCAGAACAGTATCACTGTACTATACTTTAAGAAGCAGATAAAGCTTAAATCTTTCAGAAAACTTCTTAGAGTAGGAATATCCTCAAAACGCAAGTTGTTCACTGTTTTTACACTCACATTTCAAAGCATTTAGTTCTCTTCACCTATTTAATCTTGAATTTTTACATGTTTTCAACATTTCTCATTTAGGAAATGGCTGTCAAAGGTTTTGGCATATTCACATTCAGCAGGTAGAAAGTTAAAGTTGGTTGCCCCCATTACAGAAAATGATGTTTAATGAAAAAAAAAAACAACAAAAACAGAACTTGTGAGAAAAAATGTCTTCTATATAGATAGGCAAAAAAGTGTTGCATTACAAGATTCAGAATCTGCACTTACTCTTTACCCCTTTCTTCCCCTTTCGTTCCTTCTTGTACTGTTCCTTCAGTTTACTTATTAGTCCCTGGTCTACATCCCAAACCTCAGCAGTTGGGGACAGGTCATCTTTGTCTACATGCAGCATATTATTAAAAGAAAAAAAATCAGCAATTGGCAATGCAAGCTGTTGGTGATTTACTGTCATAGCTGTATAAGAGCACTAATAAAGTTATTAATAAATCTTTACTTTAAAGGTGCAGTCTCAGTTTTAAGTTTATAAAAGACTAAGTCTCATTTCATACAGTTTTCCAAGGCACTGTATATTATCAGTTACATATTTGAAAATTGTATGTTAATTTGTTACTAAGGAGCAAACAAATTAAGCTTCATAAGTAACTGTTTATGTTAAATACTTCAACATACACAACAATTCATTGGTGTTCAGAAACAATTACTGCATCTTTAGAAAGACAGTGTTAAGAAATTATTCAGCCAGTGTTGAATAAGCAAATAAAAATATTCATGCTATATCTCTCATGAAAATGCAAGCTTGAGTAAATCAGTGCCAGTTTATTCATGAAGACAGACCACCATGCATCCTTTCGCATTCATTCTACATGCACAAGAAAAAAACCTTGGTCCTATATTTAACCAGAGAAACAAGTCTATAAACACAGCTTTTTACATAAAGATGAAAAAAAGTAATTCACACAGGTGGACATCCTACTGCATTCCAGAAATTAAATCATAATTAACAGAAATACAACATTCCACAGTAGTTTCAGAAGACAAATCTTTTTCTGTTTGACAAACATTGCAGAATTAATTATTCTTTATTTTTCTAAACTATCCATCTCAAATATTTCTGGAAACTTAGAATTAGTAAAAAGATAAACCTGTTTCTAAGACAAGGCATACATAACACTTGCAGAAGCACTTCTGCTAGTAGACAACTAGGCAGCAAACTTGATTTATGTGCCGGTTTAGCTTTATGCCCACAAATTCTTTAGGCATAAAATAATAAAACTTAGTTCCTCAGTTCTCAACTTCCAATCATACCTACAATATGACTGTATCAATTTTTGAAGTTATACCCATTATAACCATAAAAGTGCACAAGAGGAATCATACACAGCAGAAACAAGGAAACATGCATTTAGGATGCAACACAGTAGGAGTTATTCCAAGTACATGTTTCATGACAAAACATGACAACGAAGGAGTGGACGGATACCCTAGGATACTGATGCATCTATCATCATTCAAATAGGACAAAGATAGGTCAATCTTGATCAAGGAGATCAATATAGAAATGGAAAGGGCAGTGAAAGCATGAAACCAGCAGCATAACGGCAGAGTCCCCTGAGCTGACCACAAAGAATTGTGGAGAGGAAAAAGGAACAATGACATCCTACACCAAACTGCAGCTGCAACTACCAAACTGCAAACATGAAGACCTTTATGATCTTTACAATCACTGGGCCAAAACACTGACAGAGAGGAATAGTGATTAGTCAGGAAACACAAGAGGCACAGAAAGATACGTCAGAGGATATGTTCAATCAAAAGAGGAAAAAAATCAGGGGAAAAAAAAAAAACACACCAAAACCCCTAAAACTCAATTAAAAGAAATTCAGTTAAAACCAAATTAAAATGAATTTAAAAAATCCAAAGCACCATTAATAAAATGAAAATAATCAGCTAGGTTGAAGTATTGCAGAGAAGGATTAGGGAATTCAATTGAACCAGAAGATGAACACATGGAACAGCAATGCAATGCTGTTGTAAAAAGTAATTTTGGTATATTTTAAAAGGTGCACTGTATTAAAGCAGGAGTAGCCCATATATTTCAGCACAGGTGATGACAAAACTGAAGTAATATAGTCTGTGTTCTACATTGGAGGTTTAGAAATGTCTGTAGAGTGCAAAACAAACGGGACATTAAATATCAAGACAAAGAATTTGAAGGAACTGTGGGCTCATTCAGTCAATAGAGAACAGGAAAAGCACAAGCCTACAAACAAATATCCAAAACCAACACTGTTGGCTGCTGAAATGCAGGTTGAAAATAGAAAACCAGATAAAATACTAATTCCTGTTATCTGAGGAGGCTGCAAAATGAATTTCAAACAAGATTTTTAGGAAAATTCAGCAGTGCTTCTCTCTGGTATGCCTAGATAAACTATCTATTTCAGAACAGAGCCATGTAACTAGAAGATCTCTGTAATTTCCCTCTAGTGAACTTCCTCAAATTGCCTGCAGTGTTTACACCTGCACTAAACTGACACCAGAACAGCACAGAGGATCCAGGATGTCCACTAACCATTATAATTTTGTGGAGAAAGGTTGGTTTTAATTTGTTTTTATTGGGTTTGGGGTTTTTTTTTAAATATTTAGAAGATGACCCAAGAGACTCTTAATTTCAGTCACACTCCGCCTCCCAGAATTCTGGGCACAGTCAGTCATTCTCTGACTCATGGTCCATCTGCAAATGGAACTTTGGTGTTTCATGGAGATGAGAAATCCAGTGATGAACACACAGTTAGTCTTTGAAACCATAAGGAGAACAAAAAGACTACATAATATGTTAAATCTGTAATACATAGCACAATATATAACAATATGTATTTATTCCTTTTTGCTTAAGCAAACTCAAATTATATATACATTTTTTCTTTATAATAAATCATCACGAGTCATTTATAAATGTTTCCATCTAAAACTGTACATTTTTTTCTAGTATGTCACATACTTTGACTTTTCATTGAACATTGCTTGAACTTGCTCATCTTTCACTATTTTGAAGATAAGCTGTTCCTAAGTAAAACATGTCACATGACAGGACACATTAAATTGCAATGTTTGAAATTAATTTAATATTCAAAGTATGTTAACTGAGGGACTTACAAAAAAAGAATGTGTTCATAAAAAGCTGTACTATAGGAAGAAAAGAAAAGAACCCAAACTTCACAGTGTTCATTGGCTGATTTGCAGAAGTCTCCAATAGCAAAAATATAACTGAATTTGGCGATGAAATATTTCAGCATATTTGAAGTTAGATCTACAGACAATACTTCAACAGATAAATATTAAAAATATTAATAAAGGAAGACTAGCCAATATGTTTAGAGTCTAAACATCAGAAGTTTGGTTTCCAGATACTAAATAAAAGCATTATAAATAAATAGAGATGTAAACATTTACATTTTTTTCAGAGTCCTTAAACCTTTGCAAGAGAAGGATGCTAATGACAGGAAAACTAAAACTGGAAGAAAGAAAAACGATGAAAACAGAATAGAGCAATATTACATTATGAAGAAAAACTTGAATTTTAACAAATACTGATGTGCATGGTTGATGCAATTGTTTAGAAAGTCATGGTAAGTATTCATTTAAATGAAGTTCCCCTTCAAAATAAACAGCTAAATGTACAGACCTGGAGATTTCCGGTAACAACAGTTTCATAAAGTTCAAAATAATATGACAGGCTAAAATAAATTGGTTTAGGCAATGTATTACTTTAGAAAGCATTTACATGGGACAATTTTTAAAATGTTATTTGTGGTAGTTAATAAAGAAGCCTTGCCATATTTACACACTGACCTTTAAAAAAGTAACGCTTAACCCCAGGATCTGATAGACTGTATCCTTAAACATCCACTTAGGAAAAGAACAGTTGTACTAAAATCAGTGACATAATGTGAAAAAAACCACTGCTACTACAGTTGGAAGTGTGTCTTTCATGCATTTAAATAGTAAGTTAGCAGAAAATAAACAATAAACTTACGGACATTGTCTTCATATGGCAAAACTCAGAACACATACTTAGAAAGATGAAAAGTAGGTCTATGTTTTATTTCTTCCTTCCCACTTCCTTGACTCAGACACTATTATTTTGGTAACAATGGAACGAACTACATTTAAACCAGTTGTCACTTTTGCTATGGGTTCACTTAAACTGTAATAAAAGACATTCAAACTGCTCTATGAAAATTGTGGTGGGTCAATTTGACTTTTAAAATAGATACCGAAAATCGGGTAGCTACCTGAGAAGATGACAGAGATAGAACACAGTGGAAAGTAATCTTGGGAACAATGACTTGGAATTTCAATGGGCAAGCTAGTTCAATAAGTTTCATTAGTCTGCTGTGGTAAAAATGGATAAATCTTTTGACTGCATGAATATAGTATCAAATAATCTTTCCTTTTACATACATTAGCAGTAAGACTGATGCTAGAACTAGAACATTCAGCATCACTATATATTTGAAGGAATGTTGCAAACAAAGTAAACAACTTGGATTCAAGTTCTTACGTCAAGAGATCTGCCTGTGTGCCTAAATAAAAAGATGATCAAGAAACAGATCACATACCAGCAACTTCAAAGGGGATCAACACTAAGTAACTAAAATTCTACTAAAAGTAGACAGTTATCACCAAAACTAAAGGTAACAATTTGTTCAGCTTCAGTTTCCAACTAGAAATAAGACTGAGTTTTAAAAATAAAGGTGACTAACCCTTAATACTAGTTTTCAGGAAGGAATGCTTTCTACTCCTTGATACCTTCAAAATCAAGACTGGACTATTTTCCTGGAAGATGTGCCGTTATTTTAATTTCCGTAGATCTTTATATTCTCTTTGCTCACCGAGGTGCTTATTCAAGTATGACTTCATTGTCTCAATGACATAAAATGGTCGAACATGATCTAGTGGCACTTTGGGGCTTACAATTAAAGACTTAAGAGTATGCAACTACAAAATTGCTCGTATCACAGTTCAGAAACTAAGATTTCAACTTACCATTTAAAGGCAAATATTAATTATGTGGGTCAGTTCTTTTTCCTACATAAATTTTCTCCTTTCAGTTTCTTCTTTTGAAACACGTAGGTTGCAGAAGTTTCTGACTTAGCGTATTTTGTTTCACAAAATACTACGAAAAAGTTGGGCTATTACAAAAGTTTGGGTTGTTTTTTTACTAATGCAAGCCATATGAGCAACAACATCTAAAAATCTCAGTGAGAAAAACTAAAAATACTAATGGCCCATTTTTCAAGTACACCAAAGAAATTAGAGTACAAAAAGTTTATAAGTCCTGATAAGAAACAAATAGGAAAAAATATATCTATATTTGAAAGCAAATTTAATACAGGTATAAAAACATTCAGAATCCTAGCCTTTCCTATCTAACAAAGAAAATACTCTCCTCTTAGTTTTGGAATCAAAAACAAAACCCGAAACAACTATAACTACACTTGTATTTGTGGCAACTACGACAGCATATATATATATATGTGTGTGTGTGTGTATATACATACATATATGAAAGTTTCAGTATACAATACACCATTTTCTAAGCATTAACATTTGAACATCACAATCATCCACACATTCACACCATTTTAGTAGGCATTGCAACTCTTATGTACTACCATGAACAAATATTCCCTTACTTCTAAATGCTTTTGTTAGCATCTTACCCCACTCTGTTCCATCTCCTGAACTTCGAGCTTCTCCAGCTCCCTCACCATCTTCAGCTGTCACTAAAAAGTCAAATTCTTTCAAAGCTTCTTCAGTATCAGGGTCATCTGTAAGGTCAGCAGCTAAACCTTCATTACCAATCTGCAAGCAGATAAACATTTTTCTGCATTCAAATCACGAACAGATTTTCTAGTCATTCAGGTTAGAAGAGATATAGGTTACTCTCGTTGAGTAATTGGTTCCAGGGGAAAACATTTTTCAATGTGAAATGCAGAAAAAGACAAAGATCTCAGCTGGCTTATTAAAAAAAAAAAAAAAAAAAAAAAAAAAAAAAAAAAGAGAGCAGTGCAGTCTAGTGATCATTAGAAAATAAGAACACTGACATTAGCTTTAGCAACAAAAACAACCCCATACATCCCAGTCTTCATTTTTTTTATTTAACACATAACAATTAGAAAATTTTGTTGATTTTCTTGCACTATCAATAGCTCTGTAGAGAAGCCTTACAAACAAATTCTGCTTTCTATTGGTCCTTTTCCCCTTTTTGCTTTCCAGTTCTATTTCAGTTTTAAGCATAAATTTGGAAAAGGAAGCATTTTAAGAAAACTATGTTTTTACTATTTCTACCACATCTTCACCTTAAACAAAACAAATAAACCCCCTGCCAAAGGGTCAGTGAAAAGTTCTTCAGGTGAAAAAAATTTCCACGTGGAGTTAATTTTCTATTATTTGCACAATATTCTTACTTTTGCAGAAAGAGACTATTTTTATAAAGTTCACTATAAATGATCCTTTTGCTTTCTATAGAAAAACAAACTTTGTAAAAAAATCAAGAAGTAGCATAATATCTTCACATGTGCTTAGAGATTTATTTACTTGATAATCTTTTTATCATACTACCTACTGCCTTAGAACAAAAGAGATTCAACTGCTTGATTAATCTGTCTACCAGAAGTACAAGTTAAGAAGGCATGGTGGAAACTCCTTCCTGACAAGTCAAGCTTGGACATGAAGACTTGCATCAAGCCAAGTAGCCAGAGGGTCATCATGATACAGAACACAGTTCTGAGTAAAAAGTAACAAAACTGTCAGTACAACATTCATAAATCAATGTTTTTACATTGATTTCACTTCTTCAATTTCAAAAACCTCAAAGACAAGGAGACTTTTGGTACAGAAGAAAGAACTAAAATAGGACAGGTAACACAGTCTATCCTACCTAGGAAGTTGCTCACACAATGGAAAACTAAAGAGAAAAATAAAACTTAATTGAACCTTAAACAAAAGGTGATTTGAGACAAGTCTCTGCTAGGCTTTTAATCTATTTAGTAAAAAACTGCCTAAAAGGAAGACTTAAACATGTATTTGATGTGGAAGTAATTTTTTTTCACATTACATAACCTTATTTCCTCTAAGGAATTGTCCCTGCCTTCTCCAAAATTCAGAAAGGATGCACATTGTATTGTGCTAAATTTGCCTCATAAAGGGACTCAAAGTATGGAGAGAAGCTGACATGGCCAATTCACATTTGCAAATAGGTTGGTTGGTTGTTTTGAATTTTTCTATGTAATATATTAATTAAACTACCAAATTTACTAATAACGCATCTGCTTACAATCCATTCACATAACAAAGGTGCAACAAACACTTTAACATTACACATTTATATCATCTGGGGGGAAAAAATTCCCTTTTCAAAGGGAATTTCAGATCTATTTAAAGAAAAAACAAAATAAAAGATTTTTTACTTTGTGTTTCTTATTTATCCGATGCTTTTCTTTTCCTTCTGCAATATCTTCTATCATGTCATTCTCCTCTTCTTCATCGCTGTCATCTGCATTTTCTAAGAAGTTAAATGTTTCAAGAACATCACCAGAATTCCTACATAATTAAAAACATTGAGAGAATCCATTTTACTTGCTGAATAGATTTCGAAGATTAACAGATTAAATGAAATTGCTACCTGCCAGGTTAAGAGCTTTAAAGCTAGCAAAACAAGAAATGGTTGTATGAAGAAGTTTCTACAACTGCCTATGTCTTTATTACAAAAACACCACTCAGCAGAATCTTTGATTAAAATAACACCTCCAAAGTGTTTATATGACATAATTCAACTTCAATACACAATTTTTATGTATATATTAGTATAATATACATATATGTATGTAATAGATGTACATGTTCCTGTGTATAATGAGTTTTAGTTAAGTTCATAATCATTTATGGTGAGCTACACTCACAGGTGTTCAGAGACTCTCCAGCTGAAAGCTCAATTTGCACTGACCAATGATTAAGAAAAACAAGCTTTATGCATTTGTTATCTCTTCACTTACCTTTTGATTTCCTGTCCCTTTTGTTTTGACGAAGGAGATTCACCACCGTTCAGGATCTGTTCTAAGTTCTTCGTCTCTACTGAACCATTTGGTTCTGAATTGGAGAGCCCAAGCAAAGACCTTACCCTCTGGGAGCGTACATCCAATATTGTATCTGTATAGCCTACTTCCTGAAGATACCTAGTTGCATTCAGAGTAGGAAGAAAGAGGAAGGCATATTTGAGAAAAAAAGGAAACTTAGTATCACTGTTAAAAATGAATGCCACATCATTTATTGAAAAACAAGCTTCACTGCTATCCATCTCATATGGAAAACCTTACTCTGTACTGCTAAAAGCTCAAGACTATGAAGTTCTGGAAAACAAACTACTATATGCCCACCTCAACTACTGTTACATAGAGTAAGCATATATACAGCTCCTGGTACTGCAAGAAAAGTTTGAAACACCAATATTGAACAATGTTACTTACTGTCGCAGTAACTGTCTGCCTTGCTTCCAGGTCAATTGGCTATTCTGAGGTACTGCAGGAACCTCTGTATCTTTGGTATCTTCTGGAAGATACAGTGTCATAGTTAATAACTAACTTATAATATTTTCAAACACACAAAAAAATTCCCATCAAACAAGAAATACAAATCATGATCTCTAGCTTCAACTGGGTATAAAAGTACCCAAAATGTGGCACTTATAAAAGAGAAGGGGGAAAAAAAAAAAGAGAGACGGGTGTGGTACATAAATCTGTAGATCACAATTTTAAGGCATACTATACAAATACAGGCCAAAAGTCTGTCTTCCCAAAGACCAACATTTCAAAAGAAGTGAAATGAAATTCTGCTTATTAAATAGCCCAGCATTGTTACGAGAAATGCTTTCCTCTATCTGCAATACTGTGAAGAGCAAAACTGTTACTATCAACTTGATATTTACAATGCAAAATCAAATGCACTCCAGAGGAGCAATAAGGACAGCTTATTTTTAACTCTTTGGAGTTTTTTCTTTAATTCAAGATAAAAACATTCAGAGCTCCTTGAAAAAAGGAAAGGTCAATTAATTTTGATTTTCAGATTAAACAGTATCTACCCAATGCCAAATCTTTCCTAGATATATTCCCTATAAGACACTTACGGGAGGGTTGGGGGAAAGACGGAAAGCTGCAATAAATTGAACAGATCAAAGCTATTGTAAAAAAAGTTACCTGATTCAAAAGTTGGCATTTTCAAGTCACCTTGGTTCAATTCTGTGCCATATTTTAATTTATGATATTTTGCCCTGAAAAAGTATGCAGATGTTTAACAAATTAGCATAAAAAAATTTGAATAACTCAAAACATTCTGCTATTCCCATTTAAAGTAACCATACCAACAGTATAATTAATCCAAATAAAACTCTTGTGATAATTATTGCATCAAACAATTATTATTAGTCTTCCTATAACACAGTTTCAAGACAATATTATTACAATTATTCAGAACTATCAAATAACTTATAGATGAGAGTTCAGTATGTTCTCCAGTAATGTGGGGTTTTCCATGTAGATCAGCTAATAAGAGAAGCTTTCAAAAACCAGCAGGTTCAGCTATTTAGTAGAAATTATTTTCCAGTGGTACCACTGTCATAGGTAGGCAATCACACTACAATGAATGAACCTCTTATTTGGGATTCCTGCTTGCCACTTTCAATTTCCACTTCCATTTCTCTCCTGCTCTGTCTTTGTTTATCATACATATCCTTCCCTCTGAAAAACCATGTTGGAGTGCTAGCTTCTCTCATCACATGTATTCTCTTACTGATTTTCTCCTTCTCATTGACCAGAGGCTTAGCTTCCAATTCCTGCTTAGTCCACCTAAGCAAATATGCCTCACTTCTTCCCATCTTCTGATCTCTGATACCATAACCCTAACCTCTCCTTCTCCATCCCTTTCTAAAAGATTGGTCTTGGTGATACTATTTCCATGGAGGTACACATAAGCCTATAAAATCTTCTCTACCCAAGTTGCATATCAAAATGTCTTCAGCGCCCTTTACCTCCAAGAACACAATTTGAACTACCTACACCTATATCCTAGAGTTCTCAAACTTTATCACTGATCTTTCACAGGTCAACTTTTGCTTCACAGATCCTTTGCAATAATACTCAAAATCTCAGGGTAAAGAACTCTAAATGTTCTGCAGTAAAGCCAAGGGAAAAAATCTCTGTAGAAACATTAGCAGCCACATCTCAAAAAAGTTTGAAATACAGTTGTCTTTATAATTCAAAATGAAACATTTGACCAAAATTTTAAGAATAATTGAACCATACTTATCTCCCATCAATTTTAAAGACCTTTCTTGAATATGAAAATTCCCAAGAAAAGATACATAATGGAACATGTGCTGGACAAAAATCAAGGACTTCCAAAAAAACTTCTCAAATGGTTGAGCCACTACTGCAAGTGTTTCCAAATTGAAAATAAAGGTACATCTCAAATGTTGCCTAGTATATTTGATGATATTGATGCTTTTGAATTTTTGGGATTTTTAGTTTTTTGTAGATTTTAATGTAGCTGTATAGTCACTTTAGAATTGTAGTTAACACTCATCAAACCCTATTCCCCTATTTCATATTGAATTTTCTAAATTCTTTAGGCTTGTTTAGGCTCCTTTCAAGGTAGAACTGTAGTAACACCTTCTGTTTAAGAACATTTGCACCCCAGGCCTGAACAACAAGACATCATCATAGTCAAAGCAACTTCAAGCCCAGAACCTTGCAAGAGCTCCAAAGACAGTATGTGCCATGAAGAAGAGGGAGATGAGGAAGGGAGGGGTCTTAGGACCTCCGACTCAATTTCTGGGGGGCAGATCTGGGGGCAGGTGGTTCTCAGATCAGACCATAAACTGGAAACCCCGGACACGGGTGCACACTTTTCATACTCCTTGTGCCAGAAGGCCTTCATTAAAGAGCTGTTCTCTGTCTTATCTCTACTAAATTTGCCTGGAGTTTTTTCTGCTCCCGATCCTTAAAGCAAGAGTATAGAAGATTTTCTTTTAGGGTTACAAAAGCATCTCCTAAAATTGCAAATAGGAACTCTCATTAACAAACTGTCAGTAGATGGCACTATTGACCCTTTTTAGTAAGATAAAATCCCTCATTTCATGGCAATCACATTGCAACTGAAAAACTGTGAGGCCCCCGAACACTTTTGAGTGACCTGAATCTGACTGACTGCCAATTAAATAGAATCATATTTTTTAATTATTTATGAATAGGTTCATAGCTCACCCACGCACTAGTAAAGACTGTCTGCTCCAGGTGCTCTCTTTAAATTGAGAGACAAAGCTTTGTGCCACACTGTAATAGGGCAGTGTTCCACCAAGCTTTCCAGATATGGAAAGTACATACTATGATTTATATGTCCTATAAAGTATTGTACATTTAGGGGTAAAAAAAAACCCCAAAACAACTCTAAACAACCAAAGTGAAAATAATTCAAGTTAAATAAAGTTGACAAAATATTTTTTGCTCAATTCATAAGTGAAGCCAATAAAGTACTGGAATTGAAAAGTCAACCTAAATTTGTTCAGTTTTGAGCTGTGGTAACACTATTTAGGAGCAGTTTCTCCTTTTGGAGTTACAACTTCAAAACATTAATTAAAATTCTGCTTTAATTGTTGATTAGAGCAGATAATGATATATCTGATCTAAAATTATACCAATGACTAGCCACTACAAATAAGCCAAAATATTGCTGCAGGCAATGAGATCAGTTGTCTTTCACATCACAACTTGAATTTTACAGCTAGAAATAAATCTTATTTAATTCCAATAAACTGTACATTCACACATCTGTTCCTTCTGTGTGGTCACAAAAAGTGATAGTTATTATATACCTTCAAACACACTAACAAGCTACAGCGTTGTTGACAAGTCAGTGGCATTACTCTTCCACACCACATAGTAACTGAATTCTACAAGAGCCAACTTCTGAATCCTTAGAGTATTGACTTATCTAAAGCTAGGTTTCCATGAGTGAAAAAGTAAGAAGAGAAAAAACCAACACCTTAAGTTGATTTAACTGCTTTCTGCTATTTAACTGTGGAAGCCCATCACTCAGTTATAAGGGTGTAAGTCAGCTCCAGTTCAAAGCCCATGAAGCCAAAACACAGTCCCAGTTTTATGACTTCAGCAAGTGTCATTAAGTTAAGCACAGCACTATGGTAATGAAGCTTGGAGCAGAGTGCTCAGAGCATGCAGCAGACAATGTCTCCAAAACATTATTACACATACTTAGAGATAAATACTAGAAATATCAAACTATTTTGCAACTACTGCATTTTATTTAATCTTACACACTGATGTTCAATTTCATATCCTTTTTCTGTAAAGTCACAACAGTCCATGTCTGAATTAGTTTGTCCTTGACTCCTTATAATTGATATTTCACTGCATGACACTTTTTGATGGTGTGGAGTCGGTAACAAGAAAAGGAGAAAGAGGGTGGGGAGGAATCAGGTGCAACACTGAAATTTGCTGTCAACAATTCTCGGGTCTGAAATTCTCAAACTTTGTTTTGCTTTGGAACACGTATATTTTCATTAGTTGTGATTCTTCACTCAGAGGAACAATGGCAAAAAAATAACTCCTGAACACTGAGTGCGACAAGCAAGAAATCAACATAGTATCATTCTCATATGATTTACTAACAAGTAATGATTTACTAGCAAGTACCTGCTTGCTTTCCTTACTCAATCCATCATACTTTCACAGTGAGATCCCCTCAAATCACTAGGCATTTGTAGCTTCCTCATTGCCACCCACACATTCACCAATCAACACAAGTTTCAGTTCCTGTTTCTAGCAATCTCCATAAGAATTCTGACTAGAACTTAAGCAAGGCTCTTCATCTTAAAAACTATGCAGTACTTGCTTGTACCCACTAGCCACAAAAACGAAAGTAAATGGTGTGATTCTGCTGTTCTGCTTCTGGTGTGCGTTTACAAGTTTCTTGCCCATTGGATGAATTTTGGTATTTCATGGGAAGACAAACTATAAAGGCAGCTGCATTTCAGGAGAGAGCAGGAATATGGTTTCACCAACACCATTAATCTTCAAATTGTGCATCCTGTTATATGATGTCTTCACATTCCAGCTGTAACTAATGGCCTCTGATTTATCTCAAAAAGCAGGCAATCCTCACAGCCTTATGGTATGCACTTGCACAAAGTCCCTGTGCAGCTTAGTTTATTATTGCCAAAATAATCAAAATCTTTTTCTTCTATTTCACATAATAACTTATCTCCAAGACATTTGGGTCTGCCATAACAGTGTATTACTTCTTTGATATGCTCAATGTTCTTTACAGGAGGAGTAGAAAAACCCCAATACTCTGCATACATCTCATCTGCCTTGAATCCAGACTGACTTGCACATTACCTGTTTGATATAACAATGTAAAATTTTCAATCTTATACTAGCTGGAAACCTTGAACTACTTTCCACTACAAGGACAGGACTGAATGAAATAACAGATCCTTTCTGTCTACTGCTTCACCAGAAAAGACATGATGTGCTGATATGGCTTTCTGTATGAATATACAGTTTTCTGAAGCACCTTTACACTGGACACTTCACACAGAAAAATGCAGCCATCACTGCCAAAACATTAGTTTTTAATATGAAAACAGTTCAAAGTTACCTCTGTAGTAGTCACAGTACTGGTGGATAATGTGAAATATATTTAGATATACTTAATGCTTGGATAACTAACTTAAAAATGTCCAGGTAAAGCCTCACTACACTTTGATACAAAATTTTAAGTTTATTCTGACAGGTATGTTCCTCTGAAATCAAAATAAACAAATAAAGAGTACCTGTTTTGTTGCCTGATCCTCAGGTTGTTTCACTATTGGATTCAGCTACTTTTTAAGAGCAAGATAAAACTAAGTATAAGAACTGAGTCCACTACTAAAGGTATAGGCACATGACAAGACTATTTTCCTAGTGTTTTTGCAAAATTACCTACCAATTTTGGTCAAATGAAATAACCAGGCAACAAAAGAGCATGTAGGTTTGAAAGACATTAGCCTGCACAGACTGAATGGAATTTTAACTTTTAAAGCATTAAATTAATGCTACAGAAAATGCACCTCCTGAGACTAAATATGCTAGCATCTACCCAATGACAAAACAATACTTTAAAACGCAAAATCAACTTTTAAAAGATTCCGTTCGGTCACAAAAATACAGTTTTCATCATGCAACACATAAAAACGGTTGAAAGGGATCAAAAGAACAGTATTTTTCATCCTTTCAAATTCAATAGCTCTGAAGCACACGTAAAGGTATAGTAATAAGGTATAAATCTGTTGGGCATGTTCATTCTCCAACTCAGAAAAGGGAAACTGTCCAGTTTGTCTAAGACATGAGTCTAAACGTTTTGAAAATTATGCAACTTTTTATTATAGCTGACACTAAGGTTTGTCAAAAAACACAGTGTAAAGATGACCAACCATAAAAACATATTACATAAAGTAACATAAAATCATCTAATAAAGATAGTTCACTTAATGTGACAGAATTCCCTTTAGTCTGCAAAGTTTTCCAGGTCAGAAAAAAGCTGAACAATTTGTATACCTACCTTTCTTGTTTTAATGCATATTCTAACATTTTTATTCTTCTCACTAAGTCTTTCTTCAAATTTTCTTGACCCTTTCTTTCCCCTTGTAGAAACGCTATCCGAGCCTGAAAACACATACACAAAAACACAAAAAGAAAAAATAGATTTTATCCATTCTGTTCCCAAAATAAAACAACCAAGTCTGGTTCAAAAGGAAAAAGAAAAAAAAAGGGAAGAAAAAGAAAAGAAACTTTTTTGCATTAATTACTTCAGTGAGTCAAAACCAACAAAAATACTTCTGCCCTAGACACTACTATTTTCATCATTTTAAGATGAACAGGTATTAGTTTGTACAGTAACACTACAAGAAGGCACAAACAGCACTCTTATTAAACTTTTTAATATATGTACACATCTTTGTCCTTGCACCATTGTTAGCATAAATTCTATTACACATTTTCTTCCAAACCCAAAGCCATATTATATTAGGTACACAGCAACCAGCAATTTAGCTTTTAATGCAAACATACTGAACAGATTAAGAAATGAGTACATGAATTCACATACAGAAATTACAAATCAATTGTACAGGAAACAACTATTTTACGGATTCACATTTTACTTACTAGTGACAGCTGAAGGTTAGATTATCAAGGGAGAACTGGGTTTAGTGTGCTGTTGTATAAGGGGAAAAAATAATGCTATGATTTTTTAAAGCATCAATCATACTACCCACCTAATTTAAAAAGAAGTAAGGAAGATATCTACTTGCCTGCTAACCTAGTAGATGATAATAAATTCAGAACATACAAGTCATCTCATCAAACTTTAAAGTAGTTGAAAAATAAAAGCAATAAGTTTGTTGAGGACAAAACCAGTCTATTCACTACAAAGTGAAAGGACTTGTGTTTTGACTTTTGCAAGCCAAAATCCTAGGGAAGACAAGGGAAATTGCAGAGATGAATACAAAATTTAAACAGTCAATGATTGTACTGGATTGGTCATCATTACACAGACTCATTTGTCCTCATTATGAGTCTAAATTAACTGAAGCCATTGGGTAGCTCACTACAAGATTAGATATAAAATTTCCTTGGAAGAGGTATTTAAAAAACTAAAATAAGGAAAATAAAGCAGAGACCACATTGCTCTACTAAGCTCAAGAGCAACAACACAATTTAATTATTAAAGGAGGCAGGGGGAACTGCTATAATTGGCACCTCATCTATCCTTCAAGATTTTTTTAAAGGGATTGGTTGTACATTTTCACTACTCAGTGGTTACAGCCTGAAACAGTTTAACCAGGATGATAACATTCTTGTATCACTCCTTTCTTGAGATTAAGTGATATCATCGTATAAGACTTGACATATGAACCCTGATTTTAGCCCCTCTGGCCTTGTGCTCAATGGTGACCAAATTAAAATATGTTCCTTTAACTTGAATTAGCTAAGTAATGATTTAATCAATTAAAATCCTAGTGAGAACAAGACAGTTATGAGTATTCCAGTTAAAAGTCTGTCATGAAAGCATTTTCAACTAACCACTGTCACTTGGTAAGAAACGGTAATGTACCAGTGTACGGTAATAGAGGAGAGTTTAAGGGACGGGGGGAAAAAACACCAATGCCACACCAAAAAAAACCCCAAACACACTGAAACAGACTTCATACTGACTGCACAGATATTTCAAAATAAAAGGTAGGGACCAAGATCCAGAATCAGCAAACCCAACTATACTCAACTGCAATAATGTTACTTAGATTCAAAAAAACACTACAAAACTGACTCTAATCAAATACAAAGTTAACAGCCTTCTCCCGAAAGCTACTACTACACATAATTTGTACTCCCCTAATACCCCAGGCAGCAAATGACCAAGACAATTTCACAAGCCCAACAAGTTATCCCAGTTTTCACCAGTCAATGCAAAGTTGTTACATAAAATACACATTAAATAGTTATAAAAGTAGGGGTTTTTTGGAAGGTAACATATTACATGCACATATGAACAACACTGTACTTCAAATATTTGGAAGTTACTGACTGCCCACAAACTCTTCCTACAAAAATAAACCTAGAACTAAATACTTTAATAATTATCTAATAAAGGTTATAAAAGCTCTTATGCCCTTTGGCTTGAATGCAATTCTCAGCTTCTTCCAAACTTCAGGTCTTCTGTAAGTGATAGTTTTCTCCCCTTTCATTACTCTTCTTTCACGGGCCAACACCCTCCTACAACTATTTGACAAATCTTAGTTGCCAGCTGCAACCGTTGGGCCTTATTTCAACCTTAGAGAGGAAAACAATATAATTCTGATCATACACAGAGGGAGGCATCTGCTTCCTAAAGGCTCGCAGACAAAATTTTTCCATATGTTAATACTTCTGGAGTACTTGGCCAAGCAGAATCAAGTTTCCATATTTAAAAGGTATTGCCTAGATCTCATACTTTTCAACCAGACAGGTTAATGAGCTGAGTGATCTTGAGAATTAATATACTAAAGAAACAATGGTACAGAAATAAAAATAACCCAAAATCCACCCTACAAAAAAAAAAAAAAAAAAACTCAAAAGAACAACAGTATTTATAATAATCTTTAGAGGGTCCAGTAGGTTGAACAGAAAGGTTACCACAAAACACACGTTGTAGCTGGGGTTTTGACATTTTTGTCAATATTAGCAGATTTCTTTTAGCATTGCTTTCTGTAATTGCTTGGATACACATTTGACTGATTTTAGGATTTATTACTTTTTTCTCATTGTAACCGTCACATAGCTAAAATGTAATAGAAGTTAAGAGCTCAATATTTAGAAATATCAAAAATCAATTTAGACTGGAGGAGTACTTAGTCATCAAAACCCTCAACATGAAACCAAGAATTAGGTCACCAAAAATTTGCTGTATAAATTAATCAACTTGCTCCCTTCGGTCTGAACTGAGAAATGAGAGGTGTCAAAACAATACACTTGATGTACTCCCTGACTATGAGCCCTAAGGATTAACACACAATTTCCCAAGACCTTTTTTGAAATGCGGTAAATCTCGGGGTCGATAAAACCAGATAAAGCAAACACATCAGTCTCCCTCAGGGGTGCTGTACTAACTTAGGTTCCATACACAAAGACAAATGCTTAAGAAATTATCTCTACATAATACAACTTCCACAATCCTTAGATATTCAAACATTGAAACAATTGAAACAATTCTCAGGAGAGCTAGATTTGATATGATTTGTAAATATACTGATGATTTGAGATTGTCTAGCACAAAACCTGGGAAACAAAATGGCAAAGAAGCATTTGGTCTCACCTTTTCACCCCACCCTCCCTAGTTACAACAGAATTCTTTCTATTGTCTTACACCAATTTGTAAGTCCCCAGGCTGATACTACCAAGAGCAATCCTCCTCCTCATACTGCTGTTCCTTCTGCTGTGCTGACTGAGCTACTTCTGTTCACATATATCAAGTCTACCGAGGAAATCATCCTATTTATTTTTTACTCAGTTCTGAATTACATCAGTTTCCTGATTCTACTCTGTACAGCCATGGGAGTACGCAGGCTGGCACAGGGGATGCAAACAGGATACTGAGGTAACAGCTCCCTTCAGAGACAACATGGTCTTAGATCAGCCTAAACTGAGCATGATACCATAACATGCATGTCCAGGGCACAAGAGTTGCAGAAACAAGAGCAGAGAGACTACAAAAGTCAAATACAAGTCTTAACTCTTTTGAATTGAAAATTTAATCAAAATGCACTTTAAAAAGTGTATGAACAAGAACGTTTCTTAAGGGGAAGAAAACATGCTCTTTTACAAAACATGTAATAGTTCTGTAAGCAAAAATATGGCCTTTCATGGGTTAAAATCCAGCTGTATTCAGTTGTGTGCAGATTCTGTTAGAGTATTTTTCACTACAGATAAGGACTGTACTTCACATTCTTCAAAGCCTAATCAAGAGTCTTATTTTCAAGGCAGGTTCCTTCTTTTCTACCAGCCTGTAAATTTCCATATTTACAGTGTTTTCACAGATCCCTGGGATCCACTATGTTTCTACAAAATTGACATTTAATAACTCTGGTCTCCCTCTACACCTTGGCCCTCAGCTGTGAGTACCACCACACAAACTTGCTCAGCTTTATTATGAAAGTGAATTCGGGCAGCTTTGAGAAGTAGTTAGAGTGACAGATACTTTGTATTTGTGCAAGGATGCATGAAATAATGCCTGAAACAAGGCAAGATAGAATTCAAGGATAAAAAGAATTACTGAATAGCTACTTGAACAGTATGGATCCCATGAAAAAGAGTTGTCTGAGATTTAAAAACTACAGAATGCACACACAGAAAAGAACATTTAAAAATCCTAGTATCTAATATTTTAGACTTTGTAAACTTAGCATTGTTTTAATGGCATATTGCATTTCAGATATATATGCATTTTGGAGTTGGAAAAGTTTTTATCTTTTAAATAGCAAGTCTGATCATACACAAACCAGGCAACAGTGCTTCACACAAACACTAAGATCTCAAACAAGAAACTGAAGTTTCCCTTAAACGACAGGAATAATTAAAAATCACTGATTATACTGATAGTCCACATCCCTAGTATGCAATTACACTGCTTGTTCAAAGTGTAATAGAAGATTTAAACTAGTTTACTAAATTACTTACACATAAACTTTCAATTCTTAAAAATATTTCATTTCATACAGAAGCTTATAAATCAAAATTTAAAGAAAAAAAAAGTGTCCTGGGAAGAAAATGAGGATTTTTTCCCCCCCTTCTTTCAAAAGAAGGGGGGGAAAAAAACTAGAAAGGTCTTAAAACTTCAGAATTATTGCTCTACATTTCATACAGCACTACCCATAGCAGCACTCATATTAAACTACGCTTCATTGCTTTAACTGCACAGAAAAGACCGACAATCTTCACACTGAAGTTATTACAGCATTTTGGGTAGGTAAAATTGCATATATAACCTAAAGTTTATATAATAACTATGATATTCACATAGGATTTCATAGTCTTATTTTACTAATAAATCCTGATATGCAGTATTTGAAATACTTGTCCAACACCTGAAACCTAGTGAAACATATTAAAGGGAAAAAGAGGCACAAAAGAAACCTGGATGGTAAAGGACTGATTAAAAGCCTTATCTTATGCTGTTGAAATTACCAGAAAGGATTAGTGTTTCAAACTACTGAATTCTAATGGGTTTACCAATACAGGAACACACTCAATAAGTAAGTATACTTTCTTTCCATTTCAGTTCTAAACATTGTTAAATCTCAGTCTCTAGAAGTTTATTTTGAAAAAATTCAACTATATGTAAAGCAATACCAGCTACAATGCAATGCTTGTGTTTTGTTTTTCTGAAGTCCATTCAGACTTCTAGAGGGAAGGCAGGAAAGGACTGCAGTAATTTTGAAAGAAGTGCAATACACTGGGGCAATTTAACTATATATACTCAGTGCGTACACTAAGTGCATGTTTATCCTACTAAGAAAAACTAAAACACAAAACTAAAAACCGTAGGATTTTTTTTAACCTTTTGGTTTAATCACAAGTTTATTACCACACAAAAATATTAATCTAATCTTAATTTTTAGATACTTATTATGTTGAAGATGAAGTAGAACACTGTTTAGAAAATACTGGGGAGGTGGAAGATTTGACTCAGTCATTTAAGAGTGAACACACCTGTGCAGCTACTAATATTCCAGTTCCCATTCATAAAAGGGAAACTGAACGTAAGATAAGCCTTCACCTTCTGTTTTCAATAAACACAGTCTGAAACTTAACCTCCTTCAGAACAACTAGAAGCACGTAAAAGCATTGGGCATTTAGAAGAATTTTAGAGTATTCTTACAGATCTGATTATATATTTATTGTCCTTACAGTTAATCTTTAGCTGTCAATTGAGGACTGAAAGAAGATACCATACTATAAATAAATATATATATATAAATTAAAATCTATATTTATTTTGTAAATTAAAGTCTCAAGATTCTCTCTCTAGTAAGTTAAGCAGTAAGATGTCACTGGTCATATCAGCTTCATACATGTTCCAAAGATATATTACTTTAAAAGATCCTGTAGAATAGAAAATAATTGGAAGACCAAAAAAAATAGAAACACCACCTCTCTTATATTAACAGAAAACTTTACTTCATAAAGTAAGCTCAAGTTAAAGGTGTGGGGAAAAAAGATATCCAAAACTAGTTAATACCAGTGTACATCTGAACAACATTTGCAAATAAAGAAGGTAATTTTTGGCAGAAACTTATGAAAAGTCAGTTAAATAACAGGGTAGTTAACTATTACACTTAGAGTAGCAAAGGAATTAAGATGTGTTCCCTTTTTTACAGATCTTTTCCATTTGAGCTGATGACGATTTCTTGCTCCCCAACTGATACTTTTTTCCAAGACTCAAGTGATCACTTCCTGATATCTTTTTAAAAGCAAACCCTAACCACTAAAAAAGTGGCATGCTTGAGCAACTGTCTCACAAAAGTGGCAGACACAAGACACCCAACTAGGTCTAAGGAGGTTAATGACACAACTGAGGATTTACTCATCCATAAGTCCCCTTTCAGTCCTGCAATGGCTATGGATGGCAAAGACTAGGCTTGCAAAATTCTCTCCTTCCCTAAATCTGTCTTTTCTCTTTCCCACTACCACCATATCATTCACATTCAAATGTTTGCCTCTTCACTACAGGGCCAAATACTGTCAAGTTTCATCAGCATCTCTGAACAACTTTCAGAAAATCCAGCCTTCAATTGCATCCTCTTCTGTGCTAGGGCCAAACTTCCAAGTCACAACTTAAACTCAGCATAAAACTGCCTTCATTCTGTCACTCTTAGAATTTTTTCACAGAATCATTTTTTTCTAGGATTTTTATAGGTACTCTCTTAACCAATATGGTACTTAGGAACAGTACAGTAACAAAACTCACACAACTCATAATTGTGTTTTTAAAGACTAACACCCTCTAAACTTCATGGTTTGGAAACACAGTAAACCAAGTCTGTCCACAGACTTACACCCAGTACAGAGAAGCCAATGGCAGTGGGGAAAAAAAGTCAATTTAGACTACATGTCCAAAAAAAGCTGAAGGCACTAAAAACAATAGATTCACACTCTTTTACAAAAAGAGCATTGTCCTCAAAGACTAAAATATACATATCTAAAAACTGGACACTAAAAACATTTATTTTTTTTAATAACAAAAGCAAGTGCCTTAGAAGTTTATCATTCACTGACTATTCTCGTACTCAAGTGTTCTTCATGCAACAACGCTTCTAAAATTTTGTTTCGGTTAAAAACTTACAAACCACTAAGCACAGTTTAATTTATAAATCAGTTTTCCATTTCAATTTCAGTCTGAGAGACATTCATTCAGAAAAGGAAGTTCCTGCCTAGGAATTATTAAAAGAACTGTCACCTTCCTGAAAGAACATTCTATTCTGTAAGACTGAACTATTACATTAACTTCACAAAAAGTGAAGTTAATCTGGTCTTTATCATCTACACACTGTAAAAGAACTATTAAAATGCTCCATGCCACAGTGTCAGAATGTCAGCCACTGTCCCTACATGCCAGCTCTCCTTCTCCCCACAATCAGAGTCAAGAGTCAGTAAATTTTATCTGAAAGTTGTTAAACAGACATAATCATTTCTTTAATCAACTGACAGTTAACAGGAATGCTTGGAGCTACTGCATCACCTAACTAGACACAAATGCTAATTTCTTCACCCATATCAATACAATTCTAATGACAAATTAAAGTCTTTCCATTCAAATATCAAATTGAATATAACTCAAGATAACTAAAAAGATAACTAAATAGTTAACCAAGTTAACCAAGTAAAACATAAGCAGCAAAAGCAATTCTTACTCGTTATAAACACTATTCTGTGAAGAGTCTGGATACCATATTTCAACCGCATTTCTTAAGCACGTTGTTGAATAATCCACGAATCATGTTTGAAAACAAACTCTGAAGACTTTAAGGCAGTCACGTTCCCAATAATAATTTAAGAAAGCTCTGCACACAAATGTAAATTAAACTAAATTCTCTTTACAATTCAGCCAGTTTGACAATCTAAGTATCATTCTTCAAGAAAGTATGTACTTCCTGAAGATCAAGTCACGTAATGCAAAACTAAAAATCCCACATCTATTATCTGAAATAACTTTTTATGGAACTTCAATTTTTTTTCACATCAGTTTTTCCAATACATAAAATAACAATATTAGTGTTCATATGCCTTTTACAGTAAAAAGTTAAGACAGAATGTTAGGTGCTCACCCACCACATGATGTGTTTATCCAGTTGTGTGCCAGACATTTTGTCCAGAAGGGTATTGTGAGATTCAGTATCGAAAGCTTTACTGAAATCCAAAAAGATTACATCAAATGGCTTCCCTTGATCAAGTAGGTGGGTTACCTTGTCATAGAAGGAAATCAGGTTGGATAAGCAGGACTTTCCTCTCATGAAGCTGTGCTGGCTGTGACTGATGACTGCATTGTCCTTCAGGTGTTTTTCAATACCTCCCAAAATAATAATCTCTATAATTTTACCAGTCACTGAAGTGAGACTGGCAGGTCTGTAGTGACCAGGGTAATCCTTCCTGAAAACTGGGACAACATTAGCCAGCTTCCAGTCAACTGGGACCTTTCTGGATTCCCAAGATGTCAGCCAAAAATTAATATTCTTTTCATAGATGAAAAGAAATTCTTATACTACTGTTTGGTAAGAAACTATTGAAGTTTTGGGTTTTTAAAAATCTATTAAGTCATAGTGTTTTCCAAATGTCTGTGCTGGAGAAAACCCACAACACAATTGCAACACCAATGACAAAAACTGAGTCTTGCCAAAAATACCAGCTATCAACTCTAAGTATTCCCTCCCTCAATTAAGACTATATATAGCATTTCCTATGTAAATATTCTATTTTGGAACATTCTGTATATTATTCCAGTATGAATTGGTTGAGAGAGTCAAAGGTTGTGAGCAGTACCTTCTCTGAGGAAAAACTAATGGAAATAGACACAGACAAGCTTGTGGACAAGTCAAATCACAATGTTGGACAATCAACAGCAAAATACACTGTAACCACAGCTTAGATAGTTTAAACCACTTGAGAAATACTCTCGACCATCACAGCTATAACACCACAGTGCAGCAAGTATTTTGAAAACATCTAGCATCATCAGAGATGTCAGTTTATTAATGAAATGTTCTATGTGAAGTAATGCTAAAATAATGTCTAAAAAAATGTCACTTGACTTTGAAATCTCTGAAGTAGTTTTCTGCCCATACCTAAACTCTCATAAATACTTAACCATACCGAAATAATCAGAGATTGAAAAGAAACTGTTGAATATGCTTTTATCCTTTCTATATATTACTGAAACACATATAATAAGGGTGCTCAAGACAGGTATACAATTTTCACATAATGCTACATAATAGTCCCAACTTACAGCACAAACTGATCGTAAAACACAGGCTTAAGTGCAGTGCAACCAGAGCAATTGTAAGAGAAATTCTTGAAGAAAAAACAGGATTATTTTTCAGTTGTGAGTCTTAGAATTTACACTGTACATTCTTGTACATTTTCTTCTAACTTTAATTTTTCAAGAACAGCTTCTGGCCTTGGACAGGCATATTCAACAACCCACCAGCAAACTATTGAACTACTTGTACTTTGATACTGGCTATCAGTAATCTGTTTAGGTCTCTGTTTTAACTAATAAACAAAAGGTCATTGCCTTTCTTAGTAGACACCAGCTATGTTGAGTACATTCCATCTATTACAGGACAGATAGTGCTGACTCCCTTTTCACTTAAGACAGCCATTCTTAAAAATCCGTTACTAAGAACTAAGAACTACCTTAGTTCTCTCAGTTCCAAGGGTGCAGTTCTTAATTTAAGTCTGATGCCTTACGAAAAAGCATGGACAGAACACATAAACTTAACAGCAGTAGATTAGACTACAGAGTAAGAGATGGTTTATTGTAAATCCATTTCTATTTCTTCTGTGTCTCCATGTAGAAAGGATTCATAAATTTTCATTGTACAAAAATTATTTTGGTATGTTTTACACTTGTTGCCTGATTATTTCTTTGGCTGTTGCACCAAAAGGAAAAACAAATAAAAATCTAATCAAAACAACAACAACCAAACAAAACAAAAAAACAAAGAAAACAAAGAAAAAAACCAAAACAGTTACCCAACTTCACACATATATCTGTCAAACTATTTACACACCCTCACTGGGATTTAGCTTTTCTAAAGTGAAGCTCTAGTCTGCTGTGTCATATCCCTTAAACTAAACAATTTTCTACTGTAATATAAAAAGCCTCTGAATAAGTCTAAAACCCAGTGAAGCATCTAATAAGGCTACCCCTCAGATTGCCTTCTGATTTACCAAGAAGACTGAATTCTAAATGGATACCTCTTCAGGATGTTATTTCCAGACCTCAAACGGGTTTTATGTCAAATTCTCAGCATTCTTTTCAAAATGACTACTAAAGAATGGGACATTATATTTCAGTGTTGACTTTGCCAGTTCTGCACAGATCACAAGACAGAAATCACTTCCCAATTTCTGTATTTATAGCTCCTGCTTATAAAGCCAGGGATCATTCAGGGGTTTTATTAACTTCTTTTAGCAGGAAAGTCACAGCAGTCCTGGAGGAAAACAACTCAGCATGATTATTTCAGCACAAGTTCATCCTCAGTTGCAGTTGCTCACTCTGTCATTATCTCTATTTTCTGCATTTCTCCTAAATGCATGAACCTTCCAAATAACATCTTTAAAACAAAACCAAAAAACAGTTACACACCTTAGACCATTTCCATCTAAAAAGACTCACATACAGTCTTTTAAATTGCTTGGCATTTTTTTGGAACACATTATGCTAGTAAAAAAATTTTCTTTTCAATAAAGTCACCACTACAACCAGTGAAACTAATTAGGTATATACCAAAAGACAATATTTGAATTTGATAAGATTAAAAATATCTTTACCGTCAGCATCACTACACTGGCACATTATTCCATTAACATGAAGCTACTTTGTTAAGTTATACAGCTAATGACAGATGGCCACAGTTAGAGTTTTGTTAGATACTTAATACTACATAGAACTGAAAATATTAAGCTCATTTTTTTTATTATTACTAGTATGTGTAGTAAAAGATCACATAAGTAAGAATGAAGTCGTATACTTTGCAGTGTGGCAAGTTCTTATAATCACTATAGAGTGAAAAGGGAAGGGAGGAATTGCAGTGCAGCAAACATCCTCAAGAAACCAGGAACATCTACTTACTAATCAGGAATATAGAAGGAGAAAGTATAATCCACAGCAGACTACGAACACAGTGATCTGAACTGACCTAGACTGTTCTAGTGATGAACACTCATGTCAATGTTCATCAGCTGCAAGTCAGGAGCACACATGCCTAAGGAACAGACAGTAGAAAGCAAGAACTATTTGAATATAAGAAGTCATATATATATACACACACACATCGAAGAATACATTCTACAGAGTATAGAGAGCTTTGCATTGTTAAGGCAATTGCAACATTGACAGCAAAAAAACTGAATATGATCAAGTTGAGGGAATTAAAAGTTAAGAAAGAGTAAGATGATTAAAATAAAAGTGTATAATTTAAAGTGTTTTCAGTGAGGCATCACAGAAGGTTGAAAAGGGGCAGGTATTTTGCACCTCCTAAATGTTAATCCAGTCTCCTGGCACAGAACAGTGCCAGCGCTCTCTAATTTACACCACTTCACCAGAGAGTTAACACAGCCAGTAGTCTTGCCTTCTACCAATACAACTGTATATATCTTGCTAAAGCTATGAAACAGAATAGCTCTTATAAAACTTGTAAAGATGTTTACACGTTCTCCTTGAACTCTCTTCTGAGAGTTGTTTGTCAAAGCAAGATCTTTTCTTTTCCCAGGGTCTCAAGGTGTATCGCAGGATTCTGTTCCTGCACCCCAGGGTCCAGGAGTTAAGCACATCATCCTCAAAGAAAGCAAATCACCACAGTTTCAAATTAAATACTAGAGTCCAGTTTGTTATAGTGGTCACTGGTATAAAGCCAAGGGGCTTTCTTTGGGTTTTTTAGTCTGGGAGGAGTATTATAGGATCATCGTCCTCATATGTGGTGGTAGTTAAAGAGTGGCAATATTTTAGGTGAAGAAAAAACAAGGTGAGCAAATGGAAGAAATTTTACAGCAACCAACCTGTTAAAAAATTTTATAATCAGAAAGACCTGGACTTTCTAAAGTTCATTCTCTATTTCAGGATCATTTCAGTCAGCATTCAGAGAAGGACAATTTTTCAGAATGTTACATTCAACATATGCAGGATTTTTCAATATAAATAGATACATAAACATGCACAATAGCTTCAAAAAAAGCTAGGAATGCACTTCATTTCTCAGTAACACTGAGCCAAATTTATTCTGAACTCAGAAAAATGTATTTTTACCTTTAACTGCTAACAGGAGGCTACCTCTAATCAGCCATTTTTAGTAAAGATCCTAGAGTGGCAGAGAAACCTACAGACTGCTTGAATTCATGCTGTAGATTCAGGACTGGTCCAGAACAATAGCCAACTTCATAATTAGCTCTTGATACCTGTTTGGAGTTGCACTGATAAAGGCAGAAGGTATCATTAAACTCAACATCCTGCTGAGCCATTGCTTAGGATAATTCAAGAACAGTCTGAGTGCAAAAAAGTAACAATAAGACAGGCAAACAAAGCTCTTCCAAGTCCTGAAGATATGTTAAATCACTGGAAGATCCAACTTCCCTACCATACTCTTGATCAGTTAGGAAAAACAAATCATTATCACTTTCTCCCAACTGGTTAAATGACAAAAAGGATCAAGAATACCCACCACTACCTCAAAACCTGCTTTCAGCATGAAATAAATAATTACACCAACAGATACTTCAACCCTCACAAAAAATTCCCCAAAGAGACATTTCTCATAGAGCCATTCGATATGAACAGGCAATGAAACTAAGAAATAAAATACATGTCCAGTGTTTAACAAAGTACAAATAACACTTCTTCACCAGGAAGTGTTATATAACTTACATGCCACAAACTTCTACACAGTGCCTAAAAGAAAACCTCAGACTGTTATGAATTAACAGTTCTGTGCACTTCTAAGAGAGATTTTATTCCAAATATACATTTATGAAAAGGCAATCATTAAACTTTTATACCAAGTGTTGCTAGAAGGGAGTTATTTAGGAACAATATTCCAGAAAAAGTTACACAACTTCTACACTGACCAATATCTTCCTGTACATAAACTCCATAGCCATCCAGGTATTTCCTGTTCACTCTCTACATGGATCTTTATGTAACTCTGTGTCCTGCATTCTTTTAATGTTTTGCCTCCATGAGGTGAATACTGTAAGAAAATTTTATAGAAGTGTTAAAGATCTAAATCAATGTTTTAAAAAATAAAATGGAAGAATGGGGCACAGAGAAGTAAAAACACTGTGTTTTTTAGTGAAGAAGACTCTAATCCTTTAGTGCCAAAAATCATACCTCAATTTTATAGTGAAACAAATGAAATATTAACATTCTTTCCACAGGAGAAAACCTCCTTATTTCTATTTATCTTGAACTATGTCAAGAAATCTCCTTACTCCAAATTCGCACATGTATTTCTTAAGGTAAGCTCTGCTATATAGCAGTCATCTTTCAATTTACAATCATGTCCTCTCTTTATAGGTTATCCATACACAAAAAGGAAGCAGCTCTGCACAGTTTTAATTTGGAAGTCTTGCCAAGAAGCCTATGAGGAAAGGCAAGATTTATCCACAGACACATAGAACAGACTTTCAACCTTCAGTATTACAGGCACCTGAAGTTCTACCAGAGGCAATCTGCCTCTTGATGTAGTTTAGACTAAATAGCTTATGGAAAGTCTTGAAGGAAATGGAAAACAGAAGGGAAACCCTTGATTATGTCTAATTGCCCCCTTACCCAAAATACTCAGAACGCTCAGTTGAGTGCTTTAAACTGCAAAATGGACTTAACTCTAGAAAATATGTACCTGTTTTCACCATTAGCTTAGAAAAATCATTAATGAACAGAAGTTTCTGGGGTTTAACTTCTAATATGTATGTTATTTTATACAGAAAAAGGTACTGAATATTCAAATATTCTATTATCTGAATAAACATTACTTTGTACAAAGAAGTACTTCTACACCCCTGCTACAGCAAGCACCTTAAGAGCCTGCACAAACAGAAGTTTGATGCATATATTAATCAAATATTCATCCGGTTCAGATGCATATATTACCCACATATGTCATGGCATTTACAGCTATCGCAAAAAATAATGCTGATCAACTTTTTACAACCTACTTCATTTTATTTTCAGTCAGTGTTGATCAAGTAACCTGTGTGTTTTTTAAGGACTGCTTAAAAAGGACTGATTACTTAAGCTTAATTTTATACTAAATACTGAAATTCACCTGTAAGACTCAATGAAATAGCAGTTTATCAATTAATCATACTTCCAACTTCAGCCGTCTAGAATGTAACTGATAAACAATACATGCAGTTAAAATACACTGTGCATTTCACAACTGCAGCATCTGCATTTCTTGCCTTAATTTTGCATATTTGATCACAATTAATGCCCCTGATATCAATCAGGGTTTGTTACTTAAGCAAGACAGTACCAAAACAGCACTAAGTATACTCTCGAACAATCAAACCGAAGCATTTTTCTGCTGATGGCAGAGAGGTTGGAACTGGGTCATCTTTAAGGTCGCTTCAAACCCAAACCGTTCTATGATTACATTTCAAAGGTAACTCACTGGTCGTGAGGATATCAGAACAGCTTGCCTAGTCAGCCCATCAGACCACCAATCTCAGTACGCCACTTTTAACCATGGGTAGCCAGTGCCACAGGAGTAGCACAAAACCAAAAGAATAAACCTCAGAAAACATTCCAAATCTCAAAAAAAGTTGTAAATCAAAAAGATAGTATCTTTGAATTTAGATATCCCCAGGAAATTTTCTTCCAAGAACTTATGCAAACCCTTTTTGACCCAAGAACACTTCAGCATTTACATACACATACATTTACAACAGGCCTCTGCATAAAATTCCACTAATTCTTGAAAAGACGGGGGGGTTTTAAATAGTTATTTTTAATTAATGCTCCCTAGCTGCTGAGACATACTGATTATTTCCAACAAACTAATAACCATTCCACAACCCTCATAACCACTTCTACTTGCAATCTATCATCAAAACAAATTATCTGCCTGCTAAATGCAAGTCAAAGTCTATACTATGAGAAGCAATAACTCTTTCTCCACGTTTGAGAGAAACATTCCCAACATTATCTCCACCTCCTCTTCAAACCTGCAACACAGTAAAACAAGCCACATACAGCCAAAACTTTCAGCAATTGATTCTCGCTACACTTTATAAACACTGAAAAATGCTGAAATACAGCATGACGGTATATATACTCTAAACATGGTCTCAATTTAGTTCATGATATCAACACTTTTACATATGTTATCTGAAGATACACTTTTTTTTTAAAGGAATATCCCATATAAAATTCCTTTAATGAGCCTGTTCTGCACTCCCCAGCAGAAAGTGAAAGGGGGAGGCATGAAAGTAAAATCTGAAATCTATGGGGTTTGGTGGTTTGGACTTTTTAAACACTTACATAAAAAACACAAAATGTTAGATAACAAAACTTTCCCATAATGTCACCAAACAGTTGGGAAAAAGAGTATTTGTAAAATTTGATAAACTAGGAACTTCAGTTGTGTGTCACCAAAGACGTCAGGATAAAAAATGTATTAACAATCATATGCACATTTAAGTTACTTAAGAGGCTATATAACATTTAAACTGAAATTGCATATATTTTGTTCTGAGTGTTTATGTTTCTTAATTATTCATCCTATTCATTAGAACATTTGGAAGTAGTATCTACTGATAATTCTCTCCCAACATATTTGTGTGTGATTTTGAAGTACCAGAGAGTACTCCATTTCACTTTTATCTATTTCAGAAAACCTTAAGAAACTGCACAATTGAGACCTTTATTCCAGCCAAGTCTTACTATAAGCCCCACAGGCAAGTGGATCTCCCTTGATTTTTCCTGCAAAGTTGCAACCTTTCCTATGATACACCGTTTTGACACAACCTTTAACTTCTTTCTTTAAATGTTTCTGTATCTCCACAGTGGTTTTGGATCGATGTTTCTTTTTCTTTTAGGAGACTATGGAACCACTTACCACCTAGAGCAAAAAATTACTTCTAACAAACACATAACATTCAACAATATGGACTTAGAGTAACTCCTCTGAAGTGCATAAATGTCTTCGAAAAGATGGACAGTGTAGCTCAGTTTAACCGCTATAATCATCAAGGTCAATAGATTGACAGCTCAAAGTTACAGTTACAATTACACAACATTGCTACAGTAAAAATCTTTCTTTTAGTACACCAAAAAGGGAACAGATCAATGCAATGCCAGACTACTTATTTTCTACACAGCTGTGACTAAATGCTTAAAAAGTTACTGCAACAGCCAATATTACAAGTGAAAGGAAAAAAAGGCAAAATATCAGGCGTGCAGTACTTCACACATTTCTGTATTTGATATTGCTTTGCACACACAGATCTGTCTCATGATGATGCTGCTTCTCTTCTGCACACAAGCAGAACAGTCATGCATCTGAAGAGTTGGAAAGTCAATGTAAAATTATTAACATTTTATATTCCAAGTCTGATGTAAATGTAGACTTAAGTCTACCAGTACACGGCTTCAGACCCAAAAGCTCAAGACCCTCTATTAGTCTTTATAGCTGTGGTATAAGCCCCAACACAGTAAGGTAATATGTACTTTAAATTATTTATAAAAATGTGTCCCACAGACAGGTAGAACAAAAGAAAGTTCTTTACAAGATCCATCTCTCCCTGCACCATCACCCCTCTATGCAAAGAGCACTCTTACAAAAGGTGGGCAATTCTTCCACTCACTTTAACCATACAGGAAAAGGAAGGGGGTAGGTGGGTAAATCACAGGAGTCCCATTAATTTCATACTGCAGATAAGAAAGTATCTTATTCTGTGGAATAATAAAGTCATAAATTTAGAACAGATAAATAAAATCACACATATTGCTAAGGCACTTGGTTTTCCACATAAATTTTATAGAATCATAGAATCAACCGGGTTGGAAAAGACCTCCAAGATCATCAAGTCCAACCATTGATCCAACACTGCCGTGGTTACTAGACCATGGCACCAAGTGCATTGTTTGCAAAGGTATAAAGAATTTGTAATTGCCAGCACTGAGAAACAATGTTTACAGAGTTTACCATCATGCTGAAAGAATGAAGAAATAAGAACAATGAAATTACCTGCATCAGGAGAGTTGCAAATAAATCATCTAACACTCACTTCCATATAAACTATCTACTGTCATGCTTATGGACATGCTGTTTTCCTTTCAACCCAGGAGCCCTCAATCATCAAAAAACCTCACACTAGTACACTGTATCACTCTCACCAGTTTCAGCAGACAAAACTGTTGTCTGGGGTCCAAACTATTAAAGTTTTATTAGCCACAAAATATACTGTGGCTTTACATCCTGAGTTGTAGAACAACAAAAAACTCAAAAGGCCTGGTAAACACCTATCTTCCAAAAATATTCTCAACACACTCCTGTATCAGTCTTCACAACTGTAAATTTGACATTTAAAATCCAAAGGTAATGCCTTCCTTCCCTTCTATCCTGGGATTCTGAAGTTATAAAAAAATATCTCCCTCATGGAGCTGCAGTGTGCAGCAACTATGCTGTCTCTGTCCCGTGGCCTTATGCACACATATATGAATCAACACGTATGCAATCAGGGTCAGAATTAGCACCATACTTCCAGAAATAAGCACCTGAAACAATGTGGTAATGGATGACAAACAGCAACCACAAACAAAATGCAGCAGACTTGGCAAGAGTGCATCAGGGAGTCTAGAGGCCACATGAGTTCACAGCAGCGCTTTTTCAGTTAGACATAACTTTCAAAGTCTCCGAACTGTGCTCCACAACAGGGTACAGAATATAGTACTTCATTTTGAAGTAATAAGCCCATACATAAAAATTTCAAGATG
Source organism: Manacus vitellinus (assembly GCF_001715985.3). Taxonomy (NCBI): domain Eukaryota; kingdom Metazoa; phylum Chordata; class Aves; order Passeriformes; family Pipridae; genus Manacus; species Manacus vitellinus. The sequence goes on from NW_021940750.1 coordinate 15,664,066, forward strand.
GTTTTCTTTGCTAATGAATAGCACTAAGCAACTTAATTCTAAACACAGTGCTGTATTACAAAGACACTAGAGGAAACAGGAGAAATAGCCAATTACCCTCTGCTAAAAACTCCCGCCAGTGTCTACCACACTGATTTTAAAACCAGCCATTCCACAAGGTTTAAAATGGTAAGACTAGCAGTAAGTGAAGGAAACAGTGAAACCACTTCATCTGTTTCCCTTGGTGGTTTTTTAAAATTCTTTCTTAATTATAGTTGTAACAAAAATAGCGTGAGTTACAGGCTTATTATAGAGACAAGAAGCTCTGAAAGAACTGCCCAGGCTCAGGTATAGCTCTTGGTTCTGAAATCTGAAAGTAAATGCCTTGCAAACTTTGGCTGCTGTTGCAGCAGGTTATAAAAAACTCTAATTAGAGTGTAATTTGATGGAATGCCACTTCAGGATAGTAAACATTCACTCACTAAAAAAAACACGACAAATTCTTCGGAAGCAATAAAGTTTGCTATCATTTTTTAACATTGTTATTATGTACATTTCTGTCCTATAAAAGGACAATGACTCCTATACCAATACCTCACATTCAGCAGATTTTGTAATGTTTTGTAATAGCCTATGCATAATTTTATTTTTCTTGCAAAAGTAATTAGTAGAATTATCCTTTCTAGTACTAAAAGCAAACATTAGTGGCAAGAGATGCATACTGCAACTCCAACACTTGCTCTCTACCTTGAGGAGTTATTCAGTTTCTGCTCCCGAGATAAGTTCGTAGTTTTCTGTATATTGAAATGACCACGTTGCAGACTTATTGACTCCTCACTCTTCTCTGATACGAAATCTCCAAAGAAACGAGTCCGAAGAAAAGCAAGAACACACTCTCGACCTGTCTCAAATTAGAGTGCCTGGCCAAGTCCCTTACTTGTGATTTACCTGGACTCCCTTTCCTCGTCCTCCCCCTTCTCGGGCGGCAGACACTCCTGCCCCTTCCTAACTCCCTCTTTTCCCTCCAAAGCAGCCGCTCGCTGAGCTCCAGGGAAGCGCCAGCCCTCGCTCGCAGGCCCGGTAGCTCTCGCTGTCCGTGACCCGCGCGGGTCTGGGGAGCCCCGGAGTCATTGTGCTGCGGGAGCCCATCGCAGCTGTCAAGGCGCAGCGCAGCTCGCCTCGCCGGCGAGGAGAAGGGTGAGGAGGGTCACAGCCCCGCGCAGCGACAGT